>NC_047107.1:128588278-129214513 GCF_902500255.1 Thalassophryne amazonica
GGCCGGCATACTCACCCGACATTGAGCATGTTTGGGATGCTCTGGACCGGCGTATACAACAGCGTGTACCAGTTCCTGCCATTATCCAGCAACTTCGCACAGCCATTGAAGAGGAGTGGACCAACATTCCACAGGCCACAACTGACAACCTGATCAACTCTATGTGAAGAAGATGTGTTGCACTGCATGAGGCAAATGGTCACACCAGATACTCTCTGGTATCCCCCCCCCCCCCCCCCCCCCAATAAAACAAAACTGCACCTTTCAGAGTGGCCTTTTATTGTGGACAGTCTAAGGCACACCTGTGCACTAATCATGGTGTCTAATCAGCATCTTGATATGGCACACCTGTGAGGTGGGATGGATTATCTCAGCAAAGGAGAAGTGCTCACTATCACAGATTTAGACTGGTTTGTGAACAATATTTGAGGGAAATTGTGATATTTTGTATGTGGAAAAAGTTTTAGATCTTTGAGTTCATCTCATACAAAATGGGAGCAAAACCAAAAGTGTTGCATTTATATTTTTGTTGAGTGTATTTTCTTTTGTTTTTTTTTGTTGTTTTTTATTTGTTATGTTAGTAAGAGATTTTTATGTTGGTATTTTGTTTATGTGCGTGCTGAATAAAACTCATTCATTCATTCATAATATGAAGACACTGCTCTATACAATACTCTGTGCCGCCACTTCGCCTCTCCCTGCTGCTGTGTTTTCTTTAGATGCCATGAAGGCATCCGATCACCTACGTGGCAGTATTTGTGGTCTCTACTTCTTTCACTAGGCCTTGGATCTGACTTTATAAACATGGTCAAAATGCTTTACAGAAATCCAACTGTACTCACAGGTAAAATATGCTCCTCCGCCTTCAACATAACCAGAGGTTCCAGACAGGGCTGTCCTTTATGCCCTCTGCTATTTGTGCTTTCCCTGGAGCCTCTGGCTTAAACAATTCTTCTGTCTGATAACATTGCCCCAGTAATGGTGAATTACACAAAACAGTATTTCTTTGTATGCAGATGATGTTCTTCTATATGTGGAGTCAGCCAAAGCTGTTCCTAATAAAGTAGCTATTTTCAGTAGTTTCAGTGATATATCAGGCTATAAGATTAATTGGGATAAGTCTGCTTTTTGGACATTAAATGATGCAAGGAAAGATATTATTTTACCCACGGGTATCCCTGTTGTTAAACAGTTTACATATCTTGGAATTGAAGTCTCTCCTTCTCTGCACTCTGCTATTAAGCATAATTTTGAGGGTGTCTTATCCAAGATTGTAGCTGATTTGGAGAGATGGCATCTCTGCCCAATTCCCTTAGATTGCATGTCTCTATTATCAAAATGAATGTGCTCCCTCGTATTCACTTCTTGAGCTTTCTAATCCCACTTCCACCTTCATTTCGTTACTGCCATAGATTACAGAGAGCGATCACTAAATTTATATGGATGGCAAAATGTCCCTGTTTGAGAGTGTCTACAGTTCAGTGCTGTAGACCAGCAGGGGGTTTACTTCTCCCGAACTTTAAAATTCACCATTGAGCTTTCACCCTATGGTCTTTGGCAGCATGGCGTAATGATTCAGTGGAGGTGGCGTGGCATTCATTGGAAGAATCACTGGCAGGTTCCATTAAAATTTAAGGAAATACTATTTTCTAATGTATTAATAAATAAATATATGGCTCGGTATACTATTGCAGTATTGCAGTCAACATGGTGGCGCGACCGATGATTGCGGTGGCCTCTCTCAGTGGATATTCAGTGCTTTCGATTGTTAGTGGAGTGAATGGTGTGACTGAACAATGTGTGAAAGAAAAGTTTGTGTCTGTGCGACGGTATGAGCGACAGTTTCTGCTGGACATTAACAACAGAGTCAGTGACTGTGACAAACACTTGCTGAGTGTACTGGGTGAACTTGGCTTGCTTCACCACAGGAGCCAGGGCAGGGATACCCAGAGAGCACAGCCGAGGGCGAGGCACCGTCAGCAGTGTGACAGGACGCGGAAATGGGGGAAGCCCGGCAGGGTTAGAGCTCGGTTAGCTGCTAATCCATATAAGCCCGCCATACCCACACTCTTGTTGGCGAACGTTCAATCCCTCGACAACAAGATGGACCTTATTAGACTCTGGAGAGCCTCCCAACAAGATGTGAGAGACTGCTGCGCTACTATTTTTAGTGAGATCTGGCTGAATCAAAACATCACAGATGCTGCAAAACAGCTGGATGGCTAATGCTACACCGAGCGGGCAGATCAGCTGCACTAACCGGCAAGCAGAGACTACGAGGCCTGACTGTCTGTGGTGTCAGGATTCAGCCTCTGTTTCCACTCACAACATATAGAGCTACTGACTGTGAAGTGCCGTCCCTTCTACCTGCCGCGGGAGCTGTCGGCTGTCTTCATAACAGCCGTCTACGTACCATCGAGCAATAAAGTGGAGAAGGCTATGTTGGAGCTCTACAACAACATCACTGAGAAGCAGCAGTAACACCAAGATGCTCTCTTCATAGCAGCTGGTGACTTCAACCAGGCAAGTCTCACATCTGTTCTATCGAAATTCTACCAACATGTAAATGTGGCGACCAGAGGAAACAACAGTCTGGATCTGGCTCATACAAACATTAAAAACTCTTACAAAGCGTAGCCCCTCCCCCATATTGGTAACTCAGACCACATAACTGTCATGCTCACACCAGCATACATACCCAAAGTGAAGCGGGACAAACCAGTGGTCAGTGAGGTCAGAATGTGGCCACAGGAAGCAACAGCAGCACTACAGGACTGTTTTGACACCACACACTGGGACATTTTCAGAGAGGCAGCAACATATGACGGGAAGACAGAGCTTCAGGAACACACAGATTCTGTCATAAGCTACATCAACAAGTGTACTAAAGATGTAACAGAGGTCAGAACCATCAAGAGGCGTGTTAATCAGAAGCCATGGCTGACAGGAGAAGTGCACTCACTGCTCAGAGCACTGGACAAGGCGTTAATAGCTGGAGACTCTGCAGCATATGCACTTGCAAGAAACAATCTGGCCTGGGGAATTAAAGGGGCAAAAAGGCAGTATGCATAAACACTGAACAGCCATTTCATTGAAGCAAGGACTCACGTCGCTTGTGGCAGGGATTTCATTTCATCACTAGCTCTAAACCCCACCCCCTGCAGATGCATCACTCCGACCTGTTGTTTCCAGATGAGCTGAACACCTTCTGTGCATGTTCTGATACCAAAAACACCACTCAGACACAGACACCGCTGCCAGCACTGTATGATCAGACACTACAGCTCACCACGGCTGAAGTACAGAAGGCCCTGGCTAGCGTCAACCCACGCAAGGCTGCTGGGCCAGACAACATCCCTGGATGCGTACTGAAACACTGTGCTGAGCAGCTGAAGGATGTTTTCACAGATATCAATCAATCAATTTCAATCAATCAATTTTTTTATATAGCGCCAAATCACAACAAACAGTTGCCCCAAGGCGCTTTATATTGCAAGGCAAGGCCATACAATAATTATGTAAAACCCCAACGGTCAAAACAACCCCCTGTGAGCAAGCACTTGGCTACAGCGGGAAGGAAAAACTTCCTTTTAACAGGAAGAAACCTCCAGCAGAACCAGGCTCAGGGAGGGGCAGTCTTCTGCTGGGACTGGTTGGGGCTGAGGGAGAGAACCAGGAAAAAGACATGCTGTGGAGGGGAGCAGAGATCGATCACTAATGATTAAATGCAGAGTGGTGCATACAGAGCAAAAAGAGAAAGAAACACTCAGTGCATCATGGGAACCCCCCAGCAGTCTACGTCTATAGCAGCATAACTAAGGGATGGTTCAGGGTCACCTGATCCAGCCCCAACTATAAGCTTTAGCAAAAAGGAAAGTTTTAAGCCTAATCTTAAAAGTAGAGAGGGTGTCTGTCTCCCTGATCTGAATTGGGAGCTGGTTCCACAGGAGAGGAGCCTGAAAGCTGAAGGCTCTGCCTCCCATTCTACTCTTACAAACCCTAGGAACTACAAGTAAGCCTGCAGTCTGAGAGCGAAGCACTCTATTGGGGTGATATGGTACTACGAGGTCCCTAAGATAAGATGGGACCTGATTATTCAAAACCTTATAAGTAAGAAGAAGAATTTTAAATTCTATTCTAGAATTAACAGGAAGCCAATGAAGAGAGGCCAATATGGGTGAGATATGCTCTCTCCTTCTAGTCCCCGTCAGTACTCTAGCTGCAGCATTTTGAATTAACTGAAGGCTTTTTAGGGAACTTTTAGGACAACCTGATAATAATGAATTACAATAGTCCAGCCTAGAGGAAATAAATGCATGAATTAGTTTTTCAGCATCACTCTGAGACAAGACCTTTCTGATTTTAGAGATATTGCGTAAATGCAAAAAAGCAGTCCTACATATTTGTTTTAATAATTTCTTTAACATCTAGCTCCAACAGGCTGTGGTGCCCTCCTGCCTCAAAAGTGCTACCATCATTCCAATCCCGAAAAAAAACAATCCCACCGGCCTGTCCGATTTCCGCCCTGTAGTCCTCACACTCATAGTGATGAAATGTTTTGAACGCCTGGTCATGCAGCACATTAAAAACTGCCTCCCTGCTGACCTGGACCTACTACAATTCACTTATAGAAGGAACAGAGCCACAGAAGATGCAATTTCCACCATGCTCCACATCACGCTGTCTCATCTTGACCAGAAGGACACCTATGCCAGGCTTCTGTTCATAGACTTCAGCAGGGCCTTTAACACCATCATCCCACTGCAGCTAGTGGAAAAGCTTCAGCTGCTAAAGGTGGACAAAGGCATCTGTAACAGTGTTGTATAAAGTACCAGAAAATCACACTTAAGTAAAAGTACAGATACCCATTAAAAAATGACTGACTGAAATGCTGATTGAAATGCTACTCAAGTAAAAGTCTTAAAGTATCTAGTATTTATTCTACTTAAGTATGACAAGTAATGTACAACTAAATGTACTCAAGTACTGAAAGTAAAAGTACAAGTAAATGTTAATAATCAAAAAGGGACTGATTTTTTTTAATATTAAAGTTTATCTAGGCTTGTAAATGACTGGTAGTATTAGTCAAAATACTGAAAACTGTGCACATCACACAAAAAAACTTCAGAAACAAGGTTTCAAAACTTAAACGAGAGTAGGCTACTTACTAGGTGTTCACAGGAAACAGGTATTTATTTCTATATGTATTTATTTATTTTCATTGTTACATGGTTTTATCTTTTCTGTTGTGTTTTGTTTCATTAGGTTCTTTTTGTCTCTTTCTCTAAAATCGTATTGTAACATTATTAGTCTATTATTATTGACTATTATTGTCTTTTATGTAGACTATTATTGTTGTTGCTATAATATATGATTAAAAATAAATTTAAAAAATTACAATTTGACTCTTTTACGACAACGAACCCTGAGCCATTAATTATACAGAAACCAAATCAACACAAACTGATGTGAACTGCTTAATGCTAACTTTAACATTGAAAATGCCATAGACATGCTAACGCGTTAGCATCGGCCCTGTTTTTAAGTTATAAAATACATCTATCAACAGTTTCAGAAGACCATAACAGGTCGGTTTAACATAAAAATATTAAATATTACTCACACACATATGCTCTTCAGGGTGTTAGTGGGGAAAATTAGGATAAAGCGAAATAAAACAATCAATCCACGAACCGTAGTTCGAAGCACTACTTCGATCTGCGAATCACTGCTTCGATTGGTTTAAGGTTCAAAGCAAAGCTGCACTGCAGAAAAGTTGATTACAGACCCACTGCAGGTCTGTAATGATGAATGAATGAATTTATTTGGCACACAAACTCAACAATAACAAAAAACTGATACACAAGACAATTCCACAGTGACATTTGTGACCAAAAGGGTGTGAGAAGAAGCAAAGCTTATAAACGCCCACCCCTTATATACATACAAACATACATATATACTCATTACCAACCCCCAGAGCAAGCACAGGCGACAGTGGTAAGGAAAAACTCCCTCCGATGTATTGAGGAAGAAACCTCAAGCAGACCAGACTCTAAGGGGTGACCCTCTTCTTGGGCCATGCTACAAACACATTTAACACAACACCAACTCAAGTCCCGTCATCATAAACATCTCTAGTGTAGATACATACATATATACACATACACACATACAACTCAGCCACATGGGGTGTGCAGCCAGTACATTCTGAGTGCCGCTCCCAAGCCCGGATAAAATGAGGAGGGTTGCGTCAGGAAGGGCATCCGGCGTAAAACAAGCCAACTCAACTATGCAGACTCAGAATCGAATTCCCATACTGGATTGGTCGCGGCCCGGGTTAACAACGTCCGCCACCGGTGCTATTGCCCAACAGGGTACCGGTGGAAATTGGGCTACTGCTGGGTGAAGACAACGAAGAAGAGGAGGAAAACGTTGCCACGAACAGCGGGAGAAGAAGAAAACTAGAAGGGTGGAAATGAGAGTGGGGACTTTGAATGTTGGTAGTATGACTGGTAAAGGGAGAGAGCTGGCTGATATGATGGAGAGGAGAAAGGTAGACATATTGTGTGTGCAAGAGAGCAAGTGGAAGGGAAGTAAGAGCAGGAGTATCGGCGGTGGGTACAAGTTGTTGTACCATGGTGAGGACAGGAAGAGAAATGGTGCTGGGGTCATTTTAAAGGAAGAGTATGTTAAAAGTGTGTTGGAGGTTAAGCGAGTGTCTGACAGGGTGATGAGTGTGAAGTTGGAGATTGAAGGGGTGATGATGAATATCATCAGTGCATATGCCCCACAGGTAGGTTGTGAGATGAAGGAGAAAGAAGATTTCTGGAGTGTGTTAGATGAGGTGGTGGAGAGTGTGCCCAAGCATGAAAGAGTGGTGATAGGAGCAGACTTCAATGGGCATGTTGGTGAAGGGAACAGAGGTGATGAGGAAGTAATGGGTAGATATGGTATCAAGGATAGGAATGGGGAAGGACAGATGGTAGTTGATTTTGCAAAAAGGATGGAAATGGCTGTGGTGAATACCTACTTTAAGAAAAGGGAGGAGCACAGGGTAACATATAAAAGTGGAGGAAGGTGCACACAGGTGGACTACATTCTTTATAGGAGATGCAAGCTAAAAGAAATCACAGACTGTAAGGTGGTAGCAGGAGAGAGTCACTAGACAGCATAGGATGGTTGTTTGTAGGATGACTTTAGAGGTAAAGAAGAAGAAGTGAGTGAGAGCTCAACAAAGGATCAGATGGTGGAAGCTGAAGGAGGAAGACTGTTGTGTGAAATTTAGCGAGCAGGTGAGAGAAGCACTAGTTGGAGGGGAAGCAATTTTGGACAACTAGAAGAGTACTGCAGATGTGGTGAGGGAGACAGCTAGGGCAGTACTGGGTATGACATCTGGACAGTGGAAGGAAGACAAGGAGACTTGGTGGTGGAATGAAGAGGTCCAGGAAAGCATAAGGAGAAAGAGGTTGGCGAAAATGTTTTGGGATAGTCAGAGAGATGAAGAAAGTAGACAGGAGTACAAGGAGATGCGGCGTAAGGCGAGAAGAGAAGTGGCAAAAGCAAAGGAAAAGGCATATTGCGAGCTGTACAAGAAGTTGAATAGTAAGGAAGGAGAAAAGGACTTGTACCGATTGGCCAGACAAAGGGACAGAGCTGGAAAGGATGTGCAGCAGGTTAAGGTGGTAAAAGATGCACATGGTAATGTGCTGACAAGTGAGGAGTGTGTGCTGAGAAGGTGGAGGGAATATTTTGAAGAGTTGATGAATAAAGAAAATGAGCGAGAGAAAAGGCTGGATGATGTGGTGAGAGTAAATCAGGAAGTAAAACAGATTAGCAAGGAAGAAGTGAGGGCTGCTATGAAGAGGATGAAGAGTGGAAAGGCAGTTGGTCCAGATGACATTCCAATGGAGGCATGGAAATGTCTAGGAGAGATGGCAGTAGAGTTTCTAACCAGATTGTTTAATAAAATCTTGGAAAGTGAGAGGATGCCTGAGGAGTGGCGACGAAGTGTGCTGGTTCCTATTTTCAAGAACAAGGGTGATGTGCAGAGCTGCAGTAACTACAGAGGCATAAAGCTGATCAGCCACAGCATGAAGTTATGGGAAAGAGTAGTAGAAGCTAGGCTTAGAAAACAGCTGAAGATCTGTGAGCAGCAATATGGTTTCATGCCGAGAAAGAGCACTACAGATGCAATGTTTGCTCTGAGAATACTGTTGGAAAAGTACAGAGAAGGACAGAAAGAGTTACATTGTGTGTTTGTGGACTTAGAAAAAGCTTATGATAGGGTGTCAAGAGAAGAGTTGTGGCATTGTATGAGGAAGTCTGGAGTGGCAGAGAAGTATGTTAGGGTAGTGCAGGACATGTACAAGAATAGTGTGACAGCGGTGAGATGCGCAGCCGGAATGACAGACTCATTCAAGGTGGAGGTGGGATTACACCAAGGATCAGCTCTGAGTCCTTTCTTGTTTGCAGTGGTGATGGACAGGTTGACAGATGAGATCAGACAGGAGTCCCCATGGACTATGATGTTTGCAGATGACATTGTGATCTGTAGTGAGAGTAGAGAGCAAGTTGAGTCTAGTCTGGAGAAGTGGAGATATGCTTTGGAGAGAAGGGGAATGAAAGTCAGTAGAAGCAAGACTGAGTACGTGTGTGTGAACGAGAGGGAGCCCAGTGGAATAGTGCAGTTACAAGGCGTAGAAGTGGTGAAAGTAGATGAGTTTAAATATTTGGGGTCAACTGTTCAAAGTAATGGAGAGTGTGGTAGAGAGGTGAAGAAGAGAGTGCAGGCAGGGTGGAGTGGGTGGAGAAAGGTGGCAGGAGTGATTTGTGACCGAAGAATATCAGCAAGAGTGAAGGGGAAAGTTTACAAAACAGTAGTGAGACCAGCTATGTTGTATGGTTTAGAGACAGTGGCACTAACAAAAAGACAGGAGGCAGAGCTGGAGGTGGCAGAGCTGAAGATGTTGAGATTCTCTTTGGGAGTGACAAGAACGGACAAGATTAGGAATGAACATATCAGAGGGACAGCTCAGGTGGGACGGTTTGGAGACAAAGTCAGAGAGGCGAGATTGAGATGGTTTGGACATGTGCAGAGGAGGGACCCAGGGTATATAGGGAGATGGATGCTGAGGATGGAGCCACCAGGCAGGAGGAGAAGAGGGAGACCAAAGAGGAGGTTCATGGATGTGCTGAGAGAGGACATGCAGGTGGTTGGTGTGACAGAGGAAGATACAGAGGACAGGGTGAGATGGAAACGATTGATCTGCTGTGGCGACCCCTAATGGGAACAGCCGAAAGACAAAGAAGATACACATACACACATACCTACATACATATGCAATGCGTGTGATTTTATACTACATATTTACAAGATAGAAAAACAAAGTGCACACAACTAAACAATGATCAACAAAAACACCCTAACCCTCAACACCCTTCCTCCTTATACCTAGAAAAAAACCATGTGCCTATACCGCTGCTTAAACTGGTTCATGCTTGTACATTGCTTAAGCTCCACCCTCAATCTGTTCCACATCCTCACTCCACAAACAGAAATACAAAAACCTTTTAATGTTGTACGTGCCCACTGATGTTTTAAGTTATACTCCCCCCTCAGATTATAATCCCCTACTCTATTAAATAACATGTTTTTAATATTTACAGGAAGTAAACTGTTTATTGCTTTATACACGATTTGTACTGACTGAAAATGAACCAGATCAGTAAATTTTAAAACTTTAGATTTTAAGAATAGTGAATTTGTGTGGTCTCTATAACCAGTATTATGATTTATTCTTATACCTCTTTTCTGCAGTATGAATAATGGTTGTGTTGTACATTTATAATTATTGCCCCAGACCTCTGCACAATAGTGTAAATATGGTAAGATCAGAGAGCAGTAGAGAATGCGGAGTGAGTTGTGGTCCAGAATGTATTTAACTTTGTTCAGAACTGAAATGCTTCGTGACAGTTTGCTCTGTATATGTTTTATAAGAGACTTCCAGTTTATTTTATCATCAATTGTCACCCCAAGAAACTTAGTTTCATATACTCTTTCAATATCCACCCCCTGTACTTGTAACTGTACTTGTATGTCTTTATTACAATTGTCAAATAACATATTTTATTTTACTTAAGTTTAATGATAATTTGTTTTTGTCAAACCACATTTTCAGCTTTCCCATTTCTGTAGTGATGTTCCTTAGTAGTTTCTGCAAATCCCCCCCCCCCCCCCCAGAACAAAAAATACTTGTGTCATCTGCAAATAATACTAATTTTAATATCTTGGACACATTAAAAATATCATTTATATAAAGTAAAAAGAGTTTCGGAGCCAATACTGACCCCTGTGGGATACCACAAGCAATGTCCAAGCATGACGATGTATATTCCCCCAACTTCACAAACTGTTTTCTGTTACGCAAGTAATTTCTCATCCAGTGCAACACTAATCCCCTGATCCCATACCGTTCAAGTTTATTGATTAATATATCATGATTGATTGTGTCAAAAGCTTTTTTAAGGGCTATGAATATTCCAACTGAATGTAATTTATGATCTATGGCATTTGTGATCTCCTCAACTGCTTCTATTAATGTTAGTGATGTTGAACTACTCGTATTTGCTCTAAATCCATATTGACTGTCAATTGAATTGACAGTCAATTGAATGCCATTTTCTGGTTTACCGCATATTGCTCTTGCTTTTTTGCTCTTGCTTGCCTCTACTGGTGGATGGCTCTCACTGCGGTATTGTATCACTTCCTGTTCCGGAGCACAGCGGTGTTTTTCTGTATCTGTTAGCTGTTTAATCTGCGCAGTTAGATTGATCTAGTTACCTAGATAACGATTTGTTTCACAGTGTAATCTTCACATGCCTTAACTAAAGCACTCCTTCTGCTGAATCACCTCTAAATTATTTACACATTATTCACTTTGTGTGTTTTTAGGAATCCGCTAGCTTAGCGTAGCTACTAGCTCTTAGCCGGTTTAGCATGGCGGCTTCTCCTGTCTCTCCCGCACTTTTCTGCTCTGGGTGTGAAATGTTTAGTTATTCCTCGGCCTCCTTTAGCAGTAATGGTACTTGTAATAAGTGTAGCTTATTCGTAGCTTTGGAGGCCAGGCTGGGCGAATTGGAGACTCGGCTCCGCACCGTGGAAAATTCTACAGCTAGCCAGGCCCCTGTAGTCGGTGCAGACCAAGGTAGCTTAGCCGTTAGTTTCCCTCTGGCAGATCCCGAGCAGCCGGGAAAGCAGGCCGACTGGATGACTGTGAGGAGGAAGTGTAGTTCTAAACAGAAGCCCCGTGTACACCGCCAACCCGTTCACATTTCTAACCGTTTTTCCCCACTTGGCGACACACCCGCCGAGGATCAAACTCTGGTTATTGACGACTCTGTTTTAAGATATGTGAAGTTAGCGACACCAGCAACCATAGTCAGTTGTCTTCCGGGGGCCAGAGCAGGCGACATTGAAGGAAATTTGAAACTGCTGGCTAAGGCTAAGCGTAAATTTGGTAAGATTGTAATTCACGTCGGCAGTAATGACACCCGGTTACGCCAATCGGAGGTCACTAAAATTAACATTGAATCGGTGTGTAACTTTGCAAAAACAATGTCGGACTCTGTAGTTTTCTCTGGGCCCCTCCTCAATCGGACCGGGAGTGACATGTTTAGCCGCATGTTGTCCCTGAATTGCTGGCTGTCTGAGTAGTGTCCACAAAATGAGGTGGGCTTCATAGATAATTGGCAAAGCTTCTGGGGAAAACCTGGTCTTGTTAGGAGAGACGGCATCCATCCCACTTTGGATGGAGCAGCTCTCATTTCTAGAAATCTGGCCAATTTTCTTAAATCCTCCAAACCGTGACTATCCAGGGTTGGGACCAGGAAGCAGAGTTGTAGTCTTACACACCTCTCTGCAGCTTCTCTCCCCCTGCCATCCCCTCATTACCCCATCCCCGTAGAGACGGTGCCTGCTCCCAGACCACCAATAAACAGCAAAAATCTATTTAAGCATAAAAATTCAAAAAGAAAAAATAATATAGCACCTTCAACTGCACCACAGACTAAAACAGTTAAATGTGGTCTATTAAACATTAGGTCTCTCTCTTCTAAGTCCCTGTTAGTAAATGATATAATAATTGATCAACATATTGATTTATTCTGCCTTACAGAAACCTGGTTACAGCAGGATGAATATGTTAGTTTAAATGAGTCAACACCCCCGAGTCACACTAACTGCCAGAACGCTCGTAGCACGGGCCGAGGGGGAGGATTAGCAGCAATCTTCCATTCCAGCTTATTAATTAATCAAAAACCCAGACAGAGCTTTAATTCATTTGAAAGCTTGACTCTTAGTCTTGTCTATCCAAATTGGAAGTCCCAAAAACCAGTTTTATTTGTTGTTATCTATCGTCCTCCTGGTCGTTACTGTGAGTTTCTCTGTGAATTTTCAGAACTTTTGTCTGACTTAGTGCTTAGCTCAGATAAGATAATTATAGTGGGCGATTTTAACATCCACACAGATGCTGAGAATGACAGCCTCAACACTGCATTTAATCTATTATTAGACTCAATTGGCTTTGCTCAAAATGTAAATGAGTCCACCCACCACTTTAATCATATCTTAGATCTTGTTCCGACTTATGGTATGGAAATTGAAGACTTAACAGTATTCCCTGAAAACTCCCTTCTGTCTGATCATTTCTTAATAACATTTACATTTACTCTGATGGACTACCCAGCAGTGGGGAATAAGTTTCATTACATTAGAAGTCTTTCAGAAAGCGCTGTAACTAGGTTTAAGGATATGATTCCTTCTTTATGTTCTCTAATGCCATATACCAACACAGTGCAGAGTAGCTACCTAAACTCTGTAAGTGAGATAGAGTATCTCGTCAATAGTTTTACATCCTCATTGAAGACAACTTTGGATGCTGTAGCTCCTCTGAAAAAGAGAGCTTTAAATCAGAAGTGCCTGACTCCGTGGTATAACTCACAAACTCGCAGCTTAAAGCAGATAACCCGTAAGTTGGAGAGGAAATGGCGTCTCACTAATTTAGAAGATCTTCACTTAGCCTGGAAAAAGAGTCTGTTGCGCTATAAAAAAGCCCTCTGTAAAGCTAGGACATCTTACTACTCATCACTAATTGAAGAAAATAAGAACAACCCCAGGTTTCTTTTCAGCACTGTAGCCAGGCTGACAAAGAGTCAGAGCTCTATTGAGCCGAGTATTCCTTTAACTTTAACTAGTAATGACTTCATGACTTTCTTTGCTAATAAAATTTTAACTATTAGAGAAAAAATTACTCATAACCATCCCAAAGACGTATCATTATCTTTGGCTGCTTTCAGTGATGCCGGTATTTGGTTAGACTCTTTCTCTCAGATTGTTCTGTCTGAGTTATTTTCATTAGTTACTTCATCCAAACCATCAACATGTCTATTAGACCCCATTCCTACCAGGCTGCTCAAGGAAGCCCTACCATTATTTAATGCTTCGATCTTAAATATGATCAATCTATCTTTATTAGTTGGCTATGTACCACAGGTTTTTAAGGTGGCAGTAATTAAACCATTACTTAAAAAGCCATCACTTGACCCAGCTATCTTAGCTAATTATAGGCCAATCTCCAACCTTCCTTTTCTCTCAAAAATTCTTGAAAGGGTAGTTGTAAAACAGCTAACTGATCATCTGCAGAGGAATGGTCTATTTGAAGAGTTTCAGTCAGGTTTTAGAATTCATCATAGTACAGAAACAGCATTAGTGAAGGTTAAAAATGATCTTCTTATGGCCTCAGACAGTGGACTCATCTCTGTGCTTGTTCTGTTAGACCTCAGTGCTGCTTTTGATACTGTTGACCATAAAATTTTATTACAGAGATTAGAGCATGCCATAGGTATTAAAGGCACTGCGCTGCGGTGGTTTGAATCATATTTATCTAATAGATTACAATTTGTTCATGTAAATGGGGAATCTTCTTCACAGACTAAGGTTAATTATGGAGTTCCACAAGGTTCTGTACTAGGACCAATTTTATTCACTTTATACATGCTTCCCTTAGGCAGTATTATTAGACGGCATTGCTTAAATTTTCATTGTTACGCAGATGATACCCAGCTTTATCTATCCATGAAGCCAGAGGACACACACCAATTAGCTAAACTGCAGGATTGTCTTACAGACATAACGACATGGATGACCTCTAATTTCCTGCTTTTAAACTCAGATAAAACTGAAGTTATTGTACTTGGCCCCACAAATCTTAGAAACATGGTGTCTAACCAGATCCTTACTCTGGATGGCATTACCCTGACCTCTAGTAATACTGTGAGAAATCTTGGAGTCATTTTTGATCAGGATATGTCATTCAAAGCGCATATTAAACAAATATGTAAGACTGCTTTTTTGCATTTATGCAGTATCTCTAAAATTAGAAAGGTCTTGTCTCAGAGTGATGCTGAAAAACTAATTCATGCATTTATTTCCTGTAGGCTGGACTACTGTAATTCATTATTATCAGGTTGTCCTAAAAGTTCCCTGAAAAGCCTTCAGTTAATTCAAAATGCTGCAGCTAGAGTACTGACGGGGACTAGAAGGAGAGAGCATATCTCACCCATATTGGCCTCTCTTCATTGGCTTCCTGTTAATTCTAGAATAGAATTTAAAATTCTTCTTCTTACTTATAAGGTTTTGAATAATCAGGTCCCATCTTAGCTTAGGGACCTCATAGTACCATATCACCCCAATAGAGCGCTTCGCTCTCAGACTGCAGGCTTACTTGTAGTTCCTAGGGTTTGTAAGAGTAGAATGGGAGGCAGAGCCTTCAGCTTTCAGGCTCCTCTCCTGTGGAACCAGCTCCCAATTCGGATCAGGGAGACAGACACCCTCTCTACTTTTAAGATTAGGCTTAAAACTTTCCTTTTTGCTAAAGCTTATAGTTAGGGCTGGATCGGGTGACCCTGAACCATCCCTTAGTTATGCTGCTATAGACTTAGACTGCTGGGGGGGTTCTTTCTTTCTCTTTTTGCTCTGTATGCACCACTCTGCATTTAATCATTAGTGATTGATCTCTGCTCCCCTCCACAGCATGTCTTTTTCCTGGTTCTCTCCCTCAGCCCCAATCAGTCCCAGCAGAAGACTGCCCCTCCCTGAGCCTGGTTCTGCTGGAGGTTTCTTCCTGTTAAAAGGGAGTTTTTCCTTCCCACTGTTGCCAAGTGCTTGCTCACAGGGGGTCGTTTTGACCATTGGGGTTTTTACATAATTATTGTATGGCCTTGCCTGACAATATAAAGCGCCTTGGGGCAACTGTTTGTTGTGATTTGGCGCTATATAAATAAAATTGATTGATTGATTGTCAATAAGTAATTTGTGTTTGTTTATGAATTTATCTAATCTATTGTTGAATAATTTTTCTAATATTTTGGGAAATTGTGGAAGCAAAGAAACAGCCTATAATTTGTGAAGTGGTGTCTATCCCCAGTCTTATACAGTGGTACAACTTTGGCTATTTTCATTTCATTGGGAAATTTACCAGTTTGAAATGACAAATTACAAATATATGTTAATGGTTCTGAAATCCCTTCAATGACCTGTTTTACAACTATCATGTCAATTTAATTTAAATCAGTAGATGTTTTGTATTTGCAATTGTTAACAATATCTATTATTTCTTTTTCTTCCACTGCTGTGAGGAACATTGAACAGAGATTTCTCTCTATAAAATTATCATTCCAGTCCTCAGATAACAATGAATCAGGAATCTTTTCTGCCAAGTTAGGTCCAACATTTACAAAAAAATTATTAAAGCCATTAACCACCTATTCTCCTTTCTGATATTGTTATCAATGAAATATTGAGGATAGCTCTGCTGTTTGGTACCATTTTTAATAATGCTATTAAAAATCAATGTAGAGAAATGATTATTTTCCTGACAAACACCTCCCAAGTGCGCAACTGCAAAAAAGCCTACCGGACATGCCTCATGACAAATTGGCCTGACTTCGTTGCAGTCACTAGTAATCAGTGGTGTCTCTGGGTGAAAACACAACTTTTTTCGTGTGTGTGTGTGTGTGTGTGTGTGTGTTTGTAATGAGTAATGGTATGACGCATCGAAAATGTATCGGAAGTATGCAAGTATCGTATGCAATTAAGGTCGGAAATGTAGTGAAGTAAAAGTGAAAGTAAGCTGAATTTAAAAAACTCAAGTAAAGTACAAAGTCTCCCAAAACGTACTTAAGTACAGCAGTGAAGTATTTTTACTTCGTTACTATACAACACTGATCTGTAACTGGGTCTACAACTTTTTGACTCAGCAACAGCAAACAGTTAAGGTGGGCAACCGCACATCAAAGACCATCAGAGTGAGCACAGGCTCTCCACAGGGCTGTGTCCTGAGCCCTCTGCTCTTCAGCCTGCTCACTTTTGACTGCGCTGCCAGATTCTGCAGCAACCACATCCTGAAGTTTGCAGATGATACAATGGCGGTGGGCCTCATTAAAGACGAGTCTGCATACAGGGACAAAGTGAAACAGCTGACTTCATGGTGCAAATCCCATAACCTCTTCTTCAATGTGGATAAAACCAGAGAGGTTGTCATTGATTTCAGGAGGGCTGGCAAACAGGATCATGCACCACTAATCATCGATGGGACTGTTGTGAAGAAGGTCAGCAGTATGAGGTTTTTGGGGGTTCACATTGATGATGACCTCACTCTAACCACTAACACCTCGGCAGTCCTCAAAAAAACCCAGCAGCGGCTTCACTCCCTCCGCAGACTCAGGAAAACAGGCCTTCCCACCACACACCTCCCCACTTTCTACAGGGGCACCGTTGAAAGCATCCTGACCTATGGCTTCACCACCTGGTTCGGGTGTTGCAGCATCAAGGTCAGAAAGCGGCTAAACAGACTGGTCAAGACAGCCAGCAAAATCATTGGTGTCCCACTCCCGTCTGATGGAGCTCTACCAGCATCAGCAGAGCCACCTCCATCATCAAAGACCTGCTTCACCCCTCCCACCACATCTTCTCCCTTCTGCCATCAGGGAGGAGATACAGCAGCATCAGCTGCAAAACTAGTAGGATGCTGAACAGCTTCTTTCCGCAGGCTGTAAGACTCATTAATGGAGTGTCCCCCAATCCCACAACCACACTCACCCCTGACAGCTAGTCACCTAGCTTAGTACCTTGAGAGATTGGATTGTATTTTATCTGTTTTTATGACTATATTAGTTTATTATGATGTGTTTTATTTATTTATTTAACATAAACTATTTCAATTTGATTTCAAATTATTTTCATTTATATAGCACCAAATCACAACAGAGTTGCCTCAAAGCGCTTCACACAGGTAAGGTCTAACCTTACCAACCCCCAGAGCAACAGTGGTAAGGAAAACCTCCCTCTGAGGAAGAAACCTCAAGCAGACCAGACTCAAAGGGGTGACCCTCTGCTTGGGCCATACAAACATAAATTACAGAACAATTCACGGATGAATATAGAAGAAATGCTGTTGGCGCACAGGACAGGAGGATCGCCAACACAAATACAACTCCCATCTCTGGATGGAGCTGCACCTTAAACAGAGAAAAAACAGAATCAGGCATCAGAAAGACAAAAAATACTGTATAATTTGCCAGCATTAAACAACAAGAAAAACAGAGAAATACTAAGGTGAACTATTCTATTGAAGTTTCTGTCGAAAAAAGCGTGTGGGATTAAATCTAGTTGGAATCCATGTTCTCCCATCTTTTTTTTTTTTACTTTATCATTTTTCCCCACACCAAAAACACACCCACATATGCCCCCCACCACCACCACCATCCAGATGGCATCGCCACAAACACACACACACAAAAAATCCATCAACAACAATTAAAAAAAAAAAAAAGACTCAAAACAATTTATGCAACTCATTACAGTTATAACATCAACATTCTGGACCTCTGACATAAGAAAGGTAATAATAATACTAGATAAATAAATGCAATGTAAGACAAAAAAAAGAAAAAGAATCCCAACAGTCAGGATATGGACATTAAAAGAATTAAGGCAGCATCAACTAATAACTAACAAACAAACAATCATACATACATACACACTTACATACAGTGGGGCAGAAAAGAATTTAGTCAGCCCCTGATTGTGCAAGTTCTCCTACTTAGAAAGATGAGAGAGGTCTAATTTTCATCATAGGTACACTTCAACTATGAGACAAAATGAGAAAAAAAAAATCCAGAAAATCACATTGTAGGATTTTTAAAGAATTTATTTGTAAATTATGGTGGAAAATAAGTATTTGGTCAAGACTTTAGACTTAGACTTAGACAACTTTATTCATCCCACCAGGGGCAATTAATTTCAGCAGCCTGCATACTGGCACATCACAAAAAAAAAAAAAAAACATACTACATCCACATAAAATGTGCAACATACTACATCCACATACCCATACATCCACACCTTACAAGGAATTTAAAAGACGGATAGCAGAAGGAATAAAAGATTTTAACAACCGATTCGTCCTGCAGACAGGTGAAACATAACGACGGCCCGAAGGCAACAAAGAAAATTCACCTGCCAGCACATGTCCGGGAGAAGACAAAATACAATTTGCCTTCCTCACCATTTGCTGTTCACAAAAACTAGCTAGGTCTCTGGTTTCCACTCCAATGATCTTTGAACATGTCTTTGTGATACTATGCAAGCTGCTTTTATCTTTCAGTGTCAGGCTAGAAAACCAGCAGATGAAAGAAAAACATAAAAGACTTTCAATAAAAGACTGATAAAAACGACCCATAATAACAGAACTGACAGAGAAGGACTTCAATTTGCGAAGGAGGTACACTCTCTGTTGCCCTCGCTTCACAATGTCTGCCGTATTTACGTCGAATCTCAACTTCTCATCAAAAAAAGTGCCCAGATATTTATATGCAGGAACTTTTTCTACAGCTTTCCCATGAATAATGCTGTCTATAGCAAACCCTTTGTTACGTCTAAAATCAATTATAAGCTCCTTCGTTTTAGATACATTTAACTCCAAGTAATTTGTATCGCACCATGAAACAAAATCAGCAAGGGCCTCCCCATGTCCTGACTCCTCTCCCTGAAGAAGGGACAGCAAAGCAGTATCAGAGAACTTAACTAAATAGCTGCGGTGCCCGACACTTCTGCATTCATCTGTATATAATATGAAAAGCAAGGGGGAAAGAACACAGCCCTGTGGTGAGCCTGTGGACAAAACTAAGGAGTCTGAAACGCGTCCATTTACCAAAACTCTCTGTCTCCTATTCGTTAAAAAGTCCGCCAACCATTCAACCATCTGGTGAGGCAATTTAAAATCACACCTTAACCTCTTAATTAAAAGGCAAGGCTGCATCAAGTTAAAAGCTGAAGAGAAATCAGCAAATAAAAGCCGAGCATGAGCTCGAGGCTTTTCCAAATGTCTGTAAAGACAGTTGAGAATAAAAAGCTTAGCATCTTCTACTCCTTTACCCGCCTGATATGCAAATTGAAGTGGATCAATATTCCCTTTCATATTTAACATTATCATATTCTTCATAATTTTCTCAAAGACCTTCATACACAGTGATGTAAGTGCCACAGGTCTAAAATCATTAAACTGTTTAGGAAATGACTTTTTCGGGACAGGAATTATAAGTGATGATTTCCATAAATCTGGCACTCGGCCGCAACTAAGTGACCTCTGAAAGATATAGAGGAGGACACTACTAAGTTGCTGACCACAATACCTCAGTGTACGTCCACAAATTCCATCTGGACCACAAGACTTCCTTACATTAACCTTCTTCAGAAGTCTTTTCACACTATCCTCGCTAATGATTATACCATCGTCAGTAGCAGAGGAAGTGCTCTCAATAACAAACAAACAAGATTTCTGGCTCTCACAGACGTGTAACTTCTTCTTTAAGAAGCTCTTCTGTCCTCCACCTGTTACCTGTATTAATGGCACCTGTTGGAACTCGTTATCTGTATAAAAGACGCCTGTCCACAGCCTCAAACAGTCACACTTCAAACTCAACCATGGCCAAGACCAAAGAGCTGTCGAAGGACACCAGGAAGAAAATTGTAGACCTGCACCAGGCTGGGAAGAGTGAATCTACAATAGTCAAGCAGGTTGGTGTGAATAAATCATCTGTGGGAGCAATTGTAAGAAAATGGAAGACATACTAGTTGGAGTGTACCTATGATGAAAATTACAGACCTCTCTCATCTTTTTAAGTAGGGTAGGGGAACTTACACAATCAGGGACTGACTAAATACTTCTTTTATCCCACTGTACATACATACATACATACATACATACATAATTTTTCCAGTGCTTGTCCCAACATCACCTCTCTAATCCAATGGACACAGGAAGGAGGGTTCTTCACCTTCCAGTTCAGCAGTACAAGACTGTGATCATGTAACGATGCAAAAGCAATTGCATTTTTGTGAAGGAAGGACAACTCTGACTACTCCAAAAACAGCTGTCAAGGGGATAGGCTGCAAATGTTTTCCCCAGTATGGCTGAAAGTGATAGAAAGATTAAAGACCAGAAACCATTCAAAGATGAACAACCAAAACATGTGTCCCAAAGAAACAGAAGAGTGTTGACATGTAGGGTAATTTGGTGCAACGTTAAGGTATAATTTAGACAGTCTATCATTAGAGCAGTCCTTCTCAAATAGTGGGACGCGACCCCCTGGAGGGGTGCGTCTGACTGCGGGGAACATGCTTTTTTTCCCGTACTAGAAAAAAAGTGTAATTGCACATCCACTACAGTCGGTGGCAGTGGCACTCTCATTGTCAGAGTGTGCGCAGGGAGTATTGAGGACTCTAGCACAATGGTGTAAATGTTTAATGCTAAGTCTTGATAGATAGTATTTTTCCTCTATTCTTTATTCATTTATTTTTTCTTCCTATGTTTAATCCACCCATTCATTTTTTTTGTTATTGTCGCCATTCTGGTTTGATGCTACCTCTATCCTGTGGGGATATTCTCCAACTGTAAGTGGGAAGATTTTTAACTTGTGATTCAATAAGTGCCAGTACATGTGCCGCAATAATGTATCACGGCGAACCCTATGTTATTTTGTTCTACCCTTGCAGAGTTCATGCGAGAATTCAAGCTACTGTTGACGTTATATGCTTAGGCATAACAAGAGAGTTTATGGGGCAGTCTCAGGGTCAAAGAAGACCAGGATGGTAAAGGGGTTAAGTATGTTTATTTGTTTGCTTTTGTCAGTTGTTTTTTGGGTTTGTTTATGGTTTGACTCAAACATGTGCTGAGGTACTCAGATATAGCCAATATGTAGGACCGGTTCACCTCAAAATGTTGCGTTATGATTCTGGATAATGTGAGAAATCAACAAGGAGTAATTTCATTTCTTAGCTGAAATGTCAAAGGGTTGAATAATTTGGTTAAACGGAGAAAAATATTTAGTCATTTGAAATCATTAAACCCTGATATAATATTACTGCCTAGAGACGCATTTAAACGTTAATTGTCAAAAAAGACTAAGATGCAAGTGGACTGGACAAATATACCAGATCGTCTGTCTTTTCTGCCAACCAGGTGATTTGTGTGGACAGCGTATTAACTTTACCTTCAATTTCGGCAACCCAGTTAGCATAGCCATTAGCTTCCTCCTCAAGGTCAGCAATGCAAGTTGAGAATGGCACTTTCTTTCTGTACTTCTTCAATTACCTTCATAAACTCTGTGTACATTGAGAATTTCTGTCCTTGCCAAATCATCAATTTTCTTATGCAGTTTACCTGCAGCTGCCATCACAGACTAGTCGATTTTGGTTAGCTCACTCTGCTTCGATTGCTTTATGGTGGCCATGATTAAATCGAGATCCAACCCTGACCCCATTTCCGCAGTCGGATCCACATCAGGCGAGTCTGAGGCCTCCGGCCCTGGCTTCGGCTTCTGAGATTTATGCATTTTAGGCAGCTTTAAATTTAAGAAAAACATGGCTACTTCAAAAGATGTTCGCTCTGGGAAAGACGAAAAGGAGAGAAAAAATATTAAATAATATTAATGTTCAACCCAGGCAGCACTCACAAAAACACATCTTCACATGTCGCTGCCCCTAGTGGCCCCCCTCTCCCATCTTTAATAATGAAGATATTCTGATCAATAAGTGCTCATTAAAATGGGCCCAGTGTAGGGAATGGTATGATAATGGCGTACCCTCCCTTGGTAATGTGTTCAGTGATAACAGACTTGTTGTGGGCTGCCTGCTCTGTTCCTGCTGCTGCTGTTTCTCTCTCCTCTGCACAGGTGGTGCGCCTCAAGCTGATCGACACACCTGATCCACATATCATCAGCACCTGTATATGAACCCCAGCTCTTTATTCCATCCTCGCCAGAAACTCAGCGAACCTTCCACAGTAACTGGCTTATCTTTGTGCGTTCCTACGCAAAACTTATTCTGGTTATTTCTGAGCTTCCATGCTCCTGATTATTGTTCAGTATTTTTGTTCTGCAGTCTGTCAGAGTTTCCTCTAGCTCTGTGTTTTTGTTGCAGCAGCATTTCACGGCTTCAGCTCCTCAGCACACAGGACTCAGCTAAGACAATCTGTTACCAATTGACTGTGATTACAATTTGTGGAACTGATTCAGCCCAGCACTCACTCACCTTTGTATCCTCTCCAGACAGTGTCGACAGCTTGCAGGCGGCCACCTGGCTCCGGATCCATCCATCAGAACTGAAGTCATTCAGACTGCGGTACTCCTGGTTCCACCACTAAGCGGGCCAGTCTCCACACGGCTAGACAGCCTTGCACAATTGTACTTTATTCCTCTGTAAATCCACTCTGTGAATAAATCCGTGTTCTAACATCTTGCTCTTGCTCCCTGCTTCTGGGTTCGCCATTCACTCATGCCCGAACCGTCACAGGACTTCTGTCATTTGAAGATCTTTGCGTTCAGTTTAATTTGCAGTGTTCTACTTTCGTTTTTATCTTCAGTTGAGACCTGCTATGAAAATGTATGGAGTACCATGGCAGACCCCACTGAAAGCCCACCCAGTCTTTAATCTGATGAACAGCACCTGTGGATCTAAGGGTGTCATCTCTAGACTATACAGTAGTGTTCAGAATAATAGTAGTGCTATGTGACTAAAAAGATTAATCCAGGTTTTGAGTATATTTCTTATTGTTACATGGGAAACAAGGTACCAGTAGATTCTCACAAATCCAACAAGACCAAGCATTCATGATATGCACACTCTTAAGGCTATGAAATTGGGCTATTAGTAAAAAAAAAGTAGAAAAGGGGGTGTTCACAATAATAGTAGTTTGGCATTCAGTCAGTGAGTTCGTCAATTTTGTGGAACAAACAGGTGTGAATCAGGTGTCCCCTATTTAAGGATGAAGCCAGCACCTGTTGAACATGCTTTTCTCTTTGAAAGCCTGAAGAAAATGGGATGTTCAAGACATTGTTCAGAAGACCAGCGTAGTTTGATTAAAAAGTTGATTGGAGAGGAGAAAACTTATACGCAGGTGCAAAAAATTATAGGCTGTTCATCTACAATGATCTCCAATGCTTTAAAATGGACAAAAAAAACAGAGACGCGTGGAAGAAAACAGAAAACAACCATCAAAATGGATAGAAGAATAACCAGAATGGCAAAGGCTCACCCATTGATCAGCTCCAGGATGATCAAAGACAGTCTGGAGTTACCTGTAAGTGCTGTGACAGAAGACGCCTGTGTGAAGCTAATTTATTTGCAAGAATCCCCTGCAAAGTCCCCCTGTTAAAAAAAGACATGGGCAGAAGAGGTTACAATTTGCCAAAGAACACATCAACTGGCCTAAAGAGAAATGGAGGAATATTTTGTGGACTGATGAGAGTAAAATTGTTCTTTTTGGGTCTTTTTGTGAGATGACCCCCAAACTCTGAATTCAAGCCACAGTTCACAGTGAAGACAGTGAAGCATGGTGGTGCAAGCATCATGATATGGGCATGTTTCTCCTACTATGGTGTTGGGCCTATATATCGCATACCAGGTATCATGGATCAGTTTGGATATGTCAAAATACTTGAAGAGGTCATGTTGCCTTATGCTGAAGAGGACATGCCCTTGAAATGGGTGTTTCAACAAGACAATGACCCCAAGCACACTAGTAAACTAGCAAAATCTTCGTTAAAACCAACAAAATTAATGCCTCGCAGATGTGAAGAAATCATGAAAAACTGTGGTTATACAACTAAATACTAGTTTAGTGATTCACAGGATTGATAAAAAAGCAGTTTGAACATAATAGTTTTGAGTTTGTAGCGTCAACAGAAGATGCTACTATTATTGTGAACACCCCCTTTTCTACTTTTTTTTTTTACTAATAGCTCAATTTCATAGCCTTAAGAGTGTGCATATCATGAATGCTTGGTCTTGTTGGATTTGTGAGAATCTACTGAATCTACTGGTACCTTGTTTCCCATGTAACAATAAGAAATATACTCAAAACCTGGATTCATCTTTTTAGTCACATAGCACTACTATTATTCTGAACACTACTGTACATGCACATTCTAGAAGAGATGTACGTCCCATTACATCTGGATGCTTGCTGGAGAACCAACGTTCCTAGTCTTCCTCCTGATTTGGACTGGGAGGTGGTTTGGGGCTCTGTATGTTGTTCGTCCAAAAACACTGATCATCAGCAAATTCACCTGAACTTTATCCACAGGAGATAAATGACCCCTCATAAACTCTACAATATGAAGCTCAAAGCTGACCCCAACTGCACCTTGTGTCATACAAACTCTGTGGGTACATTTTTCATGTGGTATGGGAGTGTCCAGGTGTGTTTTATTTTTGGTCAGTAGTAAGCATTTTTACTACTAGTAGTAAGAAAATTTTTGTCCACGCTTTTACACGTTAATATTCCTTTGTCACCTGTGGTTTTGTTGTTGAATGATATGTCTCAACTTAAGTTATGTAAAGCATGAGGAAAAGTCCTCCTGGCCGGTTCAACTGCTACCAAGGAGATGGTTGGAATAAGGCGGAAACCCTCACATTCTCTGTCTCACCATCAGTGGTGTTGTCTTTTATAGATGTAACATATCTAGAGTTGTCCACTGCACGTGTACACAATGCTAAGGAAGAAACAATCATTCTGTGGAATCAAGTAGTGACTGACCTTAAGGTCTTCTTGATGTGAGGCTCCCTTCAGCAATGTGTTGGCAAAATTTGAGTTATGTTTCCCGCGGCTGTGACATTTTTGGCAAGGTTGTCCTGGGCCTGGATGTGCTTAATATGTTTATTTTGTTCTGGTGTGTTGGTGTTGATTTCTGTTGTGTTCTTGTCTATTGTAAAGTTATACAAATAAAAAAATTTGGCCACAAAAATTACTTTTGTATAAATCATATCTTGCAAAAACACTTTTTCCCCCCCAGAATCATTTATTTAAATTTTTTGCTCTGCAAGATCTGAACACTAAAATATCACGATCAGAAGTTCCACAATTAAAAAAAAAAAAAAAAAAGACATTGTCGTAGGTTTACACTCTCTGTATGTAGGTGAACAGTGAGAGATCAGACTATAATCCAGACTAACAAAGCCTAAGTGGACTCACCAGATTCTGCAGCTGCCATGACATCACTTTATCTGCTGCTGGATTTAATGATCTAAAGAAAACATAAGTCAGCATTAATTCAGTGAATCTTTCCTGTTTTCAAGCAGAAAGTTTGATCACATTACATTGATTTTAGCGTCTCTTCACTTCCCTCTGTAAGGGCTGATTTTAAGGTTCTGTTACTAATGTAGAAAATTATTCATGGATTGGCGCCGCCCTATTTAGCTGACCTAATTACACCCTACGTACTGGCCTGGGCTCTGCGTTCTCAGCGCGCAGGACTACTTTGTGTCCTTAAGGTTAAAATAAAAAATAAAATAAAAAAAATCAGCAGACCACAGAGCCTTCTCTTATCATGTGCCTGGTTTTTAGAATGATCTCCCTACAGAGATAAAAAAAAAAAAGTCGGATTCCGCAGAGACTTTCAAGTCCAGAATTAAGACACATCTATTCTCCTTCTCGTTTGACCATCATACCAGTGTAGTATAGAACGCTCCTTTTAAATTCATATTAATAGCAATGGAACAGGTCTTGGCCTTACTACATCTAAAATCTGTTAGTGAAGCACAGTTGTAGCTGCCACCTTAGTAATCTCTCTGCTTCCCTGTTGATTTACTGCTGGCCCCAGGTGCAGTTATTTCAGACCGACTGGTTTTGCTCTTTTCTCTCTCTCTGAGGCACTGACAACACCAACGATGGATGCTGGCCCTGCACCCCGGAGTGACGGACTGTTGCACCAATGACTGAAGTTGCACCTCTTGGAACCTACTGATGCTGGACATGGACTATGGATTAAAGAACCAAGATGGACTGCTTTAAGTTTTAACTGAGGACTCCGTTTTTCTTGTTCTTCTGCTTTTTCTGTTTCTGTTTTCCGTTTCGTCTGTTTGTAAAGAAATTCTTGTATAATTTGAAAAACCTTGTACCTGTTAGAATGGTCTGAGCAGTGGGTCACCCCTCTGAGTCTGGCATGCTTGAGGTTTCTTCCTCATTATCACCAGAAGTTTTTTTTTCCCTTACCACTGCTTGTGGGGGGGGGGGGGGGTTAAGGTTGGACCTTACTCATGTGAAGCACCTTGAGGCAGCTTTGTTGTGATTTGGCACTATACAAATAAAATTAATTGAATTTTGAGTTATGGTTGGGATTAGTATTAGTGGTTAAAGTCATTTAGGAATATACATATCAATAGCAAATACATGTACAAGGATGTAATCTGATGAGACCTATATAGTCTCAGTTGGGCAAAAACACTGCAAAAACAGTAAACAGAGCTCAACAGAGGCTGTGCTTCATCAGGATGCTGAAGAAGGCAGGACTTAAACACCTGCCCCTCACCCAGGTCTACAGAGCACGCACTGAAAGTAGGGCTGGGCGATATGACCTAAAATTCATATTGCAGTATAAATTGAATTCCTTCATGGTAACTTCCAGTGTTGTGAAAAGTAACTTTGACAAGTTACTTTTTTAGTTGCTTTATACAGTTGCTTTATGCAGTTACTTCATTAGCAGCATTATGCAGTTACTTTATTAGAATCTGCCGAAAACTTGCAACTAATAAGTAATGTAACTAATAAGGTAACGAGTAATGTAACTTGGTTACTCGTAAGATTGAGCAATCAGCAAAGTAACTCATCAGTAACTAACAGTTACTTTTCTGAGTACTAAATCTTAAAAATAACCAAATTAGATTATGAGTAACTTTATTAATTACATTCAGCAGCTGCCGACAAGGTGTCCACAGCTGCTAATGAACTAACTGTATGAAGTAACTGTAAAATATAACTGTATAAATTAACTAATGAAGTAACTTTCCAAAGTTCTTGGAAAGTTCTTTCTGGAAGACAGAATTCACGTTGTGGATCAGCTGCAGCTGGTTGAAATAACCGTACATGTGAGTCAATGTGCGTTCACACTGATCAATTTACTGCTCTGATATATTCAATCATCTTTACACTTATATTTATTCCCCCTTTTGCCAGTTTTCGGTTATAAATCAATATATATGGCTTAGTAACGTAATACAGTGATACTGCAGTGAGCACAGCACACCAGAGGTTTTTTTTTTTTAAACTGGAGCAAGATGTAGCGTGCAGTGTGTCCTCAGACAGTGTAGATTCTGATGATGAGGAGATGATCCCTCTTTTGTTCTGGAAGAGAAACCAGAGCAGGTGGTCCACCGACGTGCACACAGATCTCCACAGATTCTGTTTGCAGTTTCTCCAGGACTCAGGCACTATGAGCTCTGTCCCAACGTCGAGTCCTGGAACTCAGAGATGCAGACACACACTGCTCCAGCTGTGGCTTCAGGCGCGTTTCGTGTAAAGTGTCGAGATTGTGAGCTTCGGTTTTGTTAAGTTACTCTTTCATCCCTTTTGCGCTCTTGCTTCGCAGGCTGTTTGGTGATAAAGCTCTTTCATCCACCTTTTCTCAACAAATTGTGACTTTTTTTTACTTTTTCCCTTCATTCAGGAATCGTCGTATGCCGTGTGACTGGGCCATTAGTCTGTTGTAGTTTGTTGTCTGTGTTAAAATGTTTGGAAAGAGGTGTCATTTGATTTAAAACGGCAATTCACTTTGAAGTTACTAATTCCAACCAGACACGAACTTGACTCGGCAGAGAGCGGCGCAGAGTTTGGAGCGGAACGGAGGACAATTCTCGTTTTGTGCTCGCAACAAGACAAGAGTCCCAGTTATTGACTTTAATCAGCACAAAAGTGACTCACCATTAACATTTTTAAATGGCTTTGAGAGGGGTTAAGAAGCGGACTTTCTCCTTCTGAAGAGCCGTGTGTTTGGTCTCACAGGTATTGGAAACCTACCGACAATTTGAAAGTCTTGTTATGTGAGCCAGGCTTAAATTTCCATGACCCCGAGTTGAACTCTCCAGACCTGGGTACTTTCCATAAAAATGAGCTCACAAACATGGGTACAACTGAAAAATGATATCATCTACAGCTGTTCATTCCTGGCATCTGGCTGGAGCAATTCTAATGCAGAATGATACACACTGTGCCCGAGAATGTGTTTTGAACACAAAATGATAGAAATTATACTTATTAAATTAAAATTTACTTCGTTTCGAAAATTGCCGTTATACGTTTTTACAAGCAAAAAATGAAGTGTGGAGGTGAGATTTCTCTCGAATTAAAAAGTAAAAGCCCCCACATTCATGCCCATTCGTGATGTTGAGATGACCCCTGTCATGTACGGTAACAGATGCGCCTGCGCATGTACTCTGTCATGTACGGTAATTGGGGGAAGTTATACAGTGAGACACGCGAGGTGCATCATTCCGTCAGAGAGTACTGTACTGTTGAGTTGACGAGTTGTTATGAGTAAAAGCCATAAAGACGAACTGCCTCAGGAGTAATCCTTTTACATGGTGTCAGAAGTGCAAATCGGAGAGTCATGGCGAAATTCAACCCCCCGATGAACTTCTCATTCGACAAACCTGCTGAGTGGCCTGACTGGAAGCAATGTTTTGTGAGATTCAGAACTGCTACCAAACTTAGGGATGAAGATGGCGCGGTGCAGGTGAGCAGCCTGAGCTATGCTATGGGAAGCCAGGCTGAGAATGTGTTTCGTTCGTTCACGTTTGGGGAAAATGAAGATGATGAGGACTTTGATTGCATGCTAGCTAAGTTTGACGAGTACTTTGTGCCGCACAGAAATGTAATTCACGAGCGGGCATGTTTCCACCAACGCGTTCAAAGACCTGGGGAAAAAGCAGAGATTTTTATTAGGGCTTTGTATGAACTGGCAGAACACTGATTTCGGCGAGAGTAGGGAAGAGAACATTCGCGACCGAATTGTCGTTGGAATACTGGACAAAGACGTCTCAAAACAGCTTCAGCTAAAGCAGCAACTGGCCCTAGCAGTGGCGATCGAAACCGTTAGACAGTCAGAGGAGGTCGCCTCACATGTTAGCGTGCAAGGAGCGGAAACTGAACATGAGTTCCTTGAAGTGAATAACAAATTCAACAAAAACGTGAAATTCCGAAGAAAGCAAAAAAGGGGGAATAGCGGACATAACGGAGATGGCAAATGTGGAAAGTGCGACTGGTGTGCATCCATGGTGCCAGTCCTAAAGAAAAGCACAGGTAAAGCGTGCATCTGTGTAGACCTCAAAAGACTGAACGAAACTGTTAAGAGAGAACAGTACATCTTACCTACCACAGACGAAATTATAGCAAAGCTGAGTGGTGCCACGGTCTTCTTGATGTTCGATGCAGCCAGTGGGTTCTTCCAAATCCCACTGCACCCAGACAGCTGCAAGCTCACGACCTTCATCACCCCGTTCGGCAGATTCCACTTCAAGAGGCTGCCGTTCGGGATAACCAGCGCTCCTGAGATTTTTCAGAGGAAGATGATGGAGACGATGGAGGGGCTGGAAGGAGTGGAGATCTTCATGGACGATGTGCTAGTCTATGGGGCCACAGTGAGTGAACACGACCAGCGTCTGGAGAAGGTCATGCAGCGCATCGAGACAGCTGGGTTGAAGCTCAACCGCGACAAGTGCGCCATCAGACAGCACCAGCTGCGCTACCTCGGGCATCTCATTGACAAGGATGATGGAATTCGGCCCGACCCAGACAAAATCGAGGCTATACAACAGCTGCCACCACCAACGAACGTGCCAGAACTGAAGAGGGTCCTGGGCAGTGCTTAATTTGTAAAGTGGGAGGTCCCGGAGCGCAGAGGATGGGTGGCTCCGGTGCAGAAAAAAAAAAGGGCGGGGCGGGGACTTGCGAACAACGCTGTGCGCCACACCAAAAATAAACTGGGTATTAATAACACTAGTCATACCAAATCCGGATAGAGTACAAATTCCTGTTTAATGATGTACAGTGGTCCCTCGTTTATCGCGGGAGTTACGTTCTCCGCGTTCACACCGGGCGCGACACGAGCAACTGCAGCCACAGGTTGCCATGTAATCCCTATGTAAGGACGCGTTTTGGCGCCAAACCACGCAGCGCGATTTTTAGCGTTTTGCGCATTTGTGGCACGATATTGCGTCGCGTTGCCCTCCTCCTCAAGTTGAAAAATCTGAACTTTTTCATCTCGTCGTGCCGCGATGACCAATCAGGGACTGAATATGTAGTGACGTGGAGATGTCTGGAGTTTGACTGAGGATGTGAACATGTCCTGTCTCTGGTAGCAGCCTGTGAGCAGGACTTATGTCTCTTTTGTCCTTTATTTCACAATCATTACAGTTTTTGGAGCGAGCAGCAGGGGGAGTGGAGTTTCTTTTTCTTTTTTTTACGTGCGCGCGAGGGAATCATCCATGGAGATTATTTTACTTATTAACTACACAGATGTATAATAAAGTAAATGGTGACTAGTTTCTAAAGACAATTATGACAGAGTTTTTTTGGGAAAGAACGAGGAGAAGCCCCACAGCAAGCAGCGGAGTTTCATTCTTTTTTTCTTTTTTTTTACGTGCGCGCGAGCAAATCGTCTGTGTGGAGAATATTTTATTAATTAACTACACAGATGTATAATAAAACAAATGGTGACTGGTTTCTAAACAATTATGACAGAGTTTTTTGGTGGAAGAGCGAGCTGCAGCAAGCAGCGGAGTTTCTTTTTTTTTTTATTGTTTACACGTGCGCGCATGAACGGGACAGTTGGTCCTCAAACTGGGTCCCACAGAGGTGGAAGGACCACTGAAAGCGGCCGTCATCCAGACACAGCTCCTGCAGCAAATAATGATACTCTCTGTATTGGGAGCTTTTCACAACAACTCGCTCCGTGTGATCAAGGTCCGTCATGATGACTTGACGCCGAGCGGAATGGAAGCTCCTCCTATTTGATGATGCACCGGTGTGAATTTTCGCAGCGAAAGTCCACCCAAGCAGAGCGACACACCGGGTGAAGGAGGCGTGTCCGTTGCCACGCGACCCCCATGAATTTGTAGCGTGTGATCGCGCCCGGTGTGAACGCGGCACGAAATCCGCGAAGTAGCGCTATTATAGATGTTTTAAGGCTGTAAAACCCCTCACTACACACTTTTCTCAAACAGGCATTAACATTTTCTCACTTTTCTCTCTTGTGTAAACACTCTTTTTTCTTCTGTGCGAGAAGATTATAAACAGACAAACGCAGAACACAATGCGCAGCTCTCCCTTCACTCACTGCCTCTGGGGGTACGGATGCGGGACCCGCAAAGAATCCAAGTCCTCTCTCGGTGGCCACGGAGCTCTGCGGCTGCGGTCAACATCTGGAGCAGCGAGCGTAGCCTCTGGACCTGTTGCCAGATTTGGCACAATTCCGCACAGCAGACAGGAGGGCGGCGGTGTGATTGGCAGTGAGAGCAATCGCGGTGATTTTTTTAAAATATATTTTGTTAGTTAGAGAGGTGGCGGATCATGGATCCAGTATAAATAGCTGGCGGAGCCAACATCAGAGGTTCCGGAGCGCGTGTCCGAGGTTCCGGAGCGCGCTCCAGCTTGCTCCCCCTCAAATTAAGCCCTGGTCCTGGGTGAATTCGGAAGGTACATCCCCAACCTGTCTACAGTGGCATAGCCACTGTATGAGCTCCTGAAAGGTAAAAATGCAGGGACATGGGGTCGCGCACAAGAAACAGCTTTTGAACACACCAAACAGCTACTGACAACGGCGCCAGTCCTTGCCTACTACGACGTCAGCAAGCCCACGGCCGTGTTAGCCAACGCCAGCAGCTATGGACTGGGAGGAGTTCTCCTCCAGCTCCATGGGCAGCAATGGAAACCTGTCGCATACTGCTCCAGGCGACTCACCGACGTGGAGACACGCTACACCCAGATTGAAAAGGAATGTCTGGCCGGCATGTGGGCATGTGAGAAGTTCGACAGGTACCTCACTGGCATGGAAACATTCAAATTAGTAACCGACCACAAGCCACTTGTGCCGCTCATCAACAGCCACAGCCTGGACAACGAACCTTTGCGGTGTCAGTGTCTTCTAATGAGGCTGATGACATTCAGCCCTGTGGCAGAGTATGCTCCAGGGAAAACTCTGATCGTCGCAGACACTCTCTCACGTAGCCCGCTGTCCACGTGTACTGAGCCGGACACTCAGAGTGACGTGGCATGTTATGTTGCTAGTGTAGTGGGGGCAATCCTGCTAGTCAGAGAAAGATGGATGAGATCAAGATGGCAACTGCAGATGATGCCGAACTTCAGTCACTCAAGTTCATACGGACAGGATGGCCGGAACACAGCTGCAAGGTGCCTGTGAGTATAAGACAATACATGCAGGTCAAAGCAGAACTGTCAGAGCACAATGGCCTGGTCCTCAGGGGAAGCAGAATCATGGTCCCGCAGCTGATGAGAAAAGAGATTCGCCAGAAAGTTCATGAGGGGCACCAAGGACTGGCTAAATGTAGGGAAAGAGCCTACTCATCAGTGTGGTGGCCTGGTCTCGCTACAGAGATAAGCAGCCTAGTGTCATCTTGCCACACTCAAAGGTGTGCTTTGAACAGAAGAGAACACAACAAAAAGAGCCACTTATCTCTACACCACTTCCAGATCGTCCGTGGAAGAGAATCGCAATGGATTTGTGTGAGTACAATCAGCAGAATTACCTGGTTATCTCAGAATATTACTCCAGATTCATAGAAATACTGCACATGCCATCCACAACCAGTACACATGTAATACTTAAGTTGAAGGCCGTCTTTGCCAGGTTTGGCATCCCAGATGAAGTAGTGACTGATAATGGGCTGCAGTTTTCTAGTGCTGAGTTTCAGGAGTTCGCGAAGCAATTTGACTTCAGACACTGCACGTCCAGCCCACATCACCCACAGGGCAATGGGCATGCAGAAAGGGCCGTGCAAACAGCCAAGAAGATCCTCAAACAAGCGGATCCAGTGCTGGCCCTGATGATTTACAGGTCCACTCCGTGCTCCTTGACCGGCTACAGCCCTGCAGAGCTGTTAATGGGGAGAAAGATCAGGACAATGCTCCCTATCCTGGAGAAGAAACTTCAACCACAGTGGCCGAGCAGAGCAGCAGTGAAGGATGACCGAGAGATGGCCAAGCAGGCCTACTACTACAATCGCCACCACGGAGCCCGACCCTTACCTGTCCTGCAGCCAGGCGATGTGGTGAGGTCCAAGTTGGACCATGAGAAATCATGGTCACGGCCAGCGGTGGTTTCGGGAGAAAGCACCACTCCGAGATCCTTAATCATCAGGACACAGCAGGGAGCTGAGCTTCGGCGGAACCACCGCCACCTTCAACCTGAGCTGGTTTCCCAGTCTTCCCGACCAGCAACCAGCGAGAACACAGGGACAGACACACACTCTGACATGACAGAGACAGTTCCAACCAGTCAGAGTGTGGCTCCACCTGCAAGCCTCATGCTCGGTCAGACTGTGACCAGATCTGGACGGGTGTGCAAACCAGTCAACAGGCTTGACCTGTAGACCGAACCTATGGCCTTTGAGGGGGTTTAAAAAAAAAGAAAAAGAAAAAAAGGGGGGGAAGTGAGATGTGGAAAAAAAGAGTGTGAAATGTGAGGGAAAAAAAGAATGTGGAAAAAAAAAGTGTGAATGTGGAATGTGAAAAAAAAGAGAAAATTTGTATTGAAATGGCATTATTGTTGTGAATGCTGATCCAAGTTCTTGCTGAGTTGAGTTTGTAACAGAAGTTATATAAATGGGTTAATATTGATTTTAAATGATTTACAGTAAATGTAAGGGGATTTCTTCCAAATACAAGTAAGCAACGGGTTGTTTGTTTTAAGGGGAATAATCCCGTGTGTGTGTGTGTATATGTATGTATCGGGAAGTCTGGGCGGCTTTGCTTGAGCTGCTGCCCCCGCGACCCGACTGCGGATAAAGCGGAAGAAAATGGATGGATGGATAATCCATTTTGAGGGGGGAGATGTCATGTACGGGAGTGAGTTATTTTCATTAGTTACTTCATCCAAACATCAACATGTCTATTAGACCCCCATTCCTACCAGGCTGCTCAAGGAAGCCCTACCATTATTTAATGCTTCGATCTTAAATATGATCAATCTATCTTTATTAGTTGGCTATGTACCACAGGCTTTTAAGGTGGCAGTAATTAAACCATTACTTAAAAAGCCATCACTTGACCCAGCTATCCTAGCTAATTATAGGCCAATCTCCAACCTTCCTTTTCTCTCAAAAATTCTTGAAAGGGTAGTTGTAAAACAGCTAACTGATCATCTGCAGAGGAATGGTCTATTTGAAGAGTTTCAGTCAGGGTTTAGAATTCATCATAGTACAGAAACAGCATTAGTGAAGGTTACAAATGATCTTCTTATGGCCTCAGGCAGTGGACTCATCTCTGTGCTTGTTCTGTTAGACCTCAGTGCTGCTTTTGATACTGTTGACCATAAAATTTTATTACAGAGATTAGAGCATGCCATAGGTATTAAAGGCACTGCGCTGCGGTGGTTTGAATCATATTTATCTAATAGATTACAATTTGTTCAAGTAAATGGGGAATCTTCTTCACAGACTAAGGTTAATTATGGAGTTCCACAAGGTTCTGTGCTAGGACCAATTTTATTCACTTTATACATGCTTCCCTTAGGCAGTATTATTAGACGGCATTGCTTAAATTTTCATTGTTACGCAGATGATACCCAGCTTTATCTATCCATGAAGCCAGAGGACACACACCAATTAGTTAAACTGCAGGAATGTCTTACAGACATAAAGACATGGATGACCTCTAATTTCCTGCTTTTAAATTCAGATAAAACTGAAGTTATTGTACTTGGCCCCACAAATCTTAGAAACATGGTGTCTAACCAGATCCTTACTCTGAATGGCATTACCCTGACCTCTAGTAATACTGTGAGAAATCTTGGAGTCATTTTTGATCAGGATATGTCATTCAAAGCGCATATTAAACAAATATGTAGGACTGCTTTTTTGCATTTACGCAATATCTCTAAAATTAGAAAGGTCTTGTCTCAGAGTGATGCTGAAAAACGAATTCATACATTTATTTCCTCTAGGCTGGACTATTGTAATTCATTATTATCAGGCTGTCCTAAAAGTTCCCTGAAAAGCCTTCAGTTAATTCAAAATGCTGCAGCTAGAGTACTGACGGGGACTAGAAGGAGAGAGCATATCTCACCCATATTGGCCTCTCTTCATTGGCTTCCTGTTAATTCTAGAATAGAATTTAAAATTCTTCTTCTTACTTATAAGGTTTTGAATAATCAGGTCCCATCTTATCTTAGGGACCTCATAGTACCATATCACCCCAATAGAGCGCTTTGCTCTCAGACTGCAGGCTTACTTGTAGTTCCTAGGGTTTATAAGAGTAGAATGGGAGGCAGAGCCTTCAGCTTTCAGGCTCCTCTCCTGTGGAACCAGCTCCCAATTCAGATCAGGGAGACAGACACCCTCTCTACTTTTAAGATTAGGCTTAAAACTTTCCTTTTTGCTAAAGCTTATAGTTAGGGCTGGATCAGGTGACCCTGAACCATCCCTTAGTTAGGCTGCTATAGACTTAGACTGCTGGGGGGTTCCCATGATGCACTGAGTGTTTCTTTCTCTTTTTGCTCTGTATGCACCACTCTGCATTTAATCATTAGTGATTGATCTCTGCTCCCCTCCACAGCATGGCTTTTTCCTGGTTCTCTCCCTCAGCCCCAACCAGTCCCAGCAGAAGACTGCCCCTCCCTGAGCCTGGTTCTGCTGGAGGTTTCTTCCTGTTAAAAGGGAGTTTTTCCTTCCCACTGTCGCCAAGTGCTTGCTCACAGGGGGTCGTTTTGACCGTTGGGGGTTTTTACGTAATTATTGTATGGCCTTGCCTTACAATATAAAGCGCCTTGGGGCAACTGTTTGTTGTGATTTGGCGCTATATAAATAAAATTGATTGATTGATTGATGTACGGTAACAGATGCGCCTGCGCATGTACTGTGTCATGTACAGTAATTGGGGGAAGTTATACAGTGAGACACGCGAGGTGCATCATTCCGTCAGAGAGTACTGTACTGTTGACTTGACCCAGTTGTTACGAGTAAAAGCCATAAAGACGAACTGCCTCAGGAGTAATCCTTTACAACCCCCAAAGTACACATGGCTCACAACTACAGACACGAGGCTGCTGCTTCAGTGATCCACAACTTGCAAATTTTCACGTCGGAGATAAATATAACTGACATTTTCTACCCAAGTAAGTAAGTATTTTCCCACTGTAGAACCAAAAACACTGAACTGCTAACTCACCTTTGCTACGTTTCAGAGATCATTACTTTAAAACTTGCAGGAATGCGCACACCGCAGACGAGAGACAGCAGGTGCATTTTGCGGCAGCGGCATCTTGTTTCAGCACTTCCTGTGGCATCTGCGTGTGTCACAGCAGGTGCGAAACAGCAGCTGCTGCCGTTTCGTTGGTGCACATGCTGGCGTTTTATTTACCTGCCGAGGCACATGTCGGTGTTTTCAGTTGATTTATTTATTTCAGACGTGTACATGTAAAAGCATAAGCAGACCAGAGATGAAAAAAAAAAAAAATACATAATGCGTTGATTTATTTATTTCAGACGTGTACCACAGATGAAAAAATAAAAATACATGCTTTCAAAATCGCTCGTCATAACAAGTGAATGACAAGGCACATGTCAGTGTTTTCAGTTGATTTATTTATTTCAGACGTGTACATGTAAAAGCATAAGCAGACCAGAGATGAAAAATATAAATACAAGTATCATGATGGTGTTTATTTACCTGCGGGTGGCATCTTTATGTGCCGGGGCACGATGATGGTGTTTATTTACCTGCGGGTGGCATCTTTATGTGCCGGGGCACGATGATGGTGTTTATTTACCTGCGGGTGGCATCTTTATGTGCCGGGGCACGATGATGGTGTTTATTTACCTGCGGGTGACATCTTTATGTGCCAGGGCACGATGATGGTGTTTATTTACCTGCGGGTGACATCTTTATGTGCCGGGGCACGATGATGGTGTTTATTTACCTGCGGGTGGCATCTTTATGTGCCAGGGCACGATGATGGTGTTTATTTACCTGCGGGTGGCATCTTTATGTGCCAGGGCACGATGATGGTGTTTATTTACCTGCGGGTGACATCTTTATGTGCCGGGGCACGATGATGGTGTTTATTTACCTGCGGGTGACATCTTTATGTGCCGGGGCACGATGATGGTGTTTATTTACCTGCGGGTGGCATCTTTATGTGCCGGGGCACGATGATGGTGTTTATTTACCTGCGGGTGACATCTTTATGTGCCGGGGCACGATGATGGTGTTTATTTACCTGCGGGTGACATCTTTATGTGCCGGGGCACGATGATGGTGTTTATTTACCTGCGGGTGACATCTTTATGTGCCGGGGCACGATGATGGTGTTTATTTACCTGCGGGTGACATCTTTATGTGCCGGGGCACGATGATGGTGTTTATTTACCTGCGGGTGACATCTTTATGTGCCGGGGCACGATGATGGTGTTTATTTACCTGCGGGTGACATCTTTATGTGCCGGGGCACGATGATGGTGTTTATTTACCTGCGGGTGGCATCTTTATGTGCCAGGGCACGATGATGGTGTTTATTTACCTGCGGGTGGCATCTTTATGTGCCGGGGCACGATGATGGTGTTTATTTACCTGCGGGTGACATCTTTATGTGCCGGGGCACGATGATGGTGTTTATTTACCTGCGGGTGGCATCTTTATGTGCCAGGGCACGATGATGGTGTTTATTTACCTGCGGGTGGCATCTTTATATGCCGGGGCACGATGATGGTGTTTATTTACCTGCGGGTGGCATCTTTATGTGCCGGGGCACGATGATGGTGTTTATTTACCTGCGGGTGGCATCTTTATGTGCCGGGGCACGATGATGGTGTTTATTTACCTGCGGGTGGCATCTTTATGTGCCGGGGCACGATGATGGTGTTTATTTACCTGCGGGTGGCATCTTTATGTGCCGGGGCACGATGATGGTGTTTATTTACCTGCTGGTGGCATCTTTATGTGCCGGGGCACGATGATGGTGTTTATTTACCTGCGGGTGGCATCTTTATGTGCCGGGGCACGATGATGGTGTTTATTTACCTGCGGGTGGCATCTTTATGTGCCGGGGCACGATGATGGTGTTTATTTACCTGCGGGTGGCATCTTTATGTGCCGGGGCACGATGATGTTGTATTTACCTGCAGGTGGCATCCTTATGTGCCGGGGCACGATGGTGTTTATTTACCTGCGGGTGGCATCTTTATGTGCCGGGGCACGATGATGGTGTTTATTTACCTGCGGGTGGCATCTTTATGTGCCGGGGCACGATGATGTTGTATTTACCTGCGGGTGGCATCTTTATGTGCCGGGGCACGATGATGATGTTTATTTACCTGCGGGTGGCATCTTTATGTGCCGGGGCACGATGATGGTGTTTATTTACCTGCGGGTGGCATCTTTATGTGCCGGGGCACGATGATGTTGTATTTACCTGCGGGTGGCATCTTTATGTGCCGGGGCACATGATGGTGTTTATTTACCTGCTGGTGGCATCTTTATGTGCCGGGGCACGATGATGGTGTTTATTTACCTGCGGGTGGCATCTTTATGTGCCGGGGCACGATGACGGTGTTTATTTACCTGCGGGTGGCATCTTTATGTGCCGGGGCACGATGACGGTGTTTATTTACCTGCGGGTGGCATCTTTATGTGCCGGGGCACGATGACGGTGTTTATTTACCTGCGGGTGGCATCTTTATGTGCCGGGGCACGATGATGGTGTTTATTTACCTGCGGGTGGCATCTTTATGTGCCGGGGCACGATGATGTTGTATTTACCTGCAGGTGGCATCCTTATGTGCCGGGGCATGATGGTGTTTATTTACCTGCGGGTGGCATCTTTATGTGCCGGGGGCACGATGATGGTGTTTATTTACCTGCGGGTGGCATCTTTATGTGCCGGGGCACGATGATGTTGTATTTACCTGCGGGTGGCATCTTTATGTGCCGGGGAAGGATGATGTTGTACTCTCAACAAAAATATAAACGCATGTACCAGTTCCTGCCAATATCCAGCAACTTCGCACAGCCATTGAAGAGGAGTGGACCAACATTCCACAGGCCACAATTGACAACCTGATCAACTCTATGTGAAGGAGATGTGCTGCACCGCATGAGGCAAATGGTCACACCAGATACTGACTGGTATCCCCCCCCCAATAAAACAAAACTGCACCTTTCAGAGTGGCCTTTTATTGTGGGCAGTCTAAGGCACACCTGTGCACTAATCATGGTGTCTAATCAGCATCTTGGTATGGCACACCTGTGAGGTGGGATGGATTATCTCAGCAAAGGAGAAGTGCTCACTATCACAGATTTAGACTGGTTTGTGAACAATATTTGAGGGAAATGGTGATATTGTGTATGTGGAAAAAGTTTTAGATCTTTGAGTTCATCTCATACAAAATGGAAGCAAAACCAAAAGTGTTGCATTTATATTTTTGTTGAGTGTATTTACCTGCGGTTATGTGCCGGGGCACATGCTGGTGTTTATTTACCTGCGGTGGTGTCTTTATGTGCCGGGGCATGATGGTGTTGTGCGGGTGGTATCTTTATGTGCCAGGGCACGATGGTGTTGTATTTACCTGCCCGTGGTATCTTTATGTGCCGGGGCACGATGGTGTTGTATTTACCTGCCCCGGCACATCAAGATGCCACCCACACAACACCATCGTGCCCCGGCACATCAAGATGCCACCGCAGGTAAACAACACACCAGCATGTGCCCCGGCACATAAAGATGCCACCCGCACAACACCATCGTGCCTCGGCACATAAAGATGGCACCCGCAGGTAAATACAACACCATCGTGCCTCGGCACATAAAGATGGCACCGCAGGTAAATAACACACCAGCATGTACCCTGGCACATTAAGATGCCGCCGGAAGTGCTGCGAGAAATACAAAAACAGCAGCAGCTGCCGCGGGGATGCCAGCATTTTTTGATACTTGTATTTATATTTTTCATCTCTGGTCTGCTTATGCTTTTACATGTACACATCTGAAATAAATAAATCAACTGAAAACACCGACGTGCTCGTCATTCACTTGTTATGACGAACGATTTTGAAAGCATGTATTTTTATTTTTTCATCTGCGGTACACGTCTGAAATAAATCAACGCATTATGTATTTTTTTTCATCTCTGGTCTGCTTATGCTTTTACATGTACACGTCTGAAATAAATAAATCAACTGTGCGACAGGCACATAAAGATGCCAACGAAAGAGCGGCAGCAGGAAGTGCTGAGACAAGATGCCCCTGCCGCAAAATGCACCTGCCCTTGCTGCCACAGACACCGGGATGTTTTGATTCCTCTGCTGATCACAAGGACAGCTGGATCCGGTCGAGCTTGTGGTCGTTTGTAGACAAAACATCAATCTTTCCATTGGTACCAAGTATTATTCGTGCTGATTACGAGAAACGGCGGCGCAAAAACTACAGCAGTGATCCGGAACTGGGCAAGTGACTGTATTATCAGTCACCATTTCGCTCCATTTCGCTTAAAAATAATTAAATGAAACTACTTAATTGAATCATATTTAATCATATTTGTAATCAGTCTGCTCCATGTCGTTACTTTTTGCCACTATTTCGTGATTATTAGGCTCCATTTCACTGCATTTCGTATTTTACCGACGTTTACCTTTAAAAACCGCGGCAAAAATACTTAGGTAAAGTTAGAAAGATATTCACAGATTCGAAGTTCACGGCTCAATAGATCTGAAGAGAAACGTTGTAGAAAGACAAACACCACTAGTTTCTAACCTCAGAAATGTTAAGGATTTCATATATATATATATATGTTATCACTGTTAAACATTTGTACCTTCGTCTTCTTTCTTATGAAAACGGTGTTGTGCTGTTTGCACTTCACCCTGAGAATGTATGTGTTATTCAACCTTGTTTTAGCTTTGTCTTCTTTCTCATGAGAACGGTGTTGTGCTGTTTTGCACCTGTCTTAACCAAGCCTGAGAATTCAATTTTGTTTTAGCACTCTGGGGTCAATCTGAGCTGGGAATGAAGGGCTGGATGTACTTATTATTATAATATAACTTTGTTTTCGCAGCCTCTAACGACTGGGAGTAAGAGAACGTTTTGACTGTTGTGATGTGGTGCTTAGTGTGAAGGAGTGTGAAGGACAGGACACTTCAGGCAGATGCAGAACAGCTGATAACTGCAACAGACGAACGAGATGTGCTGACCTGTGTAAAAGAAAGTGTCCTTCCTTACAGCTGCACTTATTGACGTATGCGTTTATGTTACGGGAAGAAACTTGTCTTGCGTCATCACCCCCACCCTTAGGACAAGTTTTTTGTTTATGTGATGAGGGCGTCTCTTAATAAAAAGAGCGGAAAAGCAGGCCAGACTTTAGTGTAGCCTTGGTGTACAGCCTGGCCGCACTCCGCCGCGACGAGTAGGAGGGTCGCCGCGGTGCGCACGGAAGCCCAGGGCGCGGGCCCGGGTGGAGCCGCCGCGGGTGCAGATCTTGGTGGTAGTAGCAAATATTCAAACGAGAACTTTGAAGGCCGAAGTGGAGAAGGAGGGTGCGGACTCCTCTGTTTATATACGCGTACCGGTAGGGGATAAAAGTGATCACATAAAACAGTTAAACTCCGTAAGCGATGATACAGAATCGTCTGTTAATGAAACACAGTTAAACTCTGTAAGGAGGGCGGACTCCTCTACGGTTGCGAGGGACGCAAGTAGTTAAATTCCGGAAGGAGGATACGGACTCCTCTGTTTTAATACGTAAAGGAAATCCCGGGTAGAAATACGTGCACTGTAAAAAAGCAGTTAAATTTGGCAGGGACGGCGGAGTCCCCTAATGCAGGACATTAGTTAAATTTCACGGGAGGGCGAGTTCCCCTGACATAAGAATACGCGTACGATTATTAAAAGTGTTTCTATGTGTAAATAGTGTTTTGTGTAAGTGTAAATAACTGTGTGAAAGTGCAATACTTTGGACAACGTTAGTGACAACCGTGCGTGTGGAAGCAGCAGGCAAGTGATTCCGCTTCCTACGGGGAGGTGAAAGGAATCAACCACACGATGGCTAATTAATTGTCACGTCCAAAGAAAGTGTGAAAACTTCAGATTTAGAACACCCTAGGTGTGCCCCCGTCTGAAGTCCAAATTATAACAAGGGATAATAAAAATGGGGGGTAAGACGTCTAAAATAAGGAAAATTTATCAACTGACGACTGGAAATTTATGGAAGCAAAAAATCCAAAAGCAACAAAGAAATTGGAGACCTGGATAAATAAACATGACTTTGACGGACGACTGAACCTGATCAGTATACAGAAGCTAAAGAAGGAGTTAGAACAGAAACATAAAGGTGATGAGAAAAAGATGCAGAAAGTAGGGGCAGATTTAGTGGCATTTTGGGAGGAAGAAGCAGAGAACAGACAGAAGGGAGCAGAGAAGCGACGATTAGAGAAAGCAAGGAAAAAGAAAGCTGTAGGTAAGGCAGAAGAAGATGTGATAATTCAGCACAGAGAACCAGAACAGCCTCAACAATCACCGCCAGCTGGATCGTCGGTGACAAAGAGACCTTTATCTCCTCTACCAGAGGATGACGATGTACCGCCACCACAGTATGATTTGGCAGTAAAACCTAAGGTAAAAAGTGAAAAACCAGAAAAACCAGAAAAACCACAAACACGCAGTCAAGCGAAAGTGCCCACAGCCCCTCCCATGGTGGAACACAGTGACCAGGGAGGTGCCTATCCTATGATAGAAGTACCAAATCCTCGTGCAGGAACAGCAGGACAGTGATCAACCATGCTCGTATATCGAACATGGAATGCTGATAATATCAAAGCAGCAGTCGACATGATACCATCGCCACATGTCGATATCGAGGGATTTATGCAGGATATAGAAAACATTAGAAGTTCTTACCACCTTAGTGGACCTGAAGTCCAACAGGTGTGGATGAAAGCATGTGGCCCTAAAATGGAGTCAGATACGCGGAGACTGGAATCCTGCAGACCAGGATGGCGTACCATTGCCACATGATGATCCAGTCTTGAAAACAAGAGTGGAAGCTATGATTACACGTGCAAAAGGTGTGTTAGGACCAAAGATAAATTATACTGAAATTACCAGGACAACTCAGAAAGAAGGAGAGCCATGGATAGAGTTTAGATGCAGATTTGAGAGTGTATTTAGAGTCCATAGTGGCATATTGCCAGGAACACCAGTGTATGAAAACAAATTGAAAAATGTTTCACCTGTGAAGCTGACAATGACCGATTTGATTCATGATGGCAACTCAACAGCTGTCATAACAGTAACAGGTGCCACTGAAGATGTTTTAAAATTGAGATTCACAGGTATGCCTTTGCATGTGTCACTTTGTAAGCCATATTTGACAGAATGGCAAGAATTGGGACTGACAGTCATAACAGCTTTGTCAGCCACTGATTGGAGCAGAGTTGGACCACGAACGGAGTTCAGTCCATCAACTAAATTGTATAAAGTGCCAGTTAATGTCTCATTGGTGCTGACAGCTGGAACACACATTAATGTGTCCACTTCACAATCCTGAGTGTTTCAGTTGAGTCCTGAAGAGGATGATCTTCTCTCTTCTGTACCATCAGGATTGTGGACAACAGGTCCTTCAGACGTAGGACTGATAAAAATGCACAACCTGTAGTTATAAGACCAAAAACAGAATACAGACCATGTGTAAGACAGTATCCATTGAAACCTGATGCAATTGAAGGAATCAGGCCGGTAATAGAGAATTTATTAACAGCAGGAGTAATAGTGCCATGTCCAGATTCACCATGTAACACACCCATATTTCCTGTAAAAAAAGGCTCCGCCCTCAGTGGGATGGAGATAGATTCAAGATCTGCAGGCAGTAAATGCTGCTGTGATTAAAAGAGCACCATGTGTACCAGATCCGCACACACTGTTAAGCTCATTGAGATTAAATTCTAGTTGTTTTTCTGTAATAGATATCAGTAATGCATTTTTTTTTTCTGTACCAGTACACCCAGATAGTCAATTCTGGTTTGCTTTTACCTTTAAAGGACAACGATATACATTTACCAGATTACCGCAGGGTTACGCAGAGAGTCCAACTATTTATTCTCAAGTCATGTCAGCATGTTTAGCCAATTTCGTTCCACCGGCAGATAGCCAACTATTAGTGTATGTTGATGACATTCTGATTGCCTCTGACACACGAGAAAACTGCATAACTGACACAGTAGCATTATTATGTTTCTTATTTGATAATGGCCACAAAGTGAGTAAAAACAAAGTTCAGTTGTGTAGGGATAAAGTAAAAATATTTAGGACATGAATTATCAGCCACAGGGCGCACGATCCTGTCTGACAGGAAGGAAGCAATTTTACACGCTCCAAAACCACAAACCAAAAAGCAGATGATGTCATTTCTTGGACTGACTAATTACTGCAGGGCATGGATTCCCTGCTATGCAGAATTGACTAGTCCACTTTCTGATTTGATGTACAAGGATGATATTTCAATGTCAACCGTGTTGGAATGGAACAAAGAAGCTGAGGAAGCTTTTGTAAAAGTAAAACAAACATTAGTGTCATCCACAGTTTTGGCACTACCAGATTATAGTAAACCATTCATTCAAACAGCTGATTGTAAGAATGAGTCCATGACTAGTGTTTTGGTTCAAGTGTATGGCTCAAAATTAAGGCCAGTTGCCTACTACTCATCTAAATTGGATGCAGTGGCAAGTGCTCTACCACCATGTGTACAGGCTGTTGTTGCAGCCTTTATGGCTGTTCAAAGTAGCAGTAATGTTGTTCTATTCCATCAGTTGACACTGGAAGTTCCACATGCAGTTTCTGCACTTCTGTTGCAGACAAAAATGAGCCTTTTGTCCCCAGCAAGACATCTTTCGTGCATGTCCTTGCTATTATCACAACCACACCTTACGGTAGAGTGCTGTACGACATTGAATCCATCCACATTGATACCTTTACCTGAGGATGGTGAGCCGCACAATTGTCTTGATGTAGCTACGGTCTGTACGAAAGCACGCCCAGACCTCCAGGACACACCCATCCCAAACAGTACAATTGTGTATGTGGATGGTTCTTCCACTGACAAAGCTTATGGACAAACACAATCTGGATATGCTGTTGTCACAAATTCAGAAGTATTGGATTCTGCTTCATTGCCATCGTCATTTTCAGCACAAGCAGCTGAATTAGTTGCTTTAACTGCAGCTTGCTATCTGTTTAAAGGTACGGCTGTATCAATTTATACAGACAGCCAGTACGCTTTCAACACAGTGCATGTGTTTGCAAAACTGTGGGAGGAGCGTGGAATGGTGACATCATCTGGAAAGCCAGTGACTCAAGCCACTCTCCTAACTGCCCTACTGCAAGCTGTGAAGTTGCCTCAACAAATTGCTATATGCAAATGTGCGGCTCACACCAAAGGCTCTGAAAGTGTTTCAAAAGGAAATGACGTTGCTGACAAAACCGCAAAGGCGGCAACAGCTCTTTCTATTTTTCTCCTATATGACACCCCTCCGGATATGACCACAAAAGAAACCCATATTGCCAAAAAATATGTTTAAATGGGCAGCTATTATGAGCCATGGCGTGACGCATGTCTCATCAGGGGGTATGATATCGCAATTGCAATCTATTTTTTGTCTTTATGGGTTCGATGCATATGCAAAACAGCATTGTAGAGCATGCATGACATGTGCAAAACACAACTCACAAGGCAATTTGAGACCCCAAAGAGGCAAATTTCCAACACCACAATATCCCTTTCAAGTGATTCATATGGATTATATACAGCTGAGTAAACATGAAGGGAAGGAATTTTGTTTAGTCATAATTGATGCCTTCTCAAAATGGGTAGAATTGTTCCCTACAAAACATGCAGGTGCACTTACAGTGGCTAAGGCATTGTGCAAAGACATCATTCCATGATTTGGAATACCAGAAACAGTCTATTCAGATAATGGAGCGCATTTTGTTAATACAATAGTGCAATACGTAGGAGAAGCGCTACAGGTCAATCTCAAAAATCATTGTGCTTATCAACCACACAGTGCCGGATTAGTGGAAAGGACAAAGGGCACATAAAAGGGCGCAATAAAAATAAGATTAAGGAAATGTATAGAAGAGACAAAACAAACCTGGATTGAATGTTGGACCTAGTAAAATTGTATATGAGAATAACACCAACACCATCAGGGTTAACACCATTTGAGATACTTTATGGACGACCATATCGTCTACCAATTTTGACATGGATACTAAAACAGCAGATGAGGAACAAACATTAGCAAATTTTATGAAAAAGACATTAACACAGAAAGAGATAACTTAAACACATTTACTGCCGAATAATTTTGATCTTCCACAGGACGGCCTTCCAGTAGTCTAGCCAGGAGACTGGGTGTTCATCAGAGTCCAGTCCTCGTTGGGAAGGTCTATACCAAGTGCTGTTAACAACACCAACTGCAGTAAAGATAGCGGAGAGATCAACGTGGATACATCACTGTAAGATACAGCGTGTGTTGGCTGCCTCCACAGTGGAAGGGGAAGTCTGGCTACAAAGGGAGTCTATTTAATTAGCAATAGATTGTCTCAATGCCAGTGAAGCAGGGAGATCCTTGCACTATTAGGTGAGGTGGTTAACAACACTGTATCCTAGCAATCATGACTGAACTACAGCAGACCCCGGAGCGGCGTGCTCAGCGCCGCCGCTGCCGGACTGTTGGTAGGGCAGCCGGTTGCGTTGTGATCTTAGTGTGTTTCGTGCTCCTCGGATTCCTGGCCTGGTGGAATGGAATTACGTTACTAATTGTTATGTTTGTTCACAGATACCTATATCCTCAACACACCCAGCTCTGACGGCTAAACCGTACCCTGCTAGGGTGACAGAATGTCTTATCATACGGATGCATAATCAAACTGTATTTCGGGGGCAGCAGTTCTCAGCAAATCTGATAAGATGTAACACCACTTGCCTCAGTGCAACCACTTATATGATAGGGATTTCAACAGAGGACGTACAAGCGTGCCCAAGTGCTGCTCCATTGACTAGACTGAAGGGAAATAAAAAAATATCATCACGTTAAATTGTCATCACAACGGCCATTCCCAATTTGCTTTTACGGGACAGGGAATAAAAATGTAGGTAAAATTAAGAAACGTCTGTGTACCCAAACGTATGTTTTATCAAATAATTTAAGCCTAACCAAAACATAATATGTGGATGGTACTTATCTTCATCACATTGGACGGGGATGTAATTATACAGGCTCCTGTCCATGGGGAACGGATGAATCATGTGCTTATGTTAGTAAGTTTTTGCTACCACCTATAAATGGTACTCCGGTGTATGATGACATCTATTGGCTTTATGGTTCCAGACTGTACATGAGTCTCCCACCAAATTGGGGTGGTGTGTGTGCACCTACCCAGGTGACTGACCATACATATGTGGTAGGACCTCCACAGAGAAGAATGGCAGCACCAGACGGAGGAGATTGATATACCCAGATGTGTTACCACATGATCACATGTGGGGCTCGGATGTACTAAAGGACCAAAAAATTGTGGTCTGTAGGAGATAAAATAGCACATTCATTGTTCCCCTGGATAGGAGTGGGAAAAATTCATTAATGATTGAAACTCTGAATTATCGATTGGGTCTGTTCATGAATGTAACTAAAAAAATAGTAGCAGCTCAAAACACTGAAATAGATGCTTTACGTACCATGGTGATGCAAAATCGCATGGTTTTAGACTTGCTTACTGGTTCACAGGGAGGAGTTTGTGTTCTGCTGAACACAACATGCTGTACTTTCATCCCAGACTCCATTCATTCAGTGGATATGCAGGACGCATTGGAAGAGCTGAATAAACTTCGTGATGCAATGCATAAAGACACCCTAGCCGTGAACCGGTGGAATCCCTGGTCCTGGTTGACTTCAGGACCATGTTGGCAGTTACTATTGAAAATGGTGACACCAGTTATTATAGTCCTAATTCTGATTGGACTTTGCATGTGTTGTGTGATCCCTTATATCAAAACAATGGTTGGCAAAATGGTGTCAAATACATTTGTACAGTGTAATCTGGCCTTCCAACAAACTATCAAGCATTGAAACAGTCAGACCTTAGTGGAGAAAACTGTAATGACTGTACTGAGAATTATGATGATATTGAAAAGCTCACAACTCCAGTTCAAGCTTGAACTGTTGACGTGATGAGTTAACACACTCTTAGCCTATGAAGCTTTAGCTGAAAAAGGAATAAGACAAGTGGTGTAGTCGAATAATACCAGTCGGTAGGAGTGATGTATGGTGGTGGTGTGGTGATAACAGAATCTTTGACAGACTGCCACGAAATGTGTCAGGTTATTGTGCATTAATATCATTATTGTTACCCATGACCCCTGAAGACGTTACGACATATGCAGCCTCTCTTATTCCTGAGGATTGGCAGAAAGGCATAGCCAGACATAGAGTAAAAAGAGATTGGAAAGGAGTAGGAAATCCAACATATATTGACGCAATAGGAGTCCCCAGAGGAGTGCCTGACGAGTATAAACTGGTTGATCAAATAGCAGCTGGATTCGAATCTTCCATCTGTTGGTGGTGTTTAATTAATAAAAACGTGGACAGAATAGATTAAGTTAATAAACTAACTAACTAAGCTGGGTGATGCCTACTGTATGTTTAACAGGTGATAAACAGGTGGGAAATGTTAAGGATTTTATATATATATATATATGTTATCACTGTTAAACATTTGTACCTTCGTCTTCTTTCTTATGAAAACGGTGTTGTGCTGTTTGCACTTCACCCTGAGAATGTATGTGTTATTCAACCTTGTTTTAGCTTTGTCTTCTTTCTCATGAAAACGGTGTTGTGCTGTTTTGCACCTGTCTTAACCAAGCCTGAGAATTCAATTTTGTTTTAGCACTCTGGGGTCAATCTGAGCTGGAATGAAGGGCTGGATGTACTTATTATTATAATATAACTTTGTTTTCGCAGCCTCTAACGACTGGGAGTAAGAGAACGTTTTGACTGTTGTGATGTGGTGCTTAGTGTGAAGGAGTGTGAAGGACAGGACACTTCAGGCAGATGCAGAACAGCTGATAACTGCAACAGACGAACGAGATGTGCTGACCTGTGTAAAAGAAAGTGTCCTTCCTTACAGCTGCACTTATTGACGTATGCGTTTATGTTACGGGAAGAAACTTGTCTTGCGTCATCACCCCCACCCTTAGGACAAGTTTTTTGTTTATGTGATGAGGGCGTCTCTTAATAAAAAGAGCGGAAAAGCAGGCCAGACTTTAGTGTAGCCTTGGTGTACAGCCTGGCCGCACTCCGCGCGTAAAATTTGACTTTCTGTCTCACTGGTGTTTCTTGACTCTGTTTGTCTTGTTAAAGGTTTAAAAATGTTTGGAGGAGAAAATACCCAACAAGGAAGGTAGACAACAAGCTACAACCTTATTTTTATCCATATGAACCGTCCTCTGAGCTGAAAAAATATCACTGATCTGAACGAGCAGGCGGCAGAGAAACGGAAGCTTAGGGACCGTCTACAAAGTGCAAACACGGAAAAAAGACACCAGAAAATTATTGAAGAAATCATTGCAATAAGGAGTGATATTACCAAATTTACTGCACACAACAGTGGTGTCCTGCTAATTATACTCCAACACTCACTTTGGGAAACAGTAATTTTAAAAACTTTTGGAGAATTTTTGATTGTTTATATTTTCAATAGCATGAAAGTCACAAGATACAGTGTCACCAAATTCACTGCACACAACAGCAGTGTCGTGTTGATTATACTACAGGACTCAGTTTGGAAAAAACTAATTTTAAAAAATTTTGGAGAATTTTCAATAGCATCAAAGTCATAAGATTTAGTGACACAAAATTTACTGCACACAAGAGTGGTGTCCTGCTGATTATACTACACCACTCACTTTGGGAAAAAGTAATTTTAAAAAATTTTGGAGAATTTTTGATTGTTTATATTTTCAATACCATCAAAGTCATAAGGTGTAGTGACACAAAATTTACTGTACACAACAGTGGTGTCCTGCTGATTATACTACAACACTCACTTTTGGAAAAAGTCATTTTAAAAAATTTTGGAGAATTTTTTATTGTTTATATTTTCAATAGCATCAAAGTCATAAGGTGTAGTGATGCAAAATTTACTGCACACAACAGTGGTGTCATGCTGATTATACTACATCACTCACTTTGGGAAATTTTAAAAAAAAATTTTAGAGAATTTTTTATTGATTATATTGTCAATAGCATCAAAGTCATAAGGTGTAGTGACACAAAATTTACTGCACACAACAGTGGTGTCATGCTGATTATACTACAACACTCACTTTCGGAAAAAGTCATTTTCAAAAATTTTGGAGAATTTTTTATTGTTTAAATTTTCAATAGCATCAAAGTCATAAGGTGTAGTGACACAAAATTTACTGCACACAACAGTGGTGTCATGCTGATTATACTACAATACTCATTTTTGGGAAAAAGTCATTTTCAAAAATTTTGGAGAATTTTTTATTGATTATATTTTCAATAGCATCAAAGTCATAAGGTGTAGTGACACAAAATTTATTGCACACAACAGTGGTGTCCTGCTGATTATACTACAACACTCACTTTGGGAAAAAAGTAATTTTAAAACATTTTGGAGAATTTTTGATTGTTTATATTTTCAATAGCATCAAAGTCATAAGGTGTAGTGACACAAAATTTACTGCACACAACAGTGGTGTCCTGCTGATTATACTACAACACTCACTTTAAGAAAAAGTCATTTTAAAAAATTTTGGAGAATTTTTTATTGTTTAAATATTCAGTAGCATCAAAGTCATAAGGTGTGGTGTCACCAAATTTACTGCACACAACAGTGGTGTCATGCTGATTATACTACAACACTCACTTTCGGAAAAAGTCATTTTCAAAAATTTTGGAGAATTTTTTATTGTTTAAATTTTCAATAGCATCAAAGTCATAAGGTGTAGTGACACAAAATTTACTGCACACAACAGTGGTGTCATGCTGATTATACTACAATACTCATTTTTGGGAAAAAGTCATTTTCAAAAATTTTGGAGAATTTTTTATTGATTATATTTTCAATAGCATCAAAGTCATAAGGTGTAGTGACACAAAATTTATTGCACACAACAGTGGTGTCCTGCTGATTATACTACAACACTCACTTTGGGAAAAAGTAATTTTAAAACATTTTGGAGAATTTTTGATTGTTTATATTTTCAATAGCATCAAAGTCATAAGGTGTAGTGACACAAAATTTACTGCACACAACAGTGGTGTCCTGCTGATTATACTACAACACTCACTTTAAGAAAAAGTAATTTTACAAAAAATTGGAGAATTTTTGATTGTTTAAATATTCAATAGCATCAAAGTCATAAGGTGTGGTGTCACCAAATTCACTGCACACAACAGTGGTGTCCTGCTGATTATACTACAGGACTTAGTTTGGAAAAAAAGTAATTTTAAAAAATTTGGGGGGATTTTTCACTATTTAAATTTTCAGTAGCATCAAAGTCATAAAATGTAGTGACACAAAATTTACTGCACACAACAGCGGTGTCCTGCTAGTTATACTACAATACTCAGTTTGGAAAAATGTCATTGTTTAAAATTTGAGAGATTTGTTGTTTAAATTTACAATTGTGTCAGTGTTAGAAGGTGTAATGACACAAAAGTTCCTGCACACGTGTGCTTAGATTAGATAGAACTTTTTGTGATCTCTTAAGAAAACTCCCTCAGGGAAACCGAGGTTCCAGCAGCATTGTATAGCATCACACAGGGTAAGAAGCACACAAAGTATCAAAAGTGAAAGTAAAAAAAACAAAAAAAAAAACAGTTTGTAAATATAAATACCAGACATACGGATCAATACTGGTTTCCTGGCTCCTACTGTTTCTCTCCTTCCCATCATCGGTCTTCCTGTTACTCCTCCTCACCCAGTGAGGAGTTCTCCAGTCTGACTGCATGAGGGAAAAAGGAGTTTTTCAGTCTGTTGGTCCTGCACTTAAGAAGGAGCAGTCTGTGGCTGAAGAGGCTCCTCTGGTTACTAATGACAGTGTGCAGAAAGTGACTGACATCTTCCATAATATCCAGCAGTTTGTCCAGTGTTCTCTTCTCTGCCAGCATCACCAGAGAGCCTAGCTTCATGCCAACCACAGAGTCAGTCCACCTGGTCAGTTTGTCCAGCCTGAATGTGTCCTTCTTGGATATGCTGCGCTCCCTGAGCACACCAAAGTTTAAAAGAGGACGGTGGCTACTATGGACTGATAGAACATCCACAGGAGTTTCCTGTTAAACGGCTGCAGCCTCTTCAGAAAGTCCAGCTTGCTCTGTCCCTTCCTGTACAGGTGGTTGGTGTGGTTTGTCCAGTCCAGTTTGCTGTCCAGCCACAGCCTGAGGTACTTCGAGGAATCCACAGCCTCCACCTCTGCTCCCTGAGTCAGAACTGGTTGTGGATTTGGTCTGGACTTCCAAAAGTCAATGACCAGCTCCTTTGTCTTTTAGGTTTTGAGCTGTAGATGGTTTCTGTCGCACCAGGCAGCAAAGTCCTTCACTAGGCTCCTGTACTCCTCCTCTCTGTCATCCCTGATGCATCCAACAATGGTTTGTCATATATGAACTTCTGAATGTGACACAGCTCAGAGTTGTAGCAGAAGTCTAAGGTCTACAGGGTGAAGAGAAGAAGGCCCAGCACCCTGCCCTGGGGTGTGCTGGTGCTGTCAATTACAACGTCAGATATGGTGTCCCTCAGCCTGACATACTGTCTGTCTGTGAGGTAGCTGGAGATCCAAGTGACCAGGCAGGGGTCCACTCACATCCTGTTCAGTTTGTCCTGGAGCACAACAGGCTGGATGGTGTTGAAGGAACTCAAGAAGTCCAGGAAGAGAATCCTCACTGTGCCATTTCCCATTATCCAGGTGTGAGTGGACTTGTAGCAGGTAGAGGATGGCATCCTCCACACCAACAGTTGCACTATATGCAAACTGCAGACAGTCATGGGTGTGTTGCACCTGGGGTTTGAGGGAGTCGAGGAAGAACCGCTCCAACTTCATCAGGTGTGGAGTGAGTGCCACTGATCGGAAGTCATTCAGGAGGCTGGGCTGGTTCTTCTAAAGAACTGGAAGGATGCATGAAGTCTAACTGAGGGTGGGCACTCTCCCTCACTGCAGGCTAGGGAGAAGATATGTCATAGCGGTTCTCCCAGTTCAGTTGTGTAGGTCTTCAGTAGTCGGGGACACACCTTGCGTGGGCCTGCCGCTTTCATGGGATGAAGTTTCCTTGGTTGTTCGCTGACCTGGTCCACAGTGATTTGTGAAGGAGGTTGTGTTGAGATGGGGGAGGTGTCCACCACATCAGCGGTGTCCTGCTAGTTATATACTACAGCACTTTTATAAGCTGTAGGGTGATGTAAACATCAGCACATATAATCCATATCATGCTGTTTACACTACAACACTTGGCTTGGAGATTTTGGCTTTCACTCAATGCTGAGGAAGTCTTTATACCTACCAAAAAGGAAACATCATTTCTGTCATCACCTTTTAGTAGCAGTGCTCAGTTTGAACAGCAGGGGTCTCTTTTATTTAGTTCATTAATTGTCATAAATTATTACTACATTTCAAAAGTAAGTATTGTAGTGTAATCAGCATGACACCACTGTTGTGTGCAGTAAATTTTGTGTCACTACACCTTATGACTTTGATGCTATTGAAAATAAAAACAGAAAATTCTCCAAAATTTTTTTAAAATGACTTTTTCCAAAAGTGAGTGTTGTAGTATAATCAGCAGGACACCACTGTTGTGTGCAGTAAATTTTGTGTCACTACACCTTATGACTTTGATGCTATTGAAAATATAATCAATTAAAAATTCTCCAAAATGTTTTAAATGACTTTTTCCCAAAGTAAGTATTGTAGTGTAATCAGCAGGACACCACTGTTGTGTGCAGTAAATTTTGTGTCACTACACCTTATGACTTTGATGCTATTGAAAATAAAACAATCAAAAATTCTCCACAATTTTTGAAAATTACTTTTTCCCAAAAGTGAGTGTTGTAGTATAATCAGCAGGACACCACTCTTGTGTGCAGTAAATTTTGTGTCACTACACCTTATGACTTTGGTGATATTGAAAATATAAACAATAAAAAATTCTCCAAAATTTTTTAAACTTACTTTTTCCCAAAGTGAGTGTTGTAGTATAATCAGCATGACACCACTGTTGTGTGCAGTAAATTTTGTGTCACTACACCTTATGACTTTGATGCTATTGAAAATAAAAACAATCAAAAATTCTCCAAAATTTTTGAAAATTACTTTTTCCCAAAAGTGAGTGTTGTAGTATAATCAGCAGGACGCCACTCTTGTGTGCAGTAAATTTTGTGTCACTACACCTTATGACTTTGGTGATATGAAAATATAAACAATAAAAAATTCTCCAAAATTTTTTTAAACTTACTTTTTCCCAAAGTGAGTGTTGTAGTATAATCAGCATGACACCACTGTTGTGTGCAGTAAATTTGTGTCACTACACCTTATGACTTTGATGCTATTGAAAATATAAACAATCAAAAATGTTGTGTGGGCCGCTGAAGAGGAGGTACTGCTGGCCCACCACCACCAGAGGGCGCCCTGCCTGGAGTGCGGGCTCCAGGCACCAGAGGCGTCGCCACCTGAGATGAGCAGCCGGGTGACAGCTGTCACCCATTATTGGACCACAGCTGTTTCTACTCGGCACCAAGGTATATCAGGAGGACGGCGTCTCCACCTCAGTGCCGAGATATCGCCTAAGACTGAGGTAGTATCTCTGCATTCTTATTCTGATTAACCAGCTAATCATTTGTTAAACCTTTTCAGGATTGTTGACTGCTAGAAGCTATATTGCTTGGAGAAGTACTCACCTTCCTGTTGTGCATTGACAAGAGGTGGAGGCGGCTTCTCCCCTCTCCGTTACTGGGTGCTGTCGCATCACACCTGTGTGTTGTTGCTCTCTCCTGCCAGCAGTACCGGATCCGACGAGCGGAGGCAGTGGCCACCTGGGAATTCGGGACTTGGCGGTTCCAGTATTTCCAGGGTTCGGTGGCAGAGGAGATCGGGGTGGTTCCGGTTCGACTGAGACGGGTGTCTCCTACCTTCGAGCCTGCCCACACGACACCAGCAAATTCGACCCCAAATTGTGATTGTTGTACTTATTGTGCTTGTTTCACAATAGTAAACCTTGTTATTTATCTTCCTCCATTGTCCGTTCATTGCGCTCCCTGTTGTGGGTCCGTGTTCCTACACTTTCACAACAGGATATCTCGGCCAGCGTCATGGACCCCGAGGGGCGTCAACCGGCTGTTGAACGGCCAATGGAAGACCAAGGCGCGGCGGAGGCTTCGGGAGGGGTAATCGGTGAGTTGCAGCGGATCCTCACCGCTTTCACCTCTCGGATCGATTTAATGACCGAGCAACACGTTCTCCTAAACCACAGGGTAGAGGCTCTCGCCGCACAAGTGGAGGCGCGCCCTCCGGGCGCCGCTGCGGCTCTCCCTCCGAGGACCCTGCGCGTGAAAGTAACGTTCCACTGGTCGTTCAACGGTCCCTTCCTCCGTCCCCAGAAGCATACATAAGCCCTCCAGAACCGTACGGAGGCTGTGTGGAGACGTGCGCGGATTTTCTGATGCAGTGTTCGCTCGTCTTCGCACAGCGTCCCGTAATGTACGCGACTGATGCTAGCAAAGTAGCTTATGTGATAAATCTGCTTCGCGGGAAGGCACGCGCTTGGGCTACAGCGCTCTGGGAGCAGAGCTCACGGCTCCTTCATACATACGATGGGTTTGTACGGGAGCTCAGAACGGTGTTCGATCATCCCAACAGAGGAGAGTCCGCTTCAACCGCACTACTGTCCATACGACAGGAGCGTCGGAGCGCAGCTGCCTATGCAGTCGCCTTCCGCATCGCGGCAGCGAGATCCGGCTGGAATAGCACTGCCCTCCGCGCTGCCTTTGTAAACGGACTGTCTCTGGTCCTAAAAGAACACCTGGTGGCTAAGGACGAACCACGGGATTTGGATGGGCTCATTGATCTAGTCATACGACTCGACAACCCGGTTAGAAGAACGCCGCCGGGAACGAGGCGAAGGGCGTGGCCAGGCACGCGTCGTCCCTCTCCCTTCCGGGTCCGATCGGCTCCGCCCTCCCCACGCTCCTCTGTTCCTGCGCTCCGTGGGGTCACAGCTCCCCCTACTGACGAAGCTAGGGACACGAGTAGGGCAACATTTAGGGCACCAGATGCACAAAGGAGATGGACCCACGGAGCGTGTCTTGTTTGTGGTTCAATAGAGCACCATGTGAGAGCCTGCCCCGAGCGGTCAAACGCCAAACGCCCGCCCTTAGAGACTGGGCCAGGGGTGGGCCAAAACATTCACGTGGGACATACCCACATTGCTACACGACTCCCAGTCACGATCCTGTTTGAGGATTCAACCCTGAAGGCCCCAGCATGGTGGACACGGGCTCTGAGGGGAATCTGCTAGACAGTAGATGGGCCAGGGAGATAGGGCTCCCTCTGGTGGCTCTTACCTCGCCTGTGCAGGTTCGAGCACTAGATGGCTCCCTACTCCCACCAATCACACACAAGACACCTCCAGTAACTCTGGTGGTGTCAGGCAACCACGGGAGGTGATCGAGTTCTTCGTGACTCAGGCCACCTCCCGTGTGGTTTTAGGATTTCCATGGATGCTTAAGCACAATCCCCGGATTGATTGGCCGTCCGGGGTGGTGGTTCAGTGGAGCGAAACCTGCCATCGGGAGTGTCTCGGTTCCTCGGTTCCTCCCGGCTCCCAAGCTAAGGAGGAGGTCCGAGTCCCGCCCAATCTGAAGGCGGTGCCAGCGGAGTACCATGACCTTGCGGACGTGTTCAGCAAGGATCTGGCTCTCACGCTTCCTCCCCACCGCCCGTACGATTGTGCCATTGATTGGTTCCAGGCAGTGAGTTCCCGTCCAGTAGGCTGTACAACCTCTCACGGCCGGAACGCGAATCAATGGAGACCTACATCCGGGACTCATTAGCCGCCGGGTTGATCCGGAATTCCACCTCACCGATGGGCGCTGGTTTCTTTTTTGTGGGTAAAAAAGATGGCGGACTTCGTCCATGCATTGATTACAGGGGGTTGAATGAGATCACGGTTCGCAACCGATACCCGTTGCCCTTGTTGGATTCAGTGTTCACCCCCTTGCATGGAGCCAGAATCTTCACCAAGCTGGATCTTAGGAACGCGTACCATTTGGTTCGGATTCGGAAGGGAGACGAATGGAAGACGGCATTTAACACCCCCTTAGGTCATTTTGAGTACCTGGTCATGCCGTTCGGTCTCACTAATGCTCCCGCGACCTTCCAAGCGTTGGTAAACGATGTCTTGCGGGACTTCCTGCACCGGTTCGTCTTCGTATATCTAGACGATATACTCATCTTTTCTCCGGATCCTGAGACCCATGTCAAGCATGTACGTCAGGTCCTACAGCGGTTGTTGGAGAACCGTCTGTTTGTGAAGGGCGAGAAGTGTGAGTTCCACCGCACTTCTTTGTCCTTCCTGGGGTTTATCATCTCCTCTAACTCCGTCGCCCCGGACCCGGCCAAGGTTGCGGCGGTGAGAGACTGGCCCCAACCCACAAGCCGTAGGAAGCTGCAACAGTTCCTCGGCTTTGCTAATTTCTACAGGAGGTTCATCAAGGGCTACAGTCAGGTAGTTAGCCCCCTGACAGCCCTGACCTCTCCAAAAGTTCCCTTCACCTGGTCGGACCGGTGCGAGGCCGCGTTCAAGGAGTTGAAACGGCGCTTCTCGTCTGCACCAGTTCTGGTGCAGCCCGATCCTAGCCGCCAGTTAGTGGTTGAAGTGGATGCCTCGGACTCAGGGATAGGAGCGGTGCTCTCCCAGAGCGGGAAGACCGATAAGGTCCTTCACCGTGTGCCTATTTTTTCCCGCAGGTTGACCCCCGCTGAACGGAACTATGACGTCGGCAATCGGGAACTCCTTGCTGTGAAAGAGGCCCTCGAAGAGTGGAGACATCTGTTGGAGGGAACAGCCGTGCCATTCACGGTTTTCACTGACCATCGGAACCTGGAGTACATCAGGACCGCTAAGCGGTCTGAACCCCAGGCAAGCCCGCTGGTCACTGTTCTTTGGCCGTTTTGACTTCCGGATTACCTACCGCCCCGGGACCAAGAACAGAGATCGGATGCATTGTCCCGGTGCACGAAGATGAGGTCAAACGGAACCGTCGGATCCCCCGGATCCCATCCTCCCGGAGTCCGCTATCGTGGCCGCCCCTCACCTGGGACGTGGAGAAGACCGTCCGGGAGGCCCTGGCCCCGTGTCCCGGACCCCGGAAACGGACCAAAGAACAAACTATACGTCCCACCAGAGGCCAGGGACGCAGTCCTAGACTTCTGTCACGGTTTCTAAGCTCTCCTGTCACCCGGGGGTGCGAAGGACCGTGACAGTCGTCCGGCAACGCTTCTGGTGGGCATCCCTGGAGGCCGATGTCCGGATTACGTCCAGGCCTGTACCACCTGCGCCAGGGGCAAGGCCAACCACCAGAAGACCTCAGGGCAGCTACAGCCACTGCCCGTGCCTCATCGCCCCTGGTCCCACATCGGCCTGGACTTCGTCACGGGTCTCCCGCCGTCCCAGGGAAACACCGTCGTCTTCACGATAGTGGACCGTTTCTCCAAGGCGGCCCACTTCGTGGCCCTCCGAAGCTTCCAACGGCCCAGGAGACAGCGGACCTCCTGGGTCCACCACGTCGTCCGTCTGCATGGTATACATCAGACATCGTCTCCGATCGCGGTCCCCAGTTCACCTCACACGTCTGGAGGAGATTCTGCCGGGAACTGGGGGCCACGGTCAGCCTCTCGTCTGGGTATCATCCCCAGACCAACGGGCAAGCAGACGCGGGGCGAACCAGGACTTGGAGCAGACACTACGCTGTGTGACAGCCGCGCACCCGAGCGGCCTGGAGTACCCACCTGGCCTGGATCGAGTACGCTCACAACAGCCAAGTGTCATCAGCCACCGGCCTCTCCCCGTTTGAGGTGTGCTTGGGGTATCAGCCCCCCTTGTTTCCGGTGGTCGAGGGAGAGGTCGGTGTGCCCTCGGTCCAGGCCCACCTACGGAGGTGCCGTCGGGTGTGGCGTGCCGCCCGCTCTGCCTTGTTGAAGGCCCGGACGAGAGCGAAGACACATGCAGACCGGCGGCGGGCCCCGGCTCCCACGTATCGTCCTGGGCAGGAGGTATGGTTGTCCACCAAGGACATTCCCCTTCAAGTGGACTCCCCCAAGCTCCAAGACCGATACATCGGCCCCTTCAAGGTCCTCAAAATCATCAATCCCGCCGCAGTGAGGCTTCAGTTGCCGGCCTCGCTGCGGATTCACCCAGTATTCCACGTCTCCCGGATAAAGCCCCATCACACCTCACCCCTCTGCACCCCGGGTCCGGCACCACCTCCTGCCCGGATCATCGACGGGGAACCGGCTTGGACCGTGCGTCGGCTCCTCGATGTCCGTCGAATGGGTCGGGGTCTTCAGTACCTGGTGGACTGGGAGGGGTACGGCCCCGAAGAACGCTCCTGGGTGAAGAGGAGCTTCATCCTGGACCCGGCCCTCCTGGCCGACTTCTACCGTCGCCATCCGGACAAGCCCGGTCGTGCGCCAGGAGGCGCCCGTTGAGGGGGGGGTCCTGTTGTGTGGGCCGCTGAAGAGGAGGTACTGCTGGCCCACCACCACCAGAGGGCGCCCTGCCTGGAGTGCGGGCTCCAGGCACCAGAGGGCGTCGCCACCTGAGATGAGCAGCCAGGGTGACAGCTGTCACCCATTATTGGACACAGCTGTTTCTACTTGGCACCAAGGTATATCAGGAGGACGGCGTCTCCACCTCAGTGCCGAGATATCGCCTAAGACTGAGGTAGTATCTCTGCATTCTTATTCTGATTAACCAGCTAATCATTTGTTAAACCTTTTCAGGATTGTTGACTGCTAGAAGCTATATTGCTTGGAGAAGTACTCACCTTCCTGTTGTGCATTGACAAGAGGTGGAGGCGGCTTCTCCCCTCTCCGTTACTGGGTGCTGTCGCATCACACCTGTGTGTTGTTGCTCTCTCCTGCCAGCAGTACCGGATCCGACGAGCGGAGGCAGTGGCCACCTGGGAATTCGGGACTTGGCGGTTCCAGTATTTCCAGGGTTCGGTGGCAGAGGAGATCGGGGTGGTTCCGGTTCGACTGAGACGGGTGTCTCCTACCTTCGAGCCTGCCCACACGACACCAGCAAATTCGACCCCAAATTGTGATTGTTGTACTTATTGTGCTTGTTTCACAATAGTAAACCTTGTTATTTATCTTCCTCCATTGTCCGTTCATTGCGCCCCCTGTTGTGGGTCCGTGTTCCTACACTTTCACAACAAAAAATTCTCCAAAATTTTTGAAAATTACTTTTCCCCAAAAGTGAGTGTTGTAGTATAATCAGCAGGACACCACTGTTGCATGCAGTCAATTTTGCGTCACACCTTATGACTTTGATGCTATTTAAAATTTAAACAATCAAAAATTCTCCAAAATTTTTTACAATGACTTTTTCCCAAAGTGAGTGTTGTAGTATAATCAGCAGGACACCACTGTTGTGTGCAGTAAATGTGTCACTACACCTTATGACTTTGATGCTATTGAAAATATAAACAATAAAAAATTCTCCAAAATGTTTTAAAATGACTTTTTTCCAAAGTGAGTGCTGTAGTATAATCAGCAGGACACCACTGTTGTGTGCAGTAAATTTTGTGTCACTACACCTTATGACTTTGATGCTATTGAAAATAAAAATAGTCAAAAATTCTCCAAAATTTTTTAAAATTAGTTTTTTCCAAACTGAGTGCTATAGTATAATCTACAGGACACGGCTGTTGTGTGCAGTGAATTTGGTGACACCACATCTTGTGACTTTGATGCTATTGAAAATTTAAAAAATAAAAAATTCTGCAAAGTTTTCAGAATGGCATTTTTCCAACTGAGCTCTGTAGTATAATCAGCAGGACCCCACTGATGTGTGCATTGAATTTGGTGATATCACTCCTTATTACAATGATTTATTCATAATTTCTGTGTCTTTTTTCGTGTTTGGCACTTTGTAGACGGTCCGTTAAGCTTCCGTTTCTCTGCCGCCTGCTCGTTCAGATCAGTGATATTTTTCAGCTCAGAGGACGGTTCATATGGATAGAAAAATAAGGTTGTAGCTCGTTGTCTACCTTCCTGAGGTTAGAAACTAGTGGTGTTTGTCTTTCTACAACGTTTCTCTTCAGATCTATTGAGCCGTGACTTCGAATCTGTGACTATCTTTCTAACTTTACCTAAGTGGCAACATTAAAGTTTAGAGAACAATAACCTACGTGTCTCATAACCACATCAGTCCTCACAAACACTGCGTTACATTTCCTTTAGGTTATGAACCAAAAATAAAGATATAAAACCGTTTTTTATTACCTGTGGAGAAATCGAAAGATAAACTTCTTCCTCAAAACGACTCGCTTACTTCTGAGGCGCGCGTGCACAGACCCTCCTTCTCCACAGTGGCACGATGTCGCCATCTACGGACAAGGAAGGATACTACTGCCTTAATGTCCAAACGAAACTGAAAATAACCCAGTTCATGTTTCACCTCTTATCACATTAACTCCAGAGAAGAGATAGTCTTTTTATTAATTTTATTTGTATATTTGTTTTATTAGTTCACTTTGTTCAATGCTTTTTATTTTGAAAAGAATTACTTTGAAAATTCTGGAGCAACACTGCAATAATGTTTGTGTTATTATAAAAAATAATGAATGTTTATGAGTTCAGTTGTACGAATATGTCATGAGGTGAATTAAATATTCCTTCCATTGAAAGAATGTAAAAATATTCATTATTTGTTTTATATAACGGCTAAATAGATCCTTGTCATTTGATATTTTATTAATTTAAAAACAACAGAACATTCATTCATTCATTCATCTTCTACCGCTTAGTCCATTTAAGGGGGGCTGGAGCCTATCCCAGCAGCCATAGAGCGCAAGGTGGGGTAAACCCAGGACAGGACGCCAGTCTGTCGCAAGGCCACAAACAGACAAACACAGACAACCCACACACACACACACTTACGGACAATTTAAAGATCCCAATCCACCTAACCTGTATGTCTTTGGACGTGGGAGGAAACCGGAGCACCCGGAGGAAACCCACGCAAACACAGGGAGAACATGCAAACTCCACACAGAATGGCCACGGGAATTGAACCCATGACCTTCTCGCTGTGAGGCAACAGTGCTAACCACTAAGCCACCGTGCTGCCCAACAACAGAACATTGATTTATATTTTGGTGTTCCACTGCTGATAAAGTCCAAATTGTGACGTGTAGTCTAGTGATGCTGTGCACTGACTTCGGACTTCCAAAGAAAGAAAAAAAAAAGACTCTGTATAGTTCCTCAGTCCAGCCAAAAATCACATCAGCTTTTCATTTGAACAGTTCTTAATGCATCCAGACAGGTTACAGCGGAGTAGATTTTGTGTGTGTGTGTTTTACAAGAAGTAGCAGCGTCAGTTAGCTCATTGTCCCGCTTGCGCGCGCACACACATAGCAGGGTCTGCGCTTGTGCGCGCATGTACTACCAAAAAAAGACTGTGTACATCCTCAGTGCAGCAAAAAAAAAAAAATCACGTCAGAAAATAGTCCAGCTTTTCATTCGTTCGTCCTGATAACAGCGCAGTGGATTTGTTGTGTGTGGTGTGTGTGTGTGTGTGTGTGTGGTGTGTGTGTGGTGTGTGTGTGGTGTGTGTGTGTGTGTGTGTGTGTGTGTGTGTGGTGTTGTGTGTGTGTGGTGTGTGTGCGCGTGTGCAGAGTGCAATGGTACCAAATGTATGGAAGCAAATTTGCACTCTAAATGGAACCAAGCTGCACTCTAAAGCCAATGCAAACACAAAATGGGATGAATTAATCACATGTCATGTGACATACAAAGCACCAATCACATGACAAGGATCCACTCAGGCGTTATATAAACTTTTATCTGTTCAGTGTTTCTCTGTGTTTACTGGCTGTCTGGTGCATCAAAGGAGGAAGGAGGAGTAGAGGCACCGTGGTGAAAAAAAAAAGACAACGAAGTTGTTCCGTACTACGGAGCTGTTATTGCATTCCCCTCGCAATAACTTTTGAGTCCATTTTTCCCCCTTCGGTAAAGTTAGAAAGAATCACGGATTCGAAGTTCACGGCGCAATAGATCTGAAGAGAAACTTTGTAGAAAAACAAACAATACCAGTTTTAACCTCAGGACGAGCTACAACCTTATTTTGATCCATATGAGCCGTCCTCTGAGCTAAAAAAAAATAACACTGATCTGAACGGACAGGCGGCAGAGAAACTGAAGCTTAGGGACGTCTACAAAATGCAAACATGAAAAAAATCATTGTAATAAGGAGTGATATCACCACATTTACTGCACACATCAGTGGTGTCCTGTTGATTATACGATGATTATGATACGATTATGATATGATATATGATATACTCGTACTACAGACCTCAAATACATTTGGCAAAAAGAGACTCCTGTTGTTCAAACTGAGAACTGCTACGAAAAGCTGATGAACAGCTGCTTATGATACTACAGAGTTCACTTTGGGAAAATGTCATTATGAAAAACTTTGTAGAATTTTTTTATTTTTTAAATTTTCAAGAGCATCAATGTCATAAGTTAAGATGGAATCAAAGTCACTGCATTAGAACAGCGATGTCCTGCTGATTATACTACAGCACTCACTTGGAAAAAAGTAATTTTACAACATTTTGGAGAATTTTTCACTGTTTAAATTTTCAACTAGCATCAAAGTTATAAGGTGTAGTGACATAAAATTTACTGCACACAACAGTGGTGTCCTGTTAATATACTACATAAATGGTAAATGGACTGCATTTATATAGCGCTTTTCCATCTGCATCAGACGCTCAAAGCGCTTCACAATAATGCCTCACATTCACCCCGATGTCAGGGTGCTGCCATACAAGGCGCTCACTACACACCGGGAGCAAAAGGGGATTAAAGGTCTTGCCCAAGGGCCTTTAGTGATTTTCCAGTCAGGCAGGGATTTGAACCCATGATCTGGACTCAAGCCCAACACCTTAACCACTAGACCATCAAATTCTCCAATTTATTTTTTTATTACTTTTTTACAAACTGAGTTCTGTAGTTTATCAGCAGGACACACTGTTGTGTGCAGTAAATTTTGTGTCACCACAAAATGTACTTTGATGCTACTGAAATTTAAACAATAAAAAATTCTCCAAAATGTTTTAAAATTACTTTTTCCAAACTGAGTTCTGTAGTATAATCAGCAGGACACCACTGTTTTGTGCAGTAAATTCTGTCACTACACCTTAAGACTTTGATGTGATTGAAAATTTAAACAATGAAAAATTCTCCAAAAAAAATTTTTTTTTAAATGACTTTTTTTCCAAAGTCAATCAATCAATCAATCAATTTTTTTATATAGCGCCAAATCACAACAAACAGTTGCCCCAAGGCGCTTTATATTGTAAGGCAAGGCCATACAATAATTATGTAAAACCCCAACGGTCAAAACGACCCCCTGTGAGCAAGCACTTGGCTACAGTGGAAGGAAAAACTCCCTTTTAACAGGAAGAAACCTCCAGCAGAACCAGGCTCAGGGAGGGGCAGTCTTCTGCTGGGACTGGTTGGGGCTGAGGGAGAGAACCAGGAAAAAGACATGCTGTGGATGGGAGCAGAGATCGATCACTAATGATTAAATGCAGAGTGGTGCATACAAGAGCAAAAAGAGAAAGAAACAGTGCATCATGGGAACCCCCCAGCAGTCTACGTCTATAGCAGCATAACTAAGGGATGGTTCAGGGTCACCTGATCCAGCCCTAACTATAGCTTTAGCAAAAAGGAAGTTTTAAGCCTAATCTTAAAAGTAGAGAGGGTGTCTGTCTCCCTGATCTGAATTGGGAGCTGGTTCCACAGGAGAGGAGCCTGAAAGCTGAAGGCTCTGCCTCCCATTCTACTCTTACAAACCCTAGGAACTACAAGTAGCCTGCAGTCCTGAGAGCGAAGCGCTCTATTGGGGTGATATGGTACTATGAGGTCCCTAAGATAAGATGGGACCTGATTATTCACAACCTATATAAGTAAGAAGAAGATTTTAAATTCTATTCTAGAATTAACAGGAAGCCAATGAAGAGAGGCCAATATGGGTGAGATATGCTCTCTCCTTCTAGTCCCCGTCAGTACTCCTAGCTGCAGCATTTTGAATTAACTGAAGGCTTTTTAGGGAACTTTTAGGACAAACCTGATAATAATGAATTATAATAGTCCAGCCTAGAGGAATAAATGCATGAATTAGTTTTCAGCATCACTCTGAGACAAGACCTTTCTGATTTTAGAGATATTGCGTAAATGCAAAAAAGCAGTCCTACATATTTGTTTAATATGCGCTTTGAATGACATATCCTGATCAAAAATGACTCCAAGATTTCTCACAGTATTACTAGAGGTCAGGGTAATGCCATCCAGAGTAAGGATCTGGTTAGACACCATGTTCTAAGATTGTGGGGCCAAGTACAATAACTTCAGTTTTATCTGAGTTTAAAAGCAGGAAAGTAGAGGTCATCCATGTCTTTATGTATGTAAGACAATCCTGCAGTTTAGCTAATTGGTGTGTGTCCTCTGGCTTCATGGATAGATAAAGCTGGGTATCATCTGCGTAACAATGAAAATTTAAGCAATGCTGTCTAATAATACTGCCTAAGGGAAGCATGTATAAAGTGAATAAAATTGGTCCTAGCACAGAACCTTGTGGAACTCCATAATTAACTTTAGTCTGTGAAGAAGATTCCCCATTTACATGAACAAATGGTAATCTATTAGACAAATATGATTCAAACCACCGCAGTGCAGTGCCTTTAATACCTATGGCATGCTCTAATCTCTGTAATAAAATTTTATGGTCAACAGTATCAAAAGCAGCACTGAGGTCTAACAGAACAAGCACAGAGATGAGTCCACTGTCCGAGGCCATAAGAAGATCATTTGTAACCTTTACTAATGCTGTTTCTGTACTATGATGAATTCTAAAACCTGACTGAAACTCTTCAAATAGACCATTCCTCTGCAGATGATCAGTTAGCTGTTTTACAACTACCCTTTCAAGAATTTTTGAGAGAAAAGGAAGGTTGGAGATTGGCCTATATTAGCTAAGATAGCTGGGTCAAGTGATGGCTTTTTAAGTAATGGTTTAATTACTGCCACCTAAAAGCCTGTGGTACATAGCCAACTAACAAAGATAGATTGATCATATTTAAGATCGAAGCATTAAATAATGGTAGGGCTTCCTTGAGCAGCCTGGTAGGAATGGGGTCTAATAACATGTTGATGGTTTGGATGAAGTAACTAATGAAAATAACTCAGACAGAACAATCGGAGAGAAAGAGTCTAACCAAATACAGTGAGTACAGTGGTATAATTAACAGGACACCACTGTTGTAAATAAGTAAATTTATTTATATAGCGCCTTTCACAGACATAAGTCACAAAGCACTTCACAGGTTAAAATGCAATAATAAATAATAAAAACATAGATTAAAACAAAAGACAAGGTTACCGATTGGTCAGTTCTGAAAAGAAAGAGAAGAGTCTTCAAATGCTTCTTAAAAGTCTCAGCACATTCCAGGGAACGCAGAGAAAGTGGCAGTTCGTTCCAGAGACGAGGGGCTGTGGCTTTAAAAGATCTGTCACCTCGGGTTTTAAAGCAGGTTCTTGGAACCATCAGCAGGTTCTGACCTGAAGACCTGAGACTACAGGCAGAGGTATAAGGCTGAATCAGATCTTTAATATATCCGGGAACCTGATCATGAAGGGCTCGGAACATCAGGACCAAGATTTTGAAAATGAGTCTAGACTCAACTGGGAGCCAATGGAGAGACTTTAGGACAGGGGTAATTTGAGTTCTCCTGTTTACGAGGTCTATTAGAAAAGTATCCAACCTTATTATTTTTTTCAAAAACCATATAGATTTGAATCACGTGTGATTGCATCAGACAAGCTTGAACCCTCGTGCACATGCGGGAGTTTTTTTCAGTTGGCCGAGCGGACAACTTTGTGCAGTGCTCGTTTTCCTTTGTTTGTGGCGTTACCAAACCACACTGTGACCGCTCCTGTGAGGACACTCTCAATAGCACAGCGATAAAAGTTTGTCAGAATTAGTTTGTTTTGGGTGAAAGCCTTCAACTTGCATAAAAAGAACAAATGCTGACGGGATTTTTTAGCAATAGCAGTAGTGTTTGAGTTCCAGCTTAAATTACGTATTTGAAAGAGTCACACCCAAAAATTTGCAGTTTTCTACCCTTTGCACCTCAACATTATTGATACGGATAGGCTTATGAGAGCTGTGTCCAAAATCAACAACAAGCTCACAAGTTTGTGAGATATTCAATTTCAAGTTGTTTTGCTCGCTCCACAGAACAATTTTTTCCACCTCTGATCTATAATGCGAGTCATCATTGGCATGAATGAGACCAATTATAGTTGTGTCATCTGCATACTTAATAATCAGATTGTTGGGATTAGAAGCAACACAATCATAGGTGTAAAAGGTATACAGCAATGGGCTTAGTATACATCCTTGTGGAGAGCCAGTGTTTACAATAAGTTCATCAGAGACACAGTCATTAACCTTAACCCTTTGAGGCCTGACAGACAAAAAGTTCAAAATCCATTTGCACATGACATCATAAAGGCCAAGATTTTTCAGTTTTACAATGAGTCTTGCTGGAACCAAGGAACTGAACACTGTGCTATAGTCCAGAAAGAGCATTCTTGCATGAGACTGCCTTTTGTCCAAATGCTTGTATACAGAGTTCAGGGCAAAGGCAATGGTGTCCTCCACGCTCCTGTTTTGTCTATAAGCAAACTGAAGTGGGTCAACGGCCACCGGAATCTGGTCTTTAATATAGTTCAACACCAAGCGCTCAAAACACTTCATTAAAACTGAAGTTAGGGCCACTGGTCGGTAGTTATTAAGACAAGACACTGGTGACTTCTTTGGCACTGGGAAAATGGTTGACCTTTTGAAGGCAAGTGGAACAGAGCAGCGCCTCAGTGACAAGTTGAATAAATCCGTTAGAGCTGGGGCAAGTTGTTCTGAGCAGAGTTTAAGGACGCGAGGGGGGATTCCATCCGGCCCACTGGCCTTCCTCACATTTGTCCTTTTGAGGGACCTTTGGACATCCTCCTGATGAAGAATAAGATAGTTCTCATCTGTGAATTCTGGAAACGAAAATGTCTCCCCGTTCCCAGTTTCAAAGCGGCAATAAAACTGGTTCAACACATTAGGTAGAGAGAGTTCAAAATCAGTAATGGTCTCTCTCCTGGGTTTAGATAAGGTGACCTTGTTTAGACCCTCCCACATACATTTTGGGTCATTCTCTTTAAAAAAAAGTTTCAATTTTATGTCCATAAGAGCATTTAGCTACCTTTATAGAGCGCTCAACTGCATATCGGGCCCGCTTATATGCAGCAGCATCACCTGAATTAAAAGCCACTGAGCACTCTTTCAATTTCTTTTTAACATCCAAATTAAACCATGAATTTTGACTAGGGTGACGCTTAACTACTTTCTTTGGCACACAGCAGTCAATGCAAAATTGGATGTATCCACTTAGAGTAACACAATATTCATCTAGATTCTCTGACTTAAAAACAGTACAATCCGTGGCATCAAAACAGCTTTGGAGTTTCATTTCATTGTCCTCATTCCAGCACTGCACGATACATGTTTGTGGCTTAATTTGTTTGCTCCTCTGCATGTATGTAGGAAGAAGAAAAATAGAGGAGTGATCGGATTTACCAAAAGCCAGTCTTAAACTAGACCTGAAAGCGGACTTCACGTTACTATAGCAGTGGTCTAAAATACGTGCGCCTCTGGTCGGTTGCTTTACGTGCTGGTAGTAGTTGGGACGCACAGACTTCAAGTTACATCTGTTAAAGTCTCCTGCTACTATTATCATAGCATCAGGATGAGAGTTCTCATACGTGTCCAAAATATTACTTAATATTAATGTCCAAAATACGTGTCCAAAATATTACTTAAGTCTCCAAGGGCCGCTGTAGAGTGCGCCCCCGGATGGATGTAAACGGCGCAAAGAAACATCACCGTAAACTCCCGGGACAGATAGAAAGGACGGCACTTCACCACAGCACACTCCAAGTTAGCGTTACAACTTCTGTTAACAACAGTATTATCCGTACACCACTGCTTATTAATGAGAAAACACACCTCCTCCTTTGGACTTCCCCGTTTGTTCCCTCACTCGGTCTAAGGGGTGAACAGAGAATCCCAGTGGTTGGAAGGCGGAATCGGGTATGTTGCTGTGGAGCCAGGTCTCCGTCAAACAAAACACAGTGCAATCCCGGGCCTCGTGCTGGGTATGGATGAGGCTTAGCAAGTCGTCGGCCTTGTTTGATAGAGACTGCACGTTAGCCAAATACAATGATGGCAGAGGGATTCTTGAAGAATGGCGACAGAGCTTAACAAGCAGCCCTCCTCGTTTCCTCCAAAGTCTATGCCTCCGGCGTACTGAAATATCCCTGATGTGTAGTCTTAGAAACATGGTGTCTAACAAGATCCTTACTCTGGATGGCATTACCCTGACCTCTAGTAATACTGTGAGAAATCTTGGAGTCATTTTTGATCAGGATATGTCATTCAAAGCGCATATTAAACAAATATGTAGGACTGCTTTTTTGCATTTACGCAATATCTCTAAAATCAGAAAGGTCTTGTCTCAGAGTGATGCTGAAAAACTAATTCATGCATTTATTTCCTCTAGGCTGGACTATTGTAATTCATTATTATCAGGTTGTCCTAAAAGTTCCCTAAAAAGCCTTCAGTTAATTCAAAATGTTGCAGCTAGAGTACTGACGGGGACTAGAAGGAGAGAGCATATCTCACCCATATTGGCCTCTCTTCATTGGCTTCCTGTTAATTCTAGAATAGAATTTAAAATTCTTCTTCTTACTTATAAGGTTTTGAATATCAGGTCCCATCTTATCTTAGGGACCTCGTAGTACCATATCACCCCAATAGAGCGCTTCGCTCTCAGACTGCAGGCTTACTTGTAGTTCCTAGGGTTTGTAAGAGTAGAATGGGAGGCAGAGCCTTCAGCTTTCAGGCTCCTCTCCTGTGGAACCAGCTCCCAATTCAGATCAGGGAGACAGACACCCTCTCTACTTTTAAGATTAGGCTTAAAACTTTCCTTTTTGCTAAAGCTTATAGTTAGGGCTGGATCAGGTGACCCTGAACCATCCCTTAGTTATGCTGCTATAGACGTAGACTGCTGGGGGGTTCCCATGATGCACTGTTTCTTTCTCTTTTTGCTCTGTATGCACCACTCTGCATTTAATCATTAGTGATTGATCTCTGCTCCCCTCCACAGCATGTCGTTTTCCTGGTTCTCTCCCTCAGCCCCAACCAGTCCCAGCAGAAGACTGCCCCTCCCTGAGCCTGGTTCTGCTGGAGGTTTCTTCCTGTTAAAAGGGAGTTTTCCTTCCCACTGTAGCCAAGTGCTTGCTCACAGGGGGTCGTTTTGACCGTTGGGGTTTTACATAATTATTGTATGGCCTTGCCTTACAATATAAAGCGCCTTGGGGCAACTGTTTGTTGTGATTTGGCGCTATATAAAAAAATTGATTGATTGATTGATTGATAGTCCAGGTGTAGGCGGAGCGCCGCAGTGTCTCCTCCCGGATCTTTCACCTTGTTTTCGGCCATAGCTCCATTCATGGCCGTGCGATTCCTGGCTTTGTGTGGGGCAGATGTTGAAATCCACACACCTCAGTTCACAACAAACGCCTGAGAGTACACGAGAGTCATCCCGAATCCCCAGGAGTGCTTCACGATCATATTGTGAAGCTAGCTCAGCTGACACGACAAAAATTAAGTGAGCCGACTTTTTATGTACGCATTACGTGTTGTGTATCTCAGTAAAAAGTGATAATAATGCAAATAACATTCTGTTGTTGTGCGGCGTGCATTTTCTGCGTCCCTCCATTCACTGCCAGTTGCCCAAAATGACAGCTATTCGCCCGAGTTAGACGAGGGCGAATGGCTGTCATTGCGGGCGACTGGGCATGAATGTCAGGCCTCTGAAAATACATACCGCCCTCCAAAAGCATGTTATTGCATTAGTATGAGTGGGTTTTCTCCCAAAGAACAAAGAGACCAGACAGACAGGAGATCAAATCAAATCAAATCAATTTTATTTATATAGCACCAAATCACAACAAACAGTTGCCCCAAGGCGCTTCATATTGTAAGGCAAAGCCATACAATAATTACGGAAAAACCCCAACGGTCAAAACGGCCCCCTGTGAGCAAGCACTTCACGACATTGGGAAGGAAAAACTCCAATTTGGATGGACAAGACTAAGAGTCAAGCTTTCAAATGAATTAAAGCTCTGTCTGGGTTTTTGATTAATTAATAAGCTGGAGTGGAAGATTGCTGCTAATCCTCCGCCTCGGCCCGTGCTACGAGCGTTCTGGCAGTTAGTGTGACTCGGGGGTGTTGACTCATTTAAACTAACATATTCATCCTGCTGTAACCAGGTTTCTGTAAGGCAGAATAAATCAATATATATTAGATAGATTATCTCGTCAATAGTTTTATATCCTCATTGAGGACAACTTTGGATGTTGTAGCTCCTCTGAAAAAGACAGCCTTAAATCAGAAGTGCCTGACTCCGTGGTATAACTCACAAACTCGCAGCATAAAGCAAATAACGCATAAGTTGGAGAGGAAATGGTGTCTCACTAATTTAGAAGATCTTCACTTAGCCTGGAAAAAGAGTCTGTTGCTCTATAAAAAAGCCCTCCGTAAAGCTAGGACATCTTACTACTCATCACTAATTGAAGAAAAAAAAAAACCCAGGTTTCTTTTCAGCACTGTAGCCAGGCTGACAAAGAGTCAGAGCTCTATTGAGCCGAGTATTCTTTTAACTTTAACTAGTAATGAGTTCATGACTTTCTTTGCTAATAAAATTTTAACTATTAGAGAAAAAATTACTCATAACCATCCCAAAGACATATCGTTCTCTTTGGCTGCTTTCAGTGATGCCGGTATTTGGTTAGACTCTTTCTCTCCGATTGTTCTGTCTGAGTTATTTTCATTAGTTACTTCCTCCAAACCATCACCCCACCCCATTCCTACCAGGCTGTTCAAGGAAGCCCTACCATTAATTAATGCTTCGATCTTAAATATGATCAATCTATCTTTATTAGTTGGCTATGTACCATAGGCTTTTAAGGTGGCAGTAATTAAACCATTACTTAAAAAAACATCACTTGACCCAGCTGTCTTAGCTAATTATAGGCCAATCTCCAACCTTCCTTTTCTCTCAAAAATTCTTGAAAGGGTAGTTGTAAAACAGCTAACTGATCATCTGCAGAGGAATGGTCTATTTGAAGAGTTTCAGTCAGGTTTTAGAATTCATCATAGTACAGAAACAGCATTAGTGAAGGTTACAAATGATCTTCTTATGGCCTCAGACAGTGGACTCATCTCTGTGCTCGTCCTGTTAGACCTCAGTGCTGCTTTTGATACTGTTGACCATAAAATTTTATTACAGAGATTAGAGCATGCCATAGGTATTAAAGGCATTGTGCTGCGGTGGTTTGAATCATATTTATCTAATAGATTACAATTTGTTCATGTAAATGGGGAATCTTCTTCACAGACTAAGGTTAATTATGGAGTTCCACAAGGTTCTGTGCTAGGACCAATTTTATTCACTTTATACATGCTTCCCTTAGGCAGTATTATTAGACAGCATTGCTTAAATTTTCATTGTTACGCAGATGATACCCAGCTTTATCTATCCATGAAGCCAGAGGACACACACCAATTAGCTAAACTGCAGGATTGTCTTACAGACATAAAGACATGGATGACCTCTAATTTCCTGCTTTTAAACTCAGATATAACTGAAGTTATTGCACTTGGCCCCACAAATCTTAGAAACATGGTGTCTAACCAGATCCTTACTCTGGATGGCATTACCCTGACCTCTAGTAATACTGTGAGAAATCTTGGAGTCATTTTTGATCAGGATATGTCATTCAATGCGCATATTAAACAAATATGTAGGACTGCTTTTTTGCATTTGCGCAATATCTCTAAATTAGAAAGGTCTTGTCTCAGAGTGATGCTGAAAAACTAATTCATGCATTTATTTCCTCTAGGCTGGACTATTGTAATTCATTATTATCAGGTTGTCCTAAAAGTTCCCTGAAAAGCCTTCAGTTAATTCAAAATGCTGCAGGTAGAGTACTAACGGGGACTAGAAGGAGAGAGCATATCTCACCCATATTGGCCTCTCTTCATTGGCTTCCTGTTAATTCTAGAATAAATTTAAAATTCTTCTTCTTACTTATAAGCTTTTGAATAATCAGGTCCCATCTTATCTTAGGGACCTCATAGTACCATATCACCCCAATAGAGCGCTTTGCTCTCAGACTGCAGGCTTACTTGTAGTTCCTAGGGTTTGTAAGAGTAGAATGGGAGGCAGAGCCTTCAGCTTTCAGGCTCCTCTCCTGTGGAACCAGCTCCCAATTCAGATCAGGGAGACAGACACCCTCTCTACTTTTAAGATTAGGCTTAAAACTTTCCTTTTGCTAAAGCTTATAGTTAGGGCTGGATCAGGTGACCCTGAAACATCCCTTAGTTATGCTGCTATAGACTTAGACTGCTGGGGGGTTCCCATGATGCACTGAGTGTTTCTTTCTCTTTTTGCTCTGTATGCACCACTCTGCATTTAATCATTAGTGATCGATCTCTGCTCCCCTCCACAGCATGGCTTTTTCCTGGTTCTCTCCCTCAGCCCCAACCAGTCCCAGCAGAAGACTGCCCCTCCCTGAGCCTGGTTCTGCTGGAGGTTTCTTCCTGTTAAAAGGGAGTTTTTCCTTCCCACTGTCGCCAAGTGCTTGCTCACAGGGGGTCGTTTTGACTGTTGGGGTTTTTACGTAATTATTGTATGGCCTTGCCTTACAATATAAAGCACCTTGGGGCAACTGTTTGTTGTGATTTGGCGCTATATAAATAAAATTGATTGATTGATTGATTGAATATTCATGGAACAGGGAAAAGGACCTGTCAAAGAGAGTCTGATTTTGATTTGTGACCGATCACCAGCTCTCATTTTACCTCATTATTGGCTGAAAGAGTCTAGCACTCATAAAGGTCAGAGACCTAAAGAAAAAAACATACTGGCCAACATTCCAACCACCTGAGAAACACGTGTGTCATTTCTTCATGGATGACCTCTGTCCAGAACTGTCCACTGCTTTCCATCAGTCCTGCATCAGGTGGCAGGAATCCCATCTGAGTGAAATGAAACTTCATGCTGTCCACGCTCAACAATAGGTCCAGAAGAAGAAAGTCAAGGTGGAGACAAGAGACCATGACCTTCACCTGGCAGCCTTGACCATGATGCAAGTTCAGTCACATGGTTCAGATAACAGACAATGTGGATGAGGAAGAAGGTCTAGTCAGATGGTGGACGTGTATAATCGGTGTTGCATCCATCTCCAAATGAGACATTGGCCCTGTGTATCCCAACTTCCACATGCCGGGGGCCCTAGGTGCAAGATTAACGTCCAACTGACTTCCCGCATGAATGGGTGACCAGGCAGAGCACAAGACCTCTGTGAATGAGGAGGGAGATCACACATGTTCCCACGCACACAGCAGTGAAGAAAAGTTAGACCTGCTTATGCTTCTACTAATCTCTAACTCTGTGGCCAATGTTTGATGCTGTCCTGAACCGTTCGAAGTTGTCCGTCGGCATTGGTGGGTGTCGCAATGCAATTCACCGCCAGAAGAGTAGGAGCGGTCACAAGTCGGTATCAATTATTCCATTCCTTTGTGTTTTAAAGGACATGTCTCACTGAAATCATAACATTTCAGAGTGTTTCCGACAGTTTCTTTGAGGAAATTGTCCCAGCGCACGCTTGACTGGAATGTATCTGCCAGCGTTAATGGCACCACAGATTACTTATAAAGTTTGCATAAGTGTGATGTGTGATATTATGACGACAGGTTTTTAAGTGATAACTGTTCATTTTGATGCAGTCACGGTAAAAGCAGCAGTCGCTCTGCATGACCATTAATCATGAACACAACCTGTTAGAAACAGTCTGCTAGATGCTCAGCTGAGTGCACGCTAAGTGTTGTCATCAATATAACTGTGAAAAATCTAAGAAATACATCTCTTGGATCAGACAGATTAGGCTGTCTGACAGACAACCTGAAAAACAGTTGAGGTCTGTGTGCATGGCGCAGACAACCTGAAAAAGAGCTGAGGTCCACATGCACGGTGCACGACACAGTGTGCGCTGCTCCATTACAGAACAGTCTCATGTCAAGATGGACTCTCTCAAAGTAAAATAAAAATAAAGCCTACCAGCTCCACTGAGAAGAACAAAATACAAAAACAAAAAGAAAAGAAAAAAACTGAACAGGCCATTCACCCACTTGTGATTTTAAAATCCACTCCACCAAAGGAGTCCCCATGCACGGACCAAGCGCGAACACCAGCCAGTGTCACGGAGCACCTCACAAAGTTCTCTCATGATTCTGACATGTTAGATATAAAGTCCATTATCTGCTGTAAATAATATATTCCAACTTTTTTTGCAACAGAAGAAATCCATCCATTTCAAGTTATTTTCAATTTATTTCATTTATATAGCGCCAAATCACAACGCTGACTCAAAGCGCTTCACACAAGTAAGGTCAAACCTTACCAACCCTTAGAGCAAGCACACAGGCAACAGTGGTAAGAAAAAATTCACTCTAATGATTGGAGGAAGAAACCTCAAGCAGACCAGATTCCAAGGGTCCAGTGAGACATCGGCATCAATTTGACCAGTTAACACTCAGCCTAGGCTCGTGTGTCATACATCACACTGACAAAGTGAGGGACCTTGGGGTAATTTTTGATCCTTCGTTGTCCTTTGGCCTCCACATTAGAAATATTACGAGGACTGCTTTCTTCCACCTGCAAAATATAGTGAAGATTCGTCCCATCCTGTCTATGGCTGATGCTGAGACCCTGATTCATGCATTTGTCTCTTCTAGATTGGACTACTGCAATGTTCTATTTTCTGGTTTACCACAGTCCAGCATTAGGGCTCTCCAATTGGATCAAAATGCTGCTGCCAGACTTTTGACACGAAGCAGAAAGTTCGACCACATTACTCATTTTTGCGTCTCTTCACTGGCTTCCTGTCCCAGTGAGATGATTTTAAGGTTCTGCTGTAGCCCTGAATCCATCATTCAGCAAACTGCGTTCTTCGAGCGTGACCGACGGTCTGCAAACCTCAGCCCCACCTTCATCAACATTGACCTTTGACCTTAACAAAGTCGTGTTTTCAGTCAACTCATTGACACAAAGATTCTATTTTAAACATTTACTCAGTCAAATAATTTTGTAATCAGACTCCAGCCGCCTGAATCCTGAACAACCCAGAGGTCACCAGGTCTCCACGCCAGTGCACACACGCACACAGCTGGTCACCTGGTTCCTGAAACAAATGTGGGTCAAGATCTCCAATTTCTTTTTCCTGTAACTGATAACCTTTCCCCCCCTTGGAGGCCTCCACATTTCTAAGGCCAAAAGGACATTTATAGTTTTTCAACCACAGAACTGTTTTTATTGACAATATGAATCTTACCCTGTTGACACCACCACCACCCCCCCCACCCACTCCTCCTGATCTTGGGTGCAGTCTTGGACCTCCGGTTAGTAACAGGCCGCACTGGACAGCCATGTTGAGGTGGTTTGGTGGTTTAACAGTGTTCCTGTTAAATGGACTGCATTTATAGCGCTTTTCCATCTGCATCAGACGCTCAAAGCGCTTTACAATTATGCCTCACATTCACCCCGATGTCAGGGTGCTGCCATACAAGGCGCTCACTACACACCAGGAGCAATAGGGGATTAAAGGCCTTGCCCAAGGGCCCTGAGTGATTTTCCAGTCAGGTGGGGATTTGAACCCATGATCTTCTGGACTCAAGCCCAACACCTTAACCACTAGACCATTCTGAAGGCTTTCTGCACTCGAGGCTCAGCTATCAGAGGGTCTGAGCAGAACATCAAGAGGAGCTGGCTGAGGTGGATGCCACAAGAGAAACTATGGTTTGTCTACTGCTGCAACCCAACCCAGATAAACTGAAAACCGTAATTGGTCTCCACATTATTCATGTTTGAACCTTCCTTTTGGCATAAATGTGTGGGTTCCACAGAGTAAATGGATGATTTGTTTGTTTTGCAGACTAACATTTATGACATCAGCAGGTTGAACATGGAACACCTTCCTGCAAGCTGCAGCCAAACTTCACAGGAACTAAAAGCACCAGATACCTCTGACGTCAGAGCAACCTTAACACCGGCCAACTAGCCGTTCTGAAGAATATATTGTTACTGGTGTCAGGCGGCAACATTACATCAAGTTCTGCAGGTTACCAAGTGAAAACATTCTCACATTTGACCAGCTTGAAAAACATGTTTTAAAGATCAGACATGAACATGATACTTTGAAAATGTGTAACACTTTATTTATGACAACAGTGGAAAGTTCAGCTCAAATTATCTGAGAAATCTTGTATGTGAAGACTGAGGACGCTTAAACTCAAAGATGAACTGTTTGAGGGGGGAACTGTAACAATAATACATATTCAGACACACTGCTCATTATTCACATGTTTATAATCTGAGAAGCCTGAGGCTCCCCCTACTGGTGTGGAGCAGGATGGTCTTTCTAGAAGCACTTGCGGTGGACGATAGATGGACCAGACTCGTCGTACTCCTGTTTGCTGATCCACATCTGCTGGAACGTGGACAGAGAGGCCAGAATGGAACCGCCGATCCAGACGGAGTACTTCCTCTCAGGGGGCGCGATGATCTGGAGACAAGGGTGGAGATGAAATGGCAGCCAAAGAATTCTGATATTAACCCGGTGTAGTTTCCATAACTAGGACTAGAACTGATCCAGGTTGGGGAGGAACTCGACAAACCATTTCAGAGTTTACTGAAGTGTTGGACTTAAACATGTCAGAGGAACAACAATGAACTAAAGCAGCAGTTTTGCATCTTATGAAAATTTGACATTCCAAGGATTTTCCTCTGCAGAGTTCAAGTCACCACATTAAAGTCAAGAAAACTAAGCCAGTCTCCTAAGAAGCTCGTTACTTTGTGTCCTGTGACTGCCCAGTCCAAGATCTCAGATATGACACACTACTAAACACACAGGTCAAGAACCTAGACCGTCCAGGTGGGTAGAGTCCAGAGTCGTGGTTTCAAATTAGCACCGACTAAATGGCAAAATAAGAACCCAGTTTCATGTGACAGGAAGTACCTTGATTTTCATGGTGGGTGGGGCAAGGGCCGTGATCTCCTTCTGCATGCGGTCGGCAATTCCAGGGAACATGGTGGTGCCACCAGACAGCACTGTGTTGGCATAAAGGTCCTTGCGGATGTCCACGTCACACTTCATGATGCTGTTGAAGGTTGTCTCATGGATTCCAGCAGATTCCATTCCTGAGGACACAGAAGGCCACTACACCACTGCTCAAACATCTACAGAGTGGACTTTGAATATCAGTTATTTGGGCTGGAGCTGCCTGAGGGCCATCCAACGCTACACTATTAGAGATTTTACACTTTGTGGAACCTACAGGTGCTCAGTGAAAGTTACCGATGAATGACGGCTGGAAGAGAGTCTCGGGGCAGCGGAACCTCTCATTGCCGATTGTGATGACCTGACCATCAGGAAGCTCGTAGCTCTTCTCAAGCGATGAAGACGAAGCTGCCGTTTGCATTTCCTGCTCAAAGTCCAGAGCCACGTAGGCGAGCTTCTCCTTGATGTCACGGACAATCTCACGCTCAGCTGGAGGACAAGAGATTAAAGGTCAAACAATTTACTTGAATTTGACACTTATCTTGAGTTGGGAGGTTTTGTACCAGTGGTGGTGAAGCTGTAGCCCCTCTCAGTGAGGATCTTCATCATGTAGTCCGTCAGGTCTCTGCCGGCCAGGTCCAGACGCAGGATGGCGTGAGGCAGAGCGTAACCCTCGTAGATGGGCACCGTGTGGCTGACACCATCACCGGAGTCCAACACAATACCTACAGAACCAGAGACAGGACTGAGGATTTACTGATGAATGTTTGTTCGAACCCCACTGAAGGATATTCAGCTGCAGGTCTGTTAAAGTAGGTAGTTCAGCTCTTAACTCCATGTGTGAAAATGAAACATTAGGTTTTGTCTACAAGCATCAGATGTGGGTGTGCATGTACTCCTGCCTATGACTAGCCTGTTGCTTAGCAACAATAACCTCGACAACCCCACTGTCACACTTTCAAGTTAATATTCAAAGTCTTAGAGAACACTTGCATTGAATTTTAAGAAGTATTGATCAGTCAAGATCCAAGTCACTAAGAAAACTTAGATGTGACTTAGATTAAAAGCACTGAAGACAAAACTATCAGCAATTCACCTAATAAGCAGAGTATTGATGAGTGTCCAAGCACTTATTGACTCGAGTGGAATTTAAAAAAAAAAAAAACTATGCAACACAAACTTGTTTTGTTATCTTGAGATATGTATGATTTATAGATGCCTCAGGGTGCTGCATACTGCTCATTTCCTGATCAACACAAAATCCTGAAGATCAGGAAATGGGGCAATTCTACACTTAACAGCAAAATCTGAGCACATTTCATTTTACCAGTCAGAGGGTTTGTGGTGCTGCTCAGTTCTCACCTGTGGTACGACCAGAAGCGTACAGAGACAGGACGGCCTGGATGGCCACGTACATGGCAGGAGAGTTGAAGGTCTCGAACATTATCTGGACCAGAAAAGAAGCATCACGGTGACAACATGAACTGACAGTAAACCTGAGCAGAGGAATCTGGATTTATTGCTCAGTAACCAACAGCACCAATAAGCCATGTGACACACCTGGGTCATCTTCTCCCTGTTTGCTTTGGGGTTGAGCGGCGCCTCGGTCAGCAGCACTGGATGCTCTTCAGGGGCGACTCGGAGCTCATTGTAGAAGGTGTGATGCCAAATCTGAAGGATGCAGAGAACAGTCATCTACTGTTCCAGCAACAAGATTCAGTCCAGGACGTGATCAGAGATTCTAAGAATTAACAGGAATTCAGATGCACAACGTTCTACAGGGAGCGTAAGTTCAACAGGGTCCATTTAGTCACATTCCAATCGGACCAAATCTTTCACTTGTTGGACCTCCTCCTCTGAGTTATGAGGAAAGAAACTTTTAAAAACTATCAAGTTATTAAAAACTTTAGTCACATTAGACTGAAGTTTGCAGCTTCAAACTTTTATTCTGACACACACAGTCTCCAAGCAGAAGCTGTGATTCACACTCCAGAACAGAAGGGGGCAGTAAGACACCAATAAGCTGAATGCAAACTGCCATAAGAGATTTTGTACTCAAGTGATTATAAATCATGCTCTCAAACTGAGAAACACTGAAATTTAAGGAGGGACTAACCTTCACATTAAGGCTACTTGTTGGCACAAGACAAGAACACAAGTGCTTTATAAGACTAAGTCATAAATCAGTACAACTAAACTTCAAAATACAAATGTGATTTCTAGCACGTCTGGAAAACAGTAACTCATCAGAAAGACGTCCCACCGAGTAAAGTCTGCAAGTTTTAGGACACAGAGGTTTCACTTCTGTGCTCCACCACAGGAGAGGAAGTGAAACAGTTGAGTAACTTAAGGTTTTAACAAGATTTCATTAACCATTTCCACACACAGGAGGCCATCAGTAACTTAGCTTTCAGTAACCATCAGTAACTTAGCTTTAAAACAGGCTTGTACCCACAAGGTCCATTGTTCAGTACCCTGTTAAGCAAGAGCAGGTGGAAGTTCCATCACTGACTGGGAGGCGTTACTGTCCACTTACTGATTTTACAACCACATTTAGACCAAGGCTTAATACAAACAAGATGAATCATTTAATAAATCAGAGGAATAGTATTGCAGTCCTGAGTACAGATTTAACTCATTTTTAAAAAGTAGCAGAAGGAGACCAGTGAAGGAAGCCAACTTTGGAGTTAGAAGCTTCCATGGTTGTGACTCAACTGTTGGAGCAGAGAAACCAGAAGACTCAAGCTCCAGTTTGAGATATTTAAAGTTCTCTTCACCTCCAAGAAGCTGTGATTTGTTTTGTTAAGCAGGTTTTAAAGGTCGCTCCTCCAAGGACCAACTCAAGTCTCAAGTGTCTTCAGCAGCTTGGACATGTCTACACACGTGTCCTCTGAGTTGAGGATTTGTTATTTTTTTAGTAAAGAGCCAACTTAACCTGAATGTTATCTACGCAAAAATAAATCCACACAGGAACGAGACAAAACTCAATACACCAGATAAACTAGAACCAATAAGTCAAACATTTGAAGCCTGAACTTTAACTCTTCAAATGTGTTAGTTTAATTTCTGCAGGTCAACAGCAGGCAAATGGTCCGAGGCGCGACCACCCGCCGAGTGGGTCTCTATGGACTAAGCAGGTTGTTGGCCTCAGAGGATCGAGTCTCAGTACATCACAGCCGACACAAAAATGTACGGTGGCAGGTAAGGGTCAGTTTTATAATAAAAAAACAGCAAGTATGGTTTTGATTAAACAGGTACAGGAAAGTAAAATTCTGACTCTCAAAGTCTCTTTGTATCATTTTGATGTTAAGTCAGACTCAATGTAGTTCTCAGTTCTAGAAGAGAAAAGTCATGAAGTCTCACCTTCTCCATGTCGTCCCAGTTGGTGACGATGCCGTGCTCGATGGGGTACTTCAGGGTCAGGATGCCCCTCTTGCTCTGGGCCTCGTCTCCCACGTAGCTATCCTTCTGTCCCATTCCCACCATCACACCCTGCGCACAGACACATTACATCATACACTGACTCCGCCCCCTACTGGTGGCTCCTGGCCCACAGTTTCCTTCTATACCTGGTGTCTGGGGCGACCGACGATTGATGGGAAGACTGCACGAGGAGCGTCGTCTCCGGCAAAACCGGCCTTACACATGCCAGAGCCGTTGTCAACAACCAGGGCGGCGATTTCTTCTTCCATTTCTGAAACATTTAACGAGTTAGAGCGTTAGGACACGATGCGTTTCAGTGCAAAAACCCTGAGATACAATTACAGCTACTAGATGTCTCGTGTACCAGCCAGTGAGCACTGGCAGGCAACCGTGAGGTAAACGTCCACTGCTTACAGAATTATTATTGTCATTATTACATCAAGACTAGTTAAAGTCTGGACCCATCCAGGGACAGACGCCACTGAAGTAGGACACGAGACGTCACAAGCTGAGAGATGGAGTTTAGTTTGGACTGAACCTCGAAGTCAGATTGTGTTCTGTGAACTAAAAAAAAAAATAAATAACCTGACTAAAGCAGATCAGAAACTGTTAAACTGGGTCAGTCAACACATTTTCTAGGCACTAAAAAAAAAAAAAAAAGACGTTTCTGTACTTCACATAGCGGACGTCTCGGGTTTCAAAATATGAAAGTGGCTTTTTGTCACCCTTTAAAGTGGAATTTAAAGCCACTTTTATCTGCGCAGACAGAAGCTTCTTCGCTTTTGGCTCTCAAGCGAGTTTCCCTCCAGCAGGAGGCAGCAGAGAGTGGGTGTGGCAGGAAGCTGTCAAACCACTGATCTGCTCGAGTTCTTTCAGGAAGTTTGTTGAACAAGCTGAGACAGAACCAAACCACACCTTTTTAGGAGACACTGACTTCCTGATGCCACACGTCACCTGATCCTTTCATGAAAACTGTCATAACTCTGATGTCACCAAGCTCTTAAAAGACAGCCACACTCTCAAACTGCATTGTGGGAATTTGAGTCTTCTGCAGAAGGCAGGTTTAAAATGCTCGTGTCCCTCTGCAGAGTTTGACAGTTTTTAGTGAGCAGGTTGGACTAAAGATAGTTTGAGTTCTAAGAGGCAAACTGTCATCGTCACAGCAGATTAATCAGGAGCAGCTTGACCCCGGAACCGGACTGAGAACTTCTGCTTTTTGATGCAGCTATCTGAACATGTTTTAAAAAAAAAAAAAAAAAAAAAACCTCTACAGCGGGCAGAGTCCGAACCGTGTTTGTAGAAAAGTCTAATCACAGAAAGCACAATGTGAGTTTAAAGACTTAGCGCACCCCACCCCAACCACCACCCAGCCCCTTCCTCGAGAAAAAAAAAAAAAAAAAAGACCTCAAGTCAGCAATAGAAGAGCAACTTTAGAGTTCAGAAAGCAGAACTGTTGCAGTAATTTCACTCATAAAAAGTACGGTAGATAAACTTTTACTTGGAACTGAAGCTTTGACACATCATAAAGTTACCGAGCTGATGGTTCCTGTTCATCAGGAACTTCACCTGATGTTCCACTTTTAGGTTTTTGCCTGGTTTAAACTTTTTACACAAACGTCACACTTTTGTTCAAAGAGCTTAAATGGTAAATGGTCTGCATTTATACAGCACTTTTCCATCTGCATCAGACACTCAAAGCTCTTTACAATAATGCCTCATATTCACCCCAATCTTAAAAGAATGAGGGAGAAAAAAAACAACAACAAACCTTTAAGTTTAAAAAGATTAGAGCACGTAAACTTTCTGTTCAAGACTTCAAACTTTGTTCCACTTTCATAAGAAAACTAAAAGAGAAAAAAAAGAAGTTCCTCCTCCAGAAAATAAAAGCGGTTTCTTGTAACAAACTTCACCAAAAAACAACAAGACTAAGTTATCAGTAAAAGTTCCCCAAATATTTCATGTGTTGCTTTCGGTTTAAAGTTGTGTTCTTACCGCAGCAGGTGAGTCTCAGGTGAGTGTCGGTGGTGTTCGGCCCCAGATGTTGGTCTGACTGAAACATTCGAACCCATCACACCGGTTTTCTTGCTCTTCGCGGGTCCGCGCCTCGTGTCCATAAAAGGCAACGTTCAGTCAAAGTCTGATCTGATTGGTCCAGGTGAGCAGGCTCGTGCAGTTCCTCACAGCTCGGCTCCTGATTGGTCCTCGGTGACAGGAAGTCTGTGCGGGTCCGAGCTTCTGTATTTTTCTACACTTTGACTCAGCCGTTTTGTGGAGGAAGTTTTGGCTTAAATCTTTTTTTCTAATAGAATAAAATAAAATAAAAATCAAGTAGACTCTTAAATAGAGCCAAACTTTCACCAGCACTCTCCCTGCTGTTTAAAGGGTAACGGCAGGATTTTACACTCTGGGCTCTACTTTGAGGATCATTTTCTCACTCAGTGAAAAAAAAAAAATCATTGAGCTATTGATTTAGAACACAAACACCACTGCGGGCTAACTTACTTAATGTGATCGGGTGCAGGAAGCTGAAAACCTGAAGACCACTGAACAGGTGAAAATGTGAGGGAAGCCACCAAACAACACAGAGTTCCAGGCTTCTGTGGCTGTGATTGGAGAAACTTTGCATCGTGCAACTTTTGCCTGCTGCATCACCAGTTACACAGATTCATGGTGGAACAGAGACAGATTTTCAGATCAGATCTCTGCTTGAGTCTCCCATGTGCATTCTGGCAAACTAGCAGAAATTTTGTCTTTTTTTTTTTTTTTTTATGAAAACCTGCTGTCTCTGGACGTCCCCCCCCCCCTTCAGCCAGCAGTAGCACACCGACCGTACCGATGGTGGTTGTTGTTAACCACAATCTCAGCTGACCTAAAATGGAAATTTACTTTGTGAAACACGTTTGTTTCTGCAGAGTTTCCACAGGAACCTCCTCGTTCATGACATGGCCCTCCACATCAGCCACAATACACCTGTTTGGTATTATATTTTACCAGCATAAGCCCCGTGGATAAATCCACTCTAATCTGGCATAAATTCCCTACAATAAAAAATACTTCAAATAACTATTTCAATAAATGTACTCAATTAATTTAATGTACATCAAATCTACCAAATAACAAGAACTAACTACTTTGTGTTGCAGTACTGCTTCATTATTTTATTAATGTTACAGTCTTTGTTTAATATTAGAGTTACTGGTAAAGTCCTGTTGTACCTGCATGAGTGGCAAATGTCCACCAGGTGGAGATATTGCTCCATTTCAAGAACCTTGAGTACAGGCTGCTGTGGGACACAATGAACCTGCTGTTTATATTGATAGATATATAATATATAATTGGCTTGGTTGTAGTTTGATGTTAGCATGTGCTAAGTGCCTCCACTGTGAGTAACGCGGTTTATAATGTCCTTTAAAAAAATCCATACTTGTGATGGCTGAGGACTTGAGCGAGGCATCCGCCTTAAAGCAGTGATTCACCATGGATTTAATCATTCAGTCCTTTAAATCTTGAAACCTCACTAGCATCACATAATGAGATGACACCCGGCTAACCTTAGCATGACAACTCACTACTTCACATAACATGATGCAAACGGGTTAATGTCAGAACAAAAACTCACCAGTAACCTAACATTAGCATGAAATCTTGCTATCTAGCTAATATTAGCATGAAAGCCCACGAGCGTCACATTAGCATTAAGCTAACTGGCTAACATTAAAATTAGTTTAGTGCTTCCATTGTGAGCAACAGGATTTATAATGTGTGAGCTTTGTTCTTTTACTTACATTCACAGTTTTGCTGAGAAAAATCTTACTTTGTGTTTTATGGTGATTTTACATTTTGCCTGAAAAAGAAAAGACAGTCTGCCTTCAGTATGTGCAGTTTTAGACTTTTTTTTTTAGCCTTATAGAATAATGGTGTCAATTTACTGTATTTAGCACGTTATACTGCATAAGTACGTCACAGCTGGAAACACCTCTACAGATAATAATAACAAAAATGAAAGTGTAAAAGGATTCACCTAAAGACCCTCTCGGCCGTGAGTTCAATGCACCAACCTGAAGCTGAGGTCTATATATTACTTTTCCCTGAAAAAAAAAAAATTGTTGTCCAGCAAAATAATTTCATGTTATTTCACATGACCAAACTATGAAAACTGAATGTTTCCAGTTTGGGAATATTTAAGGTTGCACATACTGTGAAAAAAATCAGAACACAAACACAATGTTGCAACCAGGCAAAGAAATTTTGCGATGTGGAATCCAGCTCGTCACATCATTGTAAGTGTGCTATAAATTATTTGTCCAGGAGATGTCAGTAATCACAATTGAGCTGTTAAATGTTTCTTCCAGTAATGAAGCTTTTGTTGAAGCTGTTGGCTGAGAGGCTTCAAATGTCTGTCCTCTCCTTGTTGATCTCCACCTCCCAGGGCAACATCTGGATTCTATTTCTGATCAATCCGTTATGTGGATAATGGGAGGGAGTGGTCTTTAAGATCAAATCTAAAACCTGTGTTTAGAAATTCTATTGCTGCTTGTCTGTAAACTAAGAACTCTAAATCTACTTTATTTTTTTCCAGGCAGCTTTTTCAGTTCTTTTTCCACATAAAATATCTTGCAGAGACTTGAACCTTCATGAGTCATTTAATCCACATCAGTCATCATGTGTTCATTAGGACTGATTGAATAGACTGTATTTATATTGTCCTCCATCTGAATCAGAAGCTCAGAGTGCTTTACAATGATGCCTCACATTCACCCATTTACACACCAATGTCAGGGTGCTGCCACTCAAGGCCCTCACTACACACCAGGATTGGGGATTAAGGACCCAGCCCAAGGGCCCTTAGTGATTTTCCAAAGTGATTTTCCAGCCTGACGGAAGTTTGAACCAAGGATCATCTGGTGTCAAGTTCACCACTTAACCACTAGACCATCACCTCCCACATGGATTCCTCCAGTTGAAACAGAAAGAGATTCTACCAAAGATAAAGGCAGATAATGCTGAGTGAGACTGATTGCAAGAAAGTGGATGGAAGGATGGATAACAACAAGGCTTGCTGGCTCCACCCCTTTATCTACTAGGATGATATCAATGTAATGTTGTGTTTTCCTGGACGCCACTCAAACGTTCACTTCATTTGGATGAAGATCAGCTTTTTACATTTTGACTTAAAAATGAAGTTTTTGAGTAACAGTTCCAGTCTCTTGTCTTCTGCTGGATAGATTGTATTCAAAGTCGGCCTAAACTCTGCACCGATGCTGAGCATCAGTGCTTCCATAACACCATGGAACCACCCTGACTCCACCTTGGAACCACCATGGGTCCAGCCATCCAGTCCATCCCCACATCTCTGAAATAACCATCCATCTGCTGCAGCCAGGTGAGATATGGGCGTGTCCTTGACCTTCTCCAGCCTCTGGGGTCCTCCACACTGAGCCACCTGTGTCCTGGACCACGTCCAGAGAAACACACCACGTGGGCAAAATGTGGTAGCTGACATTCCCTCACAGTGTCAGTGATCCTCCTCATTTGAGTCTCAGTATGGAACTGTTCATTTGATACAAAGTCATTCCAGCGGGACCCAAAGATCAAAGAGACCTGGTAAAAAAAAAAACATCCAGTCGTCACCTCAGGTCACTGGTTAGAGTCCAAGTCAGTAAGACAGGAAGCACCAGGACCCTAAAGACTTGGACCATCATTCTTTTGCAAAGACATCAGCATCATCAAACACCCCTGACCTTTGACCCCTGACTCCATTACATCTTGTCAGACGTCTCTGGATCTTAAAGGCTGAGGACCCACAGACATGAACTTCTCTGCTTAATAACTGTAGTTATGTGGACAATAAAAATCCAAAACGCTCCACCTAATCTTATGAATGACAGGTTCCTTTAATTTCCAGTTGGTAAAAACTGTAAATGTTCTTTTTAAATTGTTGGTGTTTTGTGGCGACGCACGGTGTTAAGATAGTGAACACTCAGGAGGCAGCAGTCAAACAGCGACGAGGACAGATCCTTTTGTCAAAACTGTGGTTTTTATGTGGTGAGACATTGGTGTGAGCGGTGAGTTTGGTGTCACAAACAGCAGCGTGTCCCTTTACAGCGCAGAGGACGTGATCTCAGCCCCAACAGGAAATGCGGTTTTCTTCATTTTGAGGCTTTTTTGCAGGTTAAACGGTTTCTCAGCGATGGCGCCGAGTTTGAGCCCTCACACGCACACGGACGCTCCTCCTGCGTCTCCTCCTGCCTGTACAGGCCCAAACCAGCCAGAGAATGTGGACAATGTGTGTGGCTGCAGGGTGAAGATCATAGGACAGCGTGCTGGGACAAAGCACAGGAAGTGACTGATCACCAGCACCGCTTTCAAAATAAAACGCCAAAAACACGTGAGACTGAAAGTCGTCTTCACATCAACGAACCAGGAGACATCTGACAGGGAGATCACATGACCACAGTCTGTCTGTCTGTCTGTGTGTGTCTGTCTACAAAACGTATGTTTTCATGTGGAATTTTGCTGCTGATTAAGATATATGCGTGTGTGCGCGTGTGTGCATGTGTGTATGTATACATGCGTGTGTGCATGTGTGTGTGTGTGTGTGTATGTATACATGCGTGTGTGCATGTGTGTGTGATTTGAATTCATGAACACTTTGTTGGACTTCCATCATTTTGAGATCGATCCTGTTCAGTGCTGTTTAGTGAATGTCTGCGGAGGAGGAGGTTCTCTTAGTGAGGGAAGCCTCCAAGACATTCAAACATCCCTGAAGGAGGCATGAGCCTCTGTGACCGGAGAGTCTTTGTTGTGTCGTCACCGTTTGTGTTTTAATGACGAAAATCCTTCTCTGTGCCACTGTGACATCTGCAGGGTGGACGCAGGTTTGTGATGAGGGGTACCAGCTGGCAGGAAGAAGAACCAGGAAGCCACACCCAGAAGGCACGCACAGACACGGAGGACACAAACAGGGGAAACAGTCGTAATCAGAACATGTGTGTGTTTACATCTTCAGACAACAACAACACGTGTCCTCACGAAAAGGACAAATATGACAGTTTCCTCATCATTGTGATCCAGATTTCATTTTTGTTTTTGTTGACTTCTGTTCACCTGCAGACTAAAAAACAACAAAGAAAATCCAACATGAGCCTAGAAGAAAAGCCGTCTGAGCTACGATTGTAAGACGCTTCTTTCCGCTTCATTACAGAACCACAGGAAAAATCCACAATCTACCAAGAACCTGCTGTCAGAAAAACCAGCACAACGCCACAAACACCGGCGTCCGAGGTGTCCGCCGAGCCCGTCCGTCCAATTGAACACTGCAGTCTCGTTTGGGGGTGGGCGCTAAAGGGGTACAATATGACGCATATGATGTAATTTCTCTACTTCCTGGGGAAAAAATGTTTTTGGCAAATTACATGCAAACAAAGTGAAAATGTAAAGATAAAGTGACAATGCAGTGGAAAGTGGACACATGTTGTGGTTTTTATGAGCTGGAGCACAAACGTGTCGAGGCAGTTTTGCAGGTGACAGAACAGAGCTACTCTAGTTAGCTGTGTAGGCTAACACCAACACAACCTCTCCCATCTGCCTCGTCCTCCCTTCTCCACTGGGAACCGAAAGAAAAAAAACACTTTTTGTGCTTTTTGTGCTTTGGTGACTGCAGCCAAAAAGAAAATAGTACACCGTTTTCCTGCATGATGTTATGCTGTGTTTATGTTGCACAACGGGACCAGCTGTCCCCATAAGTGGTCAAATCCCACGATATCACGCAACGTTCAAACAAGACTGCGGTGCCCTGTTAGCTAACGCCTTCTCTCTAGACAGTAAACTACTGACTCCAAACAACCACCCGACCTGAATGAGGGATTATTTAAGTTTTTGAACCCATGATCTTCTGGGCTTGAGTACAGAAGATCCTTGGTCTGCCTGACTGGAAAATCACTAAGGGCCCTCAGGCAAGGCCTTTAATCCCCTATTGCTCCTGATGTGTAGTGAGCGCCTTGTATGGCAGCACCCTGACATTGGGGTGAATGTGAGGTATTATTGTAAAGCGCTTTGAGCGTCTGATGCAGATGGAAAAGTGCTATATAAATGCAGTCCATTTATTATTCCATTTATGCACTCATCTTCACAAGAACGCGGCTGTGTGACATCACTGCTGACGCAGCTAACCCGCTACAAGGATCATAGCAGACCAGCGGAAAACCTGCAACCCCGGTTCACAGTTGCTGCAACCGCCTGCTTACTGCAGCACGTATTTTTAGAGGGAATTTACCATCATCATCACTGCAGCAGTGTTCCTAGGGTGAAGAAGAAGTCAGCAGGCCATAGAGGCTTTACTCATTCTAATGAATAGTTTATGAGATTACATTAACCACCAGACCTCAGCTTTGGTGTCAAAGATGGTGGCAGACAGATAACATACCATACATTACATAAGCAAAAGTGTGTTTTCATGATTGATCAAGTGCATCAAAGTTAACACATTTTAATCACTTTGTCCTCATTATGTGCTTATTTAATGTAGCGAGTTACAAGATGAGGACATTTATTGTTTTCAAGTTATTGTTTTAACAAGTGGGGGTGTTATCACACTGTTCATTTGATTTTTCTTGGCCCAAAACTCAGTATTTTATTAAAACTTAGATTTTTGAATTCATTTTTACCTGTTTTTCCCCTTTTAGCTTGTTTTGTTTTCTTTCTCTGAAAACTTGAAATAAAGTACAAACTGCTTAATTTTGATTCTGAATCTCTTTTTGTTCCATAAATTGATTTATTTCTGCATTACTTCAGTTACCAGTGCAGACTGAAAAAATTAAGTGCGAAACTGCAACAGGAAGTCCCGCCTCCACAGCAGGAAACTCCGCCTCTACAGCAGGAAACTCCATTTCCACAGCAAGAAGCTCTGCCCCCACACCAGGAAGCCCTGCCCCAGGAGGAAGCCACACATCCACTGCAGGAAGCCCCGCCTCCACAGCAGGTGTGTCACCTGTGAAATTTCAGCTGTATTTAAATCCATAAAAGGAAAGAAGATGCTTCGTTCTGATACATAAGCCCTGCCTCCTCGGACAAACTCAGGTAATGCCCAGAATCCCAATCAAGTGAATGTTTCAAAATTATATTTGAAGACGTTATTGTTCAGAAAGGGTGCGTTTGGAGGATTAATCAGGTAAATTATTTGACCTCACAGACGTGTTGGAGCAGGTTTGGGGTGTGGACAAAATAATAGAAACACGTCTGCAGACTGAAACCTGAGACCGATCCACATCCTGAACTACAGAGAGGAAAAGAAGAGATGACAAATAACATGGAAAAAAACAGAATGAGAGACAGACAGAGAGAGAGAGAGAGAGAGAGAGAGAGATGAATAAAAGGGGAAAACATGAAGGACAACCAGCGGAAGAAGAAAACAGAAGACATCGTTCTGTCAAACCCGACACGAAGTATGTACATTTCTATTTGATTAAGACACTTCAGGTCTGGGAGGGTACACCAAACTGCCCGGGTTTCTGGATGGCAACCACCCAGTCAGACAACCAGTCCATCCACAACCCACCAAAGTCACCATCTACCTGCTGCAGCCAGGTGAGAGGTGGGCGTGTCCTTGACTCCTCAGCCGCTTGAGTACTTGTGTGACTTCAAGCATATCTTTCACAACCTCTTTCTCCTTATGCTTTCCTGGACCTCTTCATTCCACCAAGTCTCCTTGTCTTCCTTCCACTGTCCAGATGTCATACCCAGTACTGTCCTAGCTGTCTCCCTCACCACATCTGCAGTACTTTTCCAGTTGTCCAAAATTGCTTCCCCTCCAACTAGTGCTTCTCTCACCTGCTCGCTAAATTTCACAGAACAGTCTTCCTCCTTCAGCTTCCACCATCTGATCCTTTGTTGAGCTCTCACTCTCTTCTTCTTCTTCTTTACCTCTAAAGTCATCCTACAAACAACCATCCTATGCTGTCTAACGACACTCTCTTCTGCCACCACCTTACGAGGTCTGTTAGAAAAGTATCCGACCTTTTTATTTTTTTCAAAAACCATATGGATTTGAATCACGTGTGATTGCGTCAGCCAAGCTTGAACCTTCGTGCGCATGCATGAGTTTTTTCACGCCTGTCGGTTGCGTCATTCACCTGTGAGCAGGCTTTGTGTGAGCACTGGTCCACCCCTCTCATCGTTTTTTTTTATTGCGAATAAATGTCTGAACGATTTGGAGCTTTGCTGCATCAATTTTTTTCCAGAAACTCAGAGACCTCCAAGTAGACACCGTTCGGAAAATTAATATGGCTTTCAGGGACAATTTTATGGGGATTACACAGATTAAGGAGTGTTACTGCCACTTTAAGGACGGCCCACAACTGCTGAGAGCGCGCCGCGCTCCAGCGCCGATCGACATGCTCAAAAAAACCAGATCATTCCAACGTGAAGGCTTTGTTGATCCGGGACCTCATCTGACTTTCACAAAAAGGCAGAAGGCGTAGACATCAGCATTTTTTCTGCACATTCCACTGTTACAGGAGTTTTTTTCATGGAAAGAAAAGCAGAGGGACGCGCCACGGAGCTGTTCATTACGCGGGACAAAACCACCTCCGTGTTGGTCTCACAGGATGGCTTTGAGATGGCTTTCAGATGAATTCCTGTTGCTTTTCAGTCGTGTGATTATCCGATTGTGAATGAGCTGGACATGCCCCAACATGTCCTGGAAGGCTTCATCACGGCGTTGCTTTGCGCCGTGCGGCTCCACCACGACGCACGGTGGAGCCGCTCCTCTTTCCACCACAAAACTCCTGTAACAGTGGAATGTGCCATTCATTTCTAAACTGGACGCTGTCTTGATCTGGTATGTCGTCTGACTAGCACAGGAATTGTGAAAAGACGTGGACATCAGCACTTTTTCAGCACATTAAGACAGACGTGCAGAGGAGTTCCGCACGTCGCGGTGGAGCCGCATGGCGCAAAGCAACGCCGTGATGAAGCCTTCCAGGACATGTTGGGGCATGTCCAGCTCATGCACAATCACAATCGGGTAATCACACGACTGAAAAGCAACCGGAATCCATCTGAAAGCCATCTCAAAGCCGTCCTGTGAGACCAACACCGAGGTGGTTTTGTGCTGCGTAATGAGCGGCTCCGTGGCACGTCCCTCCGCTTCTCTTTCCATGAAAAAAACTCTTGTAACAGTGGAATGTGCAGAAAAAGTGCTGATGTCCACGCCTTCTACCTTTTTGTGAAAGTCAGACGAGGTCCCGGATCAACAAAGCCTTCACGTTGGAAATGATCTGGTTGTTTGAGCCTGTCGATCGGCGCTCGGAGCGCGGCGCGCTCTCAGCAGTTGTGGGCCGTCCTTAAAGCGGCAGTAACACTCCTTAATCTGTATAATCCCCATAAAATCGTTTCTGGAAAAAAATTGATGCAGCAAAGCTCCAAATCGTTCAGACATTTATTCGCAATAAAAATCCGATGAGACGGGTGTCTTTCATTAAAAAAAATCTCATTTAACAGTGGAATATCCGGATAAAATGCTGAAACCGACTTCTTCTGAAACTTCTCTGTTCTCTCAAGACGTCCTGGATCAATAGAGCCTGAAATGTGGAGGTTTTCAGCTTGAAACAGGCTGATGACGCCGCCTGAGAGCGCAGCGCGACGTCTCGCACCGTGGGAAGTCCTTAAAGCGACAGTGTCACCTCAAAATCTCATCAGCCGTTAAAATTTTCACTGAAAACCAGCTTAATTTTTCGAACCATGTCCACTTCGATGTGTCTCACAGGTTTAGAAAAAATTTTGATCAAACAAAGCGCCAGTCTCTCAGCAACTTCTCAGACAAAGGAATTCCGACGAGGGGCTGGACGACTCCTCCCACAAGGAGTGCTCACAGGCGAATGACGTCACCGACAGGCGCGGAAAAACTCACGCATGCGCACGAGGGTTCATGCATGTCTGACGTAAAAACATATGAATGAAATCCATATAATTCTTGAAAAAAATAAAAAGGACCTATACTTTATGGACAGCCCTCGTATGTTACCCTGTGCTCCTCCCTTTTATTAAAGTAGGTATTCACCACAGCCATTTCCATCCTTTTTGTAAAATCAAACTACCATCTGTCCTTCCCCATTCCTATCCTTGATACCATATCTACCCATTACTTCCTCATCACCTCTGTTCCCTTCACCAACATGCCCATTGAAGTCTGCTCCTATCACCACTCTTTCATGCTTGGGTTCACTCTCCACCACCTCATCTAACACACTCCAGAAACCTTTTTTTCTCCTTCATCTCACAACCTACCTGTGGGGCATATGCACTGATGATATTCATCATCACCCCTTCAATTTCCAACTTCGCACTCATCACCCTGTCAGACACTCGCTTAACCTCCAACACACTTTTAACATACTCTTCCTTTAAATGACCCCAACACCATTTCTCCTTCCTGTCCTCACCATGGTACAACAACTTGTACCCACCGCCGATGCTCCTGCTCTTAACTTCCCTTCCACTTGGTCTCTTGTACACACAATGGGCCTCATTTATCAAACGAACGTACGGCAGAAAACGTGCGTTCGACCATTTTTACGCAAACTTCAGTATTTATCAATTTGGACATGAGCAGAGGCTAAGACAAATCTCACGACAGAGCTCACGTCTAGTCAGCTCGTGTACACAAATCTGAGTCTGTGGATTTGCAGCGCAGCACTACAAAATCTGTCTAAGTCTGAAAATAATTATGAAGCAAACCTCAGCTGTCATCCAAGCATAAGCAGCCACATATTCAGAACAGATCAAAATGGATTCTTAAAATGGATTAAACAAAATTAATTTAAAAAAAGCCCACGTTTTTAATGATACTGCTTTCTTTGTAAAATTAAAAAATACATATGCTAAATAGCCTAAACATGACAATCATTGCACATTAAAATGTGAAATAATCATAAATAAGATGAAATCTGTGTTTGCAAACAAACTCAAAATAGCCTCGGTTTTCCGATGGGTGTGACAATTAGAACAACATCATTTTTGTCCTGTAATTGGTCAGATGTTTACTCACTCCCCTATTTAAACTGATGTTTTGCCAGTTATCTAATGTCGACAATGGCAGACCTACTCGTTTTGGAGGAACAGCACGCGTGTGTCAGACGTGAGCGCATTTTCAGACACCGCAGGGATCTCCTCATGGAGAGCGATGAATGGCTGATAAGTCGCTTTCGGCTCCCAAGGCATGTCCTTATTAATTTGATTAACAGGATAGAGCCTACTTTAAAGAGGGAAACCAGACATCCTGTGCAGGTCCTTGCCACGCTGGGGTTTTTTGCCACCGGGACCTTTCAGCGGGAGATCGGGGACAGGGCTGGAGTCTCCCAGCCAACCATCAGCAGGACGATGCCAGCTGTGTTGGCTGCAATAAAGTCCCTCTCACGTAATTACATTCAATTTCCAAACAATGATGCCCAGCAATCTATGATTAAAAGGCAATTTTATGAGATTGTTGGGTTTCCTAATGTAGTTGGAGCGTTTGATTGCACTCATGTGCGTCTGAAGGCACCATCCATGAATGATTACGCATTCAACAATTGCAAAAACTACCACTCCATCAACGTGCAAGTGACTTGCGATGCCAAGCTATCACTTCTAAACGTGGTGGCCAAGTGGCCGGGGGGGGGGGCACACACGATTCTTTTATTTTCCAGAACAGTTGTGTGGGCGCATGTCTGTGTGAAGGCGCACTGCGGGTCCAGAGCCATCTCCTCGGTAAGTACTCAAATTGCGTTAATCTAAACAGGTTATCAGATTATTAACATGTTGGTATGGTTCTTCTAGGTGACAAGGGTTATGCTTTGACAGAGTATTTGATAACTCCACTGGCAAACCCTTCAACTGAACAGGAGCGCAGATTTAACAGTGCTCACACGCGCCCTCCACAGCACTGTGGAGCGCTGCTTCGGGCTGATAAAGGGCAGGTGGCTTTGTCTTGGACCAGCGGGGGGAGCGCTACTATACACCCCTGAGGAAGTGTGCGAAATCATTTTGGCTTGCGCAGTTTTGGATAATATCGCACTAGCCGATGGGGTGCCTTTCAATGTGCCGGCGCAGGATGAGGAGCCAACGCCCAGGGAACAGTGTCCAGAACAGCCTCCACCAGGGGCTATACGGAGGAGACAGGACCTCATAGATCGTACCTCAAACTTTTGCAAATGCACTGCAGTAATCAGTAATGTGATGAAGTATCCTAGGTGAAATTGGCTAAAGGCATATAAACACGAACATTTGGTCATTTAAAACGTTTTATATTCTTCAAAGTTTCATTAATTTCTTTCAAAGTATTGTTTATTGCCTCAAGTGTGCCTACTACTGAGGCAATAAACGGCATATTTCTGTTTGCCTCTCCAGGACCTCTGCCGTGATGATGTTGGTTCTTGGCAGCGCAGCACGGGGGGCAGAGGGCATGCGCTCGCTCTCGGCAGCATGGCTTGGTGGGTCTGGCTCAGTGGGACCGCTCTGGGGTTGAGACCTGGCCAATATAGGCCTACTGCTGGGGCCTGGCTCTGAAACTGATAAAAAAAACATGAAACATGTGTAAGCCTAGTTATTTGTGTACAGTCAGTCAGGCTGGGGTCTCGTTGGCCTCCCCCAGTCTGCCTAATGCTGCGCTTAAGTGCCACAACACGTTTTTTGGTGGCCAGTTTTAAATCGGACCACTTTTTCTTGACCTAAATGCAAAGAATTCTTAATCAATTAGCAGGCATAAGCTTTTAACTGTGGGTGCATAAAAGATTGATTCAAAATCATTAGGCATAGGTTAAGTCAAAGAATTCTTCAAACCTCAGCCAGAGTCCATTCCTCTGCGGCAGCGCTGTTGACCGCCTCCGTTACACTCGTCCACACGGCATTTTTATGAGCGCCTTTGACTCCACTTTTCAGACTGTCAAAAAGTACAAGTTTGTTTTTCTCCACCTCCGATGTTAGGATGCCGATTTCCATCTCCGAAAAGTTTTTCTTCTTCCCAGTGCTTCTTCTCTCCATGTTGAGCTCAGTGGGCGAGGCTTCCGAACCATGAATATTTAAGGGCGTAACATGCTAATGATGATTACATTCAGCCGCCGCATTTATCAAGAGCCGATCATTCGTACGCTGGGATTGGTCAGATACAAATGTTTCATAAATCACACGTGTGTCTTGTCGTAACACCAATTATGCGCTCAGATCCTGCGCCTGTTTTTACGCAATGTTGATAAATGAGGCCAAATATGTCTACCTTCCTCCTCTCCATCATATCAGCCAGCTCTCTCCCTTTACCAGTCTTACTACCAACATTCAAAGTCCCCACTCTCATTTCCACCCTTCTAGTTTTTTTCTTCTCCCGCTGTTTGTGGAAACGTTCTCCTCCTCTTCTTCGTCATCTTCGCCCAGCAGTAGCCCAATTTCCACCGGCACCCTGTTGGGCAACAGCACCGGTGGCGGACATTGTTAACTCGGGCCGCGACCGATCCGGTATGGAAATTCGATTCTTAGTCTGCATAGTTTGGTTGGCTTGTTTGTTCCTGACGCAACCCTCCTCATTTATCCGGGCTTGGGACTGGTACTCAGAATGTACTGGCTGCACACCCCATGTGGCTGAGTTAAAAACAGTTTGCAAATATAAATACAAAAATACCAAACATACTGATCAATTCTGATTTACTGGCTCCTACTGTTCCTTTCATTCCTGTCCTCTGTCTTCCTGTTAGCCCCCCCCGAGTGAGGGGTTGTACAGTCTGATGGCCAGAGGGACAAAGATTTTTTTCAGTGTTTTGGTCCTGCACTTCAGACCTCTCTAACTTGTTGACAAGTGCAGATAACATTCTGATTATTGGTGACTTCAACATTCATATAAATAAGCCTTCTGATCCCCTCTGCAAATCATTTATGGAAATTGTGGATGCATTAGGATTTCAGCAATACATTCAGGACTCTACGCACATTAGTGGAAATACCCTGGATTTGGTTCTCGCATGTGGTATTGCTGTCACAAATGTTGACATCATGCTTCTTACATCAGTGGTCTCTGATCACTCACTTATTAAGTTTACAGTTTTGCTGACGTGTTTAGTGGAACAACATCCTTATTTATCACCGTGGCTCCATCCAGAGATGGGTGTGGTGTCTGTTTCTGCAACTCTCCTGTTCTGTGCACCGGCAAGATTTCCTGTATATTTGTTTTTGTGAATTGTTTTGTAATTTGTGTCTGTAGCATGTCCAAAGCAGAGGGTCACCCCTTTGAGTCTGGTCTGCTTGAGGTTTCCTCCTCAAATCATCAGAGGGAGTTTTTCTTTCCCACTGTTGCCTGTGTTCTTACTCTGGGGGTTGGTGAGGTTAGACCTTACCTGTGTGAGCCCCTTGAGGAAACTTTGTTGTGAATTGGTGTGATATGGATGAAATAAATTAAATTAAATTTGGAAGGAGCAGTCTGTGGCTGAAGAGGCTCCTCTAGTTGCTGATGACAGTGTGCAGAGGGTGACTGGCATCGTCCAGTCTATTCTATTCTATTGTAGCACATCTTCAACGTAGCAGATCTTGGTACAGCTTGACATAACACCGGCCACTCACTATACAATGACACGATGAGCTCTTGACCTGTCAACTTAACGCAGTATCATATCAATGTATTGTAGGAAAGTACTTCAGAAGAGTCGCAGCCTGCACCTTTAACGGCGCAGAGAAGCACAAGGAGCCACGCACTGTGAGCGGCTCAGGTTTTCCCCTCTTAGTACAGCAGATAACTGTAAGATCCAGTTACAAGCACCAAAATTTGACTGTGTATATCTTTTGGTACATACTGTAGAAAAATATCTTTAGCCGTTTGAATTTTCAATAGGGGGCCAAGTAGGGGTCAACTGAAGAACTGCACAGGGTCAAAATTAAAAAAAATGTTCCAATCATATTGAAAGTGATATCACATTATGTATCTGATGACAATGATTCCAAAAAGGTATAGTTTGGACTATTTATAACTGAATGCTCTGGAGTTATGGGGTAAAAACAGTAAGAATGGTGACAAAGGTCAGTTTCAGTTTGTACAGGGGTCAGAAGTTAAAGTTGCTCCAGTTTTGGTAAAACATGGTGCAAAATATTGGTTGAACTAATAGGATTAACAAATGGAATAGTTCTGACTGTGTTGAATGTTTGGTCTCCAAAGTAAAAGGTCAAACAATGTCGACATCCATTGGATTCTATGACATGTGACATATGTTACCCCGTAACATAACTAAGCATGACACATGGTGCAAACTAATCCTTTTTAAAATCCTACTAACTCAACCAATAATTTGCATCATGTTTTACCATAATTGGAGCAACTTTATCTTTTGACCCCTGTACAAACTGAAAGTGACCTTTGTCACTATTCTTGCTGTTTTTACCCCATAACGCCATAACAGTCAGACATAGATAGTCCAAACTATACTTTTTTTGGAATCTTTGTGATGAGACACAATGTCATATAGCTTTCAATATGATTGGAACATTTTTTTTTAACCCTACGCAGCTAACGTTATTTTTCTAAAATATGTACCAAAAGGTATACACAGTCAAACCTTGGTGCTTTTAACCAGATTTGAAGGATTCCTCTGCAAATATATCTGCTGCACTATCTGTGGCTGAGGTCAAGCTGGGACAGAATTAAACATGTAAAGTCTCCACGTTTTACAAAGCACCAAAAATGGCCAAGTGTGCGCAGATGACTGAGATAGAAAATTGCGCCCCCCCCCAATGATTGATACTATTATTGGATCCTAAAAAAAAAAAATCAAGAACAAAATCACAGACTTACTGAGCATAGGACAGATTGTATTTGCACAGAGACAAACGTGCATCATGTGAGACACCTCATCACCGTCGCCAGCGATCGTGATGCCCTGTTTAAGGTTTTAATCACAAGTGTGCACCGTGCACACACTGGAGGTCGCAACTTTCCTCTTTCTTTTACATTCTTTCAGCTGTTCTAACATCTATCTACCACTGTGTGTTGTGTAATGTCACCAATAATCTATATATAAAAAAAAAAAGCTAACTTTGATAATCATTTTAATCCGTTATTAAACAGCATCATTTGGGGAATATGACAAAATGTGAAATCGGGGTCGAGAACCATTTTCCAGGTGACCATGTGACATGTGGAGCTTCCCGCTGCCTTTGAATGCAGCACTGAAAGCCTCCACGTGTCCCACCTTGACAGATTTGTTGTTTCAGCCAATCAGGAGCAGAGTTGACAGGCCTGCTCACCTGGACCAATCAGATCAGGTGTTATCAGATGGTTGCCTTTTACGGACAACCTGCAGGTAGCAATAAATCCGGTGCCTGGGGGTCAGTTCCAACAGTCACATCAACATCTGGCTGATCATCGCCGGAAGTCATAGCTGAGGTTCACCTGCACAGGTAAGAGGGCAACTTTAACCGGCCAACTTACAGCTCTGAAGACAAAGCAGAAAATATGTTATTCCTACAACTTTATCTTCTGATGACTTAGATGATGTGAGAGGTTCAGTCTGCAGGTGCATTTATTTATTTAAATTTACTATGGGGGGGGGGAGGCTTGATCTAAGTCTAGTTCATAAATCATTGTTCAGGTAAACTCACGTAAACCTGTCCGGATTTATCTGGAAGCTTTAATGGAAAAAAAAAAAAATCTCTTTAAGTTAATGACAAATAGAAAATATGACTGACATTACTGGATTAAATTTTTATTTTAGTTGTGCAGATGTTTATAAGGTGAGATCAGGCACAAAGTATTTAAATCTGTCTGAATTGTGGTCCTTCAAACAACTAAATACACTTTATTGTATAGAAAGACTTAAAGTAAGACAAGAAATAAAACATTTTAAGCAGGAAACTCTGTTGCATAAAATTTAGTAAAGTACATTGTGGCCAAGCAGTCAGGCGTTTTTATTTATTATATATATATATATCAACAAAAATATAAACGCAACACTTTTGGTTTTGCTCCCATTTTGTATGAGATGAACTCAAAGATCTAAAACTTTTTCCACATACACAATATCACCATTTCCCTCAAACATTGTTCACAAACCAGTCGAAATCTGTGATAGTGAGCACTTCTCCTTTGCTGAGATAATCCATCCCACCTCACAGGTGTGCCATATCAAGATGCTGATTAGACACCATGATTAGTGCACAGGTGTGCCTTAGACTGCCCACAATAAAAGGCCACTCTGAAAGGTGCAGTTTGTTTTTACTGGGGGGGGGGATACCAGTCAGTATCTGGTGTGACCACCATTTGCCTCATGCAGTGCAACACATCTCCTTCGCATCATCCGTGAAGAGAACACCTCTCCAACGTGCCAAACGCCAGCGAATGTGAGCATTTGCCCACTCAGTCGGTTACGACGACGAACTGGAGTCAGGTCGAGACCCCGATGAGGACGACGAGCATGCAGATGAGCTTCCCTGAGACGGTTTCTGACAGTTTGTGCAGAAATTCTTTGGTTATGCAACCGATTGTTCCAGCAGCTGTCCGAGTGGCTGGTCTCAGATGATCTTGGAGGTGAACATGCTGGATGTGGAGATCCTGGGCTGGTGTGGTTACACGTGGTCTGCAGTTGTGAGGCTGGTTGGATGTACTGCCAAATTCTCTGAAACGCCTTTGGAGACGGCTTATGGTAGAGAAATGAACATTCAATACACGAGCAACAGCTCTGGTTGACATTCCTGCTGTCAGCATGCCAATTGCACGCTCCCTCAGATCTTGCGACATCTGTGGCATTGTGCTGTGTGATAAAACTGCACCTTTCAGAGTGGCCTTTTATTGTGGGCAGTCTAAGGCACACCTGTGCACTAATCATGGTGTCTAATCAGCATCTTGGTATGGCACACCTGTGAGGTGGGATGGATTATCTCAGCAAAGGAGAAGTGCTCACTATCACAGATTTAGACTGGTTTGTGAACAATATTTGAGGGAAATGGTGATATTGTGTATGTGGAAAAAGTTTTAGATCTTTGAGTTCATCTCATACAAAATGGGAGCAAAACCAAAAGTGTTGCGTTTATATTTTTGTTGAGTGTATATATATATATATATATATATATATATATATATATATATATATATATATATATAGTAAATCAGAAGGTCCCAGGTTCAACACAAAGTCCCATGTAATGTGGTGTTGCACATCTGGTGTAAAAAAGGGCGGGGTCACGATGCAAGGTCGAAAGTGTGGGGGGTTCGATTTGTGAGTCCCACACTGACTGTAGAAGAAGACGTGTGTGTGTGTGTGTGTGGCCTGAGAAAAGTGCAACATTTACATTTGTGACTCTCAGAAACATCTCATGCATCGTGGCGTAACGGCTCACCTGTTTCAGAAATGGAGGACGATATCGCCGCTCTGGTTGTTGACAACGGCTCCGGCATGTGTAAGGCCGGTTTTGCCGGAGACGACGCCCCTCGTGCAGTTTTCCCATCAATTGTCGGTCGCCCAAGACACCAGGTAGAGAACACAAATATGAAGGAGGAGCCACCAGTAGGGGGCAGAGTCAGTGTGTGTGTGATGTAATGTGTCTGTGTGCAGGGTGTGATGGTGGGAATGGGACAGAAGGACAGCTACGTGGGAGACGAGGCCCAGAGCAAGAGGGGCATCCTGACCCTGAAGTACCCCATCGAGCACGGCATCGTCACCAACTGGGACGATATGGAGAAGGTGAGACTCTGATCTGTGATGAATCCAACCTGATCAGATGGAGAAACCATCTGGTTGAGCAGCACTGATGCATGTTTAGGACCTTCAGGTCAATCATCAGAACACACTAGAGCTAATTGTCACATAAAGAGTCTTTAGACATATAATGTTCATCAGATAAAAGTCTTCACCTGCTTCTGGAACCAGAATTCAGAATTTCCTTTCACATACTTATGAAAGCACACATTTATGCATCCTTCAGATTTGGCATCACACCTTCTACAATGAGCTCCGAGTCGCCCCTGAGGAGCATCCAGTGCTGCTGACCGAGGCGCCCCTCAACCCCAAAGCAAACAGGGAGAAGATGACCCAGGTGTGTCACATGGCTTATTGGTGCTGTTGGTTACTGAGCAATAAATCCAGATTCCTCTGCTCAGGTTTACTGTCAGTTCATGTTGTCACTGTGATGCTTCTTCTCTGGTCCAGATAATGTTCGAGACCTTCAACTCTCCTGCCATGTACGTGGCCATCCAGGCCGTCCTGTCTCTGTACGCTTCCGGTCGTACCACAGGTGAGAACTGAGCAACAGTGAAACTGGCCAATCTATCATCAGTGTTGATGTCCAGACTTTTGTCAGCCTCCAGGGTGATGACATGTGTCAGTGCTGTGACCAACAGCTGGTATCACACAGGCTTATGAAACAAAGTGTAAATAAATCATGAAGACAAACCTCTTTTAATCTGACTTCCTCAGTACGCTGAATGGTACTCTGTAACCCAGGTGACTGTTGCACTTGGACACTGCTGACCCGCCAGTTCTGACTGTAACTGGGGACATGGCTGTCCTGTTCAAAAACAGGATGGCCTATATCCTAAGGTGATAACTGGATGTCTTCATCACTAGACCTTCAGTGAGAATTCTTGAGTACCACAGGAATGTCCTTGTGAATCAGTCTGTCACTTCAGGACAGGTCTCACATTGTGAGGGAACTTCTGCTTTCATGATCAAGCACATGGGTGCCTGAGTGAAGACCCAGTGGGTGGAGAAGGCAAAGTGGACCCCTATGTGTGACCCCGCTGCAACAGATGGATGGCTATTTTGGAGATGCGGGGGCTTGAGCTTTACATCTAGGACCCAAAAGTTCCATGGTGTCATAGATGTTGTAAAGCTCATCCTCCTCTCGTGTGCTCATGAGACAGCATGAGTCTGAATTGTGCACAACGATATAAAAAGAAAAAAACAAAAAAAAAAACAAAACACCCTTAGCTTCCTCAATGAGTCTGTCAACAAAATTCAGGCGGCTTCCTGTTGGAACAAAAGTGCAAAACTGATCAAATGCAGTTGACAACTGAATGTCCTCTAGAACTGAGTTTAATCTGATCACTCAGTAGATCCTCAGTCCTGTCTCTGGTTCTGTAGGTATTGTGTTGGACTCCGGTGATGGTGTCAGCCACACGGTGCCCATCTACGAGGGCTACGCTCTGCCTCACGCCATCCTGCGTCTGGACCTGGCCGGCAGAGACCTGACGGACTACATGATGAAGATCCTAACTGAGAGGGGCTACAGCTTCACCACCACTGGTACAAAACCTCCCAACTCAAGATAAGAGTGTCAAATTCAAGTAAATGGTTTAACCTTTGACCTCTTGTCCTCCAGCTGAGCGTGAGATTGTCCGTGACATCAAGGAGAAGCTCGCCTACGTGGCTCTGGACTTTGAGCAGGAAATGCAAACGGCAGCTTCGTCTTCATCGCTTGAGAAGAGCTACGAGCTTCCTGATGGTCAGGTCATCACAGTCGGCAATGAGAGGTTCCGCTGCCCCGAGACTCTCTTCCAGCCGTCATTCATCGGTAACGTTCAGAGTGTCTGATGTACCAGTGAGTGTAAAGTGTCTAACTCAGTGGTGTCCAAAGTATTCTAGAACGGACCAAGAGGGTTTATGCTTTCTTTGCAGCAGCAGGTGCCTGCATCCTCTTTGCCCTTTCTGAAATACTTTGGACACCACTCTACGCTGACTGCCATTCAGTAGCCAAGGTATAAGGTCCTCGAGTCAAACTTGAGGACATCTGTGAGCAGTGATGTAGTGACCATCTGTGTCCTCAGGAATGGAATCTGCTGGAATCCACGAGACGACATACAACAGCATCATGAAGTGCGACGTGGACATCCGCAAGGACCTTTATGCCAACACAGTGCTGTCTGGTGGCACCACCATGTTCCCCGGAATCGCCGACCGCATGCAGAAAGAGATCACGGCCCTTGCCCCACCCACCATGAAAATCAAGGTACTCCACTTCCTGTCAGAATAAACTGGATTCGTCTTTGCCTGTGGAGTGTCACAGGACTCTAGAGATCTGGCTCTTATTAATCCCTGGACTTGTTTCCAACCTGGATGGTCAGACTGTGCTGGTGGCTGAATAAACTTGACAGTTTGGAATAAATCTAATGTTGGGTCGTCTCAGTCCACGTGAGGACATCAAGTCAGTTTTTCACTACATGATATTCAGTAATTTTAAATCCTCACAGCAATGTAACAAACTGCAAGATCACTACCTTAACTCACTGATTACAGATCTCGTGGTGGGTATTTAACTTGACATGGTTAACTTTAACGGTCAGTCTGTCCTGACTTGTACAGGTTCAGTTCTTGTTATGGTTTTTGTGGTTCTTGTCTCCAGATCATCGCGCCCCCTGAGAGGAAATACTCCGTCTGGATTGGCGGCTCCATTCTGGCCTCTCTGTCCACGTTCCAGCAGATGTGGATCAGCAAACAGGAATACGACGAGTCCGGTCCATCCATCGTCCACCGCAAGTGCTTCTAGAAAGACCATCCTGCTCCACACCAGTAGGGGAAGCCTCAGTGTCCTCATAGTTTAGCTCCTACTGAAATGGATTGAAGAGACAAACATCTCAGCAGCTTGTACGATCTCATCTCTGAACATGTTAAAAGATCTGAGCTCTAGAAAACAGGGTGGGGTTTTTGTGCAGGTTGTCTTGAATTTTCACAGGACCAGCTTCTGTCTGACAAACTTGCTCTGAACTCTGTCCTGGAAGAATTTTGCAACAGTCATAAATAAAAGTAACATTTGGAGTTGTAATCTGCTGGCTGGAGTTCTTACTGCTTTGAACTTATGAAACTAGTGCTGGTTAAAGGTGTCTTGAGACATAATGCTGCATTAAATGTATGAGCTGATGTAGATCAAACGATTCCTCAGCTGCTGAACTGTAGATGGTCAACGTGACGTATCTTCATATGGCAGAAAGGAAAGTCAGCAGTCACCATGAACGGAAACCAGTAGTTATTCCACAACACACAGTAATCACATTCCATTAAACACCTGTTATTAATTTCCAGTTTCCCTTAGACCATAAAACACATCACAGGGCAACATGATGTAGCTCATCAAAGCAGATGAACCATCAGCTGAAGTCACACAGTGACTCTGCAAGACAAATGCAGAATCCAAGGTCTGAATAATCACTGCAACTTTAAAGCGTGCATGGTGACTAAAATAATCTGACACACATGGATTCCTGACCAGCTGAGCGCTGCTGTCACCAGAGAAGAGGGCAGGACTGTCCCAGTCCACTCTGGGGGCGTGTCCTTCCTCAGGCAGGCCGCACTGTGGAGGAAGTCACAGTGATGTCAAAGGACTGACCCTTCAGTCAAGATGGTGCAGGTGTGCTTTCAGGAGGCCAAAGGTCAGTTCGGTCCTGTGTGGGCAGGACTGTAGGTCTGCTGTGCTTGCTGGGGGTGTGTGTGGTGTGTCAGGAGAAAAGGTTGGCAGGCAACACCCCCAGAGAATTCACCTGTCAGAATGTCATCAGAGCCTCATGAACAGAGGGATACTGTCCACAGCCACGAAGTAAGAAGTGGTTTTTAAGAGGCTGTGTGGCAGATTCCAGAGGTCCGAAAGAGTCGGGGGGGGGGGGGGGGGGGGGGGGGGGGGGAGGTTACAGACTGAGCCGGACCACAACCCTGCTGATCAGTCAGTCAGTGCTGCAGACCTTCTGCATAAGATGGAGATGATTAAACCAAACGGAGCACAGCGTTCACCAAGTGACGAGAACAAAAAGCCGTGTTCACCTGAACATTAATGCTGTCGAAGGATCACAAAATCCACCTGATGGGCGCCTTCTGGGTACAGTGCGCTTGTGAAGGATAGAGTCTAATGACACAGCAGAGGAGCAAACAAGATTTATTTATCCCAAGGTATCTACTCATCCCGGCTTGATGAATCCGCGTCTGCTCATCCCAATTTGGTGAATCCGTATCTGCTCATCCCAGCTTGATGAATCCGGGTATGCTCATCCTGACTCGGCCTCTGAGCAGCTGATTTAAACCTGGGTGCTCCTTTTTTGGATTTGTTTCTTATCCTGGATGTCAGAATCCTACTTTTCTGCAACGGCAATCACACAACACAAGCAGTCTCAAAAACTAAGCATCCATCCAGGTGAAATGTGGGTGTGTCCTCATCACTGAGGCCATCCCGTCCTGAGTCACGTCCAGCAGCTGTTTGGATCCTCCAGAGTGTGAATGTCCTTGACATTTGTTATTTATTTTTTTAATGTAGATGAGGCCTACCCCAACATTAACCAATACCACCACCGTGTGGTGCCATGGCCAGCAGAGGTCAAGCTGAAGTCACATGATCACAACTTCCAGCAGGCAAGATTTGCCATGATGGAAACATGGACTGATGAACACACTGCAAACTGCAGGAGTGCAGCAGGTCGGACACGCGTGTTTCATGCAAATGTCATGCATGTGTATTTACACCAGACAGCGTTTGAGCTTCTCGATCTGATTAATCTCACCATATCTGTTTGCTAATGACTTATTTCAGACTTGCGTCTTCTGTGACAATTTTACAGTGAGAACTTAGTTTGGTCTGTGTGTTGGGGGGGGGGGGGGTATTTGAAGAGGTGTTAGATTGAGCAGAAAGTGTGAACAGACAGTAGTTGGGATTTTATTTCTGCATATTTTTTAATGGCTGTGACTTCTGTCCCAGTCATAGAAAGTCCAGTCTTTTTTCTGTCTGTTTAGCCGTGTGCGGCTCACAGCGCACGTGGAAACAAATAAGCATTGGGTGAATTTTGTCTTTGGGAGCCAGTAAACTGACGGCGTCAGATGAAGCTCTACCAGAAATACAAGAAGTTGCAGTTCCTTGACTGGCCACAAATAGCATATTCCCATAGAAGCCCATTTTAAAATGTCCAACTTTAGAGCAGAAATCATGTTTACAGGCTGGTACAAAAAATAGTTTGGGTCTTAATAGTTTCCTTCTCCATGGTGAATGTATGGGATGCATGTATGGCAAAAATTCTTAGTTTAAGATGTTTTAAACCATAAAGTTGTGTATAATTGTGAGCGTGGTGACTTTGAGTGACAGCGGCCCAGCTGAATGTCTCCGCCTCTCACTGTGATAGTAGTTCACTTAAAGTAGACCTGCATTGAAATAAAGGCAGTAAGATCTTTGGACCAAAAAATGACATATTTACACGTAAGATCCTTCTGAATGTAGTAAAGTAAATCTGCAAGTCCAGATCTGTCATTCAACGGAGAAATCTTCATTTAAAAATGAAGAATTTGCAACTAAAATTTAACCCTCCGCAAAACTGTCAGCACATCCGGGACACTGCCGAGACGTCACGGACAAGACTCTCTCCCAGCATGCATTCCGCGCGCCAACTGCAATTTGTGGATTTATGTCAGTTTGCATCTGCACCTTTTTCTTGTCTTATACGGAAGGATCTACTTTTTAAAACTTCATATTGTCTTGCAGCACGTTTGGTGAGTACACATTTCTTTTATTTGTGCTTGAAAATTATTTTGGGGGACTTTTTCATACGCCTGTTTGATTGAGTGGTGTCGCATTGAAAATCTACTGTCTTTCACCTCCAGTGTTACCGTCGCGGGGTACGGAGGCGGGACCCGCAAAGAATCCAAGTCATTAAAAAGATATAAACCTCTCTCAGCGGCCACGGAGCTCTGCGGCTCCGATTACCGAGACGTGCGGTGCTGCAGAAAGTCTATCCTTGCAGCAACAGGTGTCACCGGCTGCTCCGCATCAAAACAGCGAGCGTAGTCTCTGGACTTGTTGCCAAGTTGGCTGCACCTCCATTCAGTAGACAGGGAGGTGGTGCCGGCTGCACAGCAGACACAGGGGCGATGTGAGTGGCCCGCTGCAGCGTTTATCGAGCACACAGACTCAGTAAGCGCAGTGGAGGCAGAGAGCGAGGCGTCGAGGAAGAACATCGCCCGCTGTCGATGTCGCCGCTGATCCGAGCATGCATCTCACATTCACTGCAGCTTACTTTTGGATGCTGAAACCAGGATGTGTATAACAGTAACATTACTAACAGATAAAATCAATTTCAATGCGGGATCAGACTGAAGGCGGGAGCGCTCCGTCTTCTGCCGGACGTCACTGCAATGACCTGGATGTACCCAGTTTTCGCTGATGGCCAACTTTTAGCTGCAAATTTGTCATTTTTAAATGACGATTTCTCTGCTGAATTACAAATTTTGGCTTACAGATTTACTTTACTGCATTCATAAGGGTCTTATAAATACATATCAGCGATTTCTTTCTGAAATCTGACCACATTTATTTCAATGCAGGTCTACTTTAAGCCGTTTGCTAGCTATTGTGTTGTTGTGTTTGTTTGGAGTATTGTATTACAAGCACCTGGAATAATCTGTCTTGTTGTGGTGAAACGTCCTAACGGATCATCTGAGACGTCTCTGCTACTATATTAGCGCTGAATTAAATTCTCGTCAGAGTTAATGTTGTATGCTAAAAGAATTAGCACTTTTAACAGCTGTTGGTAGCCTCATCCATTAAGCCCCGTTAGTGCACAATTACTGAGAAAATAAGCAGCTCATAACTTTTAATGTCCACACCAAAGTAAATGGTTTGGAGAACCATAGCAGTCCCCAAAAATATGATTTAATGAACACCCAAATGGATGTTAGCCTGTTAGCTTAGCTGGTCAGACTCGAGCGTGATCAAACTTCCTTTCCCACACTCTGCCCCTTTAATGCGTTAAAGAGTTCATTGTGAATTAACATGATGCCGCCTGGATACGGGCTTTTCCAGGTGTCTGTAGAAAACCTACGGGTGACGTCATGTAGACTTTGTCCCGTATATATACAGTCTATGGACACAACACACGTCTGCTGTTCGTCTGCGAGGTTTAATCTGTTCACTGGGACACCTAAATGAAAATCAGCCATTTGTAGACGCGTTTCTTCAGGAAGATTTCAGAGTTTTTGGTGTGGAACATCTCAGAAATCCTGAGGCCACGAGGTATTTGAACTCTAATGCAGTCACACTTGCACCTACATCAGCTGCATGTGGTAGTTGTGGTATTTTAAGTACACACAAGCTCGAGCGGCCAGGATGGTGACTTAGCGATTAGCACTGCAGCCTCACAGCAAGAAAGGTCGTGGGATTGATTCCTGTCTGGTCCTTCCCGTGTGGCTAATCCTCCCACTTCCAACGACATGCAGGTTAGGTGGACTGGGTGTGTCCAGGGTGAATCCCGCCTCTGGCCCTGTAACTGCTGGAATAACTGGAGTCACTGCTTTTATTTAATTGGAGTGTTTTACTGGATAAATCTGAGTAACAGTGAATGATAAATAAAAATCATGTTGACTTCACAGCTGTTGCCTGGCGTTTATTCTGGGGTCGATCACCTGGATGCCCGTTGATAAATTTTACTCTGGTGTGGAGTGATGGTTGGTCATGTGACCAGGAGGAACTTACACACTGTGGGGTGACAGAAATGACAAATGTCTGGAAAACACTGAAGATCTTCATGTGACTCATTGAATTAATTTTTTCTTTTGTGGCATGTTTCCTGCTGTGGATGACATGAAAGATGGAATGCTTCAACCTGCTCCACCTTGACAGATACCTTCTCACCTGGACCAATCAGATCAGCCGCTAACAGAACGCTGCCTTTTATGGGCAACAGAGACAGACCCAATAACCAATAAAACTGGTGAGATGAGTTCTTGTCTTCCAATCAGATCAACAGCTGGGTCTGATAACCACCTGGAAGACACACCTGCACAGGTAAGAGGAGAACTTACTGTGCTTATGAAAAAGTGACAGTTTTTTCGTTTTGTTTTTGTCCTAATTAAAAAAAACAAAAAAAAAAACAGATTTTTCAGAAGCATCAACTCTGATTTTTTTTTTTTTTTTTTTTTAAACCTCAGGCAATCCTGAGAATGTGAACTTTGTCTGGGGACGTCTTGTTTGGGTTGTTGGTTCAGCTCCTGTTACTGGGGTGTTTAGGTTCAGTTATGAAGCTTTGCTTGTTGAAACCTTCAGTCATGCTGGTGGTCACCGTCCCACCATCTGCTGGAGTGACTATCACTTTATTTCAAAGTATTTAATGGGGGGGTTCTATGTGCACTTGGTGGGTTGTAACCTTTTCACACCTGATGGACATGCCTGATCTGATGGTTCCCAAGGTGGGGGGTGTGGCCCCTGGCTTTGCCAGGTGTCTATAATCAGGCAGATTAAGGCACATTTTATTGATATGTAGTTTTTATTTACAAAAAGGGGCCTGCACAAACGTCCTGGGGACCTCTGACCTGACCTTTCTGCTTGTCAGTTAATTCCAGTCCCAGAAAACTAGACTGGCTGAAGTGATCCATTTTACAGCATTAATCTGTCTGCTTGGTGAGCGCCACCCCAAACATCAAAAACAGGGTTCAGAGTCTCAGTCTCAACATTGTGACTTTTTTTTTTAAACCAAATCACCTTCAACTAAATTATTAAAAATGTTTCTCTCTGGTAAAAGTTTGAGGAATTAGATGAAGTTAAAAATGCAAAATCTCCAACCATTATAATGTTACAAGCCGTTTAATATGGTATCAATCTTCAAATAGGTTGTTGGAGAAAATGTACATATACAACAAAAATATAAATGCAACACTTTTGGTTTTGCTCCCATTTTGTATGAGATGAACTCAAAGATCTAAAACTTTTTCCACATACACAATATCACCATTCCCTCAAATATTGTTCACAAACCAGTCTAAATCTGTGATAGTGAGCACTTCTCCTTTGCTGAGATAATCCATCCCACCTCACAGGTGTGCCATATCAAGATGCTGATTAGACACCATGATTAGTGCACAGGTGTGCCTTAGACTGCCCACAACAACTATCACAGATTTAGACTGGTTTGTGAACAATATTTGAGGGAAATGGTGATATTGTGTATGTGGAAAAAGTTTTAGATCTTTGAGTTCATCTCATACAAAATGGGAGCAAAACCAAAAGTGTTGTGTTTATATTTTTGTTGAGTGTAAATGTTATCACAGTCTTGGGGGGTCTTTTCTCTGTGGGGTTGTCTCATTTCAACAGGCTTAACCCTAACAGTAGTCTTTATTATCAGCTTGCCCTCTCTGATTTAAGACAGTATTAACAGTTTTGTATCATGTAAACTGCTTATGTGTGACATGACTTGCTAACAGTATTTTTTTTTTTTTGACACATTTTCAGGCGTGTACCTGTTTGTCTTGACATGGTGTCTGTCTTCAGTCACTCTAAAATTATATCTTATACTTTAACTGTTTACTTTTTGTGGCCTTAAATATGAAACTGCACTGAAAACTACTACTTTGGATCAACTTTAAAAAATTGATGTAATTTGTTACAGCTAATTTTTTTTTAGTTTCTCACAATGTACATTTATGATTTTGTAAAGTGATTCCAGCAGATTTAAACTGGAAACCACAATTTTCCATTAGACCAATGTAAATAAGTACTTTGAATGAAGTGCACTGTTTCACTTTTTTCAGTGTGGAAACTTTAAAATAAGCACCTCTGCATCTCTTCTGCTTTTAAAATTCAAATAACTCCTAAAATATACAGATAAGATCAACACTATAATTAGTAAATTCTGCTATTTAAAAAAAACAAAAAAAAAAACAAACAAAAAAACACTTGCACTACAATTTGGACGCTTTAATAAATAATTCAAAGTAAACTTGTTGTAAACAATCTAGTTGGGTTTATCCAGTTCAAATTTGGAGACTGATTAAAAAAAAAAAAAAAAAAAAAAAAAAATGAAGCCTTGTGTGTGGGATTTTATTTTAAACAATCATGTATTTTTGACACATTTGCAAAAAATAAGGGGGTGGGATAAGTAGTTATTTCTTATCTAACATTAGCAATATAGATGTTTTTGGTATCATTTTCTTCATTAAAACCTCCAGAATGATGTATTACACATCGTTATCTTGAAAATTATGACTACAGGAGGAACTGAAATTACAATTATCACCCTGTGATGTAGAAAAAAAATATTTAAAAAAAAATTCCCTGCTGACTCCTGGGGATTCTTCTGCACTGTGACAATGACATCCTGTAAAAACTTTAGTATACTTTTTTTTTTTTTTCGAAAGAGGAAATCACAAACCCACTATCTATAGCAAATTTTAATTGTACACATGAAACATCTGATGAACAGTTACAATCAAACATGTGACATGAAAAAATTTTTGCCCACCAATATCAGCCATTTTTGCCTGTTTTTTTTTTTGGGGGGGGGGGGCAAGAAAAGACTCAAAATTCAACATAAGATCAAATAATAGAACTTTGTAATTGTTACCATCTGACAGTACAAACAATTTTCCATTAGGAAGAAGTGGAAGTAAATTTTGACTCACAAAGCTGTGACTCAAACTTTGAACCTTGTCCTAAACATCAGTTTTATTCATTTTAAAGTGTTCCAGCCTTTTGAGTTCACCCAGTTACCAGACAGGGTCGTCCTGATCATGACGCTGGATTACAGGCTCCTCGTCAAAGCTTCAACACACACATGATCCACATTATTACTGGAACAGCTGGTTTGTGGACTGTAGACCTGAGTCTTTCTTGCTGGTGGAGTCTTTGAACCCCTGTACAGCTGTTCATGTGATTCCAGACTCTTCTCCAAACGCTGTCTGCCGTGAGGATTTTTCCTCTTTGGATATCTGCGTCTAAAAGCAGAAGTGCTTGGTCCGGTTCCTGAGTCAAGCTGCAGAACAATCTGTAGGCCAACCTGCTCGCCAAAAACTGTAACTCCAGAGGCACACTGCCAAAGACTCAAATTCCCATAATGCAATGTGTGATATGAAAAACTTGGTGATCAGGTTAAGCTGCTGATCCGGTAAACACTTGGTAACCTCACCTTCTTACACCACAACAGACGTGAAGGGAGTCATTCAAGGTGTGACTGTAGCAAACATCTGCTGATTTTACAAAATGTCACAACAGCTTTGAATTTTATTTATATATATAGTCTCAATTTTTCAGAATCTAAACTTAATTGGACAACAGTCTGTCTGTGCTTGTATACGGCGCCCAACCCCAGCTGCCCTGAGCTGCTTTGCACCCAGTCCCAGAACAAGCACACTCTGGACTGTGGCTGTTGGTTACAGGGAGTAACCCAAAGCAGACCGGACTCAGAGGGGTGGCCATGTGCTCTGGACAAACTAACAAATGTTACAGCTAAGCAACTGTTCACCCAGAGTGCAGTGATCGCCACATGGCAAAGAGCAGAGTCCCAGTAAACTGACCATAATAGTCTGTAATCAAGAGAGAACCTTCTCCAGAAGTCCCCAGTAGAGCCATTAACCATCAGCCTCTTACTGCACTGATAACACATCTCCATCTGAATCAGAAGCTCAGTGTTTCACATTAATGCCACAAAAAACTTCAACTGCACACCGGGGGGCAATCCAGTCTTAAGGTCGTGTGTGTGTGTGTGTGTGTGTGTGTCGGGGGGGGGGGCACCCTTGGTTTCAAGCGCACTGCTTTAACCATTAGACCGTCCATACTTAAAACTGTCAAATTATTTATGGCCTTTAAAAATGGAGGGACTTCACTTCAAAACTGCATTAATTACAAAATGGGCAGGGTTCCCAATCATTAAATTATCCATAAGTCTGCAGTGGTGTTAGACATCTTAAGGTCTAATTTAGTGACAAACTGTTATGTGTCTGACTCTTTCCTAATGCACTCAAACACATCAGGTCATAATTCTACGGTTTGATTCCTTCAGAAATGGACGACAACGACATCGCCGCTCTGGTTGTTGACAACGGCTCTGGCATGTGTAAGGCCGGTTTTGCCGGAGACGACGCCCCTCGTGCAGTTTTCCCATCAATTGTCGGTCGCCCCAGACACCAGGTAGAGAACACAAATATGGAGGAGCCACCAGTAGGGGGCAGAGTTGTGTGTGTGTGAGAGAGAGAGATGTAATGTGTCTGTGTGCAGGGTGTGATGGTGGGAATGGGACAGAAGGACAGCTACGTGGGAGACGAAGCCCAGAGCAAGAGGGGCATCCTGACCCTGAAGTACCCCATCGAGCACGGCATCATCACCAACTGGGACGATATGGAGAAGGTGAGACTCTGATCTGTGATGAATCCAACCTGATCAGATGGAGAAACCATCTGGTTGAGCAGCACTGATGCATGTTTAGGACCTTCAGGTCAATCATCAGAACACACTAGAGCTAATTGTCACATAAAGAAAGTCTTTAGACATATAATGTTCATCAGATAAAAGTCTTCACCTGCTTCTGGAACCAGAATTCAGAATTTCCTTTCACATACTTATGAAAGCACACATTTATGCATCCTTCAGATTTGGCATCACACCTTCTACAATGAGCTCCGAGTCGCCCCTGAGGAGCATCCAGTGCTGCTGACCGAGGCGCCCCTCAACCCCAAAGCAAACAGGGAGAAGATGACCCAGGTGTGTCACATGGCTTATTGGTGCTGTTGGTTACTGAGCAATAAATCCAGATTCCTCTGCTCAGGTTTACTGTCAGTTCATGTTGTCACTGTGATGCTTCTTCTCTGGTCCAGATAATGTTCGAGACCTTCAACTCTCCTGCCATGTACGTGGCCATCCAGGCCGTCCTGTCTCTGTACGCTTCCGGTCGTACCACAGGTGAGAACTGAGCAGCACCACAAACCCTCTGACTGGTAAAATGAAATGTGCTCAGATTTTGCCGTTAACTGTAGAATTCTCCCATTTCATGATCTCCAGGATTTGGTGAGGGACCAGAAAATGAGCAGTACAGTGACTTTAGTGCTCCTTCCTGTTGGAATGAATAAAGCTAACTGCTTAGCACCGTCACATCAAACTAAATGTTAGAAAAGTGATTAATCCCTGAGCTGGCTTATTATTGGACTGATGCCACTTCGTCAGGTATCTCAGGAAGTAGAAATTTTAGCCTACAATGAGCAGAACACTGAAGTATTAAACTCACTAAAAATTATTTGGGGCTCCTCTTGCACAAAGAAGCAGATTAGTGTTGTGTGGAGGTGACCAGCCTGCTGAGGTGTTCGGGACACTCGGCCTGCTTGGACAGGGACGTCCATCTCATTTGTGCTGTTGGATCTCCTCTTCCTCTTGATGATACACTGCAATCAAAACCAGTTGCCAGTAGTTTGGGGGCTGTGGGCAGGCGTCTGGTCCTGGTGGAAAAGTAAATCGGCATCTCCATAACGTTTGTCAGCAGACAGCAGCATGAAGTGCTCTAAAGTCCCCTGCTAGATAACTGGGTTGGCTTTGGACTTGATCAGTCTGTGATGACTTGATGCATCACCGACTGGAGCCGTCACACTGGACTTTAAGCCACTTGGACTCTGTGCCTCTTCCTCCAGACTCTGAGACCTTGATTTCCAAGTAATACAAAATTTATTCCATCTGTAAAATTGACTTTAGACCACTGAGCAGTGGTCTAGTTCTTTTCTCCTTGGTTCAGCAGTGCCTTCTGTTACGGCACAAGATGTGCCTGGTGTTACTACATACAGTCCACTGCACCAGTGCCAATATGTGCCGTGAACATTAGTACATATTGTCACAACATGCTGCAGCAGTTGAGAGAGAAGTCGGAATTTAATATTTTATTAATTTGTGTATATAGATGGCTTTGTAGCTGTTTTTTCTATTTTCTGTGTTGTCATGGTGACCACGATGGAAATAAGTCTGCCTTTTTTTTTGTGCTATCCTTGTATGTATATTCTTTCATATCATGTCTTCTGCCCAATTAAAGAGAGAACAAGAGCAATCTAAGATTTCTGACATCTGCCATTCTGGATAATCTCCAAGATTTATTGGTGTCTTCCTGGACCTAATAATCTCTGGTGCAAATTTAGTAAAAATCTGTGCAGTAGTTTTGACATAATCGGACAAATAAATGCCACTTTTATTACATCCTTGGTGGACGTAATAAGTGTGCGTCACAGAAAAAAACAACTCATAGTTGAACATCACGTTTTACCTCTTACTCTGTGAAAGCTGCTGTAGAATTAAAACTTAACAGACCAACAATATCAAACATCTCAACAGCTGAATATTCAACGTGGTAAATCCTCAGTCCCGTCTCTGGTTCTGTAGGTATTGTGTTGGACTCCGGTGACGGTGTCAGCCACACGGTGCCCATCTACGAGGGTTACGCTCTGCCTCACACAATCCTGCGTCTGGACCTGGCCGGCAGAGACCTGACGGACTACATGATGAAGATCCTAACAGAGGGGCTACAGCTTCACCACCACTGGTACAAAACCTCCCAACTCAAGATAAGAGTGTCAAAGTCAAGTAAATGGTTTAACCTTTGACCTCTTGTCCTCCAGCTGAACGTGAGATTGTCCGTGACATCAAGGAGAAGCTCTCCTACGTGGCTCTGGACTTTGAGCAGGAAATGCAAACGGCAGCTTCGTCTTCATCGCTTGAGAAGAGCTACGAGCTTCCTGATGGTCAGGTCATCACAGTCGGCAATGAGAGGTTCCGCTGCCCCGAGACTCTCTTCCAGCCGTCATTCATCGGTAACGTTCACTGAGTACCTGTAGTGCCATTAAGGCGGGGGTGGTAGCCACGTGGTTGGTGCAATTGGTTTCAGTGTGAAAGAGTCCCAGTTCAAACCCTACACCTGCCACATTCTCCATGTAATATGGAGTTGCGTCAAAGGATATCCAGTGTAAAACGTGTGCCAAATCGACATGCAGACCCACCTTGGATCTGCTGTGGTGACCCAGAGTGAAAATAAGGGAGCAGCTGAAGGGACTTGATCTGTAGATCAATAAGTACAAAGTGTTTCCCTGGCTTCTAAAAGTGTGTTGAAAATAGGTTGCCAAGATACAGTAGTGTTCAGAATAATAGTAGTGCCATGTGACTAAAAGATTAATCCAGGTTTTGAGTATATTTCTTATTGTTACATGGGAAACAAGGTACCAGTAGATTCAGTAGATTCTCACAAATCCAACAAGACCAAGCATTCATGATATGCACGCTCTTAAGGCTATGAAATTGGGCTATTAGTAAAAAAAAAAAAAAAGTAGAAAAGGGGGTGTTCACAATAATAGTAGCATCTGCTGTTGATGCTACAAACTCAAAACTATTATGTTCAAACTGCTTTTTTTTTTTTAGCAATCCTGTGAATCACTAATCTAGTATTTAGTTGTATAACCAGTTTTTCATGATTTCTTCACATCTGCGAGGGATTCATTTTGTTGGTTTGGAACCAAGATTTTGCTGGTTTACTAGTGTGCTTGGGGTCATTGTCTTGTTGAAACACCTATTTCAAGGGCATGTCCTCTTCAGCATAAGGCAACATGACCTCTTCACGTATTTTGACATATCCAAACTGATCCATGATACCTGGTATGTGATATATAGGCCCAACACCATAGTAGGAGAAACATGCCCATATCATGATGCTTGCACCACCATGCTTCACTGTCTTCACTGAACTGTGGCTTGAATTCAGAGTTTGGGGGTCGTCTCACAAACTGTCTGCGGCCCTTGGACCCAAAAAGAACAATTTTACTCATCAGTCCACAAAATATTCCTCCATTTTTCTTTAGGCCAGTTGATGTGTTCTTTGGCAAATTGTAACCTCTTCTGCACGTCTTATTTAACAGAGGGACAGGCGTCTTCTAACTGTCACAGCACTTACAGGTAACTCCAGACTGTCTTTGATCATCCTGGAGCTGATCAATGGGTGAGCCTTTGCCATTCTGGTTATTCTTCTATCCATTTTGATGGTTTTCCATTTTCTTCCACACGTCTTTTTTTTTTTGTCCATTTTAAAGCATTTGAGATCACTGTAGATGAACAGCCTATAATTTTTTGCACCTGTGTATAAGTTTTCCCCTCTCCAGTCAACTTTTTAATCAAACTACGCTGTTCTTCTGAACAATGTCTTGAATGTCCCATTTTCCTCAGGCTTTCAAAGAGAAAAGCATGTTCAACAGGTGCTGGCTTCATCCTTAAATAGGGGACACCTGATTCACACCTGTTTGTTCCACAAATTTGACGAACTCACTGACTGAATGACACACTACTATTATTGTGAACTTTTACTAATAGCCCAATTTCATAGCCTTAAGAGTGTGCATATCATGAATGCTTGGTCTTGTTGGATTTGTGAGAATCTGAATCTACTGGTACCTTGTTTCCCATGTAACAATAAGAAATATACTCAAAACCTGGATTAATCTTTTTAGTCACATAGCACTATTATTCTGAACACTACTGTATAAACTGGTCATCTAGAATGTTGACATGCTGTGTGTAGATGTTTGAGCAGTGGTGTAGTGACCTTCATTTCCCTCAGGGATGGAATCCGTTGGAATCCACGAGACGACCTACAACAGCATCATGAAGTGTGATGTGGACATCCGTAAGGACCTTTATGCCAACACAGTGCTGTCTGGTGGCACCACCATGTTCCCCGGAATCGCCGACCGCATGCAGAAGGAGGTCATGGCCCTTGCCCCACCCACCATGAAAATCAAGGTACTCCACTTCCTGTCAAATTACCTGGATTTTTATTTGCCGTTAGAGCATAACAGCACTTTAAAGACTCTGCTTTTACTAAATCATTGTACTCATTTCCAACCTGAATGATGCAACTGTACTGGTGGCTGAAAAATCTAAGGTTTGGTATTCAGTCAGAAACTGTGAGGAGCAAGTAATTCAATTTGCAAAGTGTAAAATCTGACCCCCTCAAAAATTTAACATTAGAGCAGCAGATAACCAAAACAATCATTCAGTTTGTGGTAAAAGCATCAAATTTGCCACACGTGTTCTAAATGAACTGTTTATTTTCAGATATGGAGCTGACCTCTAATGAACTACAGGGGACAAAATTTGAAAAGGCTCCAATCATGTTGAAAGCTATACCACATTTGTCTGATCATAAAGATTCCAAGGTATACAACCCCTGGCAAAAATTATGGAATCACCGGCCTCGGAGGATGTTCATTCAGTTTAATTTTGTAGAAAAAAAGCAGATCACAGACATGACACAAAACTAAAGTCATTTCAAATGGCAACTTTCTGGCTTTAAGAAACACTATAAGAAATCAGGAAAAAAAATTGTGGCAGTCAGTAACGGTTACTTTTATAGACCAAGCAGAGGGAAAAAATATGGAATCACTTAATTCTGAGGAATAAATTATGGAATCATGAAAAACAAAAGAACGCTCCAACGCATCACTAGTATTTTGTTGCACCACCTCTGGCTTTTATAACAGTTTGCAGTCTCTGAGGCATGGACTTAATGAGTGACAAACAGTACTCTTCATCAATCTGGCTCCAACTTTCTCTGATTGCTGTTGCCAGATCAGCTTTGCAGGTTGGAGCCTTGTCATGGACCATTTTCTTCAACTTCCACGAAAGATTTTCAATTGGATTAAGATCCGGACTATTTGCAGGCCATGACATTGACCTTATGTGTCTTTTTGCAAGGAATGTTTTCACAATTTTTGCTCTATGGCAAGATGCATAATCATCTTGAAAAATGATATCATCCCCAAACATCCTTTCAATTGATGGGATAAGAAAAGTGTCCAAAATATCAACGTAAACTTGTGCATTTATTGATGATGTAATGACAGCCATCTCCCCAGTGCCTTTACCTGACATGCAGCCCCATATCATCAATGACTGTGGAAATTTACATGTTCTCTTCAGGCAGTCATCTTTATAAATCTCATTGGAACGGCACCAAACAAAAGTTCCAGCATCACCACCTTGCCCAATGCAGATTCGAGATTCATCACTGAATATGACTTTCATCCACAGTCCACGAGTGCTTTTCCTTAGCCCATTGTAACCTTGTTTTTTTTCTGTTTAGGTGTTAATGATGGCTTTCGTTTAGCTTTTCTGTATGTAAATCCCATTTCCTTTAAGCGGTTTCTTACAGTTCGGTCACAGACGTTGACTCCAGTTTCCTCCCATTCGTTCCTCATTTGTTTAGTTGTGCATTTTCGATTTTTGAGACATACTGCTTTAAGTTTTCTGTCTTGACGCTTTGATGTCTTCCTTGGTCTACCAGTATGTTTGCCTTTAACAACCTTCCCATGTTGTTTGTATTTGGTCCAGAGTTTAGACACAGCTGACTGTGAACAACCAACATCTTTTGCAACATTGTGTGATGATTTACCCTTTTAAGAGTTTGATAATCCTCTCCTTTGTTTCAATTGACATCTCTCATGTTGGAGCCATGATTCATGTCAGTCCACTTGGTGCAACAGCTCTCCAAGGTGTGATCACTCCTTTTTTTAGATGCAGACTAACGAGAAGATCTGATTTGATGCAGGTGTTAGTTTTGGCGATGAAAATTTACAGGGCGATTCCATAATTTATTCCTCAGAATTGAGTGAGTCCATATTTTTTTCCCCTCTGCTTGGTCTAAAAAAGTAACCATTACTGACTACCACAATTTTTTTTTTTCTTGATTTCTTATACAACCCCTGGCAAAAATTATGGAATCACCGGCCTCGGAGGATGTTCATTCAGTTGTTTAATTTTGTAGAGAAAAAAAGCAGATCACACACATGACACAAAACTAAAGTCATTTCAAATGGCAACTTTCTGGCTTTAAGAAACACTATAAGAAATCAAGAAAAAAAAGATTGTGGCAGTCAGTAACTGTTACTTTTTTAGACCAAGCAGAGGAAAAAAAATATGGAATCACTCAATTCTGAGGAAAAAATTATGGAATCACCCTGTAAATTTTCATTCCCAAAACTAACACCTGCATCATATCAGATCTGCTCATTAGTCTGCATCTAAAAAGGAGTGATCACACCTTGGAGAGCTGTCATGAATCATGACTCCAACACAAGAGATGTCAGTTGAAACAAAGGAGAGGATTATCAAACTCTTAAAGAGAGTAAATCATCATGCAATGTTGCAAAAGATGTTGGTTGTTCACAGTCAGCTGTGTCTAAACTCTGGACCAAATACAAACAACATGGGAAGGTTGTTAAAGGCAAACATACTGGTAGACCAAGGAAGACATCAAAGCGTCAAGACAGAAAACTTAAAGCAGTATGTCTCAAAAATCGAAAATGCACAACTAAACAAATGAGGAACGAATGGGAGGAAACTGGAGTCAACGTCTGTGACCGAACTGTAAGAAACCGCTTAAAGGAAATGGGATTTACATACAGAAAAGCTAAACGAAAGTCATCATTAACACCTAAACAGAAAAAAAACAAGGTTACAATGGGCTAAGGAAAAGCAATCGTGGACTGTGGATGACTGGATGAAACTCATATTCAGTGATGAATCTCGAATCTGCATTGGGCAAGGTGATGATGCTGGAACTTTTGTTTGGTGCCGTTCCAATGAGATTTATAAAGATGACTGCCTGAAGAGAACATGTAAATTTCCACAGTCATTGATGATATGGGGCTGCATGTCAGGTAAAGGCACTGGGGAGATGGCTGTCATTACATCATCAATAAATGCACAAGTTTATGTTGATATTTTGGACAATTGAAAGGATGTTTGGGGATGATGAAATCATTTTTCAAGATGATAATGCATCTTGCCATAGAGCAAAAACTGAAAACATTCCTTGCAAAAAGACACATAGGGTCAATGTCAACGAGCAGATCTGATTTGATGCAGGTTTTAGTTTGGGGGATGGAAATTTACAGGGTGATTCCATAATGTATTCCTCAGAATTGAGTGATTCCATATTTTTTTTTCCTCTGCTTGGTCTAAAAAAGTAACTGTTACTGACTGTCACAATCTTTTTTCTTGATTTCTTATAGTGTTTCTTAAAGCCAGAAAGTTGCCATTTGAAATGACTTTAGTTGTGTCGTGTCTGTGATCTGCTTTTTTTCCACAAAATTAAACAATTGAATGAACATTCTCCGAGGCCGGTGATTCCATAATTTTTGCCAGGGGTTGTAATGTTTCTTAAAGCCAGAGAGTTGCCATTTGAAATTACTTTAGTTTTGTATCATGTCTGATCTGCTTTTTTTTTTCTCTCTCTCTCTACAAAATTAAACAACTGAATGAACATCCTCCAAGGCCGGTGATTCCATAATTTTTGCCAGAGGTTGTAGTTTGGACTATCTCACTGAATGTTATGGGGTAAAAATGGTGCCAAAGGTCTGTTTCAGTTTGTACAGGGGTGAAAAGTTAAAGTTCCTTCAATTTTGGTAAAAAGTGATGCAAATTATTGGTTGAGCAAATGGTATTAATAAATGGAATAGTTTTAACCATGTTGAATGTTTGGCCTCCAAAGTAAAGGTCAAAGGTCGTCGTCCATTGGCTTCTATGACATGAAATGTTACCCTGTAACATAACTAAGGATAACAGATGGTGCAAACTATTCCTTTTTAAAATGCTATTCACTCAATTTTCATCACTTTTTACCAAAATTGAAGCAACTTTAACTTTTGACCCCTGTACAAACTGAGACTGACCTTTGGCACTTTTAACTCCATGGAATTCAGTCATAGTCCAAACTATACCTTTTTGGAATCGTTATGAACAGACAAATGTGGTATAGTTTTCAACATGATTGGAGCATTTTTAAATTTTGACCCCTGTAGCTCATTAGAGGTCAGCTCCAGGATGTCTCCCTATCTGAAAATAAACCGTTAATTTAGAATGTGTGCGAAAATTTCATGCTTTTATCACAAACTGAACGATTGTCATGGAAATTTGACCTAAACTGCACCACTACATGACTTGTACTGACCAACCTAACTGCCGGTGCCACTTGAATCACACACATTGTTTGGCTGCAGCAATCAATGTTTCAAATCCATCCATTTTCTTCCGCTTTATCCAGAATCGGGTCGCGGGGGCAGCAGCTCAAGCAAAGCTGCCCAGACCTCCCGATCCCCACACACCTCCCCCAGAGGAGCTGGGGGAACCCCGAGGCATTCCCAAGCCAGCCGAGAGACGTAGTCCCTCCAGTGTGTCCTGGGTCTTCCCCAGGGCCTCCTCCCGATGGGACGTGCCCAGAACACACGTCCAGGGGGCACCCAGAAAAGATGCCCAAGCCACATCAGCTGGCTCCCTTTGACGTGGAGGAGCAGCGGCTCGACTCCAACCTCCTCCTGAGTGACCGAGCTCCTCACCTTATCTCTAAAGGAGCGCCCAGCCACCCTGCGGAGGAAACTCATCTCGGCCGCTTGTACTCGCGATCTTGTTCTTTGGGTCATGAGCCAAATCTCATGACCATAGGTGAGGATCGTAATGTAAATCGAGAGCTTTGCCCCCCTGCTCAGCTCTCTCTTCACCACAATGGTCTGATACCATCGTGATTCAAATCTATTTTCTATATTTAGTTGGGTCCACTTAAAATGGTGAAAAACATCGCTCTGTGGTGTTGGAACCAAAGCAGACTCTTTAAATGTCCAAGTCTGAAGATCCAGTTTACTGCCACTAAAACATATTTCAAACATTAAGGTGACACAAGGATGTAACTAACTTTACACTTGTCTCCAGATCATCGCGCCCCCTGAGAGGAAGTACTCTGTCTGGATTGGCGGCTCTATTTTGGCGTTTGTCCACGTTCCAGCAGATGTGGATCAGCAAGCAGGAGTACGACGAGTCCGGTCCGGCGATTGTCCATCGCAAGTGCTTCTAGAAGGACTATCCTGCTCCTCACCAGTAGTGGGAGCCTCAGGCTCCTCAAAGATCTGATTTAGCTTGTTCCTAAATGGACTGAATATGGGGGGAAAAAGGAAAATCCAACTGTCTACACCTCAGCAGCGTCTGCTAATCGGGACATTTCATGCACTTTATCACTTAAATCTGCACTGGACTAGATTCTGTCTGTCAAAAATAAATTTGCTCTGAACTAAAGTGCAAAATTTTTTACCTGCTGTCAAAATGTAGCATTTTGAGGTGTAACCTGTTCATGTGAATTCCTATGGTTCTTGCTCGTTGGTTCAAACCTGAGTGTCTGAAGGTAACCGTGGAGGCGTCGGATTCCTCTGCCCATGGTGATCATGGGTAATGTACAGTGGATGAACTACAGGGAAATGTTTGTTTCCAGAAGTTTAGCAACTGCTGCATCTTGGCTTCCACCGAAATGTGGTTGACAGAACGTGACCAAGATACCGATCTGCCCATTGATGGGTTCGATGCCCCCTCTGTCTCGACAGAGAGGACAAGTAAAACTCAGGGAGGAGTAGTATGTTTGTAAGATAAGGAACGATACTGTAGGGTTCCCCCCCTTCTCTCTCCTCGTTAATATATTCACGTGAAGGCAGATGCCGCCTTCGCCAGCAGCAGTGTTTGAGGTGGTGCAGAAACTGCATTTGATTTCACCTGATGCACCAAACTTCATTATTGGTGATTTTTAACCACGTCTCCCTTAAAGCGACACTTAAACTTACAGATAATGTCTCCTGTCCAACCAGACAGGAGAAGACATTGGATTGTTGTTATGGGTCAGTTAGATGCCTATAAATCTCTTCCTCCTCTGGGATCTTCTGACCACAGTTGTGTGCATCTACTACCCAAATACTAAACTGCTCTAAAGAGAGGACATGGACTGTACTGGTTGGGACACTTTTACTTAGTCCAGTCATAGAGAGATGGAACACCAGCTCCTGGTCTCGGGGCCTGAGGTTGTTGATCACGCTCGAGGAGTTTGGGTTCATTTCTGGTCTTTTGCTCTGCAGTCAGCACTTCATTCACATTTTCCAATATTCTATTGGGAATCGATGATATCAAACATGACAAAATAAGGTTAAAAGGTTTTGATCAATTACCACCCACCACATTTTGGCTTGTCAGTATCTCACAAATAAAAACTGAAATTTCCCATCAATAGGCTACACAGGCTTAGAAGGGGTTAATCTGAATAATTTACAGTATCTTACTTTTGTAGCTGCCCCAGTTATCACTCAGTCACACTGCTCTCAAAATAAAGTTTTGCCGGTGTCAAATTGTTACTGCTGTGAAGGTTTGGAAACAACCGATTAGGTTGAAAGATCAAGATTGTAACCCACACGTCGGGAACTATTCAAATAAAATATATCTTATATAAAATAAAGATCTTGCAGTCGATTAGCAACAAGGCAAGTTTTAAAAGACAGTTTAAGTTTATTCAGTCAGTTAAGGGAAGAGGATCACGCCACCTTTTTAATTTTGTGATTTCTGAGAAGATGAGCTCATCTTCTAGTCCATTATTTTCTTGTCCAAAATATGGTGCTAAATTTGTCTACACTTCTACAGGGACACAGTTTCTATTTATTTTAATTTATTAAGATCTTATTGTTCTCTGTTCAACTTGTACTTATTTTGATATCCCAGTGTAAATTGTGTATATATTGTGTGTATAAACTACACACTTGTTGCTACTTACATTAATTGATGAGATTGTCTTTGCACTCGGTACATGTTGAATCGAGCTCCTCAGTGTTAAGTTTTAGCCTCACATGGACCACAATGGAAGTAAGCGTGTGTTTTATTGTGTCATCTGTGTATCATTGATATATTAACCTTTCTGTGTTTATATTGATTTTACAAAATTAACTCAATTCTGTAAATACTGATGATTTCTGTTTTACTCTAAATACTATTTTATCTGAGGGAACAAGGCTGTCCACGTTGCCAGACCTGCTCGACTCAGCGTCTAACAGTTTGAACACCCACAGTGTCGGCCACATGGTCAGCTGGTGGTCTCCGGTCACCTGTATCATCCTGTCAGTCACCGTCTGGTAGAATGCCGCCTGTGAGGCCTCATGGTTGATCCCAGATATCCTGGATGTCTTGAATGCAAGAACTAACAATGCACAGTTCTGAAACTACAAAACTTTCATGTAGTTTTGTAATGTACAAACCCACTGGGCTCGCTGGTGATTTTTTCCACAGTTTTAATAGCAGCTTGATAGAAACTGAAGATAGGTGTCAGGTCCTTCATGATGCCTCTCATATTTTCTTTGATTTGTGTGGACTGAAATAAATGATGCATATTTCATCATATTGACTGTGTGATGGCTCAGTGATATCAAAATAATTTATGACTGAAAATAAAATGTGAATTGTTCTTAATGAGTTTTGTTGTTCAGCAAAAGAATGTGGTTCTTCTGGAACAATATCAGGATCTTCATGATTGATGCCAGCCAATAATTCTTTGAAATCCTGGGAAAAAAAAACAAAACTCTAAACTGCTGCAGTGAGGCTCGTGTAGGGAAGAGACAAGCCAACCAAATTACTCAGAATAAACCATGCCAACGATAGAATTGGATTAGAATGGGAATAACCCCGTTGTGTCTGATGATTTGCGGATGTTCATGTTGGATTAGGGTCACAAATTGAGTTTTATCAGCTCCGCTAACATGTTATTCCCTAATTGTAGAAGGCTTTTCAAAAACAATCACAAACATCTTCATAAATATATGAAGAATCCAAATGTAGAAAGCGATTAAATAAACAGAGATGGCCAACACATATATACAGGGCTGGAAATTTGAATCTGCCTGGTCATACCCATAGTCGGCCTATTCTGGGGGTAATTTTCAGTTCAACTTTTAAAACAATGGTACCAGTTTGTTCCCCATGTCATGAGGATTCAGAATATATATAGTTTTTAGGGCTACATATTATAGTTTGGGAGGTTATCCCGGACAGACAGACAGATGTAGCCCTTTATGTATACAGATGGTGTAATGTGATGAAAACTCAATTCTTTAATGGGGGAAGAGACCACAAAATGCCCCCCACCGTCTTCTTTTTGTTAAGAAAACACCCCCACAACCACTTACTTTAACTGACAAAAATCATAAAAATCTGGTTCAACTGTCTCATCGATATCGTAATGGACGTGTGTGGTCAAACATTTCAGTAAACTATGTGAAATGGTTAATGTAACTCAGCCACATGGGCTGTGCAGCCAGTACATTCCGAGTGCCGGTCCTAAGCCTGGATAAATGAGGAGGGTGGCGTGAGGAAGGGCATCCGGCATAAAACAAGCCAACACAACTATGCAGACTAAGAATCGAATTTCCATACTGGATCGGTCGTGGCCCGGGTTAACAACGTCCGCCACCGGTGCTGTTGCCCAACAGGGTGCCGGTGGAAATTGGGCTACTGCTGGGCGAAGACGACCAAGAAGGAGAAGAACGTTTCCACAAACAACGGGAGAAGAAGAAAACTAGAAGGGTGGAAATGAGAGTGGGGACTTTGAATGTTGGTAGTATGACTGGTAAAGGGAGAGAGCTGGCCGATATGATGGAGAGGAGAAAGGTCGACATATTGTGTGTGCAAGAGACCATGTGGAAGGGACGTAAGAGCAGGAGCATCGGCGGTGGGTACAAGTTATTGTACCATGGTGAGGACAGGAAGAGAAATGGTGTTGGGGTCATTTTAAAGGAAGAGTATGTTAAAAGTGTGTTGGAGGGTAAGCGAGTGTCTGACAGGGCGATGAGTGCGAAGTTGGAAACTGAAGGGGTGATGATGAATATCATCTGTGCATACGTATGCCCCACAGGTAGGTTGTGAGATGAAGGAGAAAGAAGATTTCTGGAGTGTGTTAGATGAGGTGGTGGAGAGTGAACCCAAGCATGAAAGAGTGGTGATAGGAGCAGACGTCAATGGGCATGTTGGTGAAGGGAACAGAGGTGATGAGGAAGTAATGGGTAGATATGGTATCAAGGATAGGAATGAAGCAAAACGTCCTCGCGTCAAGCAACCCAGTCCAGTCGAAGATTCAAGCTTCTCTACTATGGAAACCACCTGGACAACTGAGAGCCTTCACAGAAGCAAAAAGAGAAGTGGCAAAAGTGAAGGAAAAGGCATATTGTGAGCTGTACAAGAAGTTGAATAGTAAGGAAGGAAAAAAGGACTTGTACCGACTGGCCAGACAAAGGGACAGTGCTGGAAAGGATGTGCAGCAGGTTAGGGTGGTAAAAAAATGCACATGGTGATGTGCTGACAAGTGAGGAGTGTGTGCTGAGAAGGTGGAGGGAATATTTTGAAGAGCTGATGAATAAAGAAAATGAGCGAGAGAAAAGGCTGGATGATGTGGTGAGAGTAAGTCAGGAAGTATGTTAGGGTAGTGCAGGACATGTACAAGAATAGTGTGACAGCGGTGAGATGCGCAGTCGGAATGAGATTCATTCACGGTGGAGGTGGGATTACACCAAGGATCAGCTCTGAGTCCTTTCTTGTTTGCAGTGGTGATGGACAGGTTGACGGATGAGATCAGACAGGAGTCCCCATGGACTATGATGTTTGCAGATGACATTGTGATCTGTAGTGAGAGTAGAGAGCAAGTTGAGTCTCGTCTGAAGAGGTGGAGATATGCTTTGGAGAGAAGGGGAATGAAAGTCAGTAGAAGCAAGACTGAGTACGTGTGTGTGAACGAGAGGGAGCCCAGTGGAATAGTGCAGTTACAAGGAGCAGAAGTGGTGAAAGTAGATGAGTTTAAATATTTGGGTCAACTGTTCAAAGTAATGGAGAGTGTGGTAGAGAGGTGAAGAACAGCGTGCAGGCAGGGTGGAGTGGGTGGAGAAAGGTGGCAGGAGTGATTTGTGACCGAAGAATATCAGCAAGAGTGAAGGGGAAAGTTTACAAGACAGTAGTGAGACCAGCTATGTTGTATGGTTTAGAGACAGTGGCACTAACAAAAAGACAGGAGGCAGAGCTGGAGGTGGCAGAGCTGAAGATGTTGAGATTCTCTTTGGGAGTGACAAGAATGGACAAGATTAGGAATGAACATAGAGGGACAGCTCAGGTGGGACGGTTTGGAGACAAAGTCAGAGAAGCGAGATTGAGATGGTTTGAACATGTGCAGAGGAGGACCCAGGGTATATAGGGAGAAGGATGCTGAGGATGGAGCCACCAGGCAGGAGGAGAAGAGGGAGACCAAAGAGGAGGTTCATGGATGTGCTGAGAGAGGACATGCAGGTGGTTGGTGTGACAGAGGAAGATATAGGAGACAGGGTGAGATGGAAAACGATTGATCTGCTGTGGCGACCCCTAACGGGAACAGCCGAAAGACAAAGAAGAAGAAGATGTGAAATGGTTAATGTTCTGAACTTTGACCCTTTCCCAAACAGGTCACTGGCAGACTTAACTCGTGCATGTTGACTAGAACAAATGCTGAGTCGTTTTTATTGTTAAAATAGTTTCCTCCTTCTCCAGGTCATTGCGCCCCCTGACAGGAAGTACTCGTCCTGGTTCAGTGGCTCCATTCTGGCCTCTCTGACTACGTTCCAGAAGATGTGGATCAGTAAACAGGAATACGACAATTCCGGTCCTTCGATCGTCCACTAAAAGTGCTTCTAGGTACACCATCCTGCTCCACACCAGGAGGGGGCACTCTCTGGTTTGTCTTGATGACTTGTGGCTGTTTTGGCCTCAGTAGCTTCTTCAAACGCATTTCTGAACATGTTCCAGATTGTCGGAACATCTGCATGTTTTGTAACTGAAGTCATAAATAAAATATGCAACATCTTACGTTTCGTCGTCTGTGAAGTCAGAATTAAAGGCTTTGTGTCACTTTTAATTTTTGCTGTTTATTACAAATGTGGCGTCACATCGTTCCCGTGACGTCCGACGACCTCCTCGATGCTACTGACTGGCTTAAATGATGTAAGTTAGTGCTGCTAACTAGTTAGCTTGGTTAAAGTGTCCTGAGCTGTTCTCTGCAGCTGATTGACGATTTGGATCACGTTTATTGATAAATCAGGTTTTAGTCCCACCTGTTTGACCTCACTGATTACTTGGCGGTAGTGATAGCAGGATGCTGCTGACTGGGAGGGTTTTAGGAGAATACCCCTGTGAGGAGCAGACCAGGTACCTGGGGCTGTGCCACACCCCCTATCCCAACTCCTCCATCACCTAAACCTCTGTGTACGTGCACACACATTCAACCTCACATCTGATCCCAACCTCAGAATCTGAGTCTTTGTCCTGACACAACCCTAGTTATTATGCAGTGAGATGCTGATGCCACCAGAGGGTGCCGTTGTGATTATTTATGTATCCTTGTATTTATTTGCCCACTGAACAAAATATCTCATTAACTATATCGGCATAGAGTCAAACATATAATGCCTAAACATATTTAACCTCTGACCTTTGCCGTGGGTTGTGGGCACAAAGGAAACATCCAGGAATGTTTAACAATGACCTTTCCTAAAGTCAAAGGTCAGCATTTGAGGAAAACATCGCCCTACTATGAGATCTTTAAAAAAAGTGATGAAGTCTTCGACAGTGAACAAAACCATCTGTTCGCTTAAGTACCTCACATGAAACAAAATTTGACCTTTAAACATGGCAAAAGATGTGTATTTGGGCACTAAGTCAGGTCGTATTTAAGGTAAAGGTCGAATAAAAATTACTGGGATTTTTGTTTTTGTCTATTTCTTTGGTGGTATTTTGGAGGATTTCCTGAGGAGGTTTTTGGGTCGGAACCCGCCTCCTTGCAGAACTTCAGCCTCCAAAATTTGGGTGATGAGTTTGTAGGTTTTGACTTAAAAGTTGGTTTTGGACTCATTCTGGTCCGGGGTGGATCTCCAACCAGAAAAATATACATTTTCTAGAGTATCATGCAGTCACAGAGTTACTGGTTTGAATCCCAGATGGATCTTTGCTGCACAATGTCTCCAAACCAAACATACCCTAAAAATATCTTTTCATAAAAAAAAAAAAAAAAAAAAAAAAAAAGAGTCCCTGCTTTCAAAAAACTGATCACAGACCTTCAGCCTGAAAGAATCATTCATTCGCAACACAAAGTTTATCAGCTTCAAAGAAAAGAAACTGTTAAAAAAAAAAAAAAAAAATTAAAACCTTCATTCAGTTTGTTTCTCACGGCGGGGTCAAAAAGGTCATCAGGTTCAGAAAACGCAAAGCAACACATTAAAGATTCAAAATATTTCAGTTTGTGACGTTTCCTGATTAAAACATAACATCAGATCTTCAGAATGTTCAGCTTTTATTTTGTAGGAAAAGAAACTGATTGTGTTGAAAAATGTGAATGGAAACAAAAACTTTTTTGTTTTTGTTTTACAAACATGGCACGGGTTCACCGCCAGAGGGAGTAGTTTGACAACTGTGTGGATGAAAAAGTTTTCTTGGTCCTCTGCAAATGTTTTGGCGCCACTAAAAATAAAGAAATGAATAAATAAAAGTACAGCGAATCCTCCTGCTCATTCTGATGGCGCCTCCATGTGAGCAGGGTTTTGGTTTTTTTTACCGATAATGTTTTTCTGTGAAAGTGATCATTTCTTTCAGATTTGAGAGTCTGAAATTCAAAACACCTTCACAGAGTTTTGGATTTTAGCTTTAATTGTACAAGTGGAACCAGTAGCCCATTAATGAATAAATATTTAACAGCCTGTTAATCAACCCTTTTTCCACGATTAAACACAGCGGCGGCTCCAGATGATTTTGTTGGTGGTGGCTTCTTTTGGTGGGCTATTTGATTCTGGAAGTGGTTGAATTGGTAGTAAATGCAGAAATATCGATTTAAAATTTAATAACTGTTTGCTACATTCATGTTAATTTGCATACAGAATACAAAATAGAATTAACAGTAACAATTTTGCTTAAACCTCATAACATACAAAAAAGGCAATTTGGTTAAACTTAAAACAGAACAACAGAAAACCTACACAGTAATGTGATAATGAGAAATATACACTTTCCAGTGTAAACGTACTCAGATGATCTCAGTGTAGCACGTTTGAAAAAAATCTGATGGGTGCTGTGAGTGGGCACTGAGGGCGCTAGAGGACCAATTCAGTGGTTCCCAAAGTTTTGAGGTCATGTACCCCTCGCTGCCATCCCTCCTCCCCCAACAACAATAATTAGTGTTGTGCAAGAAGGACTTCAAAGTTCAGTTCACATGGACAAAAATTAATAAATTCACATCAGTAATTCACCATTTTAATTTTTAACTAGTTTGCCATCAGTATATTTAATCTTTTTTTTGAAAGAGTGGCCATATAAAAAAAAAAAATAAAAATACAGGATTTCTGTACCACTTCAGGGGACTAAACAACACTTAGAATCAAGAGCTAGTGTACCATGACCTCCAGAAATGTATGATGGTCATCCAGGGCCAGGTAGGAGGTCAGTGAAGAATTACACAGGGGTCAAAATATAAAAGGATCAAATCACTTTGAACATAGAACACAGAGTTAATAGGGTTTATAAAGGAATAGTTTGTACTATGTGTCATGCTCAGTTATCAGGTTACAGGGTAACATATGTCACATGTCAGAGAATCCAATGAACGTTGACCTTGTTTGACCTTTACTTTGGAGACCAAACATTCAACATGGGCAAAACCATTCCAATTATTAACCTACCAGTGCAGTGGCCGTAGGAAGTTTGTATTCCTACAGAAAATGAGGTGCTTCAGTAGGTTTCTCATGGACGGTGGTATGAGGCTGTGTTTGAAGGTGGGATGTACAGAGGTGTACTTATATTATATTACAACCCCAATTCCAGTGACGTTGGGACATTGTGTGAAATGTAAATAAAAACATAATACAATGATTTGCAAATCCTCTTCAACCTATATTCAATTGAACACACCACAAAGACAAGATATTTAATGTTCAAACTGATTAACTTTATTGTTTTTGTTCAAATATTTGCTAATTTTGAAATGGATGCCTGTAACACGTTTCAAAAAAGTTGGACAGTGGTATGTTTACCACTGTGTTACATCACCTTTCCTTCTAACAACACTCAATAAGCATTTGGGAACTGAGGACACTAATTGTTGAAGCTTTGGAGGTGGAATTCTTTCCCATTCTTGCTTGAGGTACGACTTCAGTTGTTCAACAGTCCGGGGTCTCCGTTGTTGTATTTTGCGCTTCATAATGCGCGACACATTTTCAATGGGCGACAGGTCTGGACTGCAGGCAGGCCAGTCTAGTACCCGCACTCTTTTACTACGAAGCCACGCTGTTGTAACACGTGCAGAATGTGGCTTATCATTGTCTTGCTGAAATAAGCACGGACGTCCCTGAAAAAGACGTTGCTTGGATGGCAACATGTGCTGCTCCAAAACCTGGATGTACCTTTCAGCATTGATGGTGCCATCACAGATGTGTAAGTTGTCCATGCCATGGGCATTAACACACCCCCATACCATCACAGATGCTGGCTTTTGAACTTTGTGCTGGTAACAATCTGGATGGTCTTTTTCCTCTTTTGTCCAGAGGACAGGATTTCCATTATTTCCAAAAACAATTTGAAATGTGGACTCAGCCCACAGCACACTTTTCCACTTTGCGTCTGTCCATTTCAAATGAGATGGGGCCCAGAGAAGGCGGTGGCATTTCTGGATGTTGTTGATGTATGGCTTTTGCTTTGCATGGCAGAGTTTTAACTTGCCCTTGTAGCTGTAGCGACGAACTGTGTTAACTGACAATGGTTTTCTGAAGCGTTCCTGAGCCCACGCGGTAAGATCCTTTACACAATGATGTTGGTTTTTAATGCAGTGCCACCTGAGGGATCGAAGGTCACGGGCATTCAATGTTTGTTTTCGGCCTTGCCGCTTACATGTAAAAAGTTCTCCATATTCTATGAATCTTCTGATTATATTATGGACTGTAGATGATGGAATCCCTAAATTCCTTACAACTGAATGCTGAGAAACATTGTTCTTAAACTGCTGGACTATTTTTTCACGCAGTTGTTCACAAAGTGGTGATCCCCACCCCATCTTTGCTTGTGAACAGCTGAGACTTTTGGGGATGCTCCTCTTATACCCAATCATGACACACACCTGTTTCCAATTAGATGTTCTTTGAGCATTCATCAACTTTCCCAGTCTTTTGTTGCTCCGTCCCAACTTTTTTGAAATGTGTTGCAGGCATCCATTTCAAAATGAGCAAATATTTGCACAAAAACAATAAAGTTTATCAGTTTGAACATTAAATATCTTGTCTTTGTGGTGTATTCAATTAAATATAGGTTGAAGAGGATTTGCAAATTATTGTATTCTGTTTTTATTTACATTTCACACAATGTCCCAACGTCATTGGAATTGGAGTTGTATTATATGAATATAGTATTTCATATCATTTAAAAAAAACAGTTTTATTATCACTTATATAAAAGGATTCCTATTAAACAGGTTATTGGAAGAGAGTCAGGCCATACTGAACAGAACATGTTATCAGGACGTGGCACAAACTGGGTGGACACAAAAGCAAACTCTCACAAGGAATGCAGTTAGAATAAGCGAAGTGCGCATCGCATCTGCGCATGCGTGGGTCAAACAGGGGCAAAAATCCCAGCTACCACACTCACACTGAATTCTGTATACAGTAGCATTAGCGGAGTGACTTATGGTATGGAAATAGAAGACTTAACAGTATTCCCTGAAAACTCCCTTTTGTCTGATCATTTCTTAATAACATTTACATTTACTCTGATGGACTACCCTGCAGTGGGGAATAAGTTTCATTACACTAGAAGTCTTTCAGAAAGCGCTGTAACTAGGTTTAAGGATATGATTCCTTCTTTATGTTCTCTAATGTCATATACCAACACAGAGCAGAGTAGCTACCTAAACTCTGTAAGGGAGTTAGAGTATCTTGTCAATAGTTTTACATCCTCATTGAAGACAACTTTGGATGCTGTAGCTCCTCTGAAAAAGAGAGCTTTAAATCAGAAGTGTCTGACTCCGTGGTATAACTCACAAACTCGTAGCTTAAAGCAGATAACCCGTAAGTTGGAGAGGAAATGGCGTCTCACTAATTTAGAAGATCTTCACTTAGCCTGGAAAAAGAGTTTGTTGCTCTATAAGAAAGCCCTTCGTGAAGCTAGGACATCTTTCTACTCATCACTAATTGAAGAAAATAAGAACAACCCCAGGTTTCTTTTCAGCACTGTAGCCAGGCTGACAAAGAGTCAGAGCTCTATTGAGCTGAGTATTCCATTAACTTTAACTAGTAATGACTTCATGACTTTCTTTGCTAACAAAATTTTGACTATTAGAGAAAAAAATTACTCATAACCATCCCAAAGATGTATCGTTATCTTTGGCTGCTTTCAGTGATGCCGGTATTTGGTTAGACTCTTTCTCTCCGATTGTTCTGTCTGAGTTATTTTCATTAGTTACTTCATCCAAACCATCAACATGCTTATTAGACCCCATTCCTGCCAGGCTGCTCAAGGAAGTCCTACCATTATTTAATGCTTCAATCTTAAATATGATCAATCTATCTTTGTTAGTTGGTTATGTACCACAGGCCTTTAAGGTGGCAGTAATTAAACCATTACTTAAAAAGCCATCACTTGACCCAGCTATCTTAGCTAATTATAGGCCAATCTCCAACCTTCCTTTTCTCTCAAAGATTCTTGAGAGGGTAGTTGTAAAACAGCTAACTGATCACCTGCAGAGGAATGGTCTATTTGAAGAGTTTCAGTCAGGTTTTAGAATTCATCATAGTACAGAAACAGCATTAGTGAAGGTTACAAATGATCTTCTTATGGCTTCGGACAGTGGACTTATCTCTGTGCTTGTTCTGTTGGACCTCAGTGCTGCTTTTGATACTGTTGACCATAAAATTTTATTACAGAGATTAGAGCATGTCATAGGTATTAAAGGCATTGCGCTGCGGTGGTTTGAATCATATTGTCTAATAGATTACAGTTTGTTCATGTAAATGGGGAATCTTCTTCACAGACTAAAGTTAATTATGGAGTTCCACAAGGTTCTGTGCTAGGACCAATTTTATTCACTTTATACATGCTTCCCTTGGGCAGTATTATTAGACGGTATTGCTTAAATTTTCATTGTTACGCAGATGATACCCAGCTTTATCTATCCATGAAGCCAGAGGATACGCACCAATTAGCTAAACTGCAGGATTGTCTTACAGACATAAAGACATGGATGACCTCTAATTTCCTGCTTTTAAACTCAGATAAAACTGAAGTTATTGTACTTGGCCCCACAAATCTTAGAAGCATGGTGTCTAACCAGATCGTTACTCTGGATGGCATTTCCCTGATCTCTAGTAATACTGTGAGAAATCTTGGAGTTATTTTTGATCAGGATATGTCATTCAAAGCGCATATTAAACAAATATGTAGGACTGCCTTTTTGCATTTACGCAATATCTCTAAAATCAGAAAGGTCTTGTCTCAGAGTGATGCTGAAAAACTAATTCATGCATTTGTTTCCTCTAGGCTGGACTATTGTAATTCATTATTATCAGGTTGTCCTAAAAGTTCCCTAAAAAGCCTTCAGTTGGTTCAGAATGCTGCAGCTAGAGTACTGACGGGGACTAGCAGGAGAGAGCATATCTCACCCGTGTTGGCCTCCCTTCATTGGCTTCCTGTTAATGCTAGAATAGAATTTAAAATTCTTCTTCTTACTTATAAGGTTTTGAATAATCAGGTCCCATCTTATCTTAGGGACCTCGTAGTACCATATTACCCCATTAGAGCGCTTCGCTCTCAGACTGCGGGCTTACTTGTAGTTCCTAGGGTTTGTAAGAGTAGAATGGGAGGCAGAGCCTTCAGCTTTCAGGCTCCTCTCCTGTGGAACCAGCTCCCAATTCAGATCAGGGAGACAGATACCCTCTCTACTTTTAAGATTAGGCTTAAAACTTTCCTTTTCGCTAAGGCTTATAGTTAGGGCTGGATCGGGTGACTCTGGACCATCCCTTGGTTATGTTGCTTTAGACGTAGACTGTGTTTCATAATTATTGTATGGCCTTGCCTTGCAATGTGGAGCGCCTTGGGGCAACTGTTTGTTGTGATTTGGCGCTATACAAGAAAAAAGTTGATTGATTGATTGATTGAGTGTAAACATTAAAGCTTTTACAGGGATTGTTTCAAAGGCTTTAAGCCTTAAGCGATACATACAATAATGACAGGGGCGCATTGTGCTGTTTTCAAATGCTCGAACGGAATTTATAGGCTTGAAAGTTGGCTGAAAACACACGATTGCAAACCTCCGCCGAGTCCAAACAAAGACGGTAAGAAGAAGAAATGTACACAATTTCGCCACAGAAAAGAAAGATCCAGATGGACATAAAAGACGGACTAAAATTGTAAGATTCTTGCACATTTATTTTGTCAATATCCTGAAACCGTGCTGCCGTTTTCGTGCATCGGCGTATGACTAATGTCGCGCCATGAATGACGTGGCGCGTAATATTGTAAAATTGACATGTTCTATAAACAAACTGCATGCATGCACATATTGTATGTCTGTCAACTTATCAAAACAAACATGACACCAAAGAAATTATATGTGAGACTCACCGTCATTGTCGTCATTATGAAGCCTAGCGATTTCTCATCCCTGCTTAGCAAATATTCTGCAATATCCACAGTTTCAGTCTCTGGACTTCGTCTAACCATCCGTCAGTTGCCTTCAAGGGGTCAGAAATTTGTTTTTCTCCAACTATCAACAAGCACGGGTCATTTTCGACAGCAGCGCGCTCTTCCTCCTTTGTTGGCACTAACGGTACTTTTTGTACAGATGCTGTTGGGTATTTACCTTTACCTGAGGATGGTGAGCCGCACAATTGTCTTGATGTAGCTACGGTCTGTACGAAAGCACGCCCAGACCTCCAGGACACACCCATCCCAAACAGTACAATTGTGTATGTGGATGGTTCTTCCACTAAAAACGCTTACGGACAAACACAATCTGGATATGCTGTTGTCACAAATTCAGAAGTATTGGATTCTGCTTCATTGCCATCCTCATTTTCAGCACAAGCAGCTGAATTAGTTGCTTTAACTGCAGCTTGCTATCTGTTTAAAGGTACGGCTGTAACAATTTATACAGACAGCCAGTACGCTTTCAGCACAGTGCATGTGTTTGCAAAACTGTGGGAAGAGCGTGGAATGGTGACATCATCTGGAAAGCCAGTGACTCATGCCACACTCCTAACTGCACTACTGAAGGCTGTGAAATTGCCTAAACAAATTGCTATATGCAAATGTGCGGCTCACACCAAAGGCTCTGACAGTATTTCAAAAGGAAATGATTTTGCTGACAGAGCAGCAAAAGAGGCAGCAGCAGCTTCTTCTATTTTTGTTGTACAGGACACTACTCCAGATTTGCATTTAGGTCATACACTGCTTGCTGACATGCAACAGCAGGCAACTGACAGAGAAAAACAAATGTGGATAGCTAAAGGGGCTACGTATGCAAATGATTTGTACGTATGACCACAAAAGAAACCCATATTGCCAAAAAATATGTTTAAATGGGCAGCTATTATGAGCCATGGTGTGACGCATGTCTCATCAGGGGGTATGATATCGCAATTGCAATCTATTTTTTGTCTTTATGGGTTCGATGCATATGCAAAACAGCATTGTAGAGCATGCATGATATGTGCAAAACACAACTCACAAGGCAATTTGAGACCCCAAAGAGGCAAATTTCCAACACCACAATATCCCTTTCAAGTGATTCATATGGATTATATACAGCTGAGTAAACATGAAGGGAAGGAATTTTGTTTAGTCATAATTGATGCCTTCTCAAAATGGGTAGAATTGTTCCCTACAAAACATGCAGATGCACTTACAGTGGCTAAGGCATTGTGCAAAGACATCATTCCACGATTTGGAATACCAGAAACAGTCTATTCAGATAATGGAGCGCATTTTGTTAATACAATAGTGCAATACGTAGCCACACTGCCTGGTGTAAGAATGTGGTCCATAGTACTCCCACATTCAAACCTGTCGGTAGGAGTGATGTATGGTGGTGGTGTGGTGATAACAGAATCTTTGACAGACTGCCACGAAATGTGTCAGGTTATTGTGCATTAATATTATTGTTACCAGTTAAAGCCATACCCATGACCCCTGAAGACGTTACGACATATGCAGCCTCTCTTATTCCTGAAGATTGGCAGAAAGGCATAGCCAGACATAGAGTAAAAAGAGAGTGGAAAGGAGTAGGAAATCCAACATATATTGACGCAATAGGAGTCCCCAGAGGAGTGCCTGACGAGTATAAACTGGTTGATCAAATAGCAGCTGGATTCGAATCTTCCATCTGTTGGTGGTGTTCAATTAATAAAAACGTGGACAGAATAAACTACATCCACTACAATGTACAGAAATTAGGAAATTGGACTGAGGAAGGATTTAAGGCTGTCCATTCACAGTTAGAAGCCACGTCCCTTATGGCCTTCCAGAATCGTATTGCTCTGGATATGTTGTTGGCGGAGAAAGGAGGTGTTTGTGCCATGTTCGGAGAACAATGCTGCACATTCATTCCCAACAACACGGCTGCAGACGGCAGTCTCACTCAAGCCATTGACGGGCTGAGAACGTTGAACAGGAAGATGAAAGAGCACAGTGGAGTAAACACCGAAGGCTGGGATTGGTGGCTGGAAGGGATGGGAAGATGGAGGTCTTTGATTTCTTCACTATTAGTGTCTATAGCAGTATTTGCTGCAATTCTAACATTGTGTGGATGTTGTTGTATTCCATGTCTCCGAGGCCTTGTAAATAGAATGATAACCACAGCAATAAGTCCAGGACCAGGAGGGGGACCAGCATCATATCCACTCCTGGGGCAAGACGACACCGAGGAGGACGATGACTCCCATGACCTGTACCCAGACCAATGGAAGTATGATGACCCAGACACCGATGATGGTGACAATGATGACATCACCTCTGGGGTGTAAGCCTATAGAACATACCATGATGAACCTCTTAGTGAAAATCTCAAAAAGAAGTGCTAAGCTAGGTGATAACTACTACTGTATGTTTAACAGGTGATAAACAGGAGGGGAATGTTAAAGATTTTATATATATGTTATCACTGTTAAACATTTGTACCTTTTGTCTTCTTTCTGATGAAAAAGGTGTTGTGCTGTTTGCACCTGACCCCGAGAATGTACGTGTTATTCAACCTTGTTTTAGCATGCTGGGGTCAATCTGAACTGGGAATGAGGAGCTGGATGTACTTATTATTATTATTATACAACTTGTTTTTGTAGCTGCTAACGACTGGGAGTGAAGCATGACGGGGTCAGTCATGAACTGGGAGTAATAGACCTGAAGGTTGTTTTGACTGTTGTGATGTGATGCTTAGCGTGAAGACCAGGACACTCCAGGCAGATGCACAACAGCTGATAACTGCAACAGACGAACGAGATGTGCTGACCTCCGACGATAAGAGTAAAAGAAAGAAACTGTTTTTCCTTACAGCTGCGCTTATTGACGTATGTGTTTATGTTACGGGAAGAAACTTGTCTCGCGTTGTCCCCCCCCCCCCCTTAGGACAAGTTTTATGATGTAATGAGGGCATCTCTAATAAAAAGAGCGGGAGCACAGGCCAGACTTTAGTGTAGCCTTGGTGTACAGCCTGGCCGCACTCCGCGCGTGATTAACGTTTTTCAATTTGTTTTCATAGTCACCATCCGGACCTGGAGGATCTTTATGCCACATTGTGACATGCAGGTCAGGTGGTGACATCTTTTGTTCAGGATTTTTTAGTAGGGCTGTCGCTTGCAAGACGACATCTTTACCCCATCCTGCAGCATCTTCTTCTGAAATGTCAAATGTATAGTAATAGTGGAATGTGGGGTCATCGCTTTCTTCTCTTACCATGTTAACGCCTCCTGTGCGTTCAACAACTAATTTCCCTTGTTCCACAATTATGGACAAGCCCAATGCAGTCAATCCGTCTCGTCCTAAAAGGTTAACTGGACATTGTGGCATGTTCAACACTGACATAGTACATGTCAGGCCAAATGGATCTGTCAACGTTATGGGTTTAGTGATAGGGACGTCTGATGTTTGTCCATTTGCAGAGCGAACCCTAAAGATTTCGTTGCTTAATTGATGGACAGGTATGTTGTCATTACATGTGGTTCTACATGCTCCTGTATCACAAAGGAATGTCACTGGTCGTCCATTTACCAACAAAGTCACTTCTGGTTTTGGTACCGGATTTCCCAGTAAGGCACACAGATCCATATCACAATCAGACTGCCTATCTGATGTGGAATCATGGATTATGGATTCTAGTCATTGTGGATACTGTGGCTGCGGAGGATTATTCCGTTGTGGAATTCCTCCTGCTGCTCCCTCAGTAGGTGGATTCGGACAATTTCTATACATATGTCCCTCTCTCCCACAGTTCCAACAAATCAGGGGACCACGTGGTGGCCCTCCCTGTCTGTGCTGCTGTTGTGGTTGCCATGGTCCTTGACGTTGTGGCTGTCCACCTTGTCTGTTTTGCCATGGCTTTTGGGGGCGTTTGCACTGCTTCTGCTGTCTTAAGTTACTCTGTTGGTAATATATTTCATCATCTCCGTGTGCTACATACACTCCTTTGTTGCTGTTTCCTGTCTTTTTCTGCTTTAAGACTCCTTCTGCATGACAGCAGTGTGTATGTGTTTCTTCCAATGTGCCTGTTGGCAATCCAATCCAATGTTTCTGTATCCAAGCTTTTATATCCTTATTGGAATGTTGGATCAGAGCGTTTTTTCAATTGTTGTTCATACACTGGTGTTCCTGGCAATATGCCACTATGGACCCTAAATACACTCTCAAATCTGCATCTAAACTCTGTCCATGGTTCTCCTTCTTTCTGTGTTGTCCTGGTAATTTCAGTATAATTTATCTTTGGTCCTAACACACCTTTTGCTCGTGTAATCATAGCTTCCACTCTTGTTTTCAAGACTAGATCATCATGTGGCAACGGTACGCCATCCTGGTCTGCAGGATTCCAGTCTCCGCGTATCTGACTCCATTTAGGGCCACATGCTTTCATCCACACCTGTTGGACTTCAGGTCCATTAAGGTGGTAAGAATTTCTAATGTTTTCTATATCCTGCATAAATCCCTCAATATCGACATGTGGCGATGGTATCATGTCGACTGCTGCTTTGATATCATCAGCATTCCATGTTCGATATACGAGCATGGTTGATCGCTGTCCTGCTGTTCCTGCACGAGGATTTGGTACTTCTATCATAGGATAGGCATCTCCCTGGTCACTGTGTTCCACCATGGGAGGGGCTGTAGGCACTTTCGCTTGACTGCGTGTTTGTGGTTTTTCTGGTTTTTCACTTTTACCTTAGGTTTTACTGCCAAATCATACTGTGGTGGCGGTACATCGTCATCCTCTGGTAGAGGAGATAAGGGTGTTGTTGTCACCGACGATCCAGCCGGCAGTGGTTGTTGAGGCTGTTCTGGTTCTCTGTGCTGAATTATCACATCTTCTTCTGCCTTACCTACAGCTTTCTTTTTCCTTGCTTTCTCTAATCGTCGCTTCTCTGCTCCCTTCTGTCTGTTCTCTGCTTCCTCCTCCCAAAATGCCACTAAATCTGCCCCTACTTTCTGCATCTTTTTCTCATCACCTTTATGTTTCTCTTCTAACTCCTTCTTTAGCTTCTGTATGCTGATCAGGTTCAGTCGTCCGTCAAAGTCATGTTTATTAATCCAGGTCTCCAATTTCTTTGTTGCTTTTGGATTTTTTGCTTCCATAAATTTCCAGTCGTCAGTTGATAAATTTTCCTTATTTTTAGACGTCTTACCCCCCATTTTTATTATCCCTTGTTATAATTTGGACTTCAGACGGGGGCACACCTAGGGTGTTCTAAATCTGAAGTTTTCACACTTTCTTTGGACGTGACAATTAATTTGCCGTCGTGTGGTTGATTCCTTTCACCTCCCCGTAGGAAGCGGAATCACTTGCCTTCGCATCCACACACGGTTGTCACTAACGTTGTCCAAAGTATTACACTTTCACACAGTTATTTACACTTACACAAAACACTATTTACACATAGAAACACTTTTAATAATCGTACGCGTATTCTTATGCCAGGGGAGCTCGCCCTCCCGTGAAATTTAACTAATGTCCTGCATTAGGGGACTCCGCCGTCCCTGCCAAATTTAACTGCTTTTTTACAGTGCACGTATTTCTACCCGGGATTTCCTTTACGTATTAAACAGAGGAGTCCGTATCCTCCTTCCGGAATTTAACTACGGGCGTCCCTCGCAACCGTAGAGGAGTCCGCCCTCCTCGCGGATTTTAACTGCTTTGCATTAACAGACGATTCCACGCCATCGCTTACGGAGTTTAACTGTTTTATGTGATCACTTTTATCCCCTACCGGTACGCGTATATAAACAGAGGAGTCCGCACCCTCCTTACAGAGTTTAACTGTGTTTCATTAACAGACGATTCTGTATCATCGCTTGCGGAATTTAACTGTTTTATGTGATCTGATCACCACTCACTCAGTACTATTTACAAAGAAATTTTACTCACTGACTCGACTTCCTGTCTGTCTTCTTCGGGAAAATCTCGTCAACCAGACGATGCCAACGGTGGTCGACAATTGCAGACACGATCAATCGATCGGACCTTGGCCAAGGATTTACGTCTGGACTTGACGACCCCCGCCGGACACCTCCGGTGTTGTTGAGATCCCGGACGTAGCCCCCAGTCAATGTTGGGTATTTTCTCCTCCAAACATTCTTAAAACCTTTGATAAGACAAACAGAGTCAAGAAACACCAGTGAGACAGAAAGTCAAATTAATCACGCGCGGAGTGCGGCCAGGCTGTACACCAAGGCTACACTAAAGTCTGGCCTGTGCTCCCGCTCTTTTTATTAGAGATGCCCTCATTACATCATAAAACTTGTCCTAAGGGGGGGGGGGGGGGACAACGCGAGACAAGTTTCTTCCCGTAACATAAACACATACGTCAATAAGCGCAGCTGTAAGGAAAAACAGTTTCTTTCTTTTACTCTTATCGTCGGAGGTCAGCACATCTCGTTCGTCTGTTGCAGTTATCAGCTGTTGTGCAACTGCCTGGAGTGTCCTGGTCTTCACGCTAAGCATCACATCACAACAGTCAAAACAACCTTCAGGTCTATTACTCCCAGTTCATGACTGACCCCGTCATGCTTCACTCCCAGTCGTTAGCGGCTACAAAAACAAGTTGTATAATAATAATAATAAGTACATCCAGCTCCTCATTCCCAGTTCAGATTGACCCCAGCATGCTAAAACAAGGTTGAATAACACGTACATTCTCGGGGTCAGGTGCAAACAGCACAACACCGTTCTCATCAGAAAGAAGACAAAAGGTACAAATGTTTAACAGTGATAACATATATATAAAATCTTTAACAGATGCAGCACACGCAAGCACAACCAGCTGTTCTTTCCATTTCTGTCCACTGCCGTATGTAGTCCTGGTTGTAACAGGCAATCCGCGGAGCTTACAAAAACGCTTTAAATCGTCAACTTTCCAGCGGTTGAAATGATCCAAATCACAGCACTCTTCGCTGCTTTCCACCGGCACAGCTTGGTTGGTAGCTGAAAATTTTAGCCTGCCCATAACGCACCGCGCGGCCTGAGATGCGCACTTCGCTTATAGGGTTTAATGGAATAAACAAGCAGGAATTCGGTACACAGGCAGTCCAGCAGCGAAGCAAAGGCACAGACAGGCGTAAGGCTGAAGCTTGGTCAAACAAACAGGTTGAGGTTAAAATACACAGCGTGGTGGCAATCGGAGGCACAGAAAAAAAAATGTGGTCAAAGGCAAAACAAGGTCAAATACCAGCAGGCTGATCAAAAAGCAAAAAGAGACAGTACGTGAGAGCTGGAAAGTGAAATACATTCAACAATCTGGCAATGAGACTGTGAGGGCTTAAATAACTGGTGGGTAATTAGTGAAACAAGACACAGGTGTCAGTGAAAGTTCTGGAAGGGGGCATGACAAGTGAACAAAGCTTATGCATGGTGCAAGAGTGAAGGCAAGAAAACAGAGTGGACTGATGAAAGAGACAAAGACACATGAGCAGGTGCAAGAGCGGAAGTGGATGGAAACACAGAGCAGAAAGAGTCAGTGAGAGGGGAAGACACAAGTGCTGGTGCAGGGGTAATCAAAGAAGAGGCAATAACAGAAACCATGGACAGAATACAATGCAACTATAACCAGGACAGAGCATGAACATGAGAACTGAAAACAAAACCCAACATTATAGCATAACTGAACTCACAAATGAAATGAGCAAAATAAACAAGTGAAAAACTAATGATCAAAAACACAAACTGGCTGAACAAAACTAGAACAGAACTGAACAATGGCAAAAGTGTGAAAGTAACAAAGAAACAAAGTGGCAATGCAAAATCAAACAGAGAATAACACAACCGGTGACTATAGAATAGTGCAGTAAAGAAAACAAGATAACTGAAGGTAAATAATAACAAAAACCTGTGACTAACACATAATACAATAAATGTGATAAGCAGAATAAACTAAGTCTAAAGTGACTAAGTGTGAACAAATACAAAGAGGATGAAATAGAAACAAAATCAAATACAACATAAGCAGGACAACCTGACATGAACATGAAACAAGACCAGACATAACCCAAGCGGGACTATACATGACTAAAAGACAAAAGGCTCAGAACATGAAAGAGGAAGAAAACAATGTCCAGAATCAGAACAGCTGGCTCAAACGGGCCAGATCATGACACATGTAGAATATCTGAATCAGCAAATCCGTGTCCCACCTCCTAAACACAGTTTATTTAAACTTGAACTCACAGCAAATGTAAGATTTTACTCAGTTTACCTACTTAATGAAACGTTTTACAAATTGTAGGAAAATATAATATTTTATTCATTTTATTTACTGATTTTTCTCCTGATTTTAACTGTATTCAGCCACACATTTTAGCAGAGGTTAAAAAACAAACACAACATTGACCCAGGAATTTTACGCTGCTGGCTTATCGATTTCTTAACTGACAGATCTCAGTGTGTTGGAGTCAGTGATGTTTTATCTGATGCTCTTATCTCCTCCACTGGTTCACCACAAGGTTGTGTCCTTTCACCTCTTTTATTTGTTCTATATACCAACATGTGCCAAAGTCAACACCAAGGACAATTTATTGTTAAATTTGCTGATGATTCTGTCATTGTGTCTCTTTTAAATGCAGATGATCAAGACCGTGGCACTGTGATGTCAGATGTTATCAGCTGGTGTAATTTGTGCTTTTTAGATGTCAACATGAACAAAACCAAAGCGATAATAATTGATTTAAGGAAAAAAAAAAACAGGATTCCATTTCCCGTGTAGTTATTAATGGTCTGGCTGTGAAAATTGTACAGAATTATAAATACCTTGGGACCTTTATTGACAATGGATTAGCCTTTGTAGAGCAGCAGATAAGAGAATATTTAGAGTGGAATCCTGCAAATGGAGATAAAAGCATCAAATTCAGCACAAATACTCCTTAGACATTCCTCTTTTGCAAAAACCGATTGGCCACTTGACTTTTCAGTTGGCGGTCAGGTAGGGGTTAATTAAAGTACTACACAGGGGTCGAAATTAAAAGATGCTCCAATCATATTGAAAACTATACCACATTATTTGTCTGATCATAAAGATGCCAAAAAGGTATAGTTTGGACTATCTGTGACTGAATTCTATGGAGTTATGGGATAAAAACATCAAGAATGGTGACAAAGGTCAGTTTCAGTTTGTACAGGGGACAAAAGTTAAAGTTTTTTGGCAAAAGTGATGGAAATTATTGGTTGAGCTAATAGGATTAATAAATGGAATAGTTTTGACAGTGTTGAATGTTTGGTCTCCAAAGTAAAGGTCAAACATATGTTACCCTGTAATGTAATAACTAAGCATGATACATGGTCCAAAACTATTCCTTTTTGAAACCCTGTTAACTCAACTAATAATTTGCAGCACTTTTTACGAAAATTGGAGTAATGGCCCCTTTTGACCCCTGTTCAAACTGACACTGACCTTTGTCACCATTCTTGCTGTTTTTATCCCATAACTCCATAGAATTCAGTCCAAAGAATTATGATCAGGCAAATAATGTGGTATAGTTTTCAATATGATGGGGGCATCTTTTAATTTTGACCCCGACCTGACCACCGATTTGTGCTGAATTTGATGCTTTTATCACCATTTTCATGATTGGTTCAGTTATCTGCTGCACTACTGAGCATCAGATTGACCAGATATGTAAGAAAGCTCACCAAGGCATGCATTTTTACCGTAAACCCAGGCACTTTAATATGGACAGCACTTTTATGAAGATGTTTTACTGTTTTATTGAATCTGTTGTTACTTTTCTGTTATCTGTTAGTATTGGTTTTTAACTTTGAAGAAAAAAAAAAACGTCTGCATTGGATTATTAATGAGTGTAGCAAGATTGCTGATGCTTCCTTAAATTACCTGCTGTTGATACCCAGTGGTGGGCACAGTTCTGATAATCCGATAACTGATAATTATCGAAGATAAAGTTTTCATTATCAGATTATCTTTTCAGATAACTTTGAAAACCATTATTGGACTAATTATCTTCTGTTAAATTTTTGTCCGATAACTTTTAGACCGTTAACGTGGTAAACAAAGGTGAGCAGATGTGTAGTTCTACCCTCTGCAAACAGAGGAGAACTGCTTCTAGACGAAACTGCTCTATCCTCTGCAGGCAAAGGAGAACTGTTTTTTTTTTTTTGAAATTGCCTTTTTTTTTTTTTTACAAAGAAAAAATGGCATATTTTACAAAAGCACATTTATCTGTAAACACCAACACATGACACACCTCACATTGTGTTGGTTTACATAGAATGAATGAGTCAACCAATCAGTGTTAGCAGAGGCACATTTTACCCAGAATGCCATATGTCTGTGTTTGTTACAAAACTTCAGAATTAGTGCATTATTCTACATTAAAAGATATATGTTATATCTTAACTTTGCACAAATGACAGAATTGACATTAATGGAGTTATTCTATCAGTATTCATTTTATTTATACACCAAACCATAACTCAGCACTGCTTTATTTTCCAAGACCTCGGCCTGACAGCAGTGTTGTGATTGAGTAGAGAGTTGAGCTTTGTGGCTCCTCTTAGTTGCGTCTGTGTTAGAAACTGTGTAATAAACTGGAGCTTCCAGCAGGGGGCAGGACCACTCAAAGACAGAAGTGCTGACTCAGTGTTTGGGTCTGCTTCCAAATGCAATCATGGTGTTAAAACTAAAAAAGTCAGCTTGTTAGTAGTTGCAAGTGTACCGGAGACAATACTGGAAGTTATCGGTTATCTGTAACTTCCGATATATTTTTGGGTGGTTTATCATTTTAGCTTTATCGAAGATAACTTTTCAGTTATCTGATTATCTGTTATCAAAGTTAATTTTTTGGTTATCTGTGCCCACCACTGTTGATATCTAAAAACAGAGCCACAAAGAAGGCACAGTCGATCCTGAATGATCCCCATCACACCGTTGTACCCAGAGTTCAAACTATTACCATCTGGTCGTAGATTTGTGTCGAAGAGCTGTCAGACCAATAGGTACAAGAACTCCTTTATACCCTCTGTCACTAGTTGTTTAAACACTATCACATGAGTGAGCTTTAACTAGGTTTTTCTTATTATTTTATGTTGTATTATTATGCCCACTGTCTGGTGAGTTTTCATGCCATATTTAAGATCATGTTAAGTCTAAAGTCTATGTATGTATGAATGTGTGCTATCTGCAGGATGCACAACAAATTGCCTCATCGGGGATAAAAAAAAGAAGACACCTTGATACCTCAGCTTAGTATTTACTGAACTGCTGTACAAATAGTGGCAAATTTTTTTGGTGTTATCAAAAAATGGATTTTAGCTAACGGCTTCTTAGTGTTGTCAAGTTCAACTCAGTCACAAGGAACATGGACAGCATACCTTTCACAGTAAAATTATTTGCTGGGATGCTGGCGTTAAATGTTTTATTGTGAAACAGGTGCAAGCAACATGAACTATCTGATGTTGTTTACATTTGCTACCAGCAAGCCACACCATGTTGGAAGTATGAATGTTGCAATGTTAATCAAAATAAAGGTTTTGAAAATGAATCCCTCAAATTTTCATAATAAAGGATGCACATCATTGTGCCATGAGCAAGCCATATCTGAAAGCTGAGGCCCATCTGACAAACAGTCTGAGAGACATGTGAGCTACGCACACACACACACACACACACACACACACACTATAGGGATGGGTATTGATAAGATTTTATCGATATCGATACCATTATCGATTCCGCTTATCGATCTGATTCCTTATCGATTCCCTCATCAATACCTCCTGTGAATTTTCTGTGTACTAAAAGTAGGCTTTACAGGTTTTCTATGTCAACAACATTTTATTGAGTCTTAAAGTAAATAAATATGAAATTGGTCACTGGATCCTTAAACTCTGGACATAATAAACTCTACACGGTGGATCCTTGATCTCTGGACATAAACAGAAATAAACAAAATCTGTAGTTTTTGTCAAAAGCATTTCCTTTCAGATATTACTGGCATGAATATCTTTCCATACATCTGAGCTGAGCTCTTACAGCTGGCTGTGCTGCATGTCAGGATGTAATTCATAAAGAACGCCGATTCGTTTTGAAGTTATTAATTCTGACTGGACTCTGTTTCAGCAGAGAGCGGCGCAGCGTTTGGAGCTGTGTGAACAGAACGGAGAGTGATTCTCGTTTCTTGACTGCAACAAGACAAGCGTCCCAGTTAGTGACTTTAATCCACACAAAAGTGACTCATGATTGACATATTTTAATGGCTTTGAGAGGGGTTAAGAAGAGGACTTTCCGCTTCTGAAGAGGAGCGAAGCAAAGAACCAACAAGCCAGCAGGTCGAAGCACTGTTTCATTGGTTCACGCTTCAAAGTAGAGTCGTGCTGCAGAAGCAGTTGATTACAGAATTGCTGCAGGGTCTGTAATCAACGCAGAGAAATGATCATTTTCCCAACAAACACCCTCAAAAACAACGGCCGCTCTTAAGGACAGATAAGGAAATCGTTAAGCAAAAAGGCTATTGATATGATATCGGTGGCTTGAATCATTTAAGATACCCAAAAAGAGCCAGTTCTCGATACCCAACACACAGACGTTTCTTGCTTTATAGACAGATTAGTGCAACCCATAATTTGCATCACTTTTATCAAAACTGGAGCAATTTTACGTTTTGACCCCTGTATAAACTGAAATTGATCTTTGTCACCATTTTTGCTGTTTTTACCCCATAACTCTGGAACATTTAGTCAGAGATAGTCCAAACTATACCTTTTAGGAATCTTTATGATCAGCCCTGTGTGACGCCTACTTGACAACAACTACCACCCTGGATGACCACCATACATTTGTAGGTCATGGTACACTGAGGCTGGAATGCAAGTCCTGTTTTGGTCCCCTTAAGTGGTGCTGATGAGAGCAAAACTATCTACTGGCTCATGGACTAATATGCATACGTACGTCCATCAACTCAGGAGGGAAACTACTAAAAATGCAGAACACCCTTCAAACAAAAGCAACATTCTACTATAATAGCAGGTGTGAAAACTGCCTGGTACCAGCTGGTCCGGATCAAACAGACTGATCTGAATCAAATTTAGCCATGGTCCAGTATGACTGCCAGTAGAGAAGAACAGAAGTGGTCAGTAATTTTAATAATGTACCTGATTAAAAACAGGTGACTGGGCCGCTCTCTGTCTACGGGTCCAAGATGAAACATCATCAGTTTTGTGTTGATGCAGCAGATGAATGTGTTTCCCTTTGGACGGCTGTGAAATTACTCATCGCTCGCTCCAAAAAAGAAAAAGTTCAACATTCAGAGAGGTTCTGTCCACTGAGCCCCGTATCAGCCAAAACAATAAATTAATAATAAAGAAAATGCCCACTTAGACCAAATGCATGCAAGGGTGAAACTTTGTCTCGTGCTCCCCCTAGTGGCAGTCTGCGCCCCTGAGGTTGGTGCTGTCGGTTTTTTTTTGTTGTTCTCCTCTGATTGAAATCGAAAGTTAAAAGTAAAAAGTGAAACCCGCTCAATGCTCTCAGACTCGCCGTCGGTGTCAACTGGTTCTGGGCGGCAGTATGGACGGTTCGGAGTTCCCGCTGACGGTGGAGGGGTTCTGGAGCCCCGAACAGAACCGAACCGTGCGGAGCAAACTTCAGGTTTATTTCCAGAACAAGAGAAAGTCGGAGGGCGGAGAGTGTCGGGTGGAGGTGGAGGTGGAGGACCGGGCCCCCAGAGCCCGGGTCGTCTTCTACTCACAGGCCGGTGAGAACCAGAACCGTGTGGACATTCAGCAGACTTTACCGAGAAGAAACAAAGTGACTGAAACTATAACAAACCGGTTTAAACCAGCTTCAGCGTGTTTAAAAGCTGTTTCCGGTCCTTTGTAGGCGTTTAAAAGCTGTTTCCGGTCCTTTGTAGATGTTTAAAAGCTGTTTCGAACTCCAGGGAATTTTATTTCTAACTTTCAAACGACAAAAACAAACATTTATCAACTTTTATTTCTTAAAGTTTACAACAGTGAACTGATTTCAGTTTTCTGCTCTTCATCGCCTCCTGGTGGTGGAAGAAGAGCGTCACGGCATGTCAAGCAGATGAAATGTCTTTGCTGGCGTTTGGCGTTAACTTTGGCGTTGTTATTTCTACCCGCTTCTTTCATGTAATTTACTGCCCCTTATCAAGAACTAAACCATTTTATTCCTCATTTTTAGTTTATTAAAGGTCACGACAAAAACCAGGACTGTGACCCTCACAGACAGACAGTGTCCATCTTGCTCTGAATCGACTGTGGCCTGAACGTGCAGCTGTAAATGAACAGCCTCCGGCTCTGCAGACACATACTGTTGTGGGTGTTAACAATGGGTGTGGTTTCACATTTCTAATGTTACTGGCTCTCACCAACAGGGGGAGCTCTCCCTGAGTCTGAAACTGGGACATAACGATGACGTAAAACTTAACTTGAATTAGCACAGATATATCTAACCTAATAACCTGCTGGTTTGTGTTATTGCAGTGAGAGATCGCGTGCTGGCAAAGGAATCACATGAAATCGTTGTGGACAATCAGACTGTGAAGCTGCAGCTGCTTCGTCTGGCTGTAAGTCCTCTGACACAGTTTATTAAAACCTAAAACCTGTGTGTTCAGGAAAGGCCAGACAAGATTAACCAGTTAAAAAAATTAACTTTGACGATCAGGGTGAAGTTTTACAAAAGTGCATCTGGAAAGTATTCACAGCACTTCACTTTTTCCACATTTTATTATGTTACAGCCTTATTCCAAAATGGATGAAAATTTTTTTTCCTCAAAATTTGACACAGTACCCCATAATGACAAAAGTAAAGTCCCTTCGGCTGCTCCCTTGTTTGCACTTGGGGTCGCCACAGCAAATCCAAGGTGGATCTGCATGTTGAATTGGCACAGGTTTTACACCGGATGCCCTTCCTGACGCAACTCCACATTACATGGAGAAATGTGGCTGGGTGGGATTTGAACCCGGAGCCTTCTGAACTGAAACCAAGCGCATTAACCACTTGGCCACCACCCCTGCAAACCACTTGGCCACCACCCCTGCTACAGTACCCCATAATGACAATGTGTTTTTTTATTTTTGCAAATTTATTAAAAAAAAAAAGAAATCACATGTACATAACTATTTACAGCATTTCCATGAAGCTCCACACTTTCTGCCTGTAAATACAGTCAGTACTTCTGACATTACAGACATATTTTATATAAAGACATTTTCTTCATGTACATATAATTACTCTGATTCTGTGGGATTTACATATTTCTGTATATTTTATATTTATTTTCTCTTCAGAGCCCGACAGATGTCGACATCGTCTCAGGTAAACCAGTGTCTCCTCTTAAAGTCATGTTTTTCTGATCAGATATTAGAGAATAAAAAATATTTTACAATAAGTTGTAATTTTCAAACGTTTGACTTTTTATGTCCAGTAATCAGTGTAAAAACAAAAAACTACAAATTATATAAATGAAATAAAACATTAAAAACTAAAGAATGCATTGCATAATTACTTTCCACATTTTATACAGAACAACAAAAATCATCATTAAATTGATTTATGTCAGAAATGTAAATGTGGTGTTGAGTCTGTTCTGAACGTAAATAAAAGTCTGTGAAAAAGTGACAGAAAAGTGTTGAACGTGTGAGTTTCCAAGTCACTGAAGAGCTATTATCAATTAAATGGATCACTGAGGAGAGTTTGAAATGGAATTAAACAGATTATTTGTTCATTTAAAAATTCCTGAGAATTCAAGTGTGCACATAAATCATTAAAAACATCCAGACTAAAGTGTTTCTGATTATTCAAATCAAATCAATTTTATTTATATAGCACCAAATCACAACAAACAGTTGCCCCAAGGCGCTTTATATTGTAAGGCAAAAGCCATACAATAATTACGGAAAAACCCCAACGGTCAAAACGACCCCCTGTGAGCAAGCACTTGGCGACAGTGGGAAGGAAAACTCCCTTTTAACAGGAAGAAACCTCCAGCAGAACCAGGCTCAGGGAGGGGCAGTCTTCTGCTGGGACTGGTTGGGGCTGAGGGGAGAGAATCAGGATAAAGAAGAGAGCAGAGATCAATCACCAATGATTAAAAGCAGAGTGGTGCATACAGAGCAAAAAGAGAAAGAAACACTCAGTGCATCATGGGAACCCCCCAGCAGTCTACGTCTATAGCAGCATAACTAAGGGATGGTTCAGGGTCACCTGATCCAGCCCTAACTATAAGCTTTAGCAAAAAGGAAAGTTTTAAGCCTAATCTTAAAAGTAGAGAGGGTGTCTGTCTCCCTGATCCGAATTGGGAGCTGGTTCCAGAGGAGAGGAGCCTGAAAGCTGAAGGCTCTGCCTCCCATTCTACTCTTACAAACCCTAGGAACTACAAGTAAGCCTGCAGTCTGAGAGCGAAGCGCTCTATTGGGGTGATATGGTACTATGAGGTCCCTAAGATAAGATGGGACCTGATTATTCAAAACCTTATAAGTAAGAAGAAGAATTTTAAATTCTATTCTAGAATTAACAGGAAGCCAATGAAGAGAGGCCAATATGGGTGAGATATGCTCTCTCCTTCTAGCATTTTGAATTAACTGAAGGCTTTTCAGGGAACTTTTAGGACAACCTGATAATAATGAATTACAATAGTCCAGCCTAGAGGAAATAAATGCATGAATTAGCTTTTCAGCATCACTCTGAGACAAGACCTTTCTAATTTTAGAGATATTGCGCAAATGCAAAAAAGCAGTCCTACATATTTGTTTAATATGCGCATTGAAGGACATATCCTGATCAAAAATGACTCCAAGATTTCTCACAGTATTACTAGAGATCAGGGTAATGCCATCCAGAGTAAGGATCTGGTTAGACACCATGTTTCTAAGATTTGTGGGGCCAAGTACAATAACTTCAGTTTTATCTGAATTTAAAAGCAGGAAATTAGAGGTCATTCATGTGTTTGTCTGTAAGACAATCCTGCAGTTTAACTAATTGGTGTGTGTCCTCTGGCTTCATGGATAGATAAAGCTGGGTATCATCTGCGTAACAATGAAAATTTAAGCTATGCTGTCTAATAATACTGCCTAAGGGAAGCATGTATAAAGTGAATAAAACTGGTCCTAGCACAGAACCTTGTGGAACTCCATAATTAACCTTAGTCTATGAAGAAGACTCCCCATTTACATGAACAAATTGTAATCTATTAGAAAAATATGATTCAAACCACCGCAGCGCAGTGCCTTTAATACCTATGGCATGCTCTAATCTCTGTAATAAAATTTTATGGTCAACAGTATCAAAAGCAGCACTGAGGTCTAACAGGACAAGCACAGAGATGAGTCCACTGTCTGAGGCCATAAGAAGATCATTTGTAACCTTCACTAATGCTGTTTCTGTACTATGATGAATTCTAAAACCTGACTGAATCGCTTCAAATAGACCATTCCTCTGCAGATGATCAGTTAGCTGTTTTACAACTACCCTTTCAAGAATTTTTGAGAGAAAAGGAAGGTTGGAGATTGGCCTATAATTAGCTAAGATAGCTGGGTCAAGTGATGGCTTTTTAAGTAATGGTTTAATTACTGCCACCTTAAAAGCCTGTGGTACATAGCCAACTAATAAAGATAGATTGATCATATTTAAGATTGAAGCATTAATTAATGGTAGGGCTTCTTTGAGCAGCCTGGTAGGAATGGGGTCTAATAGACATGTTGATGGTTTGGAGGAAGTAACTAATGAAAATAACTTTGTCAGCCTGGCTACAGTGCTGAAAAGAAACCTGGGGTTCTTATTTTCTTCAATTAGTGATGAGTAGTAAGTTGTCCTAGCTTTACGGAGGGCTTTTTTATAGAGCAACAGACTCTTTTTCCAAGCTAAGTGAAGATCTTCTAAATTAGTGAGACACCATTTCCTGTCCAACTTACGGGTTATCTATCTTTAATCTGCAAGTTTGTGAGTTATACCACGGAGTCAGGCACTTCTGATTTAAGGCTCTCTTTTTCAGAGGAGCTACAGCATCCAAAGTTGTGCCCAATGAGGATGTAAAACTATTGACGAGATAATCAATCTCACTCTCAGAGTTTAGGTAGCTACTCTGCACTGTGTTGGTATATGGCATTGGAGAACATAACAAAGAAGGAATCATATCCTTAAACCTAGTTACAGCGCTTTCCGAAAGACTTCTACTGTAATCAATCAATCAATCAATCAATTTTTTTATATAGCACCAAATCACAACAAACAGTTGCCCCAAGGCGCTTTATATTGTAAGGCAAGGCCATACAATAATTATGTAAAACCCCAACGGTCAAAACGACCCCCTGTGAGCAAGCACTTGGCTACAGTGGGAAGGAAAAACTCCCTTTTAACAGGAAGAAACCTCCAGCAGAACCAGGCTCAGGGAGGGGCAGTCCTCTGCTGGGACTGGTTGGGGCTGAGGGAGAGAACCAGGAAAAAGACATGCTGTGGAGGGGAGCAGAGATCGATTACTAATGATTAAATGCAGAGTGGTGCATACAGAGCAAAAAGAGAAAGAAACAGTGCATCATGGGAACCCCCCAGCAGTCTACGTCTATAGCAGCATAACTAAGGGATGGTTCAGGGTCACCTGATCCAGCCCTAAGATGGGACCTGATTATTCAAAACCTTATAAGTAAGAAGAAGAATTTTAAGTTCTATTCTAGAATTAACTTATTCCCCACTGCTGGGTAGTCCATTAAAGTAAATGTAAATGTTATTAAGAAATGGACAGAAGGGGGTTTTCAGGGAATACTGCTAAGTCTTCAATTTCCATACCATAAGTCAGAACAAGATCTAAAGTATGGTTAAAGTGGTGGGTGGACTCATTTACATTTTGAGTGAAGCCAATTGAGTCTAATAATAGATTAAATGCGGTGTTGAGGCTGTCATTCTCAGCATCTGTGTGGATGTTAAAATCGCCCACTATAATTATCTTATCTGAGCTAAGCACTACGTCAGATAAAAGGTCTGAAAATTCACAAAGAAACTCACAGTAACGACCAGGTGGACGATAGATAACAACAAATAAAACTGTTTTTTGGGACTTCCAATTTGGATGGACAAGACTAAGAGTCAAGCTTTCAAATTAATTAAAGCTCTGTCTGGGTTTTTGATTAATTAATAAGCTGGAGTGGAAGATTGCTGCTAATCCTCCCCCTCGACCCGTGCTACGAGTATTCTGACAGTTAGTGTGACTCGAGGGGTGTTGACTCATTTAAACTAAAATATTCATCCTGCTGTAACCAGGTTTCTGTAAGGCAGAATAAATCAATATGTTGATCAATTATTATATCACATTCACAGAATCATTGTCTGATTTAGAGATCCAGAGGTCAAAGGTCAAATCAGAATGTGGAGCCTCAGCAGCAGCTGAACAAGGTACAAACACAAAAAGATAACTTCAAATGAAAATACATTCAACCAGTTCATATTTTCTGCTGTGTGTGTGTGTGTGTGTGTGTGTGTGTGTGTGTGTGTGTGTGTGTGTGTGTGTGTGTGTGTGTGTGTGTGTGTGTGTGTGCAGAAACACTCTTGTGACATCACACTGATGTGGGAGAACCGTCTGGTTTTCCCACATCAGTGTGCCACATCTATTTCATGATCTACTTCAATAAGTCGATCAGCTGATGAAGTTTTGTGCATAAATTTGCATATTAATGAAGGGAACAGGATCAGTACTTTTCCACTGCAGGGACCAGTACTGTACTAAGATCCTGCTACCAGACCCGGACTGGTGCTGTGTGCTGCAGAGACCAGGGCGATGCATCTGTAACCTTTTTCGATCCTCCTCCAGAGTCAGACTGTTTGTGGAGCTGGATGTAAAGGGGCGGAGCATGCACAGCAACACTGCAGTGATTGGTCAAACAGTGCATGCATGTTTTTCTTTTGTTAGTTTTTCTAGCTGTGACATCATCATCATTATTTTTCACCAACAGAACACAGAGCAGACAGGAAAACTCGTTTAATACAGATTGTGTTTGTTTTGCTCCGCCCCTTTGTGACATTTGGAAGCTTGTTTACTTTGATAGAGTCAAAAAGAACAAAGTGACTGATTATTTTGAAAATTAATTTCCCTGATTCCACACTTCAGCTGTGATGATATTTGTTGTTTGAAGACACACAAAGTAGATCTTAAATCCTGATCTGACTGATCGCTCGGGTGACCTCTGACCCCACCCTTCATCAGTTGCTGTATTCAGCTTCTGGGACAGCGGCGCCTGTTAGTTTGGCGAATCTGTCCATTATAAAAGCAAAAAAAAAAAAAAAAATCAAACTGTAATTTGAGAATGTCTGTTTGTTTTGTTTTACTTCCTCTCAGAACCGACGCCTGATGAGACTGTTGCCGTGGTCTCAGATCAGAGCATTGCCGTGGTGATGGACAACGTCTCAGACAAAATGTCCCCAGACCTGCTGTCCATGCTGGTGGAGAACATTTCTGGGCTGAAGGACGAGAATGCTTACAGTCTGGAGTTGATCTGGGAAGACAACAGAGCCGTGGTCTCGTTCTTTAGCCACAAAGGTACAAATATCTGTCTGCAGGAAATAGACTGAGCCACACCAAAACCGGGTCCCGGATTCCCAAGAAAGACCAACCGTAGAGGCTAAAAGGGTTTTTAAAGACGTGTTTCTGTAAGTGAACGTTAAATACTGTCAGAGTGATGGAGGGTTCAGTAGACGAGAATTATTTAAAAAATAAAATAAAGTACTCACATGTGCTGTAAACACACTTTCCTGTTCAGTTAAATGAGAAGGTGTGTCCAAACAGGTAGTGTATATTCATAGTCTGTATATTCACAACTGTCAACTCTGCTTGTCAGGAGAAATTCCATCCTCCCGGCAAACATTTATATGTTAAAACAAAAAAAAAAAGTGAAATGGTCAAAATCAAAATTTGTATTCTTTAATTCCAGGGGTGAATGTATAGCTCACATTCACCCCTGACATCGGGGTGAATATGAGGCATAATTGTAAAGAGCTTTGAGCATCTGATGCAGATGGAAAAGCGCTATATAAATGTAGTCCATTTACCACTTAATACTGTGCGGTTAAAGCGCTGCATGCCAAAAAATCTTGAATTTTAGTTTTCAAATAAGAAATGGACCAGAAGCCCTGAAATGCTCTTGTCACCCACTAGATGGTGACAAAAGCTGCTCAAATGTGTGGCAAGGTCTGAAATGTTTATCCATTTGAAAAGTTCACTTCTGCCAAAAATAAGACAGCTGAGAGCCAAAAGTCAACTTACAGGTGTGTCCCTGACATTATGGACAACACTTGTATGTGTAAAGTCTGATTTACATTTCTCTGACTCCGTAGCCACGTAGATCCCTCTGCATTGTAGTGAACCCTCTTCTTGCCTGACGTGCACCTCCAAAAATTTGAAGCTACACGTCAGAACGACAGCGACCGTGCGGCCTGTGATTTGTCACTTTTCTGGTTTCACTCCTTCCTCTCCCGTCATATTTAAACATTTTTGCAGTGCGCACGGCAATTATATGTCGATCATGAATCACACAGAGGAACGTTTAGCAGAAAAGTCCACATATATGATCGACTTAAAACTACAAAGATGTTCAAATGACCCGCAGTTCATGGAAGGAAATTGTACACACCGTAATGTTGGCTTGGAGGTTGATGATTGAATAAAGAAGTGGAGCTTGTTGAGGGACAGATTAATCCAGAAAAAGGAGGGGTGGAAAATGACCAGGGACAGTGGCGGTGCAGGTGGAAAGACAGCCCTGCCTTGTTCTCCATGTCACACAGCCTACTATTTCAGCGGTTAAATTGCATTACTACACCCCCAACGTGATGGAGAACTTTGAAAGGGTCACACCCACGTCGATGTGATTGTGTGGCTACAGAGTTACGGAGTTGTAGAAGCATAAATCAGACTTAAGTTGTCTATGAGGGCAGCTTACACATGCAAGTAAGTTGTATGCATACCTGCACATACATGTGCCTCGCCCCTTTTTATTTGCATGTCCACAGAAAATCAGTTCCAACAAAGGTGAATACGTGAGATATAATGTTTTATTCGATAATAATATTATTCATTTCTTTGTATGTGTACTGGCCAGTAGAATACCACACAAACACAGTTTCAAAAGATTGATTGTAAAACACAGTTACTCTCACTTTAAGTTGCATTATGCTTGAAATAGTTCTGGTGCGACACACATACTGAAATATCACATGTAAATTGAACCCAATTTTCATATTGATTATCATCAAAGTATAAATTCATCACACATGTAATTTATTTATAAATATTTATCAGCTTTTCATAATTTTTAGTACTTTTATGATCATTTGAATCTGGCTCCCAACCAGTCAAAGATCTGCTCAAGTATTTGGAGTTTAGTGTGTGTGTGTGTGTGTGTGTGTGTGTGTGTGTGTGTGTGTGTGTGTGTGTGTGTGTGTGTGTGTGTGTGTGTGTGTGTCCATCTGACAGACAGTCAGACATCAAACAGGAAGAAGATCCCTGAAATGTTCCAGCTTCCATGTTTGAACAGGACGTCATCAAAACCTCTTCCTCCTGGCTTTAGAGGCTCCACCCACTTTTTGAGTATTTACAGTGAATGGCATTTTTCAGTCCAACCTGTGACTTAACCTGGACTGTTTTCCAGACGCTGAGAGGTTCCTCACTATGAGCACAAAGAGCTCGAAGTTCCAGAATCTCGGCCTGAGTGCTCAACCGCTCAAACCAGCAGACAGTGTCCGGGTGGAGGGACTTTCTCCTGCTGTGGTTAAAGGTACACATACTCATCAAGTTCTGTTCCACAACCAGCTAATCAGACTGCTGGAGAGATTCTAGGGGTCCAACAGGACACGGTGACACCAGAACAAAAAGACACCTGCCATTGATTCCTCCAGCCATTTTCTGTAACCGCTTACTTCAATTAAGGGTCACGGGGGCTGGAGCCTATCCCAGCAGTCACAGGGCGTGAGGCGGGTTCACCCTGGACAGGACACCAGTCTGTTGCAGGACCACATATAGACAAACACATTCACACCTACAGACAATTTAAAGATTCCAGTCCACCTAACCTGCATGTCTTTGGATGTGGGAGCAAGTCGGAGCTCCTGGAGAGAACCCACACAAACACGGAGAGACCATGCAAACTCCACACAGAAAGGCCATTGGGGGGGGGGGGTTGCTTCCGGGTCATGCCGAAGATGGCCACATAACTTTGGTGCTCTCCAACGGTATTGCCAGAAAACCTCCCTGAAAAGCCAATGAATTTTAAAACTTAAACATTTTTATCAAAATGGAGACTAGGGGAGGTAAAGGAAAGGAAAAAGTTAAGGGCACTGAGCTAAATTACGAGGAAATACAGCGTAGCCGGAGCGGCTCCTCCGAGGAAGACGAACACGAGAGAGCTAGCTTGGATAGCATACTCAAAGAACTGAAAGATTTTAGACGCGACAATAAGAAACAACTCTCAGACATTGAACAGAATCTGTATAAAACAAATGATCGACTAGATGAAGCAGAAGACCATATTGACGAGATGGAAACGGCGATGCAGGCAACATCGACTTTATTGGAACGGCTGTTACCACGGCAGATCGGTATGTAAGCTAAGTGAAGATCTTCACTTAACCTGGAAAAAGAGTCTGTTGCTCTATAAAAAAGCCCTCCGTAAAGCTAGGACATCTTTCTACTCATCACTAATTGAAGAAAATAAGAACAACCCCAGGTTTCTTTTCAGCACTGTAGCCAGGCTGACAAAGAGTCAGAGCTCTATTCAATCAATCAATCAATCAATCAATCAACTTTTTTCTTGTATAGCGCCAAATCACAACAAACAGTTGCCCCAAGGCGCTCCACATTGCAAGGCAAGGCCATACAATAATTATGAAACACAGTCTACGTCTAAAGCAACATAACCAAGGGATGGTCCAGGGTCACCCGATCCAGCCCTAACTATAAGCCTTAGCGAAAAGGAAAGTTTTAAGCCTAATCTTAAAAGTAGAGAGGGTATCTGTCTCCCTGATCTGAATTGGGAGCTGGTTCCACAGGAGAGGAGCCTGAAAGCTGAAGGCTCTGCCTCCCATTCTACTCTTACAAACCCTAGGAACTACAAGTAAGCCCGCAGTCTGAGAGCGAAGCGCTCTAATGGGGTAATATGGTACTACGAGGTCCCTAAGATAAGATGGGACCTGATTATTCAAAACCTTATAAGTAAGAAGAAGAATTTTAAATTCTATTCTAGCATTAACAGGAAGCCAATGAAGGGAGGCCAACACGGGTGAGATATGCTCTCTCCTGCTAGTCCCCGTCAGTACTCTAGCTGCAGCATTCTGAACCAACTGAAGGCTTTTTAGGGAACTTTTAGGACAACCTGATAATAATGAATTACAATAGTCCAGCCTAGAGGAAATAAATGCATGAATTAGTTTTTCAGCATCACTCTGAGACAAGACCTTTCTGATTTTAGAGATATTGCGTAAATGCAAAAAGGCAGTCCTACATATTTGTTTAATATGCGCTTTGAATGACATATCCTGATCAAAAATAACTCCAAGATTTCTCACAGTATTACTAGAGATCAGGGAAATGCCATCCAGAGTAACGATCTGGTTAGACACCATGCTTCTAAGATTTGTGGGGCCAAGTACAATAACTTCAGTTTTATCTGAGTTTAAAAGCAGGAAATTAGAGGTCATCCATGTCTTTATGTCTGTAAGACAATCCTGCAGTTTAGCTAATTGGTGCGTATCCTCTGGCTTCATGGATAGATAAAGCTGGGTATCATCTGCGTAACAATGAAAATTTAAGCAATACCGTCTAATAATACTGCCCAAGGGAAGCATGTATAAGTGAATAAAATTGGTCCTAGCACAGAACCTTGTGGAACTCCATAATTAACTTTAGTCTGTGAAGAAGATTCCCCATTTACATGAACAACTGTAATCTATTAGACAAATATGATTCAAACCACCGCAGCGCAATGCCTTTAATACCTATGACATGCTCTAATCTCTGTAATAAAATTTTATGGTCAACAGTATCAAAAGCAGCACTGAGGTCCAACAGAACAAGCACAGAGATAAGTCCACTGTCCGAAGCCATAAGAAGATCATTTGTAACCTTCACTAATGCTGTTTCTGTACTATGATGAATTCTAAAACCTGACTGAAACTCTTCAAATAGACCATTCCTCTGCAGGTGATCAGTTAGCTGTTTTACAACTACCCTCTCAAGAATCTTTGAGAGAAAAGGAAGGTTGGAGATTGGCCTATAATTAGCTAAGATAGCTGGGTCAAGTGATGGCTTTTTAAGTAATGGTTTAATTACTGCCACCTAAAAGGCCTGTGGTACATAACCAACTAACAAAGATAGATTGATCATATTTAAGATTGAAGCATTAAATAATGGTACGACTTCCTTGAGCAGCCTGGCAGGAATGGGGTCTAATAAGCATGTTGATGGTTTGGATGAAGTAACTAATGAAAATAACTCAGACAGAACAATCGGAGAGAAAGAGTCTAACCAATACCGGCATCACTGAAAGCAGCCAAAGATAACGATACATCTTTGGGATGGTTATGAGTAATTTTTTCTCTAATAGTCAAAATTTTGTTAGCAAAGAAAGTCATGAAGTCATTACTAGTTAAAGTTAATGGAATACTCAGCTCAATAGAGCTCTGACTCTTTGTCAGCCTGGCTACAGTGCTGAAAAGAAACCTGGGGTTGTTCTTATTTTCTTCAATTAGTGATGAGTAGAAAGATGTCCTAGCTTCACGAAGGGCTTTCTTATAGAGCAACAAACTCTTTTTCCAGGCTAAGTGAAGATCTTCTAAATTAGTGAGACGCCATTTCCTCTCCAACTTACGGGTTATCAGCTTTAAGCTACGAGTTTGTGAGTTATACCACGGAGTCAGACACTTCTGATTTAAAGCTCTCTTTTTCAGAGGAGCTACAGCATCCAAAGTTGTCTTCAATGAGGATGTAAAACTATTGACAAGATACTCTAACTCCCTTACAGAGTTTAGGTAGCTACTCTGCTCTGTGTTGGTATATGACATTAGAGAACATAAAGAAGGAATCATATCCTTAAACCTAGTTACAGCGCTTTCTGAAAGACTTCTAGTGTAATGAAACTTATTCCCCACTGCAGGGTAGTCCATCAGGGTAAATGTAAATGTTATTAAAAAATGATCAGACAAAAGGGAGTTTTCAGGGAATACTGTTAAGTCTTCTATTTCCATACCATAAGTCAGAACAAGATCTAAAATATGATTAAAGTGGTGGGTGGACTCATTTACTTTTTGAGCAAAGCCGATAGAGTCTAATAATAGATTAAATGCAGTGTTGAGGCTGTCATTCTCAGCATCTGTGTGGATGTTAAAATCGCCCACTATAATTATCTTATCTGAGCTAAGCACTAAGTCAGACAAAAGGTCTGAAAATTCACAGAGAAACGCACAGTAACGACCAGGTGGACGATAGATAATAACAAATAAAACTGGTTTTTGGGACTTCCAATTTGGATGGACAAGACTAAGAGACAAGCTTTCAAATGAATTAAAGCTCTGTCTAGGTTTTTGATTAATTAATAAGCTGGAATGGAAGATTGCTGCTAATCCTCCGCCCCGGCCCGTGCTACGAGCATTCTGACAGTTAGTGTGACTCGGGGGTGTTGACTCATTTAACTAACATATTCATCCTGCTGTAACCAAGTTTCTGTTAGGCAGAATAAATCAATACGTTGATCAATTATTATATCATTTACCAACAGGGACTTAGAAGAAAGAGACCTAATGTTTAATAGACCACATTTAACTGTTTTAGTCTGTGGTGCAGTTGAAGGTGCTATATTATTTTTTCTTTTTGAATTTTTATGCTTAAATAGATTTTTGCTAGTTATTGGTGGTCTGGGAGCAGGCACCGTCTCTACGGGGATGGGGTAATAGGGGGATGGCAGGGGGAGAGAAGCTGCAGAGAGGTGTATAAGACCACAGCTCTGCCTCCTGGTCCCAACGCTAGACAGTCACAGTTTGGAGGATCCCAAAAAATTGGCCAGATTTCTAGAAATGAGAGCTGCTCCCTCTAAAGTGGGATGGATGCCGTCTCTCCTAACAAGACCAGGTTTTCCCCAGAAGCTTTGCCAATTATCAATGAAGCCCACCTCATTTTTTGGACACCACTCAGACAGACAGCAATTCAAGGAGAACATGCGGCTAAACATGTCACTCCCGGTCTGATTGGGGAGGGGCCCAGAGAAAACAACAGAGTCCGACATTGTTTTTGCAAAGTTACACACCGATTCAATGTTAATTTTAGTGACCTCCGATTGGCGTAACCGGGTGTCATTACTGCCGACGTGAATTACAATCTTACCAAATTTACGCTTAGCCTTAGCCAGCAATTTCAAATGTCCTTCGATGTCGCCTGCTCTGGCCCCCGGAAGACAATTGACAATGGTTGCTGGTGTCGCTAACTTCACATTTCTCAAAACAGAGTCGCCAATAACCAGAGTTTGATCCTCGGCGAGTGTATCGTCGAGTGGGGAAAAACGGTTAGAGATGTGAACGGGTTGACGGTGTACACGGGGCTTCTGTTTAGGGCTACGCTTCCTCCTCACAGTCACCCAGTCAGCCTGCCTCCCGACTGCACGGGGTCTGCCAGGGGGGAACTAACGGCGGCTAAGCTACCTTGGTCCGCACCGACTACAGGGGCCTGGCTAGCTGTAGAATTTTCCACGGTGCGGAGCCGAGCCTCCAATTCGCCCAGCCTGGCCTCCAAAGCTACGAATAAGCTGCACTTATTACAAGTACCGTTACTGCTAAAAGAGGCCGAGGAATAACTAAACATTTCACACCCAGAGCAGAAAAGTACGGGAGAGACAGGAGAAGCCGCCATGCTAAAACGGCTAAGAGCTAGTAGCTACGCTAAGCTAGCGGATTCCCAAACAGGGAATCCGACACTAGACAGGCTGTGGAGCAGCACAGGTAACGCACGACACAGTGCTAAAAAATAAAATAAAATAAAAATAAAAATCCACAGGACAGGCTGTGGAGCAGCACAGGCAACGCACGACAACAGTGCTAAAAAATAAAATAAAAATAAAAATCCACTGGACAGGCTGTGGAGCAGCACAGGCAACGCAGGACAACAGTGCTAAATCAAAATCCACTGGACATATATGAATCCAAAACAAATCAAACCCATGCTCGTTATTCATGGACAAAACAGTTCTCTTACCTTGCAGCCCAGCCACAGAGAGAAACGATGCATGCAGCCACCTGCACTGCTAAAGGCTCAGAACACAAAGCTCTGTTGAGCTCAGTATTCCATTAACTTTAACTAGTAATGACTTCATGACTTTCTTTGCTAACAAAATTTTAACTATTAGAGAAAAAATTACTCATAACCATCCCAAAGACGTATCGTTATCTTTGGCTGCTTTCAGTGATGCCGGTATTTGGTTAGACTCTTTCTCTCCGATTGTTCTGTCTGAGTTATTTTCATTAGTTACTTCATCCAAACCATCAACATGTTTATTAGACCCCATTCCTACCAGGCTGCTCAAGGAAGCCCTACCATTATTTAATGCTTCGATCTTAAATATGATCAATCTATCTTTGTTAGTTGGCTATGTACCACAGGCTTTTAAGGTGGCAGTAATTAAACCATTACTTAAAAAGCCATCACTTGACCCAGCTATCTTAGCTAATTATAGGCCAATCTCCAACCTTCCTTTTCTCTCAAAAATTCTTGAAAGGGTAGTTGTTAAACAGCTAACTGATCATCTGCAGAGGAATGGTCTACTTGAAGAGTTTCAGTCAGGTTTTAGAATTCATCATAGTACAGAAACAGCATTAGTGAAGGTTACAAATGATCTTCTTATGGCCTCAGACAGTGGACTCATCTCTGTGCTTGTTCTGTTAGACCTCAGTGCTGCTTTTGATACTGTTGACCATAAAATTTTATTACAGAGATTAGAGCATGCCATAGGTATTAAAGGCACTGCGCTGCGGTGGTTTGAATCATATTTGTCTAATAGATTACAATTTGTTCATGTAAATGGGGAATCTTCTTCACAGACTAAAGTTAATTATGGAGTTCCACAAGGTTCTGTGCTAGGACCAATTTTATTCACTTTATACATGCTTCCCTTAGGCAGTATTATTAGACAGTATTGCTTAAATTTTCATTGTTACGCAGATGATACCCAGCTTTATCTATCCATGAAGCCAGAGGACACACACCAATTAGCTAAACTGCAGGATTGTCTTACAGACATAAAGACATGGATGACCTCTAATTTCCTGCTTTTAAACTCAGATAAAACTGAAGTTATTGTACTTGGCCCCACAAATCTTAGAAACATGGTGTCTAACCAGATCCTTACTCTGGATGGCATTACCCTGACCTCTAGTAATACTGTGAGAAATCTTGGAGTCATTTTTGATCAGGATATGTCATTCAGAGCGCATATTAAACAAATATGTAGGACTGCTTTTTTGCATTTACGCAATATCTCTAAAATCAGAAAGGTCTTGTCTCAGAGTGATGCTGAAAAACTAATTCATGCATTTATTTCCTCTAGGCTGGACTATTGTAATTCATTATTATCAGGTTGTCCTAAAAGTTCCCTAAAAAGCCTTCAGTTAATTCAAAATGCTGCAGCTAGAGTACTGACGGGGACTAGAAGGAGAGAGCATATCTCACCCATATTGGCCTCTCTTCATTGGCTTCCTGTTAATTCTAGAATAGAATTTAAAATTCTTCTTCTTACTTATAAGGTTTTGAATAATCAGGTCCCATCTTATCTTAGGGACCTCGTAGTACCATATCACCCCAATAGAGCGCTTCGCTCTCAGACTGCAGGCTTACTTGTAGTTCCTAGGGTTTGTAAGAGTAGAATGGGAGGCAGAGCCTTCAGCTTTCAGGCTCCTCTCCTGTGTCTCCCAATTCAGATCAGGGAGACAGACACCCTCTCTACTTTTAAGATTAGGCTTAAAACTTTCCTTTTTGCTAAAGCTTATAGTTAGGGCTGGATCAGGTGACCCTGAACCATCCCTTAGTTATGCTGCTATAGACGTAGACTGCTGGGGGGTTCCCATGATGCACTGTTTCTTTCTCTTTTTGCTCTGTACGCACCACTCTGCATTTAATCATTAGTGATCGATCTCTGCTCCCCTCCACAGCATGTCTTTTTCCTGGTTCTCTCCCTCAGCCCCAACCAGTCCCAGCAGAAGACTGCCCCTCCCTGAGCCTGGTTCTGCTGGAGGTTTCTTCCTGTTAAAAGGGAGTTTTTCCTTCCCACTGTAGCCAAGTGCTTGCTCACAGGGGGTCGTTTTGACCGTTGGGGTTTTACATAATTATTGTATGGCCTTGCCTTACAATATAAAGCGCCTTGGGGCAACTGTTTGTTGTGATTTGGCGCTATATAAAAAAATTGATTGATTGATTGATTGATTAAGCTAAGCTAACAGAACAAGAGGCCCAGGCTCGGAGAGATAACATAAGAATCTACAATATCCCCGAGCAAGCGGAGGGCAACAACATGGTTTCCTTTTTGGAAAAAATGCTACGAGACTCTTTGGCCTTTTCATGTGAGGCTGAAGTAAAGATTGAAAGAGCCCACAGAGCACTGGGATCCAAGCCCACTGACCCGTCAAAGCCTCACTCCATCATTGCTAAGTTTGCTAGCTCCAGAGTCAAAGAGGAGGTTATCAGGAGAGCTTGGCAGAAGAAGAAAGTCTTCTACGACAACAAACGATTCTACGTGGATCATGACTACCGGTCGGTTATCCTTAAGAAACGCGCTGAGTACAGACAAGTAAAGACTGTGCTCAAAGAGAGGAAAATCAAGTTTCAGACTCCATATCCTGCCAAAATGTGAGTGTTTTTTGATGAAGGGACCCGGCTGTACCAAAACGCAGCCGAGGCGACAGCGGATACAGTAGTGTTCAGAATAATAGTAGTGCTATGTTACTAAAAAGATTAATCCAGGTTTTGAGTATATTTCTTATTATTACATGGGAAACAAGGTACTAGTAGATTCAGTAGATTGCTAAAAAAACAGTTTGAACATAATAGTTTTGAGTTTGTAGCATCAACAGCAGATGCTACTATTATTGTGAACACCCCCTTTTCTCCTTTTTTTTTTTTTTTACTGATAGCCCAATTTCATAGCCTTAAGAGTGTGCATATCATGAATGCTTGGTCTTGTTGGATTTGTGAGAATCTACTGAATCTACTGGTACCTTGTTTTCCATGTAACAATAAGAAATATACTCAAAACCTGGATTAATCTTTCTAGTCGATTAATCTTTCTAGTCACATAGCACTACTATTATTCTGAACACTACTGTATGTCATCACGTGGATTCCCAGTCACGTCATCTCGCCCCTCGTCAACTCATTTCAGCGCGAGCTACAGCAGCTTTCATCATGGCAGAGGGCCAGGGACAAGGACACGGCAGCACGGAGGAATGCAACCCCCCAAGCAAGTGAAGATACCCGGCTGCGGGTTGTAGGAAAAACTACAAGAATTCAGGCAGCAGACCGCTACAAATGAGTAGCTATCAGTGATACTAATTTAGATGGTTGTCTACCTCAAGGCAAAAGCTGTCTATCTGTTCTGGAAGAGAGAGAGACAGAGAGAGAGGAAAAAAGTGTCCCCCTTTTATTCCTGATTCTGATTGTAATATAATACGCCGGACATGGACACTAACTGTTATGAGTACTGACGTAGTAGAGCCACCTACGCAGGCCCTGCTCTTAGTGGCAGGCTTTCTCCAGACTGGAGCTCTAATAACATGGCGAGCCCACTGAAGGTTCAATTTTCGCGAGCCTCTGCACTGGAAGAACACCTCCCACACTGAGTTTTTGGTTTTAATTTTTTAATTTGTTCACGCGTTATTGTTCAAAGTTTTGTGGATGCAACGAGTTTATGAACACTATACTGAGAGACTGTTTCTTATAACAAAGCTATGACTAATGGTATAAAATTTGCTTCGTATCATGTCAATGGGGTTCTGAACCTGATAAAATGAAATAAGATACTCTCTAAACTAAAAAAGGAGAAAGTTGAAATTGCCATGCTTCAAGAAACCCATCTTAATTCTACTGAACATGAGAAATTGAGAAGAATGGGCTTTACTAAAGTATACTATTCATCCTATAAAACCGGTCACAGAAGGGGGGTTGCCACTCTAATATCTCACAAGATTCCATTTGAACTGATTTCTGAAAGGAAGGACAAGGAAGGAAATATTCATTAATATCAGGAAAAATAGATGGTGTTATTGTAACGCTGCTTAATGTATACGCTCCCCCCCAGTAGTGACTTTATATTCTACAGAAAACTTTTTGAGGTAATGATACAAGCAAATGGCATTGCTATCTGTGGGGGGGACTGGAACATGAGACTCAACTCAAGGCTTGACTCGTCAAACCTCCCTACAAAAGAAAATTAAAATACTAATGTCAGACCATGTTATAATAGATACTTGGAGGAATCTTTTTCCAACAAGTCGTGATTATACCCACTACTCTCACTCACACACGGTATACTCCAGGATTGATTAGTTCTTTATTTTTAAACAGGATTGCCATCGGATACAAAAGGCTGACGTAGGAAATATTGATCTGTCAGATCATGCCCCCATTTTTTGACTTTAGAAATTAACAGTGAACCCAAGAATACGCTATGGAAAATTAGATCAAATGTGTTAAATGATTTGCAATTCACCGAATTAACTAAAATGGACATCACAATTTTTTTTAAATGAAAACCAGAATGGAGAAGTACGGCCAGAAATTGTCTGGGACTCACTGAAAGCATTCATGAGAGGTAAAATTATATCTTTTTGTTCATACACTCAACAAAAATATAAACGCAACACTTTTGGTTTATTCCGATTTTGTATGAGATGAACTCAAAGATCTAAAACTTTTTCCACATACACAATATCACCATTTCCCTCAAATATTGGTCACAAACCAGTCTAAATCTGTGATAGTGAGCACTTCTCCTTTGCTGAGATAATCCATCCCACCTCAAAGGTGTGCCATATCAAGATGCTGATTAGACACCATGATTAGTGCACAGGTGTGCCTTAGACTGTCCACAATAAAAGGCCACTCTCAAAGGTGCAGTTTTGTTTTATTGGGGGGGGGGATACCAGTCAGTATCTGGTGTGACCACCATTTGCCTCATGCAGTGCAACACATCTCCTTCGCATAGAGTTGATCAAGTTGTCAATTGTGGCCTGTGGAATGTTGGTCCACTCCTCTTCAATGGCTGTGCGAAGTTGCGACGATGAACTGGAGTCAGGTCGAGACCCCGATGAGGACGACGAGCATGCAGATGAGCTTCCCTGAGACGGTTTCTGACAGTTTGTGCAGAAATTCTTTGGTTATGCAAACCGATTGTTTCAGCAGCTGTCCGAGTGGCTGGTCTCAGACGATCTTGGAGGTGAACATGCTGGATGTGGAGGTCCTGGGCTGGTGTGGTTACACGTGGTCTGCGGTTGTGAGGCTGGTTGGATGTACTGCCAAATTCTCTGAAACGCCTTTGGAGACGGCTTATGGTAGAGAAATGAACATTCAATACACGAGCAACAGCTCTGGTTGACATTCCTGCTGTCAGCATGTCAATTGCACGCTCCCTCAAATCTTGCGACATCTGTGGCATTGTGCTGTGTGATAAAACTGCACCTTTCAGAGTGGCCTTTTATTGTGGGCAGTCTAAGGCACACCTGTGCACTAATCATGGTGTCTAATCAGCATCTTGATATGGCACACCTGTGAGGTGGGATGGATTATCTCAGCAAAGGAGAAGTGCTCACTATCACAGATTTAGACTGGTTTGTGAACAATATTTGAGGGAAATGGTGATATTGTGTATGTGAAGAAAGTTTTAGGTCTTTGAGTTCATCTCATACAAAATGGGAGCAAAACCAAAAGTGTTGCGTTTATATTTTTGTTGAGTATATAAAAAGAGAAAAAGACAAGCCAAATTGAAGGAGATAAACAAAGAATTAAAAGAGCTCATGACAAAACACAAGAGAGGGTAGGGGTGTAGGGGTGGTGGCCAAGTGGTTAATGCACTTGGTTTCAGTGCAGAAGGTTCCGGGTTCAAATCCCACCCCTGCCACATTTCTCCATGTAATGTGGAGTTGCATCAGGAAGGGCATCCGGCGTAAAATTTGTGCCAATTCACCATGCAGATCCACCTTGGATTTGCTGTGGCGACCCCGAGTGCAAACAAGGGAGCAGCCGAAGGGACTTACTATGATAAAACACAAGAGAGAACTGAATCCAGAGCTTGATATAAAACTAAAACTTGTAAGAAATAGAATAAATGCAATGTACCAACAGGAAATACGAAAGAAGATGGTCATCACTAAACAAAAATATTATGAGTCAGTTTCCAGATTCGCCAAATTACTTGCAAGCAAATTACAAAAACAACAAGCAGACAATACAATATACAAAATAAAAGATCCAATTTAGAAAATGAAGGTATATAAACAATCCAAAATTCAAGGTGTTTTTCAAAATTACTATAAGCACTTATACACACAACCAAATATACAAAATGTTCAACAGATAAACATTTTTTTGAAACAGCTCACTGTACCTACTCTGTCTGAAAATCAAAATAGAATACTTATGGCTGAAATAACGGAAAGAGAGCTGTCCTGTGCGATATCAAGTCTGAACGCAAACAAATCACCTGGTCCAGACGGCTTTCCTGCTGAATGGTATAAAAAATTTAAAGTGGAGATATTACCATTTCTTCTAAAAAATATTAAATTTAGCTCTAAAAGATGGAAAGATGCCACCTTCGTGGAAAGAAGCAATTATTTCTATAATTCCAAAAGAAGGAAAGGATCCACTTAATTGTAGCTCATTTAGACCCATTTCTGTTCTCAATATTGATTATAAATTATTTACATCAATTCTGGCAAAAAGATTAGAGGGAATCTTACCGACCCTTATTAATGCTGATCAAACAGGCTTCATCTCACAGAGACAAACATATGATAATATAAGACTTGCTCTGCACATAATGAACCACCTTAAAAATAGGAAGATTCAGGCAGCTTTGGTCAGCCTTGATGCAGAGAATGCCTTTGACTCTGTGAGCTGGAGTTTTTTTTATATATATATATATATATATATATATATATATATATATATAAGTACTAGAGAGATTTGGTTTTCATAGTAATTTTATAAAAACAATTAGAGCACTATATACAAAACCAATTGCTCGGATAAAGATAAATGGACATTTAACAAATTCTTTTGAACTGGAATGTAGGACTAGGCAAGGTTGTGGACTCTCACCTCTTTTGTTCTCCCTTTACATAGAACCTCTTGCTCAGATGACAAGACAAACAAATTAAATAATGGGAATAGACATCTCTGGAGACATACACAAGGTGGCACTATATGCCGACAGTGTCTTTATATATCTAAAGGAACCAACTAAATCATTGCCCATATTATTTAATTGTCTAAAAACATTTGGCAACTATGCTGGATATAAACTGAATGTGAATAAAACACAGATAATCACATTAAATTACGATCCTCCAACAAATTTACGCAAAGAGCTAAAACTAAAATGGGACTTAAATACTTTGATACTTAGGAGTTGTAATTCTCACTGAAATTATGACTATAGCTAAACATAACTATGATGAACTTGTTGCAAAAATCAAATAAGACATTCAGAGATGGTCTGCTGTTCCCTTTATGAGTTTAACTCAAAGAATTGAGTCAGTAAAAATGAACATATTGCCAAGATTTCTTTTCAAGCTCTCCCTGTTGAAGTTACTAAAAAGAAGTTCGTGGAATGGGAAAAAATAATCTCTAGGTTCATATGGCTGGGGAAAAAAACACGAGTGAGATTCAAGACATTACAACGTTCTAAAGAGAATGGAGGAATGGCAGTACCTAATTTGAAAGACTATTATTACTCAGCGCAAATCAAACCCTTATTAAATTTGTGCAACCCTGAGTATCAGGCTTGATGGAAGGATATTGAGTCTCGTGTTTTGTCAGACCCCCCACTGCAGGCAATATTAGGGAACAAAGATTTAGGAAGAATCCTTAATGGAGTTGAAAATCCATGGCTGGAGTCGTCATTAAAATCTTGGTCGAAAATGAAAGAGGAATATAAATTACATAATAATTTGAAGATCGTGAGATGGTGTGCATACGATCCTGACTTTAAACCCAACCAAATAGACACTGGATTTCACAATTGGATACTTAAAGGCATAACAACATACTACTCTTTAACAGATAAAGGGATATTAAAGGATTTTCAGACTCTCATGAACAGTCATAACATGAGAAAACAAGATTTTTATAGATATTTGCAAGTGCGCCATTATATTAATAAAGAAATAAGTTTCCCTCTAGATGTGCAGGAACCGGTGCTCAAGGAAATACTAAATTCATACAGCGCAAAATCAAAAAAAGGTGTAATATCTAGATTATATAAAGGGTTTATGAGTAAAAAAACATATTCAACACAATATGTATAAATGAAAAGGATGGCTCCATTATAATGACTGATGAAGAGTGGCGGGGTTACCGTACATCTGTGTGGAAATGCACAAATTCACACTCTTGAAGAGAATTCAATTGGAAATGCTTAATTTTTTTTTATTTTTTTATCACTCCAAAGCAAAAAACCTATTATAACGGGGAGGAGTGCTGGAGACAGTGTGGAAGCCAAGATGCCAATCATTGGCACATATTTTGGGGCTGCCCAATAATAAAACAATTTTGGAAGGATGTACACAAAAGTATGGAATCCATATTCAAGGTTACAATACCCTTTGAATTTACATCTTTAATTATGGGTAGGACCGAAATGCAATCAAACAATGTATATTTATATAGAATTTTAATAACTGTCGGCAAAAAAGCTATGACCAGGCACTGGCTCCTCTCTGAACCACCAAATCTTGAAAAATGGATAGAGTTCGTGAACAAAATATCCCAGATGGAAGGAATTACTTTTTCACTCCAATTACAAATTAGTAAATTTTTAGAATTATGGTCAAAATGGTCATTTTATGTTCAGGCAAACCAAAATCAATATGCAGAAACTTTGAACGTACAAGATATGTCAGTATAATGAAAAGGTACTTGGAAAAGTGAGAATTAGTACTTCTGTTTTTTTGTTTTTTGTTCTCCTTCTCTTTCTTTTTTTGTCAGTTTAACTAAGGTTATCGAGATCAGTCTTGAAGATTAAGTCTCTTGGTGATGTTTGTGTTTTGTTATAATGCATCCAATGTTTTATAGTTGTTTTATTAATAACCAAAAAAGAAAAAATTAATGAAACGTTGGGAATGGAATTGGTTACTGGTCACATTCTAATTCTGTGACTATGAAGGAACACCGATGTATGTCCTGCAATTTTCTCAATGTTCCAAAATAAAAATTAAAAAAAAAAAAGATAGGCCACACCTTCTTGCTGTGAGACACCAGTGCTAACCACTAAGCTATTGTGCTGCCATCAGTCATTGATGACTTTCAGAAATCAGTTAAAAATTTATTGAACCGGCTAAATGTCTTTAAATTGAAAACTGGAATGCACTGAAAAATTTTGTTTGTCCCACTTCAGCCCCTGTCTCTCCTTTGTTTGTTTGTTTATTTGTTTGCTTGCTTGCTTGCTTGCTTGTTTCTTTATGGGAGAGGTTAAAACACTTTAGTTGTAGGATCACTGTGGAATCAAATTGTTACTTTAAATTGTTGTTTGCACCCCCCCAGACATGCTGGAGCTGTATTTTGAGAAGAGCTGGGCTGCGCCAGTAAAAGTCGTCATGATCCCTGAGGAGCAGGCTGCTCTCATCACGTTCGCTGACCCCAAAGGTCTGTTAGTTTTACTGCTGGTTGACCTGCTTATGTGCCATGAAAGTGAAAACTGGATGTCTGAAGTATTAAATCAAACTGGACTGAGAGATCCAGTTAGGTTTTGACTTGGTACTTAGAATTAGAGCCAGACCGATATTGATTTTCTGGGGGCTGATACCAATATCGATATATGGGAGAGTAAAAACTTATGAACCCGATATACATGTAAAAAATGTTGATGATTCCTAACATTTTGTTTTTAAACCCTTATGACAAAGAAATGTGATTGCATTTTGATGTTTTACAGCTTATTTGCTATAAATAATTGTAAATATAAACAACAATGTCCCAACGTACATCACGCTGCTATCACTCCAATTGGCAGTTGCCGTGTCACAACAGTCTGCATTTTCATAAAACAGACCTCTTGTCAAGCTGGCTGCGTAACGACTGCTTGTCTTTGAAAATGAATGGCAGTTAATCACTTTGCTAACACTCATAGCTAATGTGACCAAAGGGTGATGGTCCCAGCCATTTTGGCCGATGTTATTGGCCAACCCATATATCGGTCAGGCTCTAGTTATAATGATTGAGAAACCAAAGGTCCTCTTACAGTCATGACTAATCTCCTTTCCTGGTCCTTGTATTTGTTGTAGTTGTGGGAAGCATATGCTCAACAGAAAACCACGTGATGCGTTCGACCCCAATCAGCATCTATCCATACTACAAATCCCTGGGCACAGCCTTGTACGGGAAAAAACGGCCGGCATTTAAGATGCCTAAACCCTTCACAGAGGGTGTTCACCACGCAGTCTGGAAATTCCTCGTGATGAAGAACCAACTAAAAACCATCAATGAACACATGCAGCCGTATTTCTGCACTGTGGATTTTGATAAACCAGAAGTGAAACTAAAACCTCTCCCAAGTTTTTTGAGGCAGAAAGGTCTGACTGCCCAACTTGTGGATAACTGGAAGAGTAACGCTCAAGAGGCATTCCGTCGACTTATGGCTGGGTACACAGTGTTTGAATGTCCAGCAAATGCTGCTGTTTGGAAAGCAACAGAGAAGGATCTCCGTTCATTAGTGAAAGAAGATGCTCACCTGATGCTCGATGTCTCCAGGGGAAGTGTGATTGTAGCTTGTCAGGAGGACCATGTAAACCAGATCAGGGGTTCCATAGAGAGCATTGTTCTTAAAGCCACGCATCAGATTGAACGGCAGACAAACGGTGTTTCTGAGGTCATGGATTTGTCACCGGTAGTATTCTACATCCTGAAGCAGGAGGGTTTGCAGAGGGCAGTCCAGGACATCTCCCCCGAGATAAACCTTTCCTACAATGACAGTGCCAAGAAGTTAACCATTTCAGGACTTCCCACAGAGGTTGTTGCGACTAAGTCCTGGATGTTGCAGACAAATATCAACATGAGTAGAAAACAAGTGGATGTGAAGCCATGTGTCTTAGACTTTCTGAAGACAGCAGCTCCCATGGACATGTCACAGGACCTGTTCACATCCCACGGTATAAGTGCCTTCTACAGCATTGTGACAGGAGGAGTCCTTCTCACAGGAAGTTCTGACAGGGCCCTCGCAGATGCCGAGAAAAGATTGAATATAGTTTTGTGGCAGGAGATTCTATATGTGAAAGACCAGGAAGTACTGAAACTTACCAAGTTGATGGACCTGAACAAGACACTCTTAGAAACCTATAATTCCGCAAAGAAGGTAACAGTACTCATTCAGCTCAACGTAGACAAGATAACAGTGGTCGGCTTTGAGAATCCTGTCAAAGAGGTCAGCCGCACTCTGAAGGGCTTTATTGTGGACTTCTCAAGAGTTCAGAAAACCATTCGTGTTGAGTCCTGTGCTGTTGCTGAGTTTATTGAGAAGAAAAAACAAGATGAGTGGTTCAATATTGCCAAAACTAATGAAGTGACCATTCAGTTTAATCCTGGGAGGCCAAGAATTACCCTCGCTGGGGCCAACCTTCATGTCCAGAAGGCCAAAGCCTGCTTACAGAACCTGACTGTTACTCTCTGCACCGACAACTTCACAGTGAACAAGCCTGGAGCAAAGAAATATTTTCTGTCTCAAGGACATCTACTCCTGTCTTCAGCCTTGACAGAGTTGAGGTGTGTGATGGTGCTGCGTCCAGAGAATGAAGAGGAGGAGGATGAGGAGGAGAAAGAGGCCGGTGGGGGAGATTCCGGAGTTTGTTATTGCAAAGTGAAGACTGCCAGTGGAGTTCTGGTTTCAGTCAGCAAGGCTGATATCTGTAGCCTCCGGGTTGATGCTGTGGTCAACGCAGCAAATGAGGACTTGCAGCACATTGGCGGTCTGGCGCTTGCCCTCCTGACAGCTGCTGGACCACAGCTGCAGAAAGTCTGCAATGATCTTATCGCCAGAAATGGTCGTCTACGGCCGGGTGATGCCATCTTAACAGATTCCTTCAAACTGCCAGCCAAGTACGTCGTACATGCAGTTGGTCCACGGTTCACTGATTTTGAAAAGAAGACGGCAGTGGCACATCTCAAGTTTGCTGTAAAAGAAAGTCTCAGCCAAGCGGAGAAGGTCGGATGCCACACTGTGGCGCTGCCAGCGATCAGCTCCGGGATGTTTGGCTTTCCCACTGACCTTTGCTGTGAGACCATCGCTCAGGCAGTGCGCGAGTATTGTGACAGTTTGGGATGCCCAGGATCACTGACGGAGGTTCACTTGGTGGACAACAAGGCTCAAACTGTGAGGGACATGGCCAGGGCTGTAGACAACGAGTTCAAAGACCTCGGGCCGACGACGACGACACCACAGCATGCCACTGGAATGACTTCACGGTAAAAATCACAATGTATTAAATATCAGTTTGTGTTTTGCTCAGTGGTGGGCACAGCTTACCAAAACGTTAGCTTTGATAACAGTTAATCCGCTAACTGAAAAGTTAACTTTTATAAAGTGAGACCGATAAACCCTAAAAAAAAAAAATTGTTACAGATAAAAGCTAAACCGATAACTTTCAGTATTGACTTCAGTACACTAGCAGCTACTGACACAACAATGAGAAAGTGCTTCTGTGTCCGATCAGCCTTCTCTCAGCAAAAGAGACCTGACAACCAGAGTGAAAGGAGGCAAAAAGCAAAAGGAAGAAAGCGGGGAAAATAAAGACAATTTCTCTTCATACCATACAGACTCACCGGCATATCACCCAAGTCATTCACAGGCAGACAGTTTTGACTTATGGTTAAAATTTTAAACAAACTAATTCCACACGTTATTAAAATTAGCATCACATCTGTTGTTTTATAAAGTGAAAATATCAGCTATATGTTTAAGTTTTAAAGTAATGCACTTACTTAGAAGGTTTTAGTGTTTAGACACACGCTGCAGTGCATTATGGGTAAATTAGTTTCCTGACATGAGTGGTTGGCTGAACACACAACATACTGAAACGTGTGGTGGGTTTTACAAATAAATCTGTATTTGTAAATATGTCTTTTTTTTTTCATTTGTAAAGAAAAAGGCCATTTGAAAACTGAAAATTCTGTTTAAGTGGATTCAGCACTTTTAGCCAATGTGTGGCGGGTGGCAAATGCCGTTTATACTGCCACAAACACTGCCATCTACTGGCCAGTAGGTGGCAGTAGCCAGTGGCATTGGCCTTTGGCTAAAAGGGTGGACAATGGAGAATGAACATAAGTTTATTACAGGATGATCAATTTGCCTTAAAACTTGGGGAAGATATAAGAATATTTTAGGAATTAAATAAAGGAACAACAGAGAGATTATCCACAGTGTGGGACGCTCTTAAAGTATTCAGAGGAAAGTTTATAGCCTATAGTCTGAACAGTATTTGCCGCCTGCCACACATTGCCATAAGTCAAAACTGTCTGCCTGGGTATGACTTGTGGGGTATGCCAGCAAGTCTGTATGGTGTGAAGAGAAATTATCTTTTTTCTCTCTTCCTTTTTCTCTAGTAGTCAGCTCTGCTCTGCCTGCAGAGGATAGAGGTGCACTTCTCATAGCTGTCTGTCTGCTACAAAACATGTAACAGGCAGGCACTAAAATCTTTTAATTTCAGACTTCACAAATGTTTTTAATTATTAAGCTTTTTTCACTATGCCCGGATGCCTCGCTGGCAAGGTGTTCCGGGCACGTCCCATTGGGAGGAGGCCCCGGGGAAGACCCAGGACACGCTGGAGGGACTACATCTCTCGGCTGGCTTGGGAACGCCTTGGGGTTCCCCCGGAGGAGCTGGGGAGGTGTGTGTGGATCGGGAGGTCTGGGCGGCTTTGCTTGAGCTGCTGCCCCCGCGACCCGACTCCGGATAAAGCGGAAGAAAATGGATGGATGGATGGACTATGCTCGCAAAAATATGTTAGTGGTCTAAAAATTATCAAAAGCTAATTGGTCCGTTGATGGTTTTCAAAGTTATCTGAAAAGCTAATCCGCTAATGAAAATATTAGCTTTGATAATTAGAGGTTAGCGGATTAGCCGAACTGTGCCCACCACTGGTTTTGCTAAATGCTGCGGAGCCGTTGCCGATGTCCTCTGCTAGCTGTAAACTTCCTGCGTTAGCAACATTAGCACATAGATGTAAATTGAACATTGTTTTTTTTTTCATGGAGGTGTCAGGACCACTTGGCACCACCTACTGGTGTGGAGTGTTCATTTTTTTTCATTGTCTGAAGTTCACTGTGATGTTAATTACTGGAGGATGGAAGTCTGTGTCTCAGTTGTGCTTCAGTCTTGTTGCTAAGCAACATTAATCATGTCGTTGATGAATCAGTGATTCCAACATGTGGTTCAAACTGATGTTTCTGACACTTTTGCTGATTTACATTCTAACTTTATTTAACCCGGTGCTTAACAACGCTGTGTTTGTGTCTGTGATCCTCGTGGTTCTGATCCCAGTCAGTCCCATCCAGTTCGAGGTGGACATCAGAGCCAGTCTCCAAGACATAACGAGTTTGGTGAAAAGGGACGCGGACGAGATGCTGGGGGGCCTGCAGCTGGACCCCAGGGGGGTGGGCAGAGTTACCGAGGACCTCAGAAAGGTGGGCAGAGTCTTGGAGGCCTTCATAACAGGCCCGCAGAGTAAGTATCTGGATGGAGGGACTATGTCCCCGTCTCAACACTGTCCTCCATCGTTTTTGCTTGTATTTTGTCTTATTTTTGGGCTTTTTTATGCACCGCACTGACCGCACGCCAGAATTCCACATCAGGAGGTGGAGTTTGTTCTGTCATAAAGGATTATGATTATGTGACTATATGATGGCGGTTTATATAAAAAATATTAATTCTCTGATGATAAAATCCCATCAGGCCCAACGCGCATATCTTTAATAAAGCAGCGTGGCTCTGAGCATCGCCCCAATGGGGAGAAGTCCCAAATGGTGCAGATTCATCCTTTAAGATGCCAAGTTCCAGTGATGATCTGATGAAATTTTAATGTGAATAACTTATTATTAATGTGAGGAAAAAAAGGGGAGGAGCAGAGGGTGACCTATAAGAGTGGAGGAAGGTCCACACAGGTGGATCACATCCTGTGTCCGAGATGGAAGCAGGACAGAGTGCAGATATATATATATATATATATATATATATATATATATATATATATATATATATATATCAAAGAAAACATCCATCATCTGCCTGAATGATTACCGGCCTGTTGCTCTGACCCCGGTAATCATGAAATGCTTTGAGCGGATTCTTCTAAGGCACATCAGAGACTTCATTCCTGCGGACCTGGACAGCCTTCAGTTCGCCTACACAGGGAACCGTTCAACAGAGGATGCTGTTTCCATCACTCTGCACACAGACCTGACTCATCTGCAGCACCCTAACACATATGTTAGGATGCTATTTGTAAACTTCAGATCAGCTTTTAACACAGTCATCCCAGACAAGCTGACACTGAAGACACCAGTTGGGTTTGCCTGTGCTGCTGTGCTCTTGGATCAGAGACTTTCTTACCAATAGGTCTCAGGTGGTGAGAATAGGTGACCTTACATCGTCTTCTCTGGTCCTTAACACAGGCACTCCGCAAGGCTGTGTGCTTAGCCCAGCCCTCTTCACTCCTTGTACACACGATTGTACTGCCATCCACCCCACAAACACAGTTGTGAAGTTTGCAGATGACACCACAGTAGTCAATCAATCAATCAATCAATTTTTTTATATAGCGCCAAATCACAACAAACAATTGCCCCAAGGCGCTTTATATTGTAAGGCAAGGCCATACAATAATTATGTAAAACCCCAACGGTCAAAACGACCCCCTGTGAGCAAGCACTTGGCTACAGTAGGAAGGAAAAACTCCCTTTTAACAGGAAGAAACCTCCAGCAGAACCAGGCTCAGGGAGGGGCAGTCTTCTGCTGGGACTGGTTGGGGCTGAGGGAGAGAACCAGGAAAAAGACATGCTGTGGAGGGGAGCAGAGATCGATCACTAATGATTAAATGCAGAGTGGTGCATACAGAGCAAAAAGAGAAAGAAACAGTGCATCATGGGAACCCCCCAGCAGTCTACGTCTATAGCAGCATAACTAAGGGATGGTTCAGGGTCACCTGATCCAGCCCTAACTATAAGCTTTAGCAAAAAGGAAAGTTTTAAGCCTAATCTTAAAAGTAGAGAGGGTGTCTGTCTCCCTGATCTGATCCAGCCCTAACTATAAGCTTTAGCAAAAGGAAAGTTTTAAGCCTAATCTTAAAAGTAGAGAGGGTGTCTGTCTCCCTGATCTGAATTGGGAGCTGGTTCCACAGGAGAGGAGCCTGAAAGCTGAAGGCTCTGCCTCCCATTCTACTCTTACAAACCCTAGGAACTACAAGTAAGCCTGCAGTCTGAGAGCGAAGCGCTCTATTGGGGTGATATGGTACTACGAGGTCCCTAAGATAAGATGGGACCTGATTATTCAAAACCTTATAAGTAAGAAGAAGAATTTTAAATTCTATTCTAGAATTAACAGGAAGCCAATGAAGAGAGGCCAATATGGGTGAGATATGCTCTCTCTTTCTAGTCCCCGTCAGTACTCTAGCTGCAGCATTTTGAATTAACTGAAGGCTTTTTAGGGAACTTTTAGGACAACCTGATAATAATGAATTACAATAGTCCAGCCTAGAGGAAATAAATGCATGAATTAGTTTTTCAGCATCACTCTGAGACAAGACCTTTCTGATTTTAGAGATATTGCGTAAATGCAAAAAAGCAGTCCTACATATTTGTTTAATATGCGCTTTGAATGACATATCCTGATCAAAAATGACTCCAAGATTTCTCACAGTATTACTAGAGGTCAGGGTAATGCCATCCAGAGTAAGGATCTGGTTAGACACCATGTTTCTAAGATTTGTGGGGCCAAGTACAATAACTTCAGTTTTATCTGAGTTTAAAAGCAGGAAATTAGAGGTCATCCATGTCTTTATGTCTGTAAGACAATCCTGCAGTTTAGCTAATTGGTGTGTGTCCTCTGGCTTCATGGATAGATAAAGCTGGGTATCATCTGCGTAACAATGAAATTTAAGCAATACCGTCTAATAATACTGCCTAAGGGAAGCATGTATAAAGTGAATAAAATTGGTCCTAGCACAGAACCTTGTGGAACTCCATAATTAACTTTAGTCTGTGAAGAAGATTCCCCATTTACATGAACAAATTGTAATCTATTAGACAAATATGATTCAAACCACCGCAGCGCAGTGCCTTTAATACCTATGGCATGCTCTAATCTCTGTAATAAATTTTATGGTCAACAGTATCAAAAGCAGCACTGAGGTCTAACAGAACAAGCACAGAGATGAGTCCACTGTCCGAGGCCATAAGAAGATCATTTGTAACCTTCACTAATGCTGTTTCTGTACTATGATGAATTCTAAAACCTGACTGAAACTCTTCAAATAGACCATTCCTCTGCAGATGATCAGTTAGCTGTTTTACAACTACCCTTTCAAGAATTTTTGAGAGAAAAGGAAGGTTGGAGATTGGCCTATAATTAGCTAAGATAGCTGGGTCAAGTGATGGCTTTTTAAGTATGGTTTAATTACTGCCACCTTAAAAGCCTGTGGTACATAGCCAACTAACAAAGATAGATTGATCATATTTAAGATCGAAGCATTAAATAATGGTACGGCTTCCTTGAGCAGCCTGGTAGGAATGGGGTCTAATAAACATGTTGATGGTTTGGATGAAGTAACTAATGAAAATAACTCAGACAGAACAATCGGAGAGAAAGAGTCTAACCAAATACCGGCATCACTGAAAGCGGCCAAAGATAACGATACGTCTTTGGGATGGTTATGAGTAATTTTTTCTCTAATAGTTAAAATTTTGTTAGCAAAGAAAGTCATGAAGTCATTACTAGTTAAAGTTAATGGAATACTCAGCTCAATAGAGCTCTGACTCTTTGTCAGCCTGGCTACAGTGCTGAAAAGAAACCTGGGGTTGTTCTTATTTTCTTCAATTAGTGATGAGTAGAAAGATGTCCTAGCTTTACGGAGGGCTTTTTTATAGAGCAACAGACTCTTTTTCCAGGCTAAGTGAAGATCTTCTAAATTAGTGAGACGCCATTTCCTCTCCAACTTACGGGTTATCTGCTTTAAGCTACGAGTTTGTGAGTTATACCACGGAGTCAGACACTTCTGATTTAAAGCTCTCTTTTTTTAGAGGAGCTACAGCATCCAAAGTTGTCTTCAATGAGAATGTAAAACTATTGACGAGATACTCTATCTCACTTACAGAGTTTAGGTAGCTACTCTGCACTGTGTTGGTATATGGCATTAGAGAACATAAAGAAGGAATCATATCCTTAAACCTAGTTACAGCGCTTTCTGAAAGACTTCTAGTGTAATGAAACTTATTCCCCACTGCTGGGTAGTCCATCAGAGTAAATGTAATGTTATTAAGAAATGATCAGACAGAAGGGAGTTTTCAGGGAATACTGTTAAGTCTTCTATTTCCATACCATAAGTCAGAACAAGATCTAAGATATGATTAAAGTGGTGGGTGGACTCATTTACTTTTTGAGCAAAGCCAATAGAGTCTAATAATAGATTAAATGCAGTGTTGAGGCTGTCATTCTCAGCATCTGTGTGGATGTTAAAATCGCCCACTATAATTATCTTATCTAAGCTAAGCACTAAGTCAGACAAAAGGTCTGAAAATTCACAGAGAAACTCACAGTAACGACCAGGTGGACGATAGATAATAACAAATAAAACTGGTTTTTGGGACTTCCAATTTGGATGGACAAGACTAAGAGTCAAGCTTTCAAATGAATTAAAGCTCTGTCTGGGTTTTTGATTAATTAATAAGCTGGAATGGAAGATTGCTGCTAATCCTTCGCCCCGGCCCGTGCTACGAGCATTCTGACAGTTAGTGTGACTCGGGGGTGTTGACTCATTTAAACTAACATATTCATCCTGCTGTAACCAGGTTTCTGTAAGGCAGAATAAATCAATATGTTGATCAATTATTATATCATTTACCAACAGGGACTTAGAAGAGAGAGACCTAATGTTTAATAGACCACATTTAACTGTTTTAGTCTGTGGTGCAGTTGAAGGTGCTATATTATTTTTTCTTTTTGAATTTTTATGCTTAAATAGATTTTTGCTGGTTATTGGTAGTCTGGGAGCAGGCACCGTCTCTACGGGGATGGGGTAATGAGGGGATGGCAGGGGGAGAGAAGCTGCAGAGAGGTGTGTAAGACTACAACTCTGCTTCCTGGTCCCAACCCTGGATAGTCACGGTTTGGAGGATTTAAGAAAATTGGCCAGATTTCTAGAAATGAGAGCTGCTCCATCCAAAGTGGGATGGATGCCGTCTCTCCTAACAAGACCAGGTTTTCCCCAGAAGCTTTGCCAATTATCTATGAAACCCACCTCATTTTTTTTGACACCACTCAGACAGCCAGCAATTCAAGGAGAACATGCGGCTAAACATGTCACTCCCGGTCTGATTGGGGAGGGGCCCAGAGAAAACTACAGAGTCCGACATTGTTTTTGCAAAGTTACACACCGATTTAATGTTAATTTTAGTGACCTCCGATTGGCATAACCGGGTGTCATTACTGCCGACGTGAATTACAATCTTACCAAATTTACGCTTAGCCTTAGCCAGCAGTTTCAAATTTCCTTCAATGTCGCCTGCTCTGGCCCCCGGAAGACAATTGACTATGGTTGCTGGTGTCGCTAACTTCACATTTCGCAAAACAGAGTCGCCAATAACCAGAGTTTGATCCTCGGCGGGTGTGTCGTCGAGTGGGGAAAAAAGGTTAGAGATGTGAACGGGTTGGCGGTGTACACGGGGATTCTGTTTAGGGCTACGCTTCCTCCTCACAGTCACCCAGTCAGCCTGCTCTCCCGGCTGCTCGGGATCTGCCAGGGCGTAACTAACGGCGGCTAAGCTACCTTGGTCCGCACCGACTACAGGGGCCTGGCTAGCTGTAGAATTTTCCACGGTGCGGAGCCGAGTCTCCAATTCACCCAGCCTGGCCTCCAAAGCTACGAATAAGCTACACTTATTACAAGTACCGTTACTGCTAAGGAGGCCGAGGAATAACTAAACATTTCACACCAGAGCAGAAAGTGCGGGAGAGACAGGAGAAGCCGCCATGCTAAATCGGCTAAGAGCTAGTAGCTACGCTAAGCTAGCGGATTCCTAAAAACACGCAAAGTGAATAATGTGTAAATAATTATAGTAGTGGGTCTCATTTCAGATAATAATGAGACCCACTACAGAGAGGAGGTCCAGCAGCTTATTCAGTGGTGTTCAGTTAACAATCTGACACTAACACGCGGAAGACCAAGGAGGTCATTGTGGATTTTAGGAAGGCTAAGAAAACAGACCACGTCCCCCTCCTGATAGGCGAAGAAGTGGTGGAGCGTGTGGATAACATCACATTTCTGGGCCTCATATTACATCTGATCTGTCTTGGTCTAGAACACCTCCCATCTGGTGAAGAAGAAGCAACAAAGGGCTCTTCTTCCCCAGGAAACTGAAATGGGCTGGATTATCCTCCCGACTGCTGGCAAACTTTTACAGGGTCACAATAGAGAGCATCCTCTGCCTTAATGTGACTGTGTGTTATGGCAGCTGTACGGCCCAGGAGAAGAAGAGTCTGGCGCAGGTGGTGAGGACAGCACAGGGCATTGTTGGCTGCCCCCTCCCAGACTTGGACTCCATTTATGAGGGTCGTGTCAAGAAAAGGGCCAAATCTATTGCTGCGGACCCCAGTCACCCGGGCCACAGACTGTTTGTACCGCTTCCATCAGGCAAGCGGTACAGAAATATAAGGGTTACTACAAACAGACTGAGAGACAGTTTTTTCCTAGGGCTGTCAGAGCTATTAGCCCTTGCCCCCCTCCCTTGTAGTTTTTTCATATACACCCCATCATTCTATAGTTATCGACACATAGACACATATGCACACACACACACACACCTTTTTAGGGACTGTAATCATGCATTCAGTATATCTGGCCTGTTTTATTTATTTATTTACAGGGTCTGCAACTCCTGGCACATTACACTTTATTTATAGAACTGTCATGCACACAGCACTTTTATCTATAGAGCTGCTATGCGTACAGCACTTTTTGATATTCCCTGCTGCATTTCTTTGCCTACTGTATTCTCTGTGTATATACTGTAGTTGAATGTGTATTTTTGTCCTTTGTCTTAAATTGTTGTATGAGGTTTTACGATGTTACGATGTCGTATGTTAGACAAGGTGAAGCTGCAATTTAAATTTTGTTGAATTTTATTCAATGACAATAAAAGGCATCTTATCTATCTTATCTTATCTTATATATACACATTTTACAGCATGGCCTCTAGATTAGAACCAATAAATCAGAATGTTCATGCTGAGCCTGATCGCTCCTGTTCTCTGATTGGCTGCAGGCTGGGGAGGGCGGAGCAAACCACTGCTGAGGGTCTGAAGATCATTTTGTGTTCGGGCAACATTCAGGACCAGACTGTGAGTCAGAGAGTGTCTCTGTCTGTGTGTTTCTGTCTGTCTGCATCTCTCTTTCTGTCTGTCTGTGTGTCTCTGTCTGTCTGTGTATGTGTCGCTGTCTGTGTGTCTGTGGTGATATCTTTTAAACACAAAGAGCAATTCAAGTCGAACTCAGTGGACCGTCTTCCCCAACACAGGTCATGTAAAGGTCATAGGTCTAAGGTCAAATCAAAGGTCACTATCTGAATTAATGACCATATCCGAGGAACTGGGTGAGAAATGGAAGTGTCGAAGGATCAGGTCTCTGACCCTGGTGACGTCTCATGATGACAGCAGGAAGTGGTGGTTTCTGTCCAGCTTCTTGGTGGAGCAGAGGAGAGGAAAAAAATCCTTCAAAGGTTCTCCAGAAATCTGTATCTCCTTCATAGTTGCCTGGATGTCTTGGTGGCTTCCCTCACTTGTCTCCATCTTGTAAACTCACTCAGTTTTTGAGACCTGCTTCCTGCAGACAGATTTACCATACAGAACACTGGCTACAGGACACTGAGTGTGAATTACAATTTGGTCACATTGTCACAGGCCTGGACCCAAAAAGGCTGGACACAAATGTGAGACTCACACCAGAGCATAGTGTAAAGGGTTTTAATGGAGAGCCAGAATAAGGTCGGTACGCAGATAAGTAGGCCAGAATTGGTAATGGTATCCAAAACATGAGACAAAGTCGAGGTCAAAAACGGGCAAAAGGTTCAGAACGGCAAGACAAAACAAGATCAAGAACGCTGGAACGAAGACACAAAGGGAACAATGAACTGGCAAAGCATGAGTGCAAGCAGAGGGTTTAAATAACAAATGATTAAAGCAGATGAGATGCAGGTGTGGGAGAGCAAACAGGAAAAGGGCGTGACAACCAAGAGACAAGACACACCCAGATCCCAACACCAGACAAGAGTGTGCAGTAAACAAACACCAAGCAGACCACATCATGAACAGACATAAATCCCACATGACGCACATTGTACACACATTGTCTGTGTATAAAAGTTTCAATGTTTTTTTAAAATTTGTTGAATTAAGCTGAAAATTGACACCTCAAGAACACTGTGATTGGTTTTCTTTGAACTCTCACGGTGCTTTAAAGAGGCCGCGTTACAGAAACTCTCTGTCCAAATACATATAGACTGTTTTGTAGTGTTTTTTTATTGTAGCGCCCCCTGTTTGCACGACTGTTATTTTCTTCATATCTTTCTTGTTGTGTTTAAAACTTAGAAATTTACAGAAGAGAAGGACTTAAACTGCTGATTTAATTTGAGCAAAAAGGACGGCCGTTAAAAGTACCTGTAGCGTCACTGTGATGAGTTTATTCAAGATAATTCAAGAGTTTATTCAAGTTTTTTTTTGGGTTTTTTTTTTCAGTTTGTGAATTATTTTGGCTGATTTTATAATCTGATGGACGTTTCCATCATATTGATCCTCAGACTGACGTCATCATCAACACCATCTCAGAGAACCTGGACCTGGACCAGGGAGCCATTTCAAAGGCCATCCTGCAGGCGGCTGGGTCCAAACTGCAGTTAGCCGGTTCGTGCCAGTGCCTCAGCGCGGCCATGCTGAAGTACGGTCAAGTCGTCATCACCGACGGCTTCAAGCTGAAATGCCAGAAGGTTTTTCATACTGTTTTGTCCCTATTGGGACAAAGGATCGGGGTCCGGCTGAGAAGGTGAGCGGCCACACTGACCACAGCTCAGTTATGATTGGTCAGTTTGTTTAATGACATCATACTTAAAAAAAAAAAAAAAACTTAGAATGAACTTTTTTGTCTTTTTAAAATTTGTATCACTTACAAATGTACATGTGTATGTACACTATACATGTACGTACTCATAAATACATAAATATATATGTATGTACATGTCTGCACCCCCAGAGTTGTGATTGGACACAGCTGCCACATGTAGGTGTGGCTGGGGTGGGTGTAGCCTTAATTTGTTTTGTTTTTTGGGGGGGGATCTTAAATCAGATCGTTTTTTGTATTATTTTCTTAAGCAGAATAAAATCATCCCTGTGTTTTTGCTGTAGATGTTGGAATCGATTATCAGGTTTTGCCTGGACGAGGCTGAGAGACATCAGATGAGATCACTGTCCTTCCCCGCGCTTGGAACAGGAAACCTGGGCTTCCCCAAAGACCTGGTGTCCAGACTCCTGCTGAGGGAGATCCACACCTTTCAGCAGCAGAGGACCAACAATACCTGAAGGAGGTGGACATAGTCATCCACCCCAGTGACAGCCAGACGTTGGACGTGAGTCTCCACATTTGTCTAAAGTAATTAATTTAGATTGTAGCACCTCCTCCAGTGAACAAAAAGGGGCGGAGCTATGTGATGCTTTATCTGGAAAAGTGGTTTTTACGGGTTTAATATGCGTTTTGCAGAGAGGGTGGTATTTGGTTATCTGTCCCTGATGGCTGTCCTAGATTAAGACTACAATCCAGGTTTCCAGAAGGTGTGCCTGTGGTGGTGACGGTTCTTGTTTTTGGGCCTCGAACTTTGAGCTCAAGAGAGGCCTGGAAAAATGTGATGGTGTCACAAGGTCACTGGATGGTGGTTTGCGACAGTAAAACCTGTGGACCAGGTCAACAGTCTGTCAAAGGCCATGTGTTTGTTAGCATACAGAGACATTTCCATGTTAAACAAAGCCAAACACAGACATGTCTCGATCGACCCTGGATGCAGATATCCTGTCCGGGAATCAATCGATCATCAGACACTGGGTCTCGAGCATGAACTGTTCTTAAGAACAAATTTGTTCCATGTCCTGCTTATGACGTTTTTACGAAGATTGTGGCATTCATGAATGTTTTCTTATCCAGGACTTGTTCTTACCTAAGAACACATCCTACGAACATTCAGGAGTACTCTGACGCACATTTCAGTGCCGGCATGTTGTCACATTGGTTACGTTGTTTGCTTATGTGCAGTTCTTTAAAATACGATATTGCAGTGATATGTCTGTGATACAGTTGTATGCAAAGGTTTGGGCACCCCTGATGATTTTCATGACTTTCCTTTATACATCATTGGTGTCTGGATCAGAAATTTCAGTTAAATATATCATATAGTGGACAAACACACGTGATATTTGAGAAGTAAAATGAAGTTTCTAGTATGTACAGAAGTGTGCAATAATTATTTAAACAAAATTGGGTAGGTGCATAAATTGGGCACCCTTGTCATTTTATTGATTGAATACATGTAGCACTAATTATTGGAACACAAAATTGGTTTGGTAAGCTCACTGACCCTTGACCTCCATACACATGTGAATCCAATCATGAGAAAGGGTATTTAAGGTGGCCATTTGCAAATGTTTCTCCTCTTTGCATCTCTTCTAATGAGTAGCAACATGGGAGCCTCTAAACAACTCTCAAATGACCTGAAAACAAAGATTGTTGATGTCAGTGAGCTTCCCAAACCAATTTTCTCTTCCAATAATTAGTGCTAAATGTATTCAAATCAATAAAATGACAAGGGTGCCCAAATTTATGCACCTGCCCAATTTTGTTTAAATAATTATTGCACATTTTCTGTAAATACTAGAACTTCATTTCACTTCTCAAATATCAGTGTGGGCAGCACAGTGGCTTAGTGGTTAGCACTGTTGCCTCACAGCAAGAAGGTCGTGGGTTCACTTCCCGCGGCCTTTCTGTGTGGAGTTTGCATGTTCTCCCCGTGTTTACGTGGGTTTCCTCCGGGTGCTCCGGTTTCCTCCCACATCCAAAGACATGCGGGTTAGGTGAATTGGAATCTTTAAAAATTGTCCTTAGGTGTGTGTGTGTGTGTGGGTGGGTGTGTGTGTGGTGTTTGTCTGTTTGTGGCCCTGCAACAGACTGGCGTCCTGTCCTGGGTGTACCCCGCCTTGTGCCCTATGACTGCTGGGATAGGCTTCAGCCCCCCGCGACCCTTAATTGGACTAAGTGGTAGAAGATGAATGAATGAATGAAATATCAGTGTGATTGTCTGCTATATGATATATTTAACTGAGATTTCTGATCCAGACAACCAATGATTTATAAAGGAAAATCATGAAAATTATCAGGGGTGCCCAAACATTTGCATACAACTGTATGTTATTTAAAATCTGAACTTAAACGTATCTATTGTCTTCAATTTCAGTTTCAATTTATTTCCTGCTTTTAAACTCAGATAAAACTGAAGTTATTGTACTTGGCCCCACAAATCTTAGAAGCATGGTGTCTACCAGATCTTTACTCTGGATGGCATTTCCCTGACCTCTAGTAATACTGTGAGAAATCTTGGAGTCATTTTTGATCAGGATATGTCATTCAAAGCGCATATTAAACAAATATGTAGGACTGCTTTTTTGCATTTACGCAATATCTCTAAAATCAGAAAGGTCTTGTCTCAGAGTGATGCTGAAAAACTAATTCATGCATTTATTTCCTCTAGGCTGGACTATTGTAATTCTTTATTATCAGGTTGTCCTAAAAGTTCCCTAAAAAGCCTTCAGTTAATTCAAAATGCTGCAGCTAGAGTACTGACGGGGACTAGCAGGAGAGAGCATATCTCACCCGTGTTTGGCCTCTCTTCATTGGCTTCCTGTTAATTCTAGAATAGAATTTAAAATTCTTCTTCTTACTTATAAGGTTTTGAATAATCAGGTCCCATCTTATCTCAGGGACCTCGTAGTACCATATCACCCTAATAGAGCGCTTCGCTCTCAGACTGCAGGCTTACTTGTAGTTCCTAGGGTTTGTAAGAGTAGAATGGGAGGCAGAGCCTTCAGCTTTCAGGCTCCTCTCCTGTGGAAACCAGCTCCCAATTCAGATCAGGGAGACAGATACCCTCTCTACTTTTTAAGATTAGGCTTAAAACTTTCCTTTTCGCTAAGGCTTATAGTTAGGGCTGGATCGGGTTGACCCTGGACTATCCCTTAGTTATGCTTTGCTTTAGACGTGGACTGTGGGGGGGTTTTCCCATGATGCACATGTTTCTTTCTCTTTTTGCTCTGTAGCATCACTACTCCGCATTTAATCATTAGTGATCGATCTCTGCCCCCCTCCACAGCATGTCTTTTTCCTGGTTCTTTCCCTCAGCCCCAACCAGTCTCAGCAGAAGACTGCCCCTCCCTGAGCCTGGTTCTGCTGGCGGTTTCTCCTGTTAAGAGGGAGTTTTTTTCCTTCCCACTGTTGCCAAGTGCTTGCTCACAGGGGGTCGTTTTGACCGTTGGGGTTTTTCATGATTGTGTATGGCTTGCCTTACAATATAAAGCGCCTTGGGGCAACTGTTTGTTGTGATTTGGCGCTATATAAAAAAAAAGTTGATTGATTGATTGATTGATTTCCTTTATATAGCGCCAAATCACAACAGAGTTGCCTCAAGGCGCTTCACACAGGTAAAGTCTAACCTTACCAACCCCCAGAGCAACAGTGGTAAGGAAAAACTCCCTCTGAGGAAGAAACCTCAAGCAGACCAGACTCAAAGGGGTGACCCTCTGCTTGGGCCATGCTACAAATATAAATTACAGAAATAATTCACAGAACAATTCACGGACGAATATACAAGAATTGCTGTTGGCGCATAGGACAGGAGGGTCGCCAACACAAACAACTCCCATCTCTGGATGGACCTGCACCTTAAACAGAGAAAAAACAGAATCAGGCATCAGAAAGACAAAAAATACTGTATAATTTGCCAGTATTAATCAACAAGAAAAACAGAGAAATACTAAGGTGATCGCCGGCCACTAGCCCTAAGCTTCACTAAAAGACCCAGAATTTAGGTAAAGTTGAGGCTGCAGCTCGCTCCAATTACTAATAACATGAATTAAAAGAGAAAAAGCGTAAAACAAAACTGTACCAGTATGCTAGCCATATGAAAGGGAAAATAAGTGCGTCTTAAGTCTGGACTTGAAAGTCTCCACAGAATCTGACTGTTTTATTGATGCAGGGAGATCATTCCGCAGAACAGGGGCATGATAAGAGAAAGCTCTGTGACCCGCAGACTTCTTATTCACCTTAGGGACACAAAGTAGTCCTGCACCCTGAGAACGTAAAGCCCGGGCCGGTACGTAAGGTTTAATTAGGTCAGCTAGGTAGGGAGGTGCCAGTCCATGAATAATTTTATAGCTTAGTAGCAGAACCTTAAAATCTGATCTCACTGGGACAGGAAGCCAGTGAAGAGATGCCAAAATGGGTGTAATGTAGTTGTACTTTCTGCTTCATGTCAAAAGTCTGGCTGCAGCATTCCGAACCAATTGGAGAGCCCTAATGCTAGACTGCAGTAAACCAGAAAATAGAACATTGCAGTAGTCCAATCTAGAAGAGATGAACGCATGGATCAAGGTCTCAGCATCAGCCATAGACAGGATGGGACGAATCTTCACTATATTTCACAGGTGGAAGAAAGCAGTCCTAGTAATATTTCTAATATGGAGACCAAAGGACAATGAAGGATCAAAAATTACCCCAAGGTTCCTCACTTTGTCGGTATGATGTATGACACACGAGCCGAGGCTGAGCGTTAACTGGTCAAATTGATGCCAATGTCTCACTGGACCAAGAACCATCATTTCAGTCTTTTCAGAGTTTAAAAGTAGGAAGTTTCTACACATCCAACTTCTCACTGCTGCAAGGCAATCTTCTAAGGATTTTATGTGAACGAGATTACCAGCAGTTGTCGGCATATATAACTATCATCTGCATAGCAGTGAAAGGTAATCCCAAAACGCCGCAACACCATCTTTACTAATAGTGAGTTGAAACAAATTTTATCTTTACAGTGAGTTAACTGATATTCAGTTAAATTAATTCACATTTTCAAGGTAGTTGGTGAACTTCAGTTTTTACAGTGTACCAGCACTCTAACATCAATCAAGTGGAGTATCAGCCACACAGGGAGGGGATGGAAGCAGGTCTGTGTTCAGACACTCCTAAAACGTAGGGTTGGGGAAAATTAAATATAAAATGATTTAGATTTTTTCCCATAGCCTACCAGAGAGTGCCGTCTCCCTGATTATGGTCCTGATGCGCTGGGCCAAGTCGGACAGCTTTGGGGTGTCTGCTGTTCCCCTTCCAGTCCGCTGGTGTGTAATTGAGTGTCTTGAACAGCAGCATTTCATTTCTGTGTGTGTGTGTGTGTGTGTGTGTGTGTGTGTGTGTGTGTGTGTTGTGTGTGTGTGTGTGTGTGTGTGTGTGTGTGTGTGTGTGTGTGTGTGTGTGTGTGTGTGTGTGTGTGTGTGTGTGTGTGTGTGTGTGTGTGTGTGTGTGTGTGTGTGTGTGTGTGTGTGTGTCTAAGAATGTGCCACCTCACAGTGCTAAGTGCCCAGGTCCGTCTGTCTGAGGACTCTCACTGTGACCAGCATGGCCAAACACTATAGAAATTTGTGACTTCATGGTGAAGATGAGGACAGAGTTTCACATACAGTCTTAGAAGAGAATTTGTCAGAATTGCTTAACTGTTCCATTTAATTCTTTGTTTTCTTCCAGTGTTTCACCAGAGAGTTCAAAGGTCAGCCACAGGGAAATGGCCAGCGTGTCCCGCAAAATGTTCACGAGTCACCGATGCAGCCATCACCCAGCCAATCACAGCAGTCCTCAGGTGAGACAGCTTAAACGTTTTTGGTTTATAGCCGTTCTTCGTAGTCAGTATTGTTATTATTATGAAGGGCACCATTAGGGGGCGCCACAGCAGACCATCTGTCCTCTGCATCTTCTGCACATCCTTAAAACTCCTCTTTGTCCTCCCTCCCTTTTCTCCTTCTGCCTGATGGCTCCATCTTCAGCATTCTCCTCTCTATATACCCTGCATCCCTTCCTGACTCACTCTTTCCACATCATCCAGCATTTTTTCTCTCTCATTTTCATCAGTCAACAGCACCTCAAAATAGTACCTCCACCTTCTTAACACACTCTCCTCATTTGGCAGCACATTTCCTTCTGCATCCTTTATCACTCTAACCTTCTGCAATCAATCAATCAATCAATTTTTTTATATACCGCCAAATCACAACAAACGGTTGCCCCAAGGCGCTTTATATTGTAAGGCAAGGCCATACAATAATTATGTAAAACCCCAACGGTCAAAACGACCCCCTGTGAGCAAGCACTTGGCTACAGTGGGAAGGAAAAACTCCCTTTTAACAGGAAGAAACCTCCAGCAGAACCAGGCTCAGGGAGGGGCAGTCTTCTGCTGGGACTGGTTGGGGCTGAGGGAGAGAACCAGGAAAAAGACATGCTGTGGAGGGGAGCAGAGATCGATCACTAATAATTAAATGCAGAGTGGTGCATACAGAGCAAAAAGAGAAAGAAACAATGCATCATGGGAACCCCCCAGCAGTCTACGTCTATAGCAGCATAACTAAGGGATGGTTCAGGGTCACCTGATCCAGCCCTAACTATAAGCTTTAGCAAAAATCAATCAACTCAATCAACTTTTTTCTTATATAGCGCCATTTCACAACAAACAGTTGCCCCAAGGTGCTCCATATTGTAAGGCAAGGCCATACAATAATTATGAAAAACCCCAACGGTCAAAACGACCCCCTATGAGCAAGCACTTGGCAACAGTGGGAAGGAAAAACTCCCTTTTAACAGGAAGAAACCTCCAGCAGAACCAGGCTCAGGGAGGGGCAGTCTTCTGCTGAGACTGGTTGGGGCTGAGGGAAAAAAACAGGAAAAAGACATGCCGTGAAGGGGGGCAGAGATCGATCACTAATGATTAAATGCAGAGTGATGCATACGGAGCAAAAAGAGAAAGAAACAGTGCATCATGGGAACCCCCCCACAATCTACGTCTAAAGCAGCATAACCAAGGGATGGTCCAGGGTCACCCGATCCAGCCCTAACTATAAACCTTAGCGAAAAGGAAAGTTTTAAGCCTAATCTTAAAAGTAGAGAGGGTATCTGTCTCCCTGATCTGAATTGGGAGCTGGTTCCACAGGAGAGGAGCCTGAGAGCTGAAGGCTCTGCCTCCCATTCTACTCTTACAAACCCTAGGAACTACAAGTAAGCCCGCAGTCTGAGAGCGAAGCACTCTAATGGGGTAATATGGTACTACGAGGTCCCTAAGATAAGATGGGACCTGATTATTCAAAACCTTATAAGTAAGAAGAAGAATTTTAAATTCTATTCTAGAATTAACAGGAAGCCAATGAAGAGAGGCCAACACGGGTGAGATATGCTCTCTCCTGCTAGTCCCCGTCAGTACTCTAGCTGCAGCATTCTGAACCAACTGAAGGCTTTTTAGGGAACTTTTAGGACAACCTGATAATAATGAATTACAATAGTCCAGCCTAGAGGAAATAAATGCATGAATTAGTTTTTCAGCATCACTCTGAGACAAGACCTTTCTGATTTTAGAGATATTGCGTAAATGCAAAAAAGCAGTCCTACATATTTGTTTAATATGCGCTTTGAATGACATATCCTGATCAAAAATGACTCCAAGATTTCTCACAGTATTACTAGAGGTCAGGGTAATGCCATCCAGAGTAAGGATCTGGTTAGACACCATGTTTCTAAGATTTGTGGGGCCAAGTACAATAACTTCAGTTTTGTCTGAGTTTAAAAGCAGGAAATTAGAGGTCATCCATGTCTTTATGTCTGTAAGACAATCCTGCAGTTTAGCTAATTGGTGTGTGTCCTCTGGCTTCATGGATAGATAAAGCTGGGTATCATCTGCGTAACAATGAAAATTTAAGCAATACCGTCTAATAATACTGCCTAAGGGAAGCATGTATAAAGTGAATAAAATTGGTCCTAGCACAGAACCTTGTGGAACTCCATAATTAACTTTAGTCTGTGAAGAAGATTCCCCATTTACATGAACAAATTGTAATCTATTAGACAAATATGATTCAAACCACCGCAGCGCAGTGCCTTTAATACCTATGGCATGCTCTAATCTCTGTAATAAAATTTTATGGTCAACAGTATCAAAAGCAGCACTGAGGTCTAACAGAACAAGCACAGAGATGAGTCCACTGTCCGAGGCCATAAGAAGATCATTTGTAACCTTCACTAATGCTGTTTCTGTACTATGATGAATTCTAAAACCTGACTGAAACTCTTCAAATAGACCATTCCTCTGCAGATGATCAGTTAGCTGTTTTACAACTACCCTTTCAAGAATTTTTGAGAGAAAAGGAAGGTTGGAGATTGGCCTATAATTAGCTAAGATTTGTTAGCAAAGAAAGTCATGAAGTCATTACTAGTTAAAGTTAATGGAATACTCAGCTCAATAGAGCTCTGACTCTTTGTCAGCCTGGCTACAGTGCTGAAAAGAAACCTGGGGTTGTTCTTATTTTCTTCAATTAGTGATGAGTAGAAAGATGTCCTAGCTTTATGGAGGGCTTTTTTATAGAGCAACAGACTCTTTTTCCAGGCTAAGTGAAGATCTTCTAAATTAGTGAGACGCCATTTCCTCTCCAACTTGCGGGTTATCTGCTTTAAGCTACGAGTTTGTGAGTTATACCACGGAGTCAGACACTTCTGATTTAAAGCTCTCTTTTTCAGAGGAGCTACAGCATCCAAAGTTGTCTTCAATGAGGATGTAAAACTATTGACGAGATACTCTATCTCACTTACAGAGTTTAGGTAGCTACTCTGCACTGTGTTGGTATATGGCATTAGAGAACATAAAGAAGGAATCATATCCTTAAACCTAGTTACAGCGCTTTCTGAAAGACTTCTAGTGTAAAGAAACTTATTCCCCACTGCTGGGTAGTCCATCAGAGTAAATGTAAATGTTATTAAGAAATGATCAGACAGAAGGGAGTTTTCAGGGCACATCCTGCACATCCTTTCCAGCTCGTCCCTTCTGCTTGGACAGTCAGTAAAACTTCTTTTTCTCTTTCCTTTATGTTCATGAACATTTGTTCTTAGTGGAACAACAAAACTGTAAAGAAAACACAGGCAAGAGAAATCTGCTGGTTCAAACTCAGAATTAGTTTAATCGAGAGAGCTGTTGTTATCCCTGTTAGAACAGCTGGTGAGTTTGTTTATTTTGAAACCTGTGATGGTTCCTTGAAACAGGATTTGGGCAGTTTTAGAAATGGGATGGCGGTTGGTTTTTTGGAGGTGTATTGATGTGCCTGGTTGATAATTTTCTAGATGGTTTCCTCAGCGTGAACTATTTAAAAACTTGATCTTTGTGTTTCAGCCTCTTTTGGATGGGTGTCCTCACCCTCTCTTGGTGTGTACCAGATGCAGATGGGTCAGCTAACTCTCAAGGTGTCGTCTGGCGACATCACCAAGGAGACCAGTGACGCCATCGTCAACTCCTCCAATGCGGACTTTACTCTTAGGACAGGTGATTGTCCGTCTCTTCTGTCAGTGCCACACATCAAGGTCTAGAAGTTCCTGTCATCAATATTGAGCAGTTGGACATCTTGATGAACTTGCAGTGATAAAAATATGAAAATCTTCACCAGTAATCATCATATTTCTGTTGACCAACATGCTTATAGATTTTTATAGACATGAACTTGGCGGCTGTCTGAACGACAGTCGATCTAAACACTGGCTGTGATTCAGATCCATAAAAGAGGAAAGTTTTACACTCTGAAATCAAGTTGTTTTTTTTTTTTTATTGATCCTTTTTTTTTTTTTTTTTTAACAGGTGTGTCCAAGGCGATCCTAGACGGCGCAGGACCAACGGTCATGAATGAATGCCGTCTTATTGGTGTGTGCTCCATTTTAATCTGAATTCATTTGCATGCTGTTTAGTTTTTATTTTATTTTGTATCTATAACTTTAGCTTTTAACTGCACATTTAACTTTGAAGCTTTTTGATCCAGATCCTGATCAGATCTCACTCTGCTTTTATCTCTACTGGCTGTTGTTTGGTTTTCCTCAACAATATAATATACTGAGTAAGTTCTTTCGGTTTCTCCTCTGTTTCACTCGGGGTTGGACAACAGATTTGAGGTGGATCTGTATGTTAATTTGGCACCAGTTTCACACCAGATGCCCTTTGTAACCCAACTCCACATTACATGGACAGTGTGGCAGGTGTGGGTTTGCACCGGGAACCTTCCACACGGGAAACAAGCACACTGAACCGCTTGGCCACCACACTGTCCTTCCTCAAAACTATAGTAATTTTTACAAATTTTATAAAACATGTCAAGTCTTAGGGTGGCGCAGTTGTTTAGTAGTTAGTACTGTTGCCTCATAGTAAGACGGTCCTGGGATCGAGTCCCACCTGGTCCTTTTTATTTGGAGTTTGTGTGTTCTCCCCATGTTTATGTGTGTTCCCTCCGGGTGCTCCGGCTTCCTCCCACATACAAAAACGTGCAGGTTAGGTGGACTGGAAACTTTAAATTGTCCGTAGGTGTGAGTGAGTTCAACTGCCAGCCCATGAACATGTTTCCAGACTTGAGATTCATTCATTCATTTTCTATACCCGCTTAATTCAGTCAAGGTCATTGGGGGGGTGGACCCTACCCCAGCAGTCACAGAGCAAGAGGCGGGGTTCATCCTGGACAGGACACCAGTCTATCACAGGGAGACATGAAGACAGACTAATTGGTAACAGCAGAACTTGGCCCCTGGGAGACCTTGGCCCAGGTTAGAGTTAGGGTTGGGGGGGAAGGTATGGGGTTAGCCTTGGCCCCAGTTGACACCTGGCTGACTTCTCTTGTATCTGGGAGTTTAATGTGCAGAACAACAGATGACCTTCAGTTTGAATCTGGCTTCGAGATCTCCCTTCAGGGTTATTTAAAATGATGGTTTAGCCTCTTTAACCCTAACCTCAGTCCCATTAGGAACATGTGGAACGTACCTGAAAGACTTGCAGCAGGACACTGTCCCCAAATGTTTTTAGCTGATTAGAACGCTCAGCACCTCCACCTGTAACAGGATGGAATGGAATGAGATTTATTATCATTGTCATTACAAATGCAACAGCAATGAGATTACGTTTACACTCCAGTTACCTCAGAATACAGCAATTAATCCACAATTATTACTTGTTTACCGTAATAATGGCACACATCACAATTAAAGACAACACATATACACTTGGCATTGTTTATGTGCTCTAAACTTGAAGCAGTCCGTCATTCAAATTGAGGCAAAGTGGGTGAAGGCCACAGCAAACGTCAGTCGCGCCGCCATCAGCTTGGGACAGAACGGGGACCTGTCGCAGCTTAAACCGTGCAACCCCCAGAGGGGAGGGGTGGCATGAGCGGTGGCCGGGATGGGGTGTGTGATGGGGACAAGAGGGGAGGTGGTGGTGGAGCATGCTTCAGTCTTTGTCCATGTGTGAGTCAGTATCTGTCCTTGTGTCTGGAGTTAGAGAGATAAGGAGGCAGCCAATATTCACCAAGGCTGTAGAGATTCTTCTGGAGGAAACAACGGGGCATTTGTCCTTCAGAGGCTGATAAGCCTGCCGTGTTTGTGGTTGAGCAGTGAAAACACTTTTACAGCTTCACATGACAAACCAGATCCCAATTTATGAATTATTCCCAGTCTCTGAAATCTTTCACCTTCCCCTGCAAGGTGCGCATTTGCCATTTGCTCCAAGATGTTTTCCAATTTGCGTCTGAGTTCAAGGGTTAACGCAGTCTGAGAATGCATCGCCTTGCCCAACTCATTAATCATGACGGACAAGTGAGGGGTCGTAGCTTGGCGGCAGCCGTCTTGCCTATTTTCCGGTTGGTCAGGGCAGCACATAAGCCAATAAGTACCAGCCCTCCTACTATGAAACCAAATATGAATAAATCCTTGACGTCCTCCACAGAGAATGATGCAAAGCATGCGACACGCCACGTCTCCCAGGCATCGAGAGCGTAGCCCTCAGGGTAGATTCCATCTGGGCACACAGGGTCCCCCGGGCCTGATCTTCTTGTAGAAAAAATGGTGTCAATAGCGTTCAGAGACCAGCTGATCAATTCCATGGTTAATCCAATGTAGTTTGAAGAATTCACAGTCTGGTGAAGTAGGGACTTTGAAGGTTGGAGCAGAGATAAAGGAGAGAGGAGGAGATGCGACTGCCCTCGCCGGAGTCCCAAGTTGAATCCTGAGCTGAAATTGTGGACTTCCTCACAGGCTCACAGACAGGCTTAGATATTCGTGTCATGTCCTTGTGACGTCAGTAAATCTGTTTGTTCCTGGTCCATTCCAGTGGGCCTACAGGGGATGTACGCCTGTCTTTTTTATACTCTCTCTAGACTTTTGGTTTGACTTGAGTGTTAAACGTGTGCTGAATTTGTTGTATTTGGTTTATTGTCTGCAGTGAACACTCAAGGTCTCCAGCAGCGTCCGTGGATCCAGACCTCTGCCGGGCTGCTGCCCTGCAGGTCCATAATTCACATCGTGGGACATAACGATCCTGAAAAAATCAAAGACCTGGTGTATATGGTGCTGAAAGCCTGCGAGGACCAAAAGTACCAGTCGGTGTCCTTCCCCGCTCTGGGAACAGGTCTGTGCACTCACGTTCTGCTCATCCATCAAAACCTTTTCCACCAGTGAAACAGATTCTGGTCTGTTGACCATAATGTCCCTGGAACCCCTTGTTTACGCCACAAAGTGTTCAAAGCCAGACTTCCCGGCGGCTCATCGTGTGTCCGTAACGCTTCCCGTTCCAATACACTCAGACACCGTTTGATTTAATGAAGTGAAAACTCATCAGCCCCAAATGACCCCGGAGGAGACGGCACGTGTCCTCTTACCCATCAAAACGTTAACATATTTAACTGATCATTAGAATCTTCTCAACAGAATAAAACAGATCCTTCAAATTTCTCAGAAGGTTCTGGAACTGAGTGGAGCAGGTGGATCTGTGGGATAGGAGTTGGAGTAACAAGGGTTGGATTCTACCTGTCTGCATCCTTGGACTTGATGCTCCTCATCAGCATGGTTTCAGTCCGTCAGTGGGTACCAGCCTCTGCTGGAGACTAAGCTTGTGACGGACTGGCGTCCCATCTAGTGGGAGTCGTAGACTCTCAACCACTTCATGCCACAGTATCCAGAGACGAGCACCAGCCTGAAGGGCCTGGATAGGACTTCCTCCTACTTTGGAAGAGAACTAAAGTGAGAACCACACCTAGAACCATTATTTCCAAAATATATAACAACCACCAACGTTCCAACAAGGAAAAATCAGTGATTTATCCAAGAAGTCAAACAAGTACCACAACGAACGTCTAGTTCCCAACCTGTAGTCTGACTCCTCCTTTAGGGAGTACCAAAGGTCACAGGGGGTGCCTGAGGGTTTGTCTGCTCTGTGGTATCAAACTTATTAAATAAAGGCATAATAAGACGCTTGACAATTAAAACTCATGAAAAAGATCATTTTCTTTGGATGAACCAAAATGGGAGAACTTGTCATGTGGATCCCCACCCACTCCAAAAAAATGGAACAAATCACTTCTTCAAGATGTCGGATGATGCTCAGCTTTTTTTTAGGTACAAGTAAGTGAAGCTCTAAAGAAAAAAGGTTGGGAACCACTGGCCAAAGGAACTACTCTCCCCTGTTCAGGTCAGACTTTATGGTTCCACCTTTAGAAAGAAAATCAGATTCTCAAATGCCAACAGTTAATGAACAAGAAGAACAGACTCATGTTTGGCAGGAACCACTTTGAGGAACCCCTTTGGGGTGAGGTTCTGTAAAATGACGAGTCAATGGTGCAGCTCTTTGGAACTCGTGGGTTCTAACCATGGAAGGTCTCTGTACTGGACAGACCCTTGGTTTTCTACAGAGACCTGGAACAGTCTAAATGACCCTCTTTTCTGGGCGTCACCATGTTGAGAGCCCTGCCCACACTGATTCACAATGAACTCATTAATGCATTTTCATGTGTAATGAAAAAAGTCTGAACACGCCCCTCTCTCCGAGTCTGATCCACCAGCTAATGGCTAGCTTCGGTTCAGGTGTTTATTCATTAATATTTTGGGGGTCTACACAGTGGTTCTCATTACTGCTTACTTTGGTGGACAGAAAAAGAAATGAGCTGTGTGTTTTCTCAGTAATCACGCATTAAGTGGACAAACCAACAACTGCTAAAAGGGCTAAGACTGTTAGCATACAACATGAAATAATCAATCAATCAATCAATTTTTTTTATATAGCGCCAAATCACAACAAACAGTTGCCCCAAGGCGCTTTATATTGTAAGGCAAGGCCATACAATAATTATGTAAAACCCCAACGGTCAAAACGACCCCCTGTGAGCAAGCACTTGGCTACAGTGGGAAGGAAAAACTCCCTTTTAACAGGAAGAAACCTCCAGCAGAACCAGGCTCAGGGAGGGGCAGTCTTCTGCTGGGACTGGTTGGGGCTGAGGGAGAGAACCAGGAAAAAGACATGCTGTGGAGGGGAGCAGAGATCGATCACTAATGATTAAATGCAGAGTGGTGCATACAGAGCAAAAAGAGAAAGAAACAGTGCATCATGGGAACCCCCCAGCAGTCTACGTCTATAGCAGCATAACTAAGGGATGGTTCAGGGTCACCTGATCCAGCCCTAACTATAAGCTTTAGCAAAAAGGAAAGTTTTAAGCCTAATCTTAAAAGTAGAGAGGGTGTCTGTCTCCCTGATCTGAATTGGGAGCTGGTTCCACAGGAGAGGAGCCTGAAAGCTGAAGGCTCTGCCTCCCATTCTACTCTTACAAACCCTAGGAACTACAAGTAAGCCTGCAGTCTGAGAGCGAAGCGCTCTATTGGGGTGATATGGTACTACGAGGTCCCTAAGATAAGATGGGACCTGATTATTCAAACCTTATAAGTAAGAAGAAGAATCTTAAATTCTATTCTAGAATTAACAGGAAGCCAATGAAGAGAGGCCAATATAGGTGACATATGCTCTCTCCTTCTAGTCCCCGTCAGTACTCTAGCTGCAGCATTTTGAATTAACTGAAGGCTTTTTAGGGAACTTTTAGGACAACCTGATAATAATGAATTACAATAGTCCAGCCTAGAGGAAATAAATGCATGAATTAGTTTTTCAGCATCACTCTGAGACAAGACCTTTCTGATTTTAGAGATATTGCGTAAATGCAAAAAAGCAGTCCTACATATTTGTTTAATATGCGCTTTGAATGACATATCCTGATCAAAAATGACTCCAAGATTTCTCACAGTATTACTAGAGGTCAGGGTAATGCCATCCAGAGTAAGGATCTGGTTAGACACCATGTTTCTAAGATTTGTGGGGCCAAGTACAATAACTTCAGTTTATCTGAGTTTAAAAGCAGGAAATTAGAGGTCATCCATGTCTTTATGTCTGTAAGACAATCCTGCAGTTTAGCTAATTGGTGTGTGTCCTCTGGCTTCATGGATAGATAAAGCTGGGTATCATCTGCGTAACAATGAAAATTTAAGCAATACCGTCTAATAATACTGCCTAAGGGAAGCATATATAAAGTGAATAAAATTGGTCCTAGCACAGAACCTTGTGGAACTCCATAATTAACTTTAGTCTGTGAAGAAGATTCCCCATTTACATGAACAAATTGTAATCTATTAGACAAATATGATTCAAACCACCGCAGCGCAGTGCCTTTAATACCTATGGCATGCTCTAATCTCTGTAATAAAATTTTATGGTCAGCAGTATCAAAAGCAGCACTGAGGTCTAACAGAACAAGCACAGAGATGAGTCCACTGTCCAAGGCCATAAGAAGATCATTTGTAACCTTCACTAATGCTGTTTCTGTACTATGATGAATTCTAAAACCTGACTGAAACTCTTCAAATAGACCATTCCTCTGCAGATGATCAGTTAGCTGTTTTACAACTACCCTTTCAAGAATTTTTGAGAGAAAAGGAAGGTTGGAGATTGGCCTATAATTAGCTAAGATAGCTGGGTCAAGTGATGGCTTTTTAAGTAATGGTTTAATTACTGCCACCTTAAAAGCCTGTGGTACATAGCCAACTAACAAAGATAGATTGATCATATTTAAGATCGAAGCATTAAATAATGGTAGGGCTTCCTTGAGCAGCCTGGTAGGAATGGGGTCTAATAAACATGTTGATGGTTTGGATGAAGTAACTAATGAAAATAACTCAGACAGAACAATCGGAGAGAAAGAGTCTAACCAAATACCGGCATCACTGAAAGCAGCCAAAGATAACGATACGTCTTTGGGATGGTTATGAGTAATTTTTTCTCTAATAGTTAAAATTTTGTTAGCAAAGAAAGTCATGAAGTCATTACTAGTTAAAGTTAATGGAATACTCAGCTCAATAGAGCTCTGACTCTTTGTCAGCCTGGCTACAGTGCTGAAAAGAAACCTGGGGTTGTTCTTATTTTCTTCAATTAGTGATGAGTAGAAAGATGTCCTAGCTTTACGGAGGGCTTTTTTATAGAGCAACAGACTCTTTTTCCAGGCTAAGTGAAGATCTTCTAAATTAGTGAGACGCCATTTCCTCTCCAACTTACGGGTTATCTGCTTTAAGCTACGAGTTTGTGAGTTATACCACGGAGTCAGACACTTCTGATTTAAAGCTCTCTTTTTCAGAGGAGCTACAGCATCCAAAGTTGTCTTCAATGAGGATGTAAAACTATTGACGAGATACTCTATCTCCCTTACAGAGTTTAGGTAGCTACTCTGCACTGTGTTGTTATATGGCATTAGAGAACATAAAGAAGGAATCATATCCTTAAACCTAGTTACAGCGCTTTCTGAAAGACTTCTAGTGTAATGAAACTTATTCCGTACTGCTGGGTAGTCCATCAGAGTAAATGTAAATGTTATTAAGAAATGATCAGACAGAAGGGAGTTTTCAGGGAATACTGTTAAGTCTTCTATTTCCATACCATAAGTCAGAACAAGATCTAAGATATGATTAAAGTGGTGGGTGGACTCGTTTACTTTTTGAGCAAAGCCAATAGAGTCTAATAATAGATTAAATGCAGTGTTGAGGCTGTCATTCTCAGCATCTGTGTGGATGTTAAAATCGCCCACTATAATTATCTTATCTGAGCTAAGCACTAAGTCAGACAAAAGGTCTGAAAATTCACAGAGAAACTCACAGTAACGACCAGGTGGACGATAGATAATAACAAATAAAACTGGTTTTTGGGACTTCCAATTTGGATGGACAAGACTAAGAGACAAGCTTTCAAATGAATTAAAGCTCTGTCTGGGTTTTTGATTAATTAATAAGCTGGAATGGAAGATTGCTGCTAATCCTCTGCCCCAGCCCGTGCTACGAGCATTCTGACAGTTAGTGTGACTCGGGGGTGTTGACTCATTTAAACTAACATATTCATCCTGCTGTAACCAGGTTTCTGTTAGGCAGAATAAATCAATATGTTGATCAATTATTATATCATTTACCAACAGGGACTTAGAAGAGAGAGACCTAATGTTTAATAGACCACATTTAACTGTTTTAGTCTGTGGTGCAGTTGAAGGTGCTATATTATTTTTTCTTTTTGAATTTTTATGATTAAATAGATTTTTGCTGGTTATTGGTAGTCTGGGAGCAGGCACCGTCTCTACGGGGATGGGGTAATGAGGGGATGGCAGGGGGAGAGAAGCTGCAGAGAGGTGTGTAAGACTACAACTCTGCTTCCTGGTCCCAACCCTGGATAGTCACGGTTTGGAGGATTTAAGAAAATTGGCCAGATTTCTAGAAATGAGAGCTGCTCCATCCAAAGTGGGATGGATGCCGTCTCTCCTAACAAGACCAGGTTTTCCCCAGAAGCTTTGCCAATTATCTATGAAGCCCACCTCATTTTTTGGACACCACTCAGACAGCCAGCAATTCAAGGAGAACATGCGGCTAAACATGTCACTCCCGGTCCGATTGGGGAGGGGCCCAGAGAAAACTACAGAGTCCGACATTGTTTTTGCAAAGTTACACACCGATTTAATGTTAATTTTAGTGACCTCCGATTGGCGTAACCGGGTGTCATTACTGCCGACGTGAATTACAATCTTACCAAATTTACGCTTAGCCTTAGCCAGCAGTTTCAAATTTCCTTCAATGTCGCCTGCTCTGGCCCCCGGAAGACAATTGACTATGGTTGCTGGTGTCGCTAACTTCACATTTCTCAAAACAGAGTCGCCAATAACCAGAGTTTGATCCTCGGCGGGTGTGTCGTCGAGTGGGGAAAAACGGTTAGAGATGTGAACGGATTGACGGTGTACACGGGGCTTCTGTTTAGGGCTACGCTTCCTCCTCACAGTCACCCAGTCAGCCTGCTTTCCCGGCTGCTCGGGATCTGCCAGGGGGGAACTAACGGCGGTTAAGCTACCTTGGTCTGCACCGACTACAGGGGCCTGGCTAACTGTAGAATTTTCCACGGTGCGGAGCCGAGTCTCCAATTCGCCCAGCCTGGCCTCCAAAGCTACGAATAAGCTACACTTATTACAAGTACCGTTACTGCTAAAGGAGGCCGAGGAATAACTAAACATTTCACACCCAGAGCAGAAAAGTGCGGGAGAGACAGGAGAAGCCGCCATGCTAAATCGGCTAAGAGCTAGTAGCTACGCTAAGCTAGCGGATTCCTAAAAACACGCAAAGTGAATAATGTGTAAATAATTTATAGGTGATTCAGCAGAAGGAGTGCTTTAGTTAAGGCACGTAAAGATTACACTGGGAAACAAATCGTAATCTAGATAACTAGATCAATCTAACTGCGCAGAGTAAACAGCTAACAGATACAGAAAAACACCGCTGTGCTCCGGAACAGGAAGTGATACAATACCGCAGTGAGAGCCAACCACCAGTAGAGGCCTAAACAGGCGCCTCTCAGCTCAAGCTGAGAGGCGCCATCTCAAATAAGATGAGAGTTTGACTCAGCGTGAATACTGGAACAGGGACGACTCAGATGATCCATTAGGACGTTTCACCACAACAAGAAGACAAATTATTCCAGGTATGTGTAATAAAATACTGCAAGCAAACAGACACAACAGCGAGCAAACACATCGAGTGGACTCTGAGTTACGATCAGAGGTTACGAGAGGAAGAGGAGGAGTCACTCATAGCTGTCACTCAAAGTAGCCACGCACAGAATTATACATCTTGAACCTAAGACCTTAGAAAAACATTCACCCCGTGCAGTCGTCACAAAGGAGGAAACTATCTATAAAAACCAAAACCGTTTTTGTATCAGGCTGTAAACATGTTTATTCTGCTCTAACGTTGGACATTTTAACATGGAGTCCTATGGGAATGTGCTCTGTTTTGGAGGCAACCATGACTTTCACTTTAGGGCCAAAGTTCAGGTTCGAGTGTTCCTGCTCAGTTCAAACACACAGTCGCAGCGGTCATGTGATAGTGCCTCACAGCTGCTCACACCTTGATTGACAGGTGTGAACTTTGACCTTCACTGCCAAAGTCTGGAGGAGAATGTTCTAATCTGACAGTTTGATGCAGATGCCCCTTTTTTCACAGCTGTGTTTTCCGGAGTAGAAGTTGCAGCCTTTTTTTTCCTTTGGTTGTTTTTTTATTTTTTATTTTTATTGTTTTACAGGCCCTGACAGGCATCGACATTAACGCTTGTCAGATTATCCGGGACAAGTGTAAAATGTGATCGGACAAGCAGTATGCTCTAAATCGTTGTCCGACCGGACAAGTGCCATTTTTTTTGGTTTAAAACATTCACATTCTTTATTTTCATCACTTGGAACCAAAATACCTGACCGCCGCATTTTTGTTTTCTTATTTACATTATGTCTTGTCTCTCACCTCGTGAGAAAGCATCTTCAGTTTTTCCCGCCACTCTCCACGCAGCGGGCAATCAGAAAACATGATAACAACGTGTGCGCAAGACCACTGTATGGAGTGTGTGTTCGTAGTAGAGGCTGACATTTTTTGGGAATCTTATGGGTCACGGGATTCCCGTGGGATTCCCACGGGATGGGAGTCAACTTTGCTATTTGTCATGTGATTAGGACAATACGGGATTAAAAATTCACGGGAGCAGACGGGAGCGAGAACCAAGGTTTTAGGCAGCGAGCCGTCCTGCCGTCATTTAAGCGATCAGTCTTCGAAAAAGATGCCGAAAAAATAGCGGGCGGCTTTGCTTAAAGCCGTCTAAAATTAAGACTGGGTCCGATCGCTGCAGCCGTGTGTGTGTGTGTGTGTGTGTGTGTGTGTGTGTGTGTGTGTGTGTGTGTGTGTGTGTGTGTGTGTGTGTGTGTGTGTGTGTGTGTGTGTGTGTGTGTGTGTGCAGAAACACTGTTGTGACATTACACTGATGTGGCAGAATTGTCTGGTTCGCCCACATCAGTGTGCCACATCTATTTCCTGATCTACTTCAAGAAGTAGATCAGCTTCCCTCACTTGCCTTCTTCCTGCATGGACATTTAGTTTTTGAGAACTGCCTACCTGACACAGATTTACCATAAAGTACCACACTGTTTGTATTTCTGAATGATTGATGTAAAGTCTAAGAAATATTCAGTGAGTTGGAAATGTTCATGTATTCATCCTCTGACATTTCCCAAGAAAACTGGCTGTAAATATTATTAATTAATTCTTCCATTAACAATAAACTTTCCTGTTCCAACCTTTTTTTCTTGGAAAATGCCGCAGGCCTCAAATATAGGAATGGATATATATTAACAAAAAAATAAATAAAAATAAAGCTGACCTCACAAAACATGAAATATGTTTGTTTCATACAGTCTGCAGTTACAGAAATAGAAGACAGAGTAAATGTCAGGATCATTACGTGTCCATCACCATCACATTTTGAAAAACTATAAGACCACAGGCCATGCATTATTTATGTTTTGTGTCTTTTAGTGGTTTTTTTTTTTAAATTTGGATTAAGGCAATAAGTTCATCTGTGGTAATACAGGGAGGCCCCTGTATTACCACAGATGAACTGTTTCTGTTGCCACATCTTCTGAAATAAAACTGCAGAACACTAAAGCCTAAAAACTAAAAGAAGGAAAAAATGGGAGCAGTACAGGAGCGGGAGTCATTGTGAATGGGAGCGGGATGGGAGTGGGAGTCATTTTACCAGGAGTGGGACGGAACAGGAATTTTTTTTTTTTGTTTAATGTGGCCCGGGATTGGGATGGGACAGGAATTTTTCTGGGGGAGTGAGACGGGACAGGAGTGAAAATCTACTCCCTTGTCACCCTCTAGTTCATAGCATCTTCTTGTGAGATGGTGTGACGGGAAACATTAGATAGCGAACATCGCATAGATTAACACGCCTTTTGAAGAATATATTGAACAGAATGTCTTTTCTAAAACCTCCGAAACCGGGCCAGATACCAGGGAAAGCACCAGTCAAACACAAAACATCAACCCCTGCAAGTGTAGAAGCTTCAAAGAAGAGGTATGAAGAGGAAGGAAGAGAGAGGAAGTTTGTGAGTAGCTGGACACAGGATTATCCGTGGCTGGGGCACAAGGAAGAGGACAACACAATATACTGCCATGTCTGTGGGGATTTTCCTTCAATTGTGGACCAGTAAGTCATTTTTAAATGTTGAAATAAAAGAATTTGATTTGCTTTATAAAATACATACTGGCAAATGATCATGCATTGAACAGTGATGAATTCAGAAAACACACAGGAGAGAAGCAGATGCATACGAAATGTAATGATTTTTTCTATTTCAGATAAAGTACTTACAAACAAAAGAAGTATGACAGGTTTTTATTAAGTGACAAGTCAGAGCAAAGTATATGTGATAAATATTTAATTTGAATCTCAGTCACGGGTTAACCAGACAACCAGTTTTTCCTATAGGACAAGTAAACTGCCAGGGTTACTTGTCTTATGGACAAGTACACTAAAAAGCTTAATGTCAGTGCCTGCCTGTGATGGACAGTCTATGTCCATGTGATACTTTCTGTTGTCCAAACGGCATCAAATAACATTTACAGCATGTTGATTTGTGTATCTTGATTATTTTTGAAATATAAAAGTCAGTATGTTGCTCACCGCCGGCTGAGGGCTTCCTGCAAAAATTCATTGTTTACTTTGGCATCTGCATCCATCTGATGTTTTCTATTTTCCAAACTGCATCAGATCACATCCAGTGTATTGTCCATCACACATCTATCTGTCCATCTTGTTTCATTATGGAATTTAAAAATCCTTCTCTTAAATAACAACGCATGCTGTGGTGTGCACATGTGCTGCAGAGTTCCTATCCAATGTTAAAGTCACCTTCATGGAAGCACTGTGTTAAAAGGTGAAGTCCACTTACAGAAAAAGAATAAAGTGCAACTTATATGGTAGAAAATACAGTCCATTTGCTGCAGGAGCATCTGCTGCTAACGCTAATATTACCATTGCCATGTATATTGGCAACATAACTAAACTGACCCCTGTAGGTATCTACAGAATTACAACATTGTGTCTTTAGGGTCCTGGTGCTTCTTGTCTTGCCATATGGTTGTAAGACGTGGAACCAGGTACCAGGTCTCTTTGATCTTTGGGTCGTTACACCGGAATGACTTTGTCTCCAATGAGCAGTTACTTAGTGAGAATCAGATGACGAGGATCACTGACACTGTGAGGGAACATCAGACACCACATTTAGTCCATGTGGGAACTTTCTCTGGACATGATCCAGGTGCCTGACTGTTGAAGGCCCCAGTGGCTTTAGAAGGATGCCCAGATTTCACCTGGCTGCAACAGACAGTTATTTTGGAGATGTGGGGATGGACTGTTGTCTGCCTGGGTGGTTGCCATCCAGGCCCCAGGGCAGCTTTGTGATGTGGTTGATGGAGTGATGCTCAGTATGAATAATGTCTGAAATAATGTAGTGAACATTTACTGGTGTCATGTTCACAAAGAAAAGGAAGAAGAACAAAGGAGAAACATGAAGAAAGTTTCCCTTTCCAAGTGAGAAAAGTGTGTCGGATCCATGACCGCGGCCAGTGTCCCTTAAAGAGATACAGCATGTTTGTGACCAACCATCCAGTCCTTGTTGTTTGAGTATTTTCTTTGTCCTTCACCATCTGGCAGGTCAGGGAGGAGCCAGCCCAACCGTGGTGGCAGACGCCATGATCGATGCCGTGGTGGACTTTGTGAGGAAGAAGCAACCAAAGTTTGTACGGAGTGTGAAGATCCTGATCTTCCAAACGACCATGATTGGGGAGTTCACCAAGAGCATGAAGCGTCAGGAGGGTCAAGATGTCGAGGAGAAGGGCGTCTTCTCCAGGTTAAAAGGTATTTCTGCTATGAAACACGTCACCCGGTGAAGTCCAGGCAAACACAAGCTGGACTTCTTCTGGTTTTTAAGGTGGCTTCATTGGTCAAAACTGAACTAAGCCCATTTATGAGAGTTATTGCCCAAGGGGAAGATTTTAAGTAGCTCGGGTTCTTGGTCATGAGTGGGGGGCTACGTTGGAGTGTGAGACCAGTAGATGGATCGGGGCAGAGTCTGATGTTTTACAGACACTGTACCGGACCATCATGGTGAAGAAGGAGCTGATCCAGATTTATCGGTTTATTCACACCCCTGCCCTCACCTATGGTGAGAGATTCCAGGACAGGGTGAGAAGCTCATCTATCTGGCAGGGACTCTGAGTAGAGCCCCTGCTTCTTCGTAAGGAGCCAGCTGATGTGGTTCAGGTACCTGGTGGAGATGCCCCTGGTTATCTCTCTAGGGAAATCTTCCTTGCACATTCAACTGGGAGAAGGCCCCGGGAAGACAGCTGGAGAGACTAAGTTTCCCAGCTGGCTTGGGAACATGTTGGGATCCCCTGGGAAGCGTTACAGGACTTGGCAGAGGATAGGGAAGTGTGGGATGAGCTGTTTGGCCTACTGCCACCAGAACCTGGACCTGAACAAGTGGCAGGAAAAGAAAAATGAGTAATGAGCTCCATTTTATTGTGAAAGTTCTTGTTTGTAGACACTGTGACTTCCTGGTTTGTGGGATCCAGCGAACAGCAACCCCGCACTCAGAGTTTCAATCTGGAGGAGGAGGAGTTTGAGCCTGCGATCTTCCAGCTTTGTTCCGACAACGCTAAGGTGAGGAAAACCTTTATTCTGTTTTACTGACTCTCGACCCTTAAGAGTAATGTCATGACGCAGGAAGTCTCTGATTTGAAGTTTAAAATACAGTGTGTATTCTAAACCGGACCTGGACGTAAAGGCGTCTCCAGATGTCTTTTGTGATTTTAGAAATTGATGTAAAACAAGCGTTTGTCAGAGCATCAACATTTGTTTTCTAAACTCTGTTTTCGCTTAATAATTTCTGTCATTAGTTTTATTGTTGGTCTGAACTGTTTGCTGTCGGTTTTATTTTTATATAAACTGTTTTTGTCCTGTTATATTTTGTTAAGCACTTTCCAAATTTTCTGCCTAAAATCCTGCATAAATAAATTTAATATTATTATTATTTTAGTTTATGAAATTAATTTTCTCATTGACTCTCAAAAACAAATACTGAATCAACTTTAACACAGGAACCGCTTTACGTTCTTTACAACAAAAGTTTATTTTTTTGTAATTTATTCCTTATTGTCTTTTCCACTTTGTACAATTACAGAAGACAAAAATAACATTGTTGAAAATAGTAATAAGTAAAGAAAACAAAATCAACAACAACAAATATTAACAACAAACGAACTTGTAGCTTTAAACCGGGGTGTGATACTTCAGTTGATCTAAGTAATGATCCTAAATTGCTATCTTTCCCAACTTTCATACACAACGCACAGTCTTCTATGCCCCATACATGTAGCAACACACACAGACCTATACATACATACATGAACTTCTATCTGTATCTACATATACTGATATTTAACCCTCCAGACATCTCAACCAATCATAAACAAAATCAGTTCTGTGTTGTCTAATATATTTTAACCGTCCTTCCCAGATACTGTTACATTTTTCAACTTCCAATCTTAGTGACGCCCTTAATTTCTCCATATTATAAATGCTTAACATTACATCAAGCCATTCTTCCACTTTAGGCAGCAGATCACTTCGCCATCTTCTGGTTATTACTTTTTACTAGCCAATAGCATAATTCTTATAAATTTATAATCCTCCCCTCTTTTTAAATTCAAAATTTCAACTTTCCCAAGATCATTTCAAATTAAATTGGTAACTTAATTTTCATCACCTCATCAATTGCTTTTTTAATTTCTGTCCAATACTGAGACATTAAAGGGCATCCCCAGAAGACATGAAAATGATCTGCGTTAGTAGCACCACAGGATCGCCAGCACTTGGTATCTCCATACTTTCTCTGAGCTAGAGTAGCGAAAAAATGAATTATATTCTTCCATCCATATTCCCTCCAGAACAGTGAGTTAGTGGTTTTCCATTGGTAGCTATTCAAATCTCCCCAATCCTCTCTTGATACCTCAGTATTTGCTTCCCTCTCCCATTTCACTTTTATCCATCCATCCATCCATTTTCTTCTGCTTTATCCGCAGTCGGGTCGCGGGGGCAGCAGCTCAAGCAAAGCCGCCCAGACCTCCCGATCCACACACACCTCCCCCAGCTCCTCCGGGGGAACCCCAAGGCATTCCCAAGCCAGCCGAGAGATGTAGTCCCTCCAGCGTGTCCTGGGTCTTCCCCGGGGTCTCCTCCCAGTGGGAGGAACGCCTCTCCAGCGAGGCGTCCAGGGGGCATCCGGAAAAGATGCCCAAGCCACCTCAACTGACTCCTCTCGACGTGGAGGAGCAGTGGCTCGACTCCGAGCTCCTCCCGAGTGACCGAGCTCCTCACCCTATCTTTAAGGGAGCGCCCAGCCACCCTGCGGAGGAAACACATCTCGGCCGCTTGTACTCGCGATCTCATTCTTTCAGTCATGAGCCACATCTCATGACCATAGGTGAGGATCGGAACGTAGATCGATCGGTAAATCGAGAGCTTTGCCCCCCTACTCAGCTCTCTCTTCACCATGACGGTCCGATACAGCGACCGCATCACTGCAGATGCTGCACCGATCCGTCTATCGATCTCACTCTCCATCCGTCCCTCACTCGTGAACAAGACCCCGAGATACTTAAACTCCTCCACTTGAGGCAAGGACACTCCACCGACCTGAAGAGGGCAAAGCACCTTTTTCTGGTCGAGAACCATGGCCTCGGATTTGGAAGTGCTGATTTTCATCCCGGACGCTTCACACTCGGCTGCAAACCGCCCCAGTGCACGCTGAAGGTCCTGATTTGACGAAGCCAACAGAACCACATCATCCGCAAACAGCAGAGACGAGATTCTGTGGTTCCCAAACCAGACCCCCTCTACATCCTTTCTCTCATTTCACTTTTACATAATCAGTATTATCTGCCTTTAAGTCCTCCAAGCTCTTGTACAGCCTTGAGATGGCTTTTTGTTTTATCTGTGATTTATAAGCTTTAATTATAATTTTTATGATATCTGGTACCTCCAAATTAACCTTCTTACTTTCTTGGTCTAAATAATGTCATAGCTGTAAATATCGATGGAAGTCTTGATTCTGGAGACCAAATACTTCCTTTAATTTCTGAAAACTCATCACTGTTTGTTTTTGTATAACCTTCCAATGCATCTTTGGACCATTTCCCCACAATTTAAACCTACAATCTAATTTATTGGGTGTAAAATCTAGATCATATGCGATCCATCTAAAAAATCTACAGTGACCCGTTAAGTTATATTTCTTCACAATTTTAGTCCAAATTTTAATTGGCACCTCCAATCATGGATTAACCTTCCCTTTCCATTGACCCATTACATTTTCATCAAATAAAATAGCTTGTAATGGCACCCCTCTATTAGTCCTTCCTCAATGTCTTTCCATCGTGCCATGTATTCTGGGTCAGACAAATTAAGAAGTACCCTCAGTTGTGCAGCTTGAAAATAGCTTTTTAAACATGGTAATGGTAGACCAACACTCCCTTTTGGCAGTTGCATTGTTCTGTATTTTATTCTTGGCTTTGCACCCTGCCATATGTACCTAGATATAAGTTTATCCCGTTCTTTGAATTATTTTTCTGTCACCTCGATTGACAGATTTTGAAAAAGGTATAACAGTCAATCAATCAATCAATCAACTTTTTTCTTATATAGCGCCAAATCACAACAAACAGTTGCCCCAAGGCGCTCCACATTGCAAGGCAAGGCCATACAATAATTATGAAAAACCCCAACGGTCAAAACGACCCCCTATGAGCAAGCACTTGGCCACAGTGGGAAGGAAAAACTCCCTTTTAACAGGAAGAAACCTCCAGCAGAACCAGGCTCAGGGAGGGGCAGTCTTCTGCTGAGACTGGTTGGGGCTGAGGGAAAGAACCAGGAAAAAGAGATCGATCACTAATGATTAAATGCAGAGTGATGCATACGGAGCAAAAAGAGAAAGAAACAGTGCATCATGGGAACCCCCCCACAGTCTACGTCTAAAGCAACATAACCAAGGGATGGTCCAGGGTCACCCGATCCAGCCCTAACTATAAGCCTTAGCGAAAAGGAAAGTTTTAAGCCTAATCTTAAAAGTAGAGAGGGTATCTGTCTCCCTGATCTGAATTGGGAGCTGGTTCCACAGGAGAGGAGCCTGAAAGCTGAAGGCTCTGCCTCCCAATCTACTCTTACAAACCCTAGGAACTACAAGTAAGCCCGCAGTCTGAGAGCGAAGCGCTCTAATGGGGTAATATGGTACTACGAGGTCCCTAAGATAAGATGGGACCTGATTATTCAAAACCTTATAAGTAAGAAGAAGAATTTTAAATTCTATTCTAGCATTAACAGGAAGCCAATGAAGGGAGGCCAACACGGGTGAGATATGCTCTCTCCTGCTAGTCCCCGTCAGTACTCTAGCTGCAGCATTCTGAACCAACTGAAGGCTTTTTAGGGAACTTTTAGGACAACCTGATAATAATGAATTACAATAGTCCAGCCTAGAGGAAATAAATGCATGAATTAGTTTTTCAGCATCACTCTGAGACAAGACCTTTCTGATTTTAGAGATATTGCGTAAATGCAAAAAGGCAGTCCTACATATTTGTTTAATATGCGCTTTGAATGACATATCCTGATCAAAAATAACTCCAAGATTTCTCACAGTATTACTAGAGATCAGGGAAATGCCATCCAGAGTAACGATCTGGTTAGACACCATGCTTCTAAGATTTGTGGGGCCAAGTACAATAACTTCAGTTTTATCTGAGTTTAAAAGCAGGAAATTAGAGGTCATCCATGTCTTTATGTCTGTAAGACAATCCTGCAGTTTAGCTAATTGGTGTGTATCCTCTGGCTTCATGGATAGATAAAGCTGGGTATCATCTGTGTAACAATGAAAATTTAAGCAATACCGTCTAATAATACTGCCCAAGGGAAGCATGTATAAAGTGAATAAAATTGGTCCTAGCACAGAACCTTGTGGAACTCCATAATTAACTTTAGTCTGTGAAGAAGATTCCCCATTTACATGAACAAACTGTAATCTATTAGACAAATATGATTCAAACCACCGCAGCGCAATGCCTTTAATACCTATGACATGCTCTAATCTCTGTAATAAAATTTTATGGTCAACAGTATCAAAAGCAGCACTGAGGTCCAACAGAACAAGCACAGAGATAAGTCCACTGTCCGAAGCCATAAGAAGATCATTTGTAACCTTCACTAATGCTGTTTCTGTACTATGATGAATTCTAAAACCTGACTGAAACTCTTCAAATAGACCATTCCTCTGCAGGTGATCAGTTAGCTGTTTTACAACTACCCTCTCAAGAATCTTTGAGAGAAAAGGAAGGTTGGAGATTGGCCTATAATTAGCTAAGATAGCTGGGTCAAGTGATGGCTTTTTAAGTAATGGTTTAATTACTGCCACCTTAAAGGCCTGTGGTACATAACCAACTAACAAAGATAGATTGATCATATTTAAGATTGAAGCATTAAATAATGGTAGGACTTCTTTGAGCAGCCTGGTAGGAATGGGGTCTAATAAGCATGTTGATGGTTTGGATGAAGTAACTAATGAAAATAACTCAGACAGAACAATCGGAGAGAAAGAGTCTAACCAAATACCGGCATCACTGAAAGCAGCCAAAGATAACGATACATCTTTGGGATGGTTATGAGTAATTTTTTCTCTAATAGTCAAAATTTTGTTAGCAAAGAAAGTCATGAAGTCATTACTAGTTAAAGTTAATGGAATACTCAGCTCAATAGAGCTCTGACTCTTTGTCAGCCTGGCTACAGTGCTGAAAAGAAACCTGGGGTTGTTCTTATTTTCTTCAATTAGTGATGAGTAGAAAGATGTCCTAGCTTCACGAAGGGCTTTCTTATAGAGCAACAAACTCTTTTTCCAGGCTAAGTGAAGATCTTCTAAATTAGTGAGACGCCATTTCCTCTCCAACTTACGGGTTATCTGCTTTAAGCTACGAGTTTGTGAGTTATACCACGGAGTCAGACACTTCTGATTTAAAGCTCTCTTTTTCAGAGGAGCTACAGCATCCAAAGTTGTCTTCAATGAGGATGTAAAACTATTGACAAGATACTCTAACTCCCTTACAGAGTTTAGGTAGCTACTCTGCTCTATGTTGGTATATGACATTAGAGAACATAAAGAAGGAATCATATCCTTAAACCTAGTTACAGCGCTTTCTGAAAGACTTCTAGTGTAATGAAACTTATTCCCCACTGCAGGGTAGTCCATCAGGGTAAATGTAAATGTTATTAAAAAATGATCAGACAAAAGGGAGTTTTCAGGGAATACTGTTAAGTCTTCTATTTCCATACCATAAGTCAGAACAAGATCTAAAATATGATTAAAGTGGTGGGTGGACTCATTTACTTTTTGAGCAAAGCCAATAGAGTCTAATAATAGATTAAATGCAGTGTTGAGGCTGTCATTCTCAGCATCTGTGTGGATGTTAAAATCGCCCACTATAATTATCTTATCTGAGCTAAGCACTAAGTCAGACAAAAGGTCTGAAAATTCACAGAGAAACTCACAGTAACGACCAGGTGGACGATAGATAATAACAAATAAAACTGGTTTTTGGGACTTCCAATTTGGATGGACAAGACTAAGAGACAAGCTTTCAAATGAATTAAAGCTCTGTCTAGGTTTTTGATTAATTAATAAGCTGGAATGGAAGATTGCTGCTAATCCTCCGCCCCGGCCCGTGCTACGAGCATTCTGACAGTTAGTGTGACTCGGGGGTGTTGACTCATTTAAACTAACATATTCATCCTGCTGTAACCAAGTTTCTGTTAGGCAGAATAAATCAATACGTTGATCAATTATTATATCATTTACCAACAGGGACTTAGAAGAAAGAGACCTAATGTTTAATAGACCACATTTAACTGTTTTAGTCTGTGGTGCAATTGAAGGTGCTATATTATTTTTTCTTTTTGAATTTTATGCTTAAATAGATTTTTGCTAGTTATTGGTGGTCTGGGAGCAGGCACCGTCTCTACGGGGATGGGGTAATAAGGGGATGGCAGGGGGAGAGAAGCTGCAGAGAGGTGTATAAGACCACAGCTCTGCCTCCTGGTCCCAACGCTAGACAGTCACAGTTTGGAGGATCCCAAAAAATTGGCCAGATTTCTAGAAATGAGAGCTGCTCCCTCTAAAGTGGGATGGATGCCGTCTCTCCTAACAAGACCAGGTTTTCCCCAGAAGCTTTGCCAATTATCTATGAAGCCCACCTCATTTTTTGGACACCATTCAGACAGCCAGCAATTCAAGGAGAACATGCGGCTAAACATGTCACTCCCGGTCTGATTGGGGAGGGGCCCAGAGAAAACTACAGAGTCCGACATTGTTTTTGCAAAGTTACACACCGATTCAATGTTAATTTTAGTGACCTCCGATTGGCGTAACCGGGTGTCATTACTGCCGACGTGAATTACAATCTTACCAAATTTACGCTTAGCCTTAGCCAGCAATTTCAAATGTCCTTCGATGTCGCCTGCTCTGGCCCCCGGAAGACAATTGACTATGGTTGCTGGTGTCGCTAACTTCACATTTCTCAAAACAGAGTCGCCAATAACCAGAGTTTGATCCTCGGCGAGTGTGTCGTCGAGTGGGGAAAAACGGTTAGAGATGTGAACGGGTTGACGGTGTACACGGGGCTTCTGTTTAGGGCTACGCTTCCTCCTCACAGTCACCCAGTCAGCCTGCCTTCCCGACTGCACGGGGTCTGCCAGGGGGGAACTAACGGCGGCTAAGCTACCTTGGTCCGCACCGACTACAGGGGCCTGGCTAGCTGTAGAATTTTCCACGGTGCGGAGCCGAGCCTCCAATTCGCCCAGCCTGGCCTCCAAAGCTACGAATAAGCTGCACTTATTACAAGTACCGTTACTGCTAAAAGAGGCCGAGGAATAACTAAACATTTCACACCCAGAGTAGAAAAGTACGGGAGAGACAGGAGAAGCCGCCATGCTAAAACGGCTAAGAGCTAGTAGCTACGCTAAGCTAGCGGATTCCCAAACAGGGAATCCGACACTAGACAGGCTGTGGAGCAGCACAGGTAACGCACGACAACAGTGCTAAAAAAAATAAAAATCAAAATCCACTGGACAGGCTGTGGAGCAGCACAGGTAACACACGACAACAGTGGTAAAAAATAAAATGAAAATCAGTCGGGGTAACAGTCGGGGTAAAATGTTCATGTTGATCACTTCCACTCTTGATGTTAAACTGAAATATGGTATCAATGGTATGTGATGGTATGGTATTGTGATTTCCGGATTTTATTTTATTTTTTTTAGATTATGTTTCTCACAGTGGACATGCACCCAAGATGAAAATTTCAGACCCCTCCATGATTTCTAAGTGGGAGAACTTGCAAAATTGCAGGGTGTTCAAATACTTATTTTTCTCACTGTATATACTGGACATTGATCAGACAAGTCCCTCACTCCAAAATCACAGCTTTCTATTTTATACCGATCCCTGGCATATATTAAAAAATAATCAATCCTAGAGTACATAGAGTGTGGCGCCGAGAAATATGTATAATCTCTGATAGAGGGGTTAACTTCCAACCAAATATCCAAAATTCCCAGTTGTGATATCATTTTTCTGATATTTTTGCTGACACTATTTTTCTTCTTCGCTTTCCCTGATGAGTCCAGTTGTGGGTTAAGCCTCTGGTTGAGATCACCTCCTCCAATCAACATCCCCTCTCCTTCTCTTGTTACCAACTCAAAAATCTGTTTAAAGAAATCCCAATCTGAACCTGGAGGTGCGTAGACATTTAAAAGAGACACCAATTCACCCTCCAATCTGCCAGTCACTAAAACATCATCGAGTCCATCCTCTGCTCCTCCATCACGGTGTGGTACGCCGGGGCCACAGCCAGAGACAGACACAGACTGCAGCGCATTGTGGCCTCTGCTGAGAAGGTGATTGGCTGTAGCCTTCCATCTCTCCACAACCTGCACGTCTCCAGGACTCTGGGCCGAGCAGGTCGGATCACAGCTGACCCTTCTCACCCTGCACACGGTCTATTCAAACCACTCCCCTCGGGCAGGAGGCTACGGTCCATCCGGACCAGAACCTCCCGCCATAAGAACAGTTTCTTCCCCTCTGCCGTTAGACTCATGAACACTTCATAACTCAGTCACCTTAACTCTGTCACTTTATCATTTTATTACGGGTCACTTTAGACAATGTACTCTGGTTTTTAATTGCACTCCTCCCACTGCACTGTTGTTCTGTTTGTGTCATTGTACATAGCCTTTCATATTTCATATTTCTGTTTCATATTTTATCTTAGCATTTTATATTGCTCTCTGTTTAATGTTGCACCATCATACCAAAGCAAATTCCTAGTCTGTGAATCCTGTTCATTGGCAATGGCAATAAACTTGTTCTGAGTTCTGATATACTAGCCCTCTTTATCTTTGATCACCTTAGCCATGTCAAAACTAATTTTGTTTAAAATCAATATAGACACCCCTCTTCTGTGGCCTGATTTATATGATGATGAAAACTCCTGATTGTACCCATTCCTCTTTAGCTTTTCATGTTCTTTGTCTGTCAAATGGGTCTCCTGCAAGAAAAGTAGTCCCACGCCCTCTTTTTTCATTTTATTTATTACTTTGCTCCTTTTGATTGGGCTACGCAACCCATTAACGTTGTAAGAGGCTACTTTCAATAGATTACTTTGTGATGTCATTTACCTTAGAATATTGTGTATTATCTATTATTTCCACCCCATATGCTACAACAAACAAACGTACTTTGTGAACCATCAGTAGAACCAAAATCAAAAAGAACACAAGATGACTTCCAAACCTGAGGTTATAAAGTCTTTAACCCTTTCTGAGCTAAAAACCAGCTCTGAGGGATAGCCCCTGGCTAGTAGGGGGCCTTTGTGACCTTTTTCGGCCCTGTCCTTCAGTCTCATCTTAAAGAAATCAAATCCCCGAGTAGTCTCAAAGAAGTAAAAATTTGACATTGTCTGCACTCATCTTCTGCTGGTTACCTGAGATAGTTTAGGCTTATTCTTGGAGTACCTCTGTGGTTCTTCTAAAGGCCTTTAGCTTCTCCTTCTCCTTGTATCCCCATCTGGAGGACTGAGTCTGGTCCTGGCTGCCTGCTCTCTGAACTGAGTGCTACATACATCGCTGAATCTTCTCCATTGGGTCTTCTGCTGGTTTGACAACACGTACCGAAAAACCTCTATCCACCATGTCTTTGGTCGCCTCTGCTGCAGAGTTGTACAAGCGAGTTTCTCCCTCGTAGAAAACACAAAACTTTGCCGGAAAGGGTGTCTGGAACCTGATTTTATTGTCTCTTAAAACTCTCTTTGCCTCAGCATGTTCCTTTCTTTTCTTCATCACTTCAGGTGTGTAATCGTGATCAACATACACTCTTTGTCCTTCTAAGAGAAAACCTTTCTTCTCCCAAGCCTTTTTGATGATGTCCTCTTTGCACTTGTGGCTTGAAAATATCACTACTGTCGATCTTGGTGGTGTGTCGTTGGGTGGGCGGGGTCCCAGCGATCTGTGGGCTCTCTCCACACTGAGCTGATATGTGAGCGGCAGGTCAAGCTTTTCTCTCAATAGCTGCTCCACAAACGCACTCATTGACTCTGCTCCATTTTCAGCCCCTTCTTTGACTCCATGCAAGCGCACATTATCCCTCCGTGCCCTCCCTTCTTGATCGATTTGTCTCTCCTCCAGCTTTCTGTGAAGTTTGATAAGCTCACATGTTACTTCCTCAATACTTAATATATGCTCCTCCGTGTCCTTAATTCTTCTTTCTGCTTCGTCAATCCTGCCATTCATCAGTTTAAGGTCTTCCCTGATGCCGGTAAGACCCTCTGTTGTCTCACGTCTGAACTCTCTTATCTCCCGCAGAATCGCGTCCAAATCTGACATTTTCTCTGGTACTTCCTCTGTTTCAGGCGGTAGCTCCCCCATTAGCATTAGCTCTGACGTTAGCTTAACTTGCTCGTGGTCTTCATCTCTGCGTAGTTTGGCGTTCCCAGCCTTTTTAGATTTCAATTTACTTCCTGACATATTACAAGCCCCTGATATTATCTTCAAGTCCTCTGCATTTATCTCAGGTTTTGGGCATTTGGGGCATTTTCTCAGCTTTTATCGGGGAGCTGCTTTCCTACAATGTCGCCATGTTCAACCCTGACCCGGAAGTCCTACAACAAAAGTTTAAATTTCATTCCAGTTTAAAGTGATGATGTCATAAAGGCTGGTTAAAAGCAGCCTGTTTCTGATTTCTTCAGTCTGAGCTTCTTTTGGTTTTTGTTTGGATGCTCAAAGTCTGATGTTTTTGATGAAGAAGAAGAAAAAAAAGGTGATTAAATGCAAGTCCCCCTGCAGTCTGTGAGCCTGGCCAAGAGGCGGATCGAGGACCTCATCCTAGGTGAGCAGGCGGACAGAACCATCAGCGACCCGCTCATCAGCAAGCTGTCTCCGGGCGACATGGAGCAGCTGAAGGCGCTGCAGAGGAAGCTGACGGTCAGCATCTCGCTGACGACTGGCATGGACGACCAGGAACCGTCCATCCACGTGGAGGGACTGACCAGGGACGTCCTGTCCGCAGAGTCGGCAGTAAGGTGAGCACACGCTGTTCCCGCGCCGCTAACCTCCGGTGTGCTCACACCGCATTCACAAAGATAGCAGTGTAAAGTCTGAAGTACACAGGATGTGTTGATTTAAAAGTTTATCGTAATCATGGATGACGACAGGTGCATTGACTCTAATGACTCAAAAAAACAAAACAAAAAAAGATTCTTCTGAGTTGAAACTTGGTGAACTTTCACACAAAAACTCAGGCTGATGCTCACTTAAGCCCCTTTCACACTGGGCCTGCGTAGAGTTGCATTGTGATGTGTATCTAATATGCAGGAATGGCTGTGCAAGTTGCGCGCAGGGGAAAATTAAAAAGTTGTGCGGCGGAGGGAGAAGCTTGGTACCATGTTTTTACAGACTGCCTGGACATACAGATGGATTTGATACCTTTGAAAAAGTCAGAATGCATTATTTCCAGGAGTAAATGGACTTTATTTAACGTGCCACAATCGTGAGAGAACAAGAGGAGGTGAAAGTGGAGCTACAGCCGGCGATCGTGCGCGCGATCTGTTGGTGAGGAGTTAGTGGACGTGCACGTCCTCTTTCTGCCGATGCATCTGTGAGGAGTGGACATGGAAGCTTGATCTGCCTCTTCTTCTTCCATGGTTTTGCAACTTCACTGCCAGTAACGTTCCGCAGGATGAATAAAATCTAGCAATGCAGGTGTGTACTGATTTAAAAAAAATAAAATAAAAAAAAAAAAGGAAAAGGATTTTTCACCGGACTGGCGTAGGGTTGTGTACACTTCAATCAATCAATCAATCAACTTTTTTCTTATATAGCGCCAAATCACAACAAACAGTTGCCCCAAGGCGCTCCATATTGCAAGGCAAGGCCATACAATAACCATGAAAAACCCCAACGGTCAAAACGACCCCCTATGAGCAAGCACTTGGCCACAGTGGGAAGGAAAAACTCCCTTTTAACAGGAAGAAACCTCCAGCAGAACCAGGCTCAGGGAGGGGCAGTCTTCTGCTGAGACTGGTTGGGGCTGAGGGAAAGAACCAGGAAAAAGACATGCCGAGAAGGGGGGCAGAGATCGATCACTAATGATTAAATGCAGAGTGATGCATATGGAGCAAAAAAAGAAAGAAACAGTGCATCATGGGAACCCCCCCACAGTCTACGTCTAAAGCAACATAACCAAGGGATGGTCCAGGGTCACCCGATCCAGCCCTAACTATAAGCCTTAGCGAAAAGGAAAGTTTTAAGCCTAATCTTAAAAGTAGAGAGGGTATCTGTCTCCCTGATCTGAATTGGGAGCTGGTTCCACAGGAGAGGAGCCTGAAAGCTGAAGGCTCTGCCTCCCATTCTACTCTTACAAACCCTAGGAACTACAAGTAAGCCCGCAGTCTGAGAGCGAAGCGCTCTAATGGGGTAATATGGTACTACGAGGTCCCTAAGATAAGATGGGACCTGATTATTCAAAACCTTATAAGTAAGAAGAAGAATTTTAAATTCTATTCTAGAATTAACAGGAAGCCAATGAAGAGAGGCCAATATGGGTGAGATATGCTCTCTCCTGCTAGTCCCCGTCAGTACTCTAGCTGCAGCATTCTGAACCAACTGAAGGCTTTTTAGGGAACTTTTAGGACAACCTGATAATAATGAATTACAATAGTCCAGCCTAGAGGAAATAAATGCATGAATTAGTTTTTCAGCATCACTCTGAGACAAGACCTTTCTGATTTTAGAGATATTGCGTAAATGCAAAAAGGCAGTCCTACATATTTGTTTAATATGCGCTTTGAATGACATATCCTGATCAAAAATAACTCCAAGATTTCTCACAGTATTACTAGAGATCAGGGAAATGCCATCCAGAGTAACGATCTGGTTAGACACCATGCTTCTAAGATTTGTGGGGCCAAGTACAATAACTTCAGTTTTATCTGAGTTTAAAAGCAGGAAATTAGAGGTCATCCATGTCTTTATGTCTGTAAGACAATCCTGCAGTTTAGCTAATTGGTGTGTATCCTCTGGCTTCATGGATAGATAAAGCTGGGTATCATCTGCGTAACAATGAAAATTTAAGCAATACCGTCTAATAATACTGCCCAAGGGAAGCATGTATAAAGTGAATAAAATTGGTCCTAGCACAGAACCTTGTGGAACTCCATAATTAACTTTAGTCTGTGAAGAAGATTCCCCATTTACATGAACAAACTGTAATCTATTAGACAAATATGATTCAAACCACCGCAGCGCAGTGCCTTTAATACCTATGACATGCTCTAATCTCTGTAATAAAATTTTATGGTCAACAGTATCAAAAGCAGCACTGAGGTCCAACAGAACAAGCACAGAGATAAGTCCACTGTCCGAAGCCATAAGAAGATCATTTGTAACCTTCACTAATGCTGTTTCTGTACTATGATGAATTCTAAAACCTGACTGAAACTCTTCAAATAGACCATTCCTCTGCAGGTGATCAGTTAGCTGTTTTACAACTACCCTCTCAAGAATCTTTGAGAGAAAAGGAAGGTTGGAGATTGGCCTATAATTAGCTAAGATAGCTGGGTCAAGTGATGGCTTTTTAAGTAATGGTTTAATTACTGCCACCTTAAAGGCCTGTGGTACATAACCAACTAACAAAGATAGATTGATCATATTTAAGATTGAAGCATTAATAATGGTAGGACTTCCTTGAGCAGCCTGGCAGGAATGGGGTCTAATAAGCATGTTGATGGTTTGGATGAAGTAACTAATGAAAATAACTCAGACAGAACAATCGGAGAGAAAGAGTCTAACCAAATACCGGCATCACTGAAAGCAGCCAAAGATAACGATACATCTTTGGGATGGTTATGAGTAATTTTTTCTCTAATAGTCAAAATTTTGTTAGCAAAGAAAGTCATGAAGTCATCACTAGTTAAAGTTAATGGAATACTCAGCTCAATAGAGCTCTGACTCTTTGTCAGCCTGGCTACAGTGCTGAAAAGAAACCTGGGGTTGTTCTTATTTTCTTCAATTAGTGATGAGTAGAAAGATGTCCTAGCTTCACGGAGGGCTTTCTTATAGAGCAACAAACTCTTTTTCCAGGCTAAGTGAAGATCTTCTAAATTAGTGAGACACCATTTCCTCTCCAACTTACGGGTTATCTGCTTTAAGCTACGAGTTTGTGAGTTATACCACGGAGTCAGACACTTCTGATTTAAAGCTGTCTTTTTCAGAGGAGCTACAGCATCCAAAGTTGTCTTCAATGAGGATGTAAAACTATTGACAAGATACTCTAGCTCCCTTACAGAGTTTAGGTAGCTTCTCTGCTCTGTGTTGGTATATGACATTAGACATCCAGTGTTCTATACCAAAAGTCTGCGAAAAAATTAAACATAATAATTTTTTGCGTCCCTCAGCGTATTGCCACGTAGGGATGCATAAGCCTGGAGTAGTCGGTACGCCCGACCAACTCTACGGTGGCCCGGCGTGAAAGGGGCTTTAGACTTGCACTGGTGCTGCTGACCAGTGTGAGGAGTAAACTGGTTTTATGTGTCTTTGCAGCTCGTTAAGTTGTTGTGTTGGATAACGGAGTTTTAGTTGCATATTTACAACACAAGAAGTACAGCTGGACCCGCTGACTTGTGTGACGCATTTGTCCCTGCTGACGACAGGGACATCATCCGAAAAGTGGAGCGGAAGGAGAACCAGAAGATGAAGGCGCTGCAGGTGGCCGAGAAGGTGGAATGGCAGTTTAGGGATCCCAGTGGAACCTTGGTGACCTTTGACATGTACACCAACCTGGAACTGGAGGAGGCTCTGGGGAAGAACCAAGACGTGACGATCAAAATCAACAATGTCCCATATGTCGCCAGAGTGATTCACGAACGGGCCTTCGCTGACCAAGGCAAGAAAGAGATGGAACTTCATCGAAAAGTGTTAAAGGGTGAGTGGATTTAGGATCTCTGATTTAAATCAGTGTTTCTCAAACATTTTCAGACCGAGGAGCCATTTAACCAGTTGTTGAAGAATTTTAAAGATACTTATCAATGATTAATGTCTTTGATTCTGTTTTTGTTTATATATATATATATATATATATATATATATATATATATATATATATACACTCAACAAAAATATAAACGCAACACTTTTGGTTTTGTTCCCATTTTGTATGAGATGAACTCAAAGATCTAAAACTTTTTCCAAATACACAATATCACCATTTCCCTCAAATATTGTTCACAAACCAGTCTAAATCTGTGATAGTGAGCACTTCTCCTTTGCTGAGATAATCCATCCCACCTCACAGGTGTGCCATACCAAGATGCTGATTAGACACCATGATTAGTGCACAGGTGTGCCTTAGACTGTCCACAATAAAAGGCCACTCTGAAAGGTGCAGTTTTGTTTTATTGGGGGGGGATACCAGTCAGTATCTGGTGTGACCACCATTTGCCTCATGCAGTGCAACACATCTCCGCATAGAGTTGATCAGGTTGTCAATTGTGGCCTGTGGAATGTTGGTCCACTCCTCTTCAATGGCTGTGTGAAGTTGCTGGATATTGGCAGGAACTGGTACACGTTGTCGTATACGCCGGTCCAGAGCATCCCAAACATGCTCAATGGGTGACATGTCCGGTGAGTATGCCGGCCATGCAAGAACTGGGACATTTTCAGCTTCCAAGAATTGTGTACAGATCCTTGCAACATGGGGCCGTGCATTATCCTGCTGCAACATGAGGTGATGTTCTTGGATGTATGGCACAACAATGGGCCTCAGGATCTCGTCACGGTATCTCTGTGCATTCAAAATGCCATCAATAAAATGCACCTGTGTTCTTCGTCCATAACAGACGCCTGCCCATACCATAACCCCACCGCCACCATGGGCCACTCGATCCACAACATTGACATCAGAAAACCGCTCACCCACATGACGCCACACACGCTGTCTGCCATCTGCCCTGAACAGTGTGAACCGGGATTCATCCGTGAAGAGAACACCTCTCCAACGTGCCAAACGCCAGCGAATGTGAGCATTTGCCCACTCAAGTCGGTTACGACGACGAACTGGAGTCAGGTCGAGACCCCGATGAGGACGACGAGCATGCAGATGACTACTGGCTCTTGCTTGCCTCTACTGGTGGTTGGCTCTCACTGCGGTATTGTGTCAGTTCCTGTTCCGGAGCACAGCGGTGTTTTTCTGTATCTGTTAGCTGTTTAATCTGCGCAGTTAGATTGATCTAGTTATCTAGATTACGATTTGTTTCCCAGTGTAATCTTTACGTGCCTTAACTAAAGCACTCCTTCTGCTGAATCACCTCTAAATTATTTACACATTATTCACTTTGCGTGTTTTTAGGAATCCGCTAGCTTAGCGTAGCTACTAGCTCTTAGCCGATTTAGCATGGCGGCTTCTCCTGTCTCTCCCGCACTTTTCTGCTCTGGGTGTGAAATGTTTAGTTATTCCTCGGCCTCCTTTAGCAGTAACGGTACTTGTAATAAGTGTAGCTTATTCGTAGCTTTGGAGGCCAGGCTGGGCGAATTGGAGACTCAGCTCCGCACCGTGGAAAATTCTACAGCTAGCCAGGCCCCTGTAGTCGGTGCGGACCAAGGTAGCTTAGCCGCCGTTAGTTACCCCCTGGCAGATCCCGAGCAGCCGGGAAAGCAGGCCGACTGGGTGACTGTGAGGAGGAAGCGTAGCCCTAAACAGAAGCCCCGTGTACACCGCCAACCCGTTCACATTTCTAACCGTTTTTCCCCACTCGACGACACACCCGCCGAGGATCAAACTCTGGTTATTGGCGACTCTGTTTTGAGAAATGTGAAGTTAGCGACACCAGCAATCATAGTCAATTGTCTTCCGGGGGCCAGAGCAGGCGACATTGAAGGAAATTTGAAACTGCTGGCTAAGGCTAAGCGTAAATTTGGTAAGATTGTAATTCACGTCGGCAGTAATGACACCCGGTTACGCCAATCGGAGGTCACTAAAATTAACATTAAATCGGTGTGTAACTTTGCAAAAACAATGTCGGACTCTGTAGTTTTCTCTGGGCCCCTCCCCAATCGGACCGGGAGTGACATGTTTAGCCGCATGTTCTCCTTGAATTGCTGGCTGTCTGAGTGGTGTCCAAAAAATGAGGTGGGCTTCATAGATAATTGGCAAAGCTTCTGGGGAAAACCTGGTCTTGTTAGGAGAGACGGCATCCATCCGACTTTGGATGGAGCAGCTCTCATTTCTAGAAATCTGGCCAATTTTCTTACCAGGAAGCAGAGTTGTAGTCTTACACACCTCTCTGCAGCTTCTCTCCCCCTGCCATCCCCTCATTACCCCATCCCCGTAGAGACGGTGCCTGCTCCCAGACTACCAATAACCAGCAAAAATCTATTTAAGCATAAAAATTCAAAAAGAAAAAATAATATAGCACCTTCAACTGCACCACAGACTAAAACAGTTAAATGTGGTCTATTAAACATTAGGTCTCTCTCTTCTAAGTCCCTGTTGGTAAATGATATAATAATTGATCAACATATTGATTTATTCTGCCTTACAGAAACCTGGTTACAGCAGGATGAATATGTTAGTTTAAATGAGTCAACACCCCCGAGTCACACTAACTGTCAGAATGCTCGTAACACAGGCCGGGGCGAAGGATTAGCAGCAATCTTCCATTCCAGCTTATTAATTAATCAAAAACCCAGACAGAGCTTTAATTCATTTGAAAGCTTGACTCTTAGTCTTGTCCATCCAAATTGGAAGTCCCAAAAACCAGTTTTATTTGTTATTATCTATCGTCCACCTGGTCGTTACTGTGAGTTTCTCTGTGAATTTTCAGACCTTTTGTCTGACTTAGTGCTTAGCTCAGATAAGATAATTATAGTGGGCGTTTTTAACATCGACACAGATGCTGAGAATGACAGCCTCAACACTGCATTTAATCTATTATTAGACTCTATTGGCTTTGCTCAAAAAGTAAATGAGTCCACCCACCACTTTAATCATATCTTAGATCTTGTTCTGACTTATGGTATGGAAATAGAAGACTTAACAGTATTCCCTGAAAACTCCCTTCTGTCTGATCATTTCTTAATAACATTTACATTTACTCTGATGGACTACCCAGCAGTGGGGAATAAGTTTCATTACACTAGAAGTCTTTCAGAAAGCGCTGTAACTAGGTTTAAGGATATGATTCCTTCTTTATGTTCTCTAATGCCATATACCAACACAGTGCAGAGTAGCTACCTAAACTCTGTAAGTGAGATAGAGTATCTCGTCAATAGTTTTACATCCTCATTGAAGACAACTTTGGATGCTGTAGCTCCTCTGAAAAAGAGAGCTTTAAATCAGAAGTGCCTGACTCCGTGGTATAACTCACAAACTCGTAGCTTAAAGCAGATAACCCGTAAGTTGGAGAGGAAATGGTGTCTCACTAATTTAGAAGATCTTCACTTAGCCTGGAAAAAGAGTCTGTTGCTCTATAAATAAGCCCTCCGTAAAGCTAGGACATCTTTCTACTCATCACTAATTGAAGAAAATAAGAACAACCCCAGGTTTCTTTTCAGCACTGTAGCCAGGCTGACAAAGAGTCAGAGCTCTATTGAGCTGAGTATTCCATTAACTTTAACTAGTAATGACTTCATGACTTTCTTTGCTAACAAAATTTTAACTATTAGAGAAAAAATTACTCATAACCATCCCAAACACGTATCGTTATCTTTGGCTGCTTTCAGTGATGCCGGTATTTGGTTAGACTCTTTCTCTCCGATTGTTCTGTCTGAGTTATTTTCATTAGTTACTTCATCCAAACCATCAACATGTTTATTAGACCCCATTCCTACCAGGCTGCTCAAGGAAGCCCTACCATTATTTAATGCTTCGATCTTAAATATGATCAATCTATCTTTGTTAGTTGGCTAAGTACCACAGGCTTTTAAGGTGGCAGTAATTAAACCATTACTTAAAAGCCATCACTTGACCCAGCTATCTTAGCTAATTATAGGCCAATCTCCAACCTTCCTTTTCTCTCAAAAATTCTTGAAAGGGTAGTTGTAAAACAGCTAACTGATCATCTGCAGAGGAATGGTCTATTTGAAGAGTTTCAGTCAGGTTTTAGAATTCATCATAGTACAGAAACAGCATTAGTGAAGGTTACAAATGATCTTCTTATGGCCTCGGACAGTGGACTCATCTCTGTGCTTGTTCTGTTAGACCTCAGTGCTGCTTTTGATACTGTTGACCATAAAATTTTATTACAGAGATTAGAGCATGCCATAGGTATTAAAGGCACTGCGCTGCGGTGGTTTGAATCATATTTGTCTAATAGATTACAATTTGTTCATGTAAATGGGGAATCTTCTTCACAGACTAAAGTTAATTATGGAGTTCCACAAGGTTCTGTGCTAGGACCAATTTTATTCACTTTATACATGCTTCCCTTAGGCAGTATTATTAGACGGTATTGCTTAAATTTTCATTGTTACGCAGATGATACCCAGCTTTATCTATCCATGAAGCCAGAGGACACACACCAATTAGCTAAACTGCAGGATTGTCTTACAGACATAAAGACATGGATGACCTCTAATTTCCTGCTTTTAAACTCAGATAAAACTGAAGTTATTGTACTTGGCCCCACAAATCTTAGAAACATGGTGTCTAACCAGATCCTTACTCTGGATGGCATTACCCTGACCTCTAGTAATACTGTGAGAAATCTTGGAGTCATTTTTGATCAGGATATGTCATTCAAAGCGCATATTAAACAAATATGTAGGACTGCTTTTTTGCATTTACGCAGTATCTCTAAAATCAGAAAGGTCTTGTCTCAGAGTGATGCTGAAAAACTAATTCATGCATTTATTTCCTCTAGGCTGGACTATTGTAATTCATTATTATCAGGTTGTCCTAAAAGTTCCCTAAAAAGCCTTCAGTTAATTCAAAATGCTGCAGCTAGAGTACTGACGGGGACTAGAAGGAGAGAGCATATCTCACCCATATTGGCCTCTCTTCATTGGCTTCCTGTTAATTCTAGAATAGAATTTAAAATTCTTCTTCTTACTTATAAGGTTTTGAATAATCAGGTCCCATCTTATCTTAGGGACCTCGTAGTACCATATCACCCCAATAGAGCGCTTCGCTCTCAGACTGCAGGCTTACTTGTAGTTCCTAGGGTTTGTAAGAGTAGAATGGGAGGCAGAGCCTTCAGCTTTCAGGCTCCTCTCCTGTGGAACCAGCTCCCAATTCAGATCAGGGAGACAGACACCCTCTCTACTTTTAAGATTAGGCTTAAAACTTTCCTTTTTGCTAAAGCTTATAGTTAGGGCTGGATCAGGTGACCCTGAACCATCCCTTAGTTATGCTGCTATAGACGTAGACTGCTGGGGGGTTCCCATGATGCACTGTTTCTTTCTCTTTTTGCTCTTGTATGCACCACTCTGCATTTAATCATTAGTGATCGATCTCTGCTCCCCTCCACAGCATGTCTTTTTCCTGGTTCTCTCCCTCAGCCCCAACCAGTCCCAGCAGAAGACTGCCCCTCCCTGAGCCTGGTTCCGCTGGAGGTTTCTTCCTGTTAAAAGGGAGTTTTTCCTTCCCACTGTAGCCAAGTGCTTGCTCACAGGGGGTCGTTTTGACCGTTGGGGTTTTACATAATTATTGTATGGCCTTGCCTTACAATATAAAGCGCCTTGGGGCAACTGTTTGTTGTGATTTGGCGCTATATAAAAAAATTGATTGATTGATTGATATGGAATGTTCAATTTGTAAGTGTGACTTATTGTATATTGAATGTGTGGGTATGTATATGCGTATGTAGATATATAGATATGGGTAGGTGTATATGTATATAAGTGACTGTGTATATGTATGTATATATTTATGTTTGTAAAGTATATACGTATGTATATAGGTATATATGGCACAGCCCAAGCAGAGGGTCACCCCCAAGAGCCTGGTCTGCTTGAGGTTTCTTCCTTATAGGGAGTTTTTCCTCACCACAGTTGCCTAGTGCTTGCTCTGGGGGTTGGTAAGGTTAGTCCTTACTGGTGTAAAGTGCCTTGATTCGACTTTCTTGTGATCTGGTACTATATAAATATAATTATAAGTGAATAGTATATTGATGTGTATGTCTGTGTGTCGACATGTAGTAGTGAATTTATATTTATGTAAATAAGACTGATTAGAATTGTTGGACTTGTACTAGCAGGGGTGGGCGCTAATAAGCTTTGCTTCAGCCCACACCCTTTCGGACTCACTAGTTTTGTCTGTGTTTGTTTGTGGAATTGTTCATTTTTTTCTATCTGAATATTTTGTGTGCCGAATAAAAACTTTGTCACTTTGTCACATAGGGAGGCAAACTCTTTCATCTTACATGCATATTTGGTTGGGGGGTCGATGGTGCTGATTATAGGGGGCGCTCAAAGTCTGGTCATTTTGCAAAATTGGCTGTATTTAAAGGCCCATAATCCTCTGCGCCATCAAGACCCCAACCAGATTTCAATGTTATCAACAAATATAGGCCCTACTCTATCAAATAGTAAGTCCTTCGGCTGCTCCCTTGTTTGCACTCGGGGTCGCCACAGCAAATCCGAGGTGGATCTGCATGTTGAATAGGCACAGGTTTTACACCGGATGCTGCAACTCCACATTACATGGCAGGGGTGGGATTTGAATCTGGAAGACCCAGCCATGACCCATCTTCAATGCTCTTACTGAGGGGAGCAGGTTGTTTGCCAAAATCTCACAGTACATGACCCCATCCATCCTGCCACCTTTCTCCACCCACTCCATCCTGCCTGCACTATTCCACTGGGCTCCCTCTTACTCACACTCTCATTCTGGCTCCTACTGACTTTCATTCCCCTTCTCTCCAGAGCATATCTCCACCTCTCCTGGCTAGACTCAACCTGCTCTCTACTAGTGATGGGATGAACACCACTGGTGCGTCAACACTGTGCCGAGCACACAAGAGTGAAACCCCGTATTGGTGCGTGTATCGCTTTAAGTAAAAATCATGTGACCGATACAGGAACTGTGTCGTTCGGCTGCGCCGTGCCAAATTATGTTTATAAGGAAACAAACTCTATCGACATGTTGCAGATTTGTTGGATGGAGTTTTTCTGGTGGATTTTTACTTACCCTCACCTTGTTCCACTGACTTCATGGCACGTTCAAAGACATTTCTCCAGTCTGGAATCATTTTGATCTTTTGACGCCAAATAAGAAATATTTTTCTCCTTTCGGCATTGTTTACTGTTATTTTTCCAATTAGATATGTTTGTATTCTTTTACAATACTGGAAGAATAACCAGAAAACATCCACACCTTTATCAATTTGCACTGAAATGTTTATGCTCACCATCTTCATCTGTACCCTGTGAAAGAGTTTTTTCTAAGGTAGGGGAACTGGTGTGTAAGAGGAGAAATCGCCTTGGAGCAAAGACACTTCAGAAACCTTTGTTCCTCAGTAAAAATGCATAAATGAATCTATATTTAGTCTTTTATTTCGTATGCTTTAACACTTAAGTTAACAAATTTCCATACATAAGTTACAAATTTTAACTCTGAATTTTAATACAGACAAATGTGCTATATTTTACAAACCAACTCAGTTTAGCATTTACACAAGGTTTTAAGCAAATTTTAAACTCTTCTCATGAACAGCTTAATTCAACACACAAATTGAGCACATGAAATTATGCAATGATGAGATCATATTTTAAATAGAGGACTGGCGATTAACTATTTCACAGGTGTTTGCAACACCGGTAACTTTTCCATCTTATTTACCTGCAATGATTTTATAACTGCTGCAGGGGTCACTATTGAGCGACCAACACAGTTCCGACACAGTTTGTGTAGTGTGTCACTCCTTGAGGTATCATCATCCCATCACTGCTCTCTACTGTCACTACAGATCACAATGTCATCTGCAAACATCATGATCCATGAAAACTCCCCTCTGATGCCATCTATCATCCTGTTCATCACCACTGCAAACAAGAACGACTGCCATTATACTAATTTTGGGGACTGTAATGTGTAACTGCTCAGAAAAAAAAATGCCATAGAAGTGGGGTTCAGATTATGATATAAAGGAATATTGTTTCTTTCGGGTTTATTCATTTCTTGAACCAGCTTATTCTGGTTAACAGATATAGGGAGGCTGGAGCCTATCCTAACACAGTGGGTGAGAGACAGGGTTCAGGTTAACCCTGGACATGCTGCTTTAATATTACTGTATGAAAGAAAATCAATGTTTCTCTGATGTCACTTTATGCAGATGACGCTGTGCTTCCTGGTCACTGGGAGGACATGAAAGGTTCCATCGTCAAGCTGGTTACATTGACTTCAGGCTCCAGCGAGTACAAAGACATAGAATGGGAGCTTAAAAAAACTGGTCTGGGAGCAAACATCCTGAAGGCAAGTCGAGATGTTCGTAACCAGCAGTGTATTTTATTTTATTTTTTTCTAAGTTGTCGCTGTTTCAGAATCAGAACTACCCTGACATCAGTGCATGTGTGTGGATGGGTGAATGTGAGGCCTTACTGTAAAGCACTTTGAGCTTTGATATAGACAGAAAAATGCTATTTGAATGCAGTCCAGTCTAACTGTGCCAAACACTGACATCATCAATATTCAGAATCCAATCAGTTTCAAGGTTATTGGCCAACTATGCTAGTGTTCAAACGTAGCTGGTTTACTGATGACTTAAAATGCTTTAAAACCAAATTTTATGATTATTCTGTGTGTCTAGCATGGCTTGTCGGTCAGTACTTGGAGTGAGTGAGTGAATCCACATTCTTTCAGGCACAGTAACTCCAAAATGATGACTGCCAGCAGCTTGTTAGTCACAGCGTCATTTTGGATCAACATAGGTATTGGGTAGGGGTCTATACCAGTTTGCAGTATTATTGAAGCAGCGGTATAAGATGTGTACCGTTATTCCCATCCCCATGTTTTCAACATGGCGCCAATGCAGATAAAAAGAGCAGCGTGCCCACAATGAGTTTTAAAAACATATTTATGCTTTCCTTTTTTCAAATACACACGAAGTCTGAGGATGGTGCATGTGACCAAGCCTTCTCACCTGTCAATCAGGCAGCGCTTTCTGCGTAAATACACAAGTTTTTCTTCTGCTTATGTTTTCTTCCTGCTCAGACTGTGCAGGCATGCAGCCAGAGGGGTGAGGGGACAGAACACCCCCCACCCCCACCCCAACGCCCTTAGAGTAAAGGTCCACTTTCAAAGAGATTTTACACATTTCTTTATGGAGTTAAATCAGGGCCAGAAGTTTTGTAATCTGAAAATAAAAAAGATTAAAAAAATAAATTTTGAAACTGAAAATTCAATGCTTGTTCTTGAATTTTATAATCGTTTGTGTAAGATATATATTTTTCAGTTTAAATATTTTTTTGATTCAGCTCTAATTTTTTTTGATCAAATTTTTTTCATTCATATTTCTTTTTTCACCTTCAGATCTTTTTTTCACTTTCAGATCTTTTTTTTTTTTTTTTTTTCAGTTTCAAACTTTTGGTCCCGTTCTGGCGTGGGAGGGCGTGGCTTCGAGTGAGCGGGGCGTGGAATTATGAATGACAGCAGAGCAATCAGTCCTCACATGATGTTGCTTTCAGGAAATGTGGGTACTTTGATAGATAATGACTGAACACTTTCTGTCCACTGTGTTGTCTTGATACCTGTAAATAAAATGATGCTAAAGATGTCTATTACAAGTAATTCTAGACCAGTCTTGGTCATTTTTGATGTTTAAAAACTGGAAAATAAGCAAGATTGTAAAGTTTAACACCTATACCTAAAAAACCAATGTGTCCCAAATCCACACAAGACCGTGAAAGCAGCGCAGCATTGCCACATGCAAATGAGGCAGGTCACTCATTTTACAGGCTGCAGTGAAGTGTTACAAGCTTTCTAAGTGACACACAGAGAGACCTGGCTCAGCAGATCCGAAGGAAGCTTTTATATGGCCACAACCAAGCAGACCGCCTGTAAATTTATGGGTTTTTGGCCTATATTCTCACTTGTATTGCAAAAATATGTTGTAATAAACATAAATAAACAATATTGTAGCATTTCTCAAGTGGACAGTCTAGGCACCACAGGTCAATTGTGAGATATAAGGTCATTTCAAGGTCAGGAAGGCCAACTGCATAGATGTATGCTCAAGCACTGTATATTATAATTGAATTTCTGAATCCATCAAGCACAAATGTCCAAAATGATGATCATTGTCTGCCTTATTTAAATTATTTATGTATCCTGGCCACCAGGATTGCAGCAGTCTATAGCGTCACACCCACATGCAGCAGTGCACTTCAGGTCTTTCGTAAAACATGAACATCTAGCAGTCCGACACTTTGATGTGCATCCACATGTCACCAGCTGAAGACATGCATCTGGAATAGGTGGCAATCTCATCCAAACTGGTGTAAGGATACTTCCATCCAGTTTCCATGCATCAGTCTCAACAGGCTTTGGTACAGCAATATGCTCTTTGTCTGCCTGTAGCCAAATTTTGGCCTGGTAATTTGCACGTCTGACATGTAGCTCAAGAGCATCCCTTGTTGGTGGCACCATGTCTAAGCTTTTCTTACCTTTGGCAAATAAGTGTAGCCTTGCTTGGTCAACATTTGAAAGAGAGGGAATACCATACATCTGGCAAACATACTGTTCAACTGGAGCAAGATCCCCATCATGCCCAATGCCCCCAAGAGATGTGGTTTGTTGAGAAAATGTTTCCAACATTTCTTTTTTTTCTTTCTTTTCTTGTCAACTTGCTTTCTGCTGTGAAACTGCCATAACATGTCTTATGCCATTTTATTTCTGCTTTAGCAAAATCTTCCTGTGACAATCCTTTCTATGACATCCACAAAACATTTGTCTCCAAGCTTTTTTCTTTGTTCTGCAACATCTCTCGCTTTAGCTTTTCCTTCCACCGTAGCTTTATATGACACCTTCTGTGTTGTGACATATAAAGCAAGACCCATGTAAATCTTCACTTCCTCATTTGCGCTTGATACCTGCCACAGGATTCATGTTATAAGGTATGCAATGAAGAACTATTCTTAGACTAACTTGAATAATGAATGTACTATAACTAAACTATCCTTATTATATCCTAAGTATTAAGGTTGCAAACAAGCTTCCAAGCAGTCAGATCTAGCAGCAGAATGTTGTAAAACTTGAAACCACAGATAATTTATTCAATAATCAATCCATTCCCCATCAACTCTGACATACACTGTATATACATGTAGTACATTGCACTAAAGAAGATGTCAGTTTGTCACAAAATTTGAAGCCATTTTTTTTTTTTTTGAGTTGATGTGAATTAAATTTGATTTTAAATTACATTATTTATTTTAAAGTAGGGATAATATATACAATTTTGGCCAGGTATTGCTGCACTATTGTGCTTGACCTTTCTGACCTCAGTATGACCTTAATATGCAAGATTTTAGGTGGTATCCACCCTAGTTTGCTTTGTCATACTATTAACAATATACCCAGTATGGATACCTGCTATTAACATTCCATTCCAGCAAAAAGTTATAGAGAGGGTTTTCATGCGCCTGGCTGGTCCACTAAAATATACGATGGAGACAGGAGCAGAGTCATTATCTATCAAAGTACCCACGTTTCCTGAAAGCAACATCATGTGAGGACTGATTGCTCTGCTGTCATTCACAATTCTACACCCCTCTCAATCGAAGCCACGCCCTCCCAAGTTTGAAACTGAAAAAATAAGATCTGAAAGTGAAAAAGATCTGAAGGTGAAAAAAAAAAAGAAATATGAATGAAAAAAATTATTTGATCAAAAAAAAAAATGACAAAGCTGAATCAAAAATTTATTTAAACTGAAAAATATATATCTTAAACTTATTTTTATTTTGATAATACTTTTTAAATGATTATAAAATTCAAGAACAAACATTGAATTTCCAGTTTCAAAATTTATTTTTTCAATCTTTTTTTATTTTCAGATTACAAAACTTTAATTTTCGGTTTCAACATTTATTTTTTCAATCTTTTTTTATTTTCAGATTACAAAACTTTTGGCCTTGATTTAGCTCCATATTTCTTTGCATATAAAATAATAATAATTAACAGTGATAAACGGTGCGGCCCAGTGATGGACCGTGATATGTATAACAGGTGTAACAGATACAAAATATGAGACAACACCCACAGTCAGTGGTCAGGTTGGTCAATACTAACCAGATCATTTGCCAATTACATAGGTCTGGAGGAAGAGTATTAACTTCAAAACATGTTTCACATCACTTCAAATGTGCACCAAGTCTGTTTCTGATGGATGGTGAGTGTGATAAGACTTTCCCTCTGGCAGATCAACAATGTCACAAAACAAAACTACTTTTTGTCTCCAGTCTGTTTTCCTCCTGTTAACCAGAGACGTGTAACTCCGGTGTTGGTAAGTAAAAGTCCGACAATATGCTGCTTCTACCAATGCACCTAAAACAGGTAGTTTGAATGATGAACTCATCTGTCTGCCTGAAGAGTTGAACTAGAGCCAGCTGGTTTAGCATGTAGATGGAACAAATATGTTGTTGGACTTTTATTTGCTGAAGTCGGGGTTACACACCTCTGCTGTTTACAGAGACGTGCAGGCATGAGTCAAAAGCCCCCCAATCAGAATAAAGGTCCACTTCTGGAAGACTTTATTTTAACATAGAACAGGGAGGAGATGGACAGTGGAAGGAAGACAAGGAGACTTGGTGGTAGAATGAAAATGTCCAGGAAAGCATAAGGAGAAAGAGGTTGGCAAAAATAATTGGGATAGTCGGTGAGATCAAAAAGTACACAGGCATAGAAGGAGATGCTGCGTAAGGCGAAAGGGAGAAGTGGCAAAAGCTAAAGAAAAGGCATTTAGCAAGCTGTAAGAGACATTGAATGGTAAGGAAGGAGAAAAGGGGCAGACAATGGGACAGAGCTGGAAAGGATGTGCAGGAGGTTAGGGTGGTAAAAGATGCAAATGGTAATGTGCTGACAAGCGAGGAGTGTGTGTGTTCAGGTGGAGGGAATATTTTGAGGAGCTGATGAATGAAGAAAATGAGAAAGAGAAAAGGCTGGATGATGTTGAGAGTGTAAATCAGGAAGCACAAGAGATTCGTAAGGATGAAGTGAGGGCAGCTCTGAAGAGGATGAAGAGTGGAAAGGCAACTGGGTTAGTGGAAGCATGGAAATGTCTTGGAGAGATGGCAGTGGAGTTTCTAACGAGATTTAATTTAATTAGCTTATAATGCGCCAAATCACAGCAAAAGCCGTCTCAAGGCACCTTACATAAAACAACTCAACATAAAATTGAATAAATAATTAGAAATGAATAAAAAAATTCAAATACATAAATAAAAACAGAAGTAAAAGAATAAAAGAAATAAAAATAAAAACTATTCATAAGAAAGAGAATAAAAATAGGTTTTAAGTCTTGACTTAAAAATGTCCACGGACTCAGACTTCCTCATGGTCGCAGGAAGACTGTTCCACAGGGTGGGTGCACGATCCGAAAAGGCTCTTTGACCTGCTGACTTCTTCTTCATCCTGGGAACACAAAGAAGTCCCGCATCTTGCGACCGCAAAGCCTGGGCCGGCACGTAGAGTTCCACCAGATCAGCCAAATAAGATGGCGCCAGTCCATGAACAACCCTATAAGTCAATAGCTAAACCTGAAAATCTGCTCTCACAGTGACAGGGAGCCAGTGCAAAGATGCCAAAATGGGTGTGATATGTTCAGACCTTCTGCTACGTGTCAGAAGTCTGGCGGCAGCGTTCTGAACCAGCTGAAGACCCCTAATGCTGGACTGTGGTAACCCTGAAAATAGAACATTACAATAATCTAGTCTAGAAGAAACAAAAGCATGAATCAGGGTCTCAGCATCACCCATAGACAGGATGGGGCGGATCCTCGCTATATTTCTCAGATGGAAAAAAAGCAGTCTTCGTAACATCCCTGATGTGGAGGTCAAAAGACAACGTGGGATCAAAAATTACCCCAAGGTTCCTCATTTTGTCCGTATGATGTATGACACATGAACCCAGGCTGAGCGCCAGCTGGTCAAACTGATGCCGATGTCTCGCTGGACCAAGAACCATCATTTCAGTCTTATCAAAGTTTAAAAGTAGGAAGTTACTAGACATCCAACTTCTCACTGATAGAAGATAGTCCTCCAGGGATTTAATGGGAGTGAGATTTCCTGCAGTTATCGGCATGTACAACTGAGTATCATCAGCATAACAATGAAAGGCAATCCCAAAACTCAGCAGTATACACCCAAGGGGTGCCACATACAGGGAGAAAAGCAAGGGGCCTAAAACAGATCCCTGTGGAACCCCAAATCTCATGTCAGCAAGGTCAGAGGTAGTGCCATTATACAAGACACATTGAGAACGACTGTACAGATATGACGTCAACCAGGCATGGGCACTTCCAGTAATCCCCAAAAAATTCTCCAACCTATTGAGCAAAATATGATGATCCACGGTATCAAAGGCAGCACTGAGATCTAACAACACCAAAACCGTAGTGGGGTCTGAATCCATTGCTCGCAGAAGATCATTCACTACTTTAGTGAGCGCTGTCTCTGTGGAGTGATATTTCCTAAAAGCAGACTGCAGCGACTCAAAAAGATCATTCTCAGTGAGGTGGTCTACGAGCTGCCGTGAAACCACCTTTTCTAAAATTTTGGAACAGAATGATAGATTTGATATCAGCCTGTAATTTTTCAATACACTAGGGTCAAGATTAGATTTCTTAAAGAAAGATTAATAATTTCCAGCACAGTCGGCCCAAGAGTGGGCCACAGGTACTTAAACAATTTTGTTGGTATGGGATCAAATAAACAGGTTGTGCTTTTTGTAGATGCCACAAGTTTCGTCAGCACGCCCAATGAAATACTATTAAATTCTGTCAATTGGGAGGAGGCCCTGGGGAAGACCCAGGACACACTGGAGGGACTACATCTCTCGGCTGGCTTGGGAATGCCTTGGGGTTCCCCCGGAGAAGCCGGGGGAGGTGTGTGTGGATCGGGAGGTCTGGGCGGCTTTGCTTGAGCTGCTGCCCCTGCGACCCGACACCGGATAAAGTGGAAGAAAATGGATGGATGGATGGATGGATGGATGGATGGATGGATAGGTAACACCTCAATGGTAGCGCCCACCTCCATAGCAGGTTTCAATGGCTGGGCCGAGGCGTGCTGAGATATGTTCAGCCTAATATCTTCTATTTTCTTCTCAAAATAATCCAAGAAATCCTGTGCTGAAAAGGGAGAACGACTAACAGGTGGCTGCCCGTGACTAAGAAATGCGACCGCGTTAAACAAAAACTTTGAGTTATGTTTGTTTTTACTGATCAAATCAGAGTAAAAGGCCTGCTTTGTGGACAGTAGTGCATGCTTATAATCTAAAATAGCATCCCACCACACAAGGCAGAACACCTCTAATTTGGAACAACGCCATTTCTGTTCCAAACCTCTAGCCTTCTGCCTGAGGTCACACAAATAATCATTGAACCAAGGTGACTGTGCATTGGGAGGGCGTGACCTTAAAAGAGGAGGTGCAGTCTTATCAAGTGTAGTTTTAAGCGTTACATTTAGACTATCCGCGAGGCTGTCCACTGATTTAGCATTCTCCAGATTCAAAGCTAAAATATCAGGTAGTCTGGCCTCAAGTTCAGTCATAGTTGAGGGTTTAATACGACGCCGCAGTTGTAGACAAGGTTGTTGTTCCACTAAACGTGGCAGCGTAAATGTAAACCTGATAAGTGAATGGTCAGAGACTATAGATGCGAGAGGCAAAATGTCAATATTTGTGACAGCAAACCCACGTGCAAGAACCAGATCCAGGGTATTTCCACTAATGTGTGTCGGGTCCTGAATGTATTGCTGGAATCCTAAAGCATCCACAATTTGCATAAATGATTTGCTAAGGGGATCAGAGGGCTTATTTATATGAATGTTAAAGTCACCAATAATCAAAATGTTATCTGCACTAGTTGACAAACTAGAGATGAACGCACCAAATTCATCTAAGAAGTCAGAGTATGGGCCAGGGGGCCTATAAACAGTGACAAAGTAACATAGCTGAGCTCCAGTTTTATGATCCTGACAGTACTTAGCATCACGGGTAGAACGGAGAGTCAGATGCTCAAACGAATTATATTTGTGACCCCAACAGCTAATAAAGAAAATCTAGATTTATAAAGAAAAGCCACACCCCAGCCTTGCTTCACACCACGAGACACGTGACGAAATGTGCACGCTGGTGGGCAGGCCTCATTCAGAGGAAGGAGAGTTGTGGGTTTGAACCAGGTTTCACACAAGCCAATCATATCTAAATGATGATCCATGATTAGATCATTAATCAACAGTGATTTCGAGGACAGTGATCTGATGTTCAGGAGACCCAGGGTAAGGACCTCAGTGGGGATGACAGTCTCACTGTTCGGAACCCGGCGAAGCAAGCCCAGGTTCCGAGAGCGCCACTGGCGCACATCAATCTGGCGAAGACGTGGACGGCCGGACCGACAGTCCTCAGAGCCGACCAGCGGCACCACACAGGCTCTAACCGGATCCACAAGGCGCCAGGGCAGCACAGATCCTGCCAGAATTCTGTGCACAGCTCGTCCGGAAGCCAAACAGCAGGCCAAACAGAGCTTCAGCTTCACCAGACGTCCACTTCGTTTCCCGCGGCGACGACTGTGCTTTCAGCCGAAAGGCAGCGCAGGAGCACGGCACAGAAAAGCCAGCACCTCCGATAAAAATGGGGGCGGAAAGTTTTGTCCACCCGCTGATAACCACACCGCACCACGAACCGGGGGCTGGAGATCCAGCAGAGTTTGGCGATCATACACCCGCAGTGCCTCTGACTTAAAAACAGCATAAATTAAAAACAATAAAATAACAAACAGACTGGAGAGCAGCAGACGAGCAGCCACACACAACGGCGCCATCTTGGCACTCCCAGATTGAGATTACCATTCTGGATTGGTAAACCCCTTGAGATTGTTTAATAAAATCTTGGAAAGTGAGAGGAGCGGAGATAAAGTGTGCTGGTTCCTATTTTTAAGAACAAGGGTGATGTGCAGAGCTGCAGTAACTACAGAGGCATACAGTTGATCAGCCACAGCATGCAGTTATGGGAAAGAGTAGTAGAAGCTTTGCTTAGAAAACAGGTGAAGATCTGTGAGCAGCAATATGGTTTCATGCTGAGAAAGAGCACTACAGATGCAATGTTTGCTCTGAGAATACTGTTAAAGTACAGAAAAGGCCAGAAATGACCTCTGAAGAATGACCCGGTACATTTTCAAGTCGTTACCTTTGAGAACATGTTTCTGAAATGATGTGTATATAACAATTTCAGAACAAACATAAAATACTTTGATGCAATACTTATTACACGATAAATGTCAGATCAGTATTGGTCATGATAAATAGGAAACTCTTTCATTTGTATCATTTATTTTCATTTGCCATTAAAGTTGCAGAGACTATCGGTTTTAACAGATTAATTTTTTAGTTGCTGGTGGAGTAACGCAAGTTGTGATTGTTTTGGCAGATTGAACGGGTACAAAACGAGACGCTGTGGCAGAGCTACCAGCTCATGAAGAAACAGATGGATAACAAAAACCAGAACACAAACAACGAGATGAAACTGTTTCACGGCACCTGCGCTAGCGCCATCGACTTAATCAACAAACAGGGTTTCAACCGCAGCTACGCAGGAATTCACGGTACACACATTCACCAAGCTATGAAGTCTTACAATGTGTTAAAAAAAACCTGTACATTACTGGTTTCTACTGTTTAAAATATTGGTGTACCACAAGGTTCAGTACTTGATCTTTTCTTTCTTTTTTTTCTCACATATAACTTGTTTATCCGTACTGAAACCTAAACTTTTTTCCCCCACTTCTAGCGGCAATGTACGGGAAGGGGTCATACTTTGCTGTCGATCCTGTGTACTCTGCCAGGGGCTACGCCACACGGGACCGTAATGGTCACAAACGCATGTATCTGGCCAGAGTCCTGGTGGGAGACTACACACGAGGACACCCAGACATGATCACACCACCCACCAAACCCACCGGAATATCTGCCGATCTGTACGACAGCGTGACTGACAGTGTCTCAAATCCTGCGATGTTTGTTATCTTCAATGACAATCAAGCCTATCCAGAATACCTCATCACATTGAAATGATCCCATGATGCATCATTTCTGTTGTTGCTGGAAAGGCAGATATTATAATTACAGTTTATGTAAGTTACTAAACCTGTAATTACACCATTTGTCCAAAAAAACAAAAAACTGGTCTTTCACGCTGCATGTTTCTTTGATCTTTTTATTTTTGATTTGCTATTTGAGAAATATTCCCTCAATGTTTTTTTTTATTTGAAAATTGTGGTGAGAATTTCAAATTTGGCACCTGCACCAGTGTTTGGCACATTTATCCTAGCTTAGCTTAGTCATGACACTGACCTACGATCTGTCTTGATTTGTTGCTCGTCACGCCCAAAACAGTCCTGTTCACAATAAACATAGAATTCAAATTTGAGCTGTTGAAAGTAATTTTGGTTTTAGGGGCATGAGGCCATTACATCACTTCCTTAGCCTATATGCGATATAAAGCTAGCAGTGTCGGGGATCATGTGATGCTGTGAGACGAGGTAGACGCTATCCCAGAGGCTCTCCAGATATTAACGTTTTAAAACTTATAAAAACACCCAAACCCACCTCTAAGTTTGCCAGGTGACATTATTATGGACCTGAGACCCAGAAACAAACAATGAAACCCAGCTAACGAGTATATCTTGACAACTATAGAGAAAAGTTCTTCCGAGACTAGCATCAAAGCGGCTCTTGAAATGGCAGCGACTGCACAGACACATGCTAACGAGACTACTGAAGGAAGCTACGCTCTCATTCTTCAGGAAATACGAAATGGTAATGAGTCCCTCTCCTGCAAACTCTCTGGACTAAATTCGATGCTAGATAAGTTGACGTCCCGTATGACCGAAGCTGAGGAGCAGATTGGCACGGCGGAGGACCAGCTAACAGATCTCGACTCCCGTTTCCTCAAGTTAAGTAAAGAAAATGACTTCTTAATGAAAAGGTTGATCAGTTAGAAAACTACAGCCGTCGTAATAATATACGAATCGTTAATCTCCAAGAGGGATGCGACGGGAACGACCCTCTGAAGTTATTCACTGACTGGATTCCAACCATTCTGGAACAGGAGCACTTCACAGAGACTCTGATCCCAGAGAGGGCACCCGGCAGAGCAGAGACGCAGGCATGTACTGGTGCACCTGCTAAAATCTCAAGACCGGGACAAAATCCGTTGCATCGCCTCACAATGAACCAGAGAGATGAAGGGTCCGACCATGCACGAAAATAAACCGCTGCCGTTTTTCCCCGATATGAGTGCCAACATTGTGAAACGCAGGAAGGAGTATGACCAAATGAAGGAGCTTTGGACCAGAGAGATCCAGTTTGCCCTGCTTTACCCTGCAACGATGAGGATCAATCTTCCAGATGGCAGCGAAAGATTCTTCAAGACACCAAAGGAAGCGGTGGCTTTTCTGCGCAAGTCCTGGGGACAAACATAACTGTGATCACAGGTGGATTTAATCCAGAATGCAGTATATCCTTTTCTGTTTTCAGACATTAAACTTGTTTTATACCACGTCAGTGCTAAATATCTGTGTTAAGTGATAACAGCTCTTTAAGTTGATCCTGAGGTTAAGTTTTAAAATGCTAATTGGTAACCTTTAATTCATTTTCTCAAAATATACAAGTTCTGTGAGAAAACTATCTGACCTTTTTATTTTTTTCAAAAACTATATGCATTTGAATCATGTGCGCTTGCATCAGACAAGCTTGAACCTTCGTGCGCAACAGTTCGGAAACTGTTAGAGACAGCCAGTTGGAAACCATTCGAAAGATTCAAATGGATTTCGGTGAAGATTCTGTCGGCGTCACACAGATTAAGGAGTGTTAAAACCTTTTTAAAGACGGCCCACAGCGGCAGAGGGTGCGCGGCGCACTGAGCGGCCATCGACAGGCTGGAACGACCAGATCATTTCTAAACTGAATGCTGTGTTGATCCGGGACATCATGTAACTACCACAGAAATGGCAAGAGAGCTGGACATAGCACTTTTGTGGCACATTCCACTGTTACAGGAGATTTTGTAATGAAAGACGTGCGGAGGATTTCGCGCGCCGGCATGGAGCCGCTCAATGCGTGCAACAAAAAAAAAAAACACCTCCGTGTTGGAAACCATTCAGAAGATTCAGACGGCTTTTGATGGCTTTTCAGTCGAGTGAGCATCCGAGAAATTGTGTGGCTGCGTCCCAATGCGCGAATCCGTCCGCACGTCTTTCATTACAAAATCTCCTTTAACAGTGGAATGTGCCGATAAAGTGCTGATCCCGACCTCTTCTGAAACTTCTCTGCTAGTCACACGACGTCCTGCATCAACAGAGCCTTAAATTTGGAAGTGATCTGCTCGTTCCAGCCTGTCGATGGCCGCTCAGGGCGCGGTGCGCCCGCCGCCGCCGTGGGCCATTTTTAATCCAGTTTTAATGGTCCTTAATCCGTGTGATACCGACAGAATCTTCACCGAAATCCATCTGAATCTTTTGAATGGTTTCCAACTGGCTGTCTGGCAGAGTTTCTGAAAAAGAATTCATGGAGCAAAGCGGCAGTCGCTCCGCCATTTCACTGACAATAAAAATCCGACGAGGGGGGTGGACCAGTGCTCACTCAAAGCCTTCCCACAGGCGAATGACGCAACCGACAGGCGTGAAAAAACTCACGCATGCGCACGAATGTTCAAGCTTGTCTGATGCAAGCACACATGATTCAAATCCATATAGTTTTTGAAAAAAATAAAAAGGTTGGATACATTTCTCACAGACCTCGTATAATTGGATTTGGTGTGTATGTTTTCACATGACGCCCTGGGCTGGACTAGTTGTTAATGAATCAGTTAAGGGTAATGTGTTAGTTGCAATAAGCACGTCCCAGAGTAAAAGGGTAGTTGGTGCCAAATGTTCCAGAATTGGCATTTTGGGCTGGGTGGGATTTTCTATGGTCAATGCTTTCAAATCAAATCAAATCAAATTTATAAATTTATATAGCGCCAATTCACGATGAAATTGCCTCAAGGTGCTTCACACAACATAAAAAAAAAACTGAATTAAAAATTTAAAACACAATAAAAAGACGACCATAAAAGAATACAAGAATAAAAACACATCATAACACTAATGATAAAACAAGGAAAACAAACGAGTCTTTAAACGTGACTTAAAAGTCTCCACAGTATCCGACTGCCGAATGTGTGCCGGGAGATCGTTCCACAGAGCTGGGGCACGGTAGGAGAAAGCTCTGTGACCGGCAGACTTTTTATTCACCCTGGGAACGCAGGGCCCGAGCTGGTACGTAGGGGCTTACCAGGTCAGCCAGATAGGGAGTCCATGAACAATTTTATAAACTAATAACAGAACCTTAAAATCTGATCTTGCAGCGACTGGAAGCCAGTGCAGGGACGCCAAAACGGGCGTAATGTGGTCAAACTTTCTGCTTTGTGTCAGAAGTCTGGCAGCAGCGTTTTGAACCAGTTGAAGACCCCTAATCCTGGACTGCAGTAAACCAGAAAATAGAGCATTACAATAGTCCAATCTAGAATAGACAAATGCATGAATCAAAGTCTCAGCATCAGCCATAGACAGGATGGGACAAATCTTCACTATATTTCGCAAATGCTTTATTTTTCTTATATGGGCCTTATTTTGATTTTCATTGTGTTGTTGTGGAAGGGTCATCGACCTCAGTTAACATTTACACTAATAATAAATGGACAGGGCGGTGAAGTTAGTTTGTTAGTTTAAATGTGAATGGGCTGAATGGACCGGTAAACATAAAAAGACTACTGTCATACCTTTAAAAAAAAAAAAAATTGATATTGCTTTTCTACAAGAAACCCACCTGACTACATTGGGACATAAGAAACTACAAAGATAACGGGTTGGGCGGGTATTGGCATCATCTTTTAATTCGGGAGCCAGGGGAGTGGCCATTTTGATAAATAAAAATACTCCTGTGATCATCATAGGAGATACCACTATTGACCCACTGGGCAGATATGTTCTAGTTAATTGCCAGATTTACTCAGAACCTTTGACACTTAAATTTATACGCACCAAATTACGACGATGAATCATTTATGAAAGACATATTCCTTAAAATAACTGGTGGACATCAGAACATACTTGTTCTGTATACAACCCCTGGCAAAAATTATGGAATCACTGGCCTCGGAGGATGTTCATTCAGTTGTTTAATTTTGTAGAAAAAAAGCAGATCACAGACATGACACAAAACTAAAGTCATTTCAAATGGCAACTTTCTGGCTTTAAGAAACACTATAAGAAATCAAGAAAAAAAGATTGTGGCAGTCAGTAACGGTTACTTTTTTAGACCAAGCAGAGGAAAAAAATATGGAATCACTCAATTCTGAGGAAAAAATTATGGAATCACCCTGTAAATTTTCATTCCCAAAACTAACACCTGCATCATATCAGATCTGCTCATTAGTCTGCATCTAAAAAGGAGTGAACACACCTTGGAGAGCTGTTGCACCAAGTGGACTGACATGAATCATGGCTCCAACACGAGAGATGTCAGTTGAAACAAAGGAGAGGATTATCAAACTCTTAAAAGAGAGTAAATCATCATGCAATGTTGCAAAAGATGTTGGTTGTTCACAGTCAGCTGTGTCTAAACTCTGGACCAAATACAAAAAACATGGGAAGGTTGTTAAAGGCAAACATACTGGTAGACCAAGGAAGACATCAAAGCGTCAAGACAGAAAACTTAAAGCAATAAGTCTCAAAAATCCAAAAATGTACAACAAAACAAATGAGGAACGAATGGGAGGAAACTGGAGTCGACGTCTGTGACCGAACTGTAAGAAACTGCCTGAAGGAAATGGGATTTACATACAGAAAAGCTAAACAAAAGCCATCATTAACACCTAAACAGAAAAAAACAAGGTTACAATGGGCTAAGGAAAAGCAATCGTGGACTGTGGATGACTGGATGAAAGTGATATTCAGTGATGAATCTCAAATCTGCATTGGGCAAGGTGATGATGCTGGAACTTTTGTTTGGTGCCGTTCCAGTGAGATTTATAAAGATGACTGCCTGAAGAGAACATGTAAATTTCCAGAGTCATTGATGATATGGGGCTGCATGTCAGGTAAAGGCACTGGGGAGATGGCTGTCATTACTGCACAAGTTTATGTTGATATTTTGGACAATTGAAAGGATGTTTGGGGATGATGAAATCATTTTTCAAGATGATAATGCATCTTGCCATAGAGCAAAAACTGTGAAAACGTTCCTTGCAAAAAGACACATAGGGTCAATGTCAACGAGCAGATCTGATTTGATGCAGGTTTTAGTTTGGGGGATGGAAATTTACAGGGTGATTCCATAATTTATTCCTCAGAATTGAGTGATTCCATATTTTTTTCCTCTGCTTGGTCTAAAAAAGTAACCGTTACTGACTGTCACAATCTTTTTTTCTTGATTTGTTATAGTGTTTCTTAAAGCCAGAAAGTTGCCATTTAAAATGACTTTAGTTTTGTGTCATGTCTGTGATCTGCTTTTTTTCTACAAAATTAAACAACTGAATGAACATCCTCTGAGGCCGGTGATTCCATAATTTTTGCCAGGGGTTGTAGGTCTGGTCCTAGATAAGTCAGCTCAGACAACATCCAAAACAAAAGCAGTTAAAACCACCTTGACTTTTATGAAAGACTTAAACTTGATGGACATATGGCGACAGACGCACCCCCAAACTAGAGACTATTCATTTTATTCTTGCCCTCTGAATTCCCATAGCAGGATTGATCTGTTTCTGTGATCCACTCCTCTAACCCACAGAGCATTAGAATCTGAATACTTGGCCAGGATCTTGTCTGATCACTTGCCTTTGGTCCTGTCTGCTTTAATGCCTGAAAAATCATGTCATTTGTATCGGTGGTGTTTGAATCCAGCCCTGCTTCAAAAACGAATGAAAATGAATGTAATGCCGAGATTACATTACCTTTTCCAGTCTTTGCCCATTCCATTGCCTCACATATTTTTCAAATCCCTAAACAGATATGTAAGAGAATTTATTTGGAATTGTAAAGTACCAAGACTATCTATGGAAAAAATGACCTGGGACTATAAATTGGGGGCCTTCGTCTCCCCAGCTTTAAAAAATATTTGGCTGCTCAATTGCAATTTGTTTCTTCTTTTTTTGAGGGTGAGGTTGTCCCCTCATGGATATAGACTGGTGTACACCCACTAAAGGAAAGGGTTTTTAGTGATTTCATTTATAAGTGGGACTCCAGAAATATATCCAACAAAACAGATAATCCCATTTTAAAACATTTGGGTAAAATATGGTGTGTGAGTCATAAAAATCTTGCACTAAAAATGGGACTGTCTCCAAGAACACCCCTCAGACAAAATGAACTCATACCCATGACTGAGCAACAGGATTTTGGAGACTTGGTATCAGAGAGGGATTCAACATCTGGAGGACTGTTTTGAAAATGGACACCTCATGTCTTTTGAACAACTGAAGAGGACGTATGATTTACCCAACAATACCTTTATCTACAGTTGAGATCTCTCCTCAGAACTGGATTGGATACTGATATGACGCTCCCTGTTCTCAGTGATGTAGAAAAATTACTTCATGAAGGGAATGTATGTACATTTATTGCTAAAATGTATTCTATACAAGTGAACGGATCCCCTAAGCCTGGTTTACATAGATCCAGAGAGGTGGGAGTCAGACTTGAACAGAACCATAGATGAACATTTGTGGTCCAACCTGTCAAGTGTCTTTCAGCTGCTGTTTGTGCACAAGAGGTTAGTTCATGATAATTTCCTCCATCAACTGCACCTCACACCCCCAAAAACTACATAACTCTAAGCCTGAGGTATCCAAATTGTGTTTTAGATGTAGTGTAGAGGTTGGCTCCTTTTTGCACTGCACGTGGCTGTGCACAAAGGTGAGTCCATTTTGGTATGATGTATGTGATGCACTGACCAAGATCACTGGGGTCACCTTCCCTCAAGATCCTGAGTTTTGCCTGTTAGATAATTTAACAATTGTCCATGGATCCCCAACTAAATACCAATTTAAATTTATAGACGTCGCAAGGAAGTGCGTTGCAACCACCTGAAGTCTGATCCCCCCCGAGGTGGTTTTTAGAATTAAACCGTTGTGTCCCTCAAGAAAATCACTTATAACCTTTGAAAATCTTACAATACCTTTCTCAAAATTTGGGAGCCCTACATGAAATATTGATGGCCCTCTTATTCCATCGTGAAGCCTGTCTTAGTTTGATTTAATTTTGGCATGCCCCCCACCTTTTTTTCCCCACTCCTTTTTGGGGTGCAGGGAGTTTTGAACTTTTGTGATTTGTTCCTTGTGGTCCGTGTTTCAACTTAACTTGTAAAATTGAAAACAAAATATTTAAAAAAATAAAAAAAGCTAGCAGCATCACTGCCTTTCTGCTCTGAAATAGAACTGTAACAAAAACCAACTTAACACAAATAAAGAACTGAGCACTACTTATGAGGTCATTTTTCTGTTCCCAGAATCCCATGTTCCCTGCATTCATACATATAATAATAAATGGAAACCTGAAAAATTCTTACAAATGTTCTGTATGTCGGCAGGTAGCGGTGCCATTGTGAGGAAGCCAATGCTAAGAAATGTTGCCTTGTCACATTTCTTTCTGAAAACGCACAAATAGCCTATTTTTCATTATTTTATTTTTTCCTTTCAATCATATGCATGTCCGGTGTCGCAGACAGAACGGCCCGCCCCTAAAAATTGGTGTGCCCTGCCTCCACTGTGCTGCATCATTTCAGAGCTCAGCCGCTCGTCAGAGTCTCTTCACCCAAAGTGATCAAATGGATGAATGGGATTAACCATCAGATGACAAAGTAAAACCTCAAATCAAGTCAGTTTTAAGCAGAAACGAGGTGATAATCAGTGAACCGCTGCTAATGACGCATGCGCAGTAAAGGCGGGGTGGACCAATTTTTTAGGCAGGACAGTTCAGTCAGCGACACCGGCACAGACTATGTGACAAAGCACGTTTAAAGGCTTTCCACTAAAAACTGCTAACATTTTCTAGTGCGAGGATGGCGGTAAACTCCACCACCGGCCACATTGATCACCTTCAAAATGATCAGCCAACAGTTGAGTTTTGAGAATCTGGTGCTTTATTGTCCATAATTAATGTCAATAACATTATGAGTGAAGCAAAGACAAGAAACAAAAACACAGTTTAATTAAAAATATAAAAATGAGAACGTCCAAAGTGAATCCTGCAGGACTTTGGGCTGACTGGTTCAAGGTTACTGACATCAGCAGCTTGAGTAAAAATTGCCCCCCCCCCCCATATTTCAAACTCGAGCACACTGGATCGTTGATGCCCCCTGGAGTTTGTTTCCTTACAAACCAATAATGTGCTTTAAACTTTGGACCAGAATAAAAGTGTTCTGATGAATGAAATGTGGTGGGAATAAAAACAGGTGTTAATTTTTAGTGGAATGTCACAGCTGAAGTTGGGATCACAAACACTTATCGATCTGATAACTTTGCATTGATTATAAAAATCAGACAGCATTAGGGGGCGTGTCCAAAACTTAATCCAGACTTTTCATTTCCCACAATACTGTGGGACAGTTAGCACTGGTCGACCATGCGGCCTGGTTCGAGTCCGCAGGGTGGCCATCCAGACGGACCATCCTGATCTCCTTAGAGTCGACGTCTAGCTGCTGCAGTCAGGTGACACGTGGGGGTGTGTCCTTGGCCTTTGGGGCAACTGGATGCTAATTAATGAGCTAAACACTTCATCTGGATCATTTAAAACTTTCGTCTTTGTGGGAGTCACTGGGTTCTACTGGAAAACAGAACACAGGGTCCCAGACATGCCAGCAAACCAAGTACTAATTTAAAACAACAAAAAAACTGCAGCCCAGAGGTAGCACTTCTATTGCTGAAAAAAAAAAGAGACCACTAGGTGGCACTAACATCCATTTGAATGAGTGGTATTAGATGCATGGTTGAGCCACGTCCACTTCACAACAAATCAACACCCTACTGATGTTAAACTGCATCCGTGCTTTACCACAAAAATATCGCAGCAGCTGACGATGCTAACTGCTGCTGCTCTATGACATTAAAAATGTGCTATCGCCCCCTAGTGTAAGATTTAGAGATTCATTATAATCAGTGCAAATATCTCAAATGTGATACGGACGCAACATTCGGGACAAAGAGACGCAGGAATGGAAACAATGTTCAGAAGAGTCGATGGATCTTTAAAAAGCTTCAGGTAAAAGATAAAGCAGCTGATGGGAAATCGCGTGACATGTTGGTGATCAGTCATGATTTTAACATGTTTGAGCTCGTTAAAATGAAAAATGAGGACCTCTGAAAAAAATCTGGAACTTTAACTTACAGCGGCACGGTGGGGGGATAATCAGGCGTTTTCTGGAGATTTTACACAAATTTTTCAATCTGAACAAAATATTTAAAAAAGCTGCACAGGCAAGAAAATAGTTACTATGACAACAGACATAATTGTGTTGATTCAAATGTGGACAGTTTCAGGCTCTTTCCAATACAAACTCGTGACTCAGTTCTGCTGTCGGGAAAAAAAAAAAAAATCCTTCAAGCAGTTCTGAAACTTTTGGAAACCCAACATCAGGGTTCCGTTAATGGTTCCGATCCACCTCAGGAAGGACTCAAGCTGCAACTCAGATCCACATGGAACCATCAGCTGAAGACATGAAAGCTGTGTCAAGTCTTTGGATGAGGGTTCAGTTCCCTCTGGAATGAAGCTTGGTTCATCGTTCAGAGTCGCTCACAGTGTTCACGAGAAAAGTCTGTCAATATGCATCTGAAGACATCATCACGTTCCTGCCTATTGTGGAGGGTGCAGGGTGGACTCCGCCCACACAACTGTGACCTCTGACCCAACTGTCGCTTGCAGAGAGTCAACAAAACCAGAGCTGCAGTAAAAATGGGAAGCGTTGTCCTGGCAACCAAATCCACACAGTTAAATGTGTGCGTGAGTGAGGTGGGCGGAGTTGAGTGTGGAAATGTGGTGCAGTGACGTGAGGTGGGAGGAGTCAGGGTGGGGTGGTCACCGCCTCTGCTGGCTGTAGACGGGGAAGGCGAGCGTGACGTTGAGCGAGTCGTTGTGTTGGACCAGCGACGTGTGCTGGTAGTGCAGAACCAGCTCCTTCAGGGAGCCGTACAGGTTGTATGGTTCAGCGAAGCCGTATCCGGTGCTGGTCTTGTTGATGACGCAGTGCTTCACCTCGCTGTCCACGCTGCAGGAGACAGAGACAAACATCAGATCAATGGTTTAACCACCCGAAGCCTGCGAGCGTAGATGCCAACAAAAAGACCACTTCCTGCCCTCAGTCCCAGGCAGGAAGTAGGAAGTAAAATCCCAGTTCCATTTAAACGACGACCCCGTGTCAGCTCACGAGGGGACTCATGAATCAAAACCTATTGTCTCACAACGACATCAAAACTTAAACTTGGCCCAAAGCTATTAATAATCTCTCAGTTTGAGATTAATCACTTTTTTTTTCTTTTTATTGAACATGCTGAATTGGGATCCACCAGGAAGAGTCAGCACTTGGCTGAGGATAGGAAAGTGTGGGATGAGCTGCAGGAAATGAATGAATGAAACATGTTTCATGACAAAGTTAACTGGACTGCAGCAGTAAAGCAGCAGGGACTGTGGTGCCTGCTTTGTGTTTACAGGGTGGTTAGTTAGCAGTTGTTCAGATAATCTGTCAAAATGTCCACAGGTGTTTGTTTTTACAAAACCCATTACTATCGGGAACTTAACTGCCAAAAATGTATGTTGTCATCACGTGGCGTTTCATCATGAAATATCAGCGTTAATTAACACTTTAATAAGAGTTGAACGTGACATGTTCAGTCCGTTAGTTGTCGGGACCACATGTCAATAATAGTGTTCAGAATAACAGTAGTGCTATGTGACTAAAAACATAAATCCAGGTTTTGAGTATATTTCTTATTGTTACATGGGAAACAAGGTACCAGTAGATTCAGTAGATTCTCACAAATACAACAAGACCAAGCATTCATGATATGCACACTCTTAAGGCTATGAAATTGGGCTATTAGTAAAAAAAAAGTAGAAAAGGGGGTTTTCACAATAATAGTAGCATCTTCTGTCGACGCTACAAACTCAAAACTATTATGTTCAAACTGCTTTTTTATCAATCCTGTGAATCACTAAAGTAGTATTTAGTTGTATAACCACAGTTTTTCATGATTTCTTCACATCTGCAAGGCATTAATTTTGTTGGTTTGGAACCAAGATTTTGCTGGTTTACTAGTGATCTTGGGGTCATTGTCTTGTTGAAACACCCATTTCAAGGGCATGTCCTCTTCAGCATAAGGCAACATGACCTCTTCAAGTATTTTGACATATCCAAACTGATCCATGATACCTGGTATGTGATATATAGACCCAACACCATAGTAGGAGAAACATGCCCATATCATGATACTTGCACCACCATGCTTCACTGTCTTCACTGTGAACTGTGGCTTGAATTCAGAGTTTGGGGGTCGTCTCACAAACTGTCTGCGGCCCTTGGACCCAAAAAGAACAATTTTACTCTCATCATTCCACAAAATATTCCTCCATTTCTTTTTAGGCCAGTTGATGTGTTCTTTGGCAAATTGTAACCTCTTCTGCACGTCTTTTATTTAACAGAGGGACTTTGCGGGGGATTCTTGCAAATAAATTAGCTTCACACAGGCGTCTTCTAACTGTCACAGCACTTACAGGTAACTCCAGACTGTCTTTGATCATCCTGGAGCTGATCAATGGGTGAGCCTTTGCCATTCTGGTTATTCTTCTATCCATTTTGATGGCTGTTTTCTGTTTTCTTTGTTTTTTTTGTCCATTTTAAAGCATTGGAGATCATTGTAGATGAACAGTCTAATTTTTTGCACCTGTGTATAAGTTTTCCCCTCTCCAATCAACTTTTTAATCAAACTACGCTGTTCTTCTGAACAATGTCTTGAACATCCCATTTTCCTCAGGCTTTCAAAGAGAAAAGCATGTTCAACAGGTGCTGGCTTCATCCTTAAATAGGAGACACCTGATTCACACCTGTTTGTTCCTCAAAACTGATGAACTCACTGACTGAATGCCACACTACTATTATTGTGAACACCCCCTTTTCTACTTTTTTTTTTTTTTTTTTACTAATAGCCCAATTTCATAGCCTTAAGAGTGTGCATATCATGAATGCTTGGTCTTGTTGAATTTGTGAGAATCTACTGGTACCTTGTTTCCCATGTAACAATAAGAAATATACTCAAAACCTGGATTAATCTTTTTAGTCACATAGCACTACTATTATTCTGAACACTACTGTAAATAACTGGCGGCTATAACAACACATCCGGATGGATTAGTTACCGACTGGCTGATGTGATCAGCTGTGTGGCGACAGGGTAACGGGGTGGAGGAGCAATGAGCTGCAGCAGCAGGTTTTGGTCACATTTTCGAGGTATTTTACGTACTGCAGTTTAAGATTTACAATGTAGCATCCCAGCTGGCATGGCCACGCCCATTTTCCCAACCTGCCCCGATGGCGTATGATTAGCGGATAAAAGATGAGTGATCTGTTTGGTTAAAACCAGTCATCTCAGGGGGCGGTGCATTTGGCAGCAAATATTCACGGCTAATTTGTCATTTTTAGTCATTAGCATATGGCGGTGAGGTATTTCAACATGGGTGCATTTTGATCTGAAACATCTCAACGTCCAACCTCATCCTGACACTGCCGGGGTTTGGTGGAACAGAAGTAAACTACATTCACAGTGACATCATAGAGTGGGCGGAGTTGCAGACTGACTGGCAGGTAACCATGGAAACGTACACCACGCTGCAGGCGTAGCAGCCCGGCTTGCTGCTGTCTCGGACCAGGAACGTTCCGTCTCTCTTGCCGCGGAGCAGCGACTCGGCCTGGCTGCGGTTGATGTTTCCCAGACGCCACAGACGCTCGTCGTGGTGCGGCAGGTCCTCCTCGTCTTCCACCATGCTGTACTCGCTGAGGGGCGGAGACACAAGCAGAGCACGTTAGCCGCATTACACCTGCGCAGTTGATGGCGGGCAGGTCTTCGACACTTACTCCTCAGTGGTTTCATTCTTCAGCCCCAGCCACTCGTTCAGTTTCCGCTGTCGCACTCCCTTCTGCGTGAGCCACCTGATGCACACAAAAACACTCGTTAGGACAAACTGCCGCCCTGTCCAGCTCTTACTTCCTGCTGCATCACCTACATCAGGTACTGGTCCCTGGTCTTGCGGAGCTGGATCAGATCTGGCTTGATGCTGTTCATCTTCTTGTCAATCTCTCTGTAGTCAGCAGCCTGCTTCTTCAGGTCAACCTCTAGGTGGCGCTTGCTGTCCACGATCTCGCAGATCCTAGATTTCAGCTTGTCGTAGTTTTCCATGATCCTTAAAAATGAGAAAGTCCATTAAATTTAACATTTACAGGTTTGTTTTTATACATGTATCTTTCATTATTGTGCCCCCTGTCTGTGCATATGGCAGCCACAACGCTTCTGTTTGCTGTTCAACAGACAGCAGCCAATCCCCCCCCGGCGGACAGTGAAACACACACAGCGTGTTGCATCTTACACTGCGTTAGCTACAAATGGTGGTGACAAGCAGTCGAAGCTCCTTTATTTAAGATTCAGGTATTAATAGTTACAACAACAGGATGTTTACACAGTGAAAGAGGGCCAAAAAATGACCCGACCTGAAGGTGTTGCTACCTGGAGTCAAAACGCTTTTTTTTATCTCAACTCTTGTTTTCCAGCTGGTCAAAGATTTTAAAAAAAATTAGAAACGTGGCATTTTGCTCGCCTCTCATCACAACCTGCTCCCACCAGTGTCATGGTAACAGAGATGATTTGCACTGCAGGACCTATAAGGCAGTTGCCGTGGCAACAGCCTACCTCTGGATCTCCTTGTCGTTGCCCTCTCGTCTGAATTTCTCGATGTACTCCTTGCTGAAGCGCTCCTGGGTCTGACACTGCTCCTCGAAGATCTTTATGGTCTCGTTGAAGGCTTCGATGGCCGTCCTCTTCATCTGGATCTCCTGATGGACGGATGAAGAATATTTAAATATCCAGCTTTAAACAAAATGAGTCAAATTTTAAGATTTTTTTTTTAAGTTTTAAGAATTAGCCACCCCCACCACCCCCCCATTTGTGAGATGGGCATTTTTTTATTTCCTTTGTCAGACATCAAATGTTTCAACATGATGTGATTATTTGTGGTTTTAATCACAGTTACACTCACGGTATGAAGCACTGATTTTTGTTGTGTTTCTGTTCTGACCAACATTAAAATAACGCAAAAACAAATTAACTTTAAAAAAAGAAAAAGCAAAGGTGATTAAAGTATCCAGTGTTTCAGCTCAGCGTCACCGTTTCCACGTCAATATAAACCAGATTTCACAGTAAACATAGAAACTGACCTGCTATAAGCAAAATGTCCCTGAACCAGTTTTAGACTCCTTCCACACAATACCTGAACCTGTGCCAGTCTGACACGCCCACAGTCTGTGCAGACAATACATGGCTCCTCCTACTCCCTTCAGATGGGGTCGTGGCAGCAGAAGAATATTTCCGTTTAGCCCAACAAGCACAGAAACATCCAGAGCTGAAAATGCGTTTTTAAAGCATTCCTCGTGCTGCTGTTAGTAATTTTGGTGACAATCTTAAATATCAGTTTTTAAAAGTTGTATTTGCAGACAGATTTAAATAATTTGTCTGGTGGAAACTATCGCTTATCTGTCAGTCTCCTGTGGATTTGAGGCTCTGATGGACAGGTGGGGTCATGATTTTACTGGTAACACAAACAGCGGCATTCACAGAACAATTTTCCTGGTTTCAAGATATGTGAGCTGAGGGAGCCGGATTTGAGAGGGATTCAAAGAGGTCTGAACATGTGGACAGAATCCAGCTCACTCAGGGATCGTGGTGTCATACAGTTGTATGCAAAAGTTTGGGCACCCCTGATAATTTTCATGATTTTCCTTGAGAAATCATTGGCTTTCTGGATCAGAAATTTCAGTTAAATATATCACATAGCAGACGAACACATATTTGAGAAGTGAAATGAAGTTTCTAGTATTTACAGAAAGTATGCAATAATTATTTAACTCAGCCACATGGGGTGTGCAGCCAGTACATTCTGAGTGCCGGTCCCAAGCCCAGATAAATGAAGAGGGTTGCCTCAGGATGGGCATCCAGCGTAAAATAAGCCAAATCAAATCAATTTTATTTATATAGCGCCAAATCACAACAAACAGTTGCCCCAAGGCGCTTTATATTGTAAGGCAAAGCCATACAATAATTACGGAAAAACCCCAACGGTCAAAACGACCCCCTGTGAGCAAGCACTTGGCAACAGTGGGAAGGAAAAACTCCCTTTTAACAGGAAGAAACCTCCAGCAGAACCAGGCTCAGGGAGGGGCAGTCTTCTGCTGGGACTGGTTGGGGCTGAGGGAGAGAACCAGGAAAAAGACATGCTGTGGAGGGGAGCAGAGATCAATCACTAATGATTAAATGCAGAGTGGTGCATACAGAGCAAAAAGAGAAAGAAACACTCAGTGCATCATGGGAACCCCCCAGCAGTCTACGTCTATAGCAGCATAACTAAGGGATGGTTCAGGGTCACCCGATCCAGCCCTAACTATAAGCTTTAGCAAAAAGGAAAGTTTTAAGCCTAATCTTAAAAGTAGAGAGGGTGTCTGTCTCCCTGATCTGAATTGGGAGCTGGTTGCACAGGAGAGGAGCCTGAAAGCTGAAGGCTCTGCCTCCAATTCTACTCTTACAAACCCTAGGAACTACAAGTAAGCCTGCAGTCTGAGAGCGAAGCACTCTATTGGGGTGATATGGTACTATGAGGTCCCTAAGATAAGATGGGACCTGACTATTCAAAACCTTATAAGTAAGAAGAAGAATTTTTAATTCTATTCTAGAATTAACAGGAAGCCAGTGAAGAGAGGCCAATATGGGTGAGATATGCTCTCTCCTTCTAGTCCCCGTCAGTACTCTAGCTGCAGCATTTTGAATTAACGGAAGGCTTTTCAGGGAACTTTTAGGACAACCTGATAATAATGAATTACAATAGTCCAGCCTAGAGGAAATAAATGCATGAATTAGTTTTTCAGCATCACTCTGAGACAAGACCTTTCTAATTTTAGAGATATTGCGTAAATGCAAAAAAGCAGTCTTACATATTTGTTTAATATGCGCTTTGAATGACATATCCTGATCAAAAATGACTCCAAGATTTCTCACAGTATTACTAGAGGTCAGGGTAATGCCATCCAGAGTAAGGATCTGGTTAGACACCATGTTTCTAAGATTTGTGGGGCCAAGTACAATAACTTCAGTTTTATCTGAGTTTAAAAGCAGGAAATTAGAGGTCATCCATGTCCTTATGTCTGTAAGACAATCCTGCAGTTTAGCTAATTGGTGTGTGTCCTCTGGCTTCATGGATAGATAAAGCTGGGTATCATCTGCGTAACAATGAAAATTTAAGCAATGCCGTCTAATAATACTGCCTAAGGGAAGCATGTATAAAGTGAATAAAATTGGTCCTAGCACAGAACCTTGTGGAACTCCATAATTAACCTTAGTCTGTGAAGAAGATTCCCCATTTACATTAACAAATTGTAATCTATTAGATAAATATGATTCAAACCACCGCAGCGCAGTGCCTTTAATACCTATGGCATGCTCTAATCTCTGTAATAAAATTTTATGGTCAACAGTATCAAAAGCAGCACTGAGGTCTAACAGAACAAGCACAGAGATGAGTCCACTGTCTGAGGCCATAAGATCATTTGTAACCTTCACTAATGCTGTTTCTGTACTATGATGAATTCTAAAACCTGACTGAAACTCTTCACATAGACCATTCCTCTGCAGATGATCAGTTAGCTGTTTAACAACTACCCTTTCAAGAATTTTTGAGAGAAAAGGAAGGTTGGAGATTGGCCTATAATTAGCTAAGATAGCTGGGTCAAGTGATGGCTTTTTAAGTAATGGTTTAATTACTGCCACCTTAAAAGACTGTGGTACATAGCCAACTAATAAAGATAGATTGATCATATTTAAGATCGAAGCATTAAATAATGGTAGGGCTTCCTTGAGCAGCCTGGTAGGAATGGGGTCTAATAGACATGTTGATGGTTTGGATGAAGTAACTAATGAAAATAACTCAGACAGAACAATCTGAGAGAAAGAGTCTAACCAAATACCGGCATCACTGAAAGCAGCCAAAGATAACGATACGTCTTTGGGATGGTTATGAGTAATTTTTTCTCTAATAGTTAAAATTTTATTAGCAAAGAAAGAGCCAACCCAACTATGCAGACTAATAATCGAATTTCCATACCGGATCGGTCGCGGCCCGGGTTAACAATGTCCACCACCGGTGCTGTTGCCCAACAGGGTGCCGGTGAAAATTGGGCTACTGCTGGGTGAAGACGGAGAAGAGGAGGAGAACATTTCCACAAACGGCGGGAGAAGAAAAAAACTACAAGGGTGGAAATGAGAGTGGGGACTTTGAATGTTGGTAGTATGACTGGTAAAGGGAGAGAGCTGGCTGATATGATGGAGAGGAGAAAGGTAGACATATTGTGTGTGCAAGAGACCAAGTGGAAGGGAAGTAAGAGCAGGAGCATTGGCGGTGGGTACAAGTTGTTGTACCATGGTGAGGACAGGAAGAGAAATGGTGCTGGGGTTATTTTAAAGGAAGAGTATGTTAAGAATGTGTTGGAGGTTAAGCGACTGACAGGGTGATGAGTGTAAAGTTGGAAATTGAAGGGGTGATGATGAATATCATCAGTGCATATGCCCCACAGGTAGGTTGTGAGATGAAGGAGAAAGAAGATTTCTGGAGTGTGTTAGATGAGGTGGTGGAGAGTGTGCCCAAGCATGAAAGAGTGGTGATAGGAGCAGACTTCAATGGGCATGTTGGTGAAGGGAACAGAGGTGATGAGGAAGTAATGGGTAGATATGGTATCAAGGATAGGAATGGGGAAGGACAGATGGTAGTTGATTTTGCAAAAAGGATGGAAATGGATGTGGTGAATACCTACTTTAAGAAGGGAGGAGCACAGGGTAACAGAGTGGAGGAAGGTGCACACAGGTGGACTACATTCTTTATAGGAGATGCAAGCTTAAAAAAAAAAAAAAAAAAAAAAAAAAAAAAATCAGACTGTAAGGTGGTGGCAGGAGATAGTGTCGTTAGACAGCATAGGATGGTTGTTTGTAGGATGACTTTAGAGGTAAAAAGGAAGAAGAGTGAGAGCTCAACAAAGGATCAGATGGTGGAAGCTGAAGAAGGAAGACTGTTGTGAGAAATTTAGCGAGCAGGTGAGAGAAGCAATTTTGGACAACTGGAAAGTACTGCAGATGTGGTGAGAGAGACAACTAGGACAGTACTGGGTATGATATCTGGACAGTGGAAGGAAGACAAGGAGACTTGGTGGTGGAATGAAGAGGTCCAGGAAAGCATAAGGAGAAAGAGGTTGGTGAAAAAATTTTGGGATAGTCAGAGAGATGAAGAAAGTAGACAGGAGTACAAGGAGATGCAGCGTAAGGCGAAAAGAGAAGTGGCAAAAGTGAAGGAAAAGGCATATTGCAAGCTGTACAAGAAGTTGAATAGTAAGGAAGGAGAAAAGGACTTGTACTGATTGGCCAGACAAAGGGACAGAGCTGTAAAGGATGTGCAGCAGGTTAGGGTGGCAAAAGATGCACATGGTAATGTGCTGACAAGTGAGGAGGAGTGTGTGCTGAGAAGGTGGAGGGAATATTTTGAGGAGCTAATGAATGAAGAAAATGAGCGAGAGAAAAGGCTGGATGATGTGGTGAGAGTAAATCAGGAAGTACAAGAGATTAGTAAGGAAGAAGTGAGGGCTGCTATGAAGAGGATGAAGAGTGGAAAGGCAGTTGGTCCAGATGACATTCCAGTGGAGGCATGGAAATGTCTAGGAGAGATGGCAGTAGAGTTTCTAACCAGATTGTTTGATAAAATCTTGGAAAGTGAGAGGATGCCTGAGGAGTGGAGACGAAGTGTGCTGGTTCCTATTTTCAAGAACAAGGGTGATGTGCAGAGCTGCAGTAACTACAGAGGCATAAAGTTGATCAGCCACAGCATGAAGTTATGGGAAAGAGTAGTAGAAGCTAGGCTTAGAAAATAGGTGAAGATCTGTGAGCAGCAATATGGTTTCATGCCGAGAAAGAGCACTACAGATGCAATGTTTGCTCTGAGATTACTGTTGGAAAAGTACAGAGAAGGACAGAAAGAGTTACATTGTGTGTTTGTGGACTTAGAAAAAGCTTATGATAGGGTGCCAAGAGAAGAGTTGTGGTATTGTATGAGGAAGTCTGGAGTGGCAGAGAAGTATGTTAGGGTAGTGCAGGACATGTACAAGAATAGTGTGACAGCGGTGAGATGCACAGTCGGAATGACAGACTCATTCAAGGTGGAGGTGGGATTACACCAAGGATCAGCTCTGAGTTCTTTCTTGTTTGCAGTGGTGATGGACAGGACGGTTGAGATCAGACAGGAGTCCCCCTGGACTATGATATTTGCAGATGACATTGTGATCTGTAGTGAGAGTAGAGAGCAAGTTGAATCTAGTCTGGAGAGGTGAAGATATGCTTTGGAGAGAAGCAAGACTGAGTACATGTGTGTGAATGAGAGGGAGCCCAGTGGAATAGTGCAGTTACAAGGAGTAGAAGTGGTGAAAGTAGATGAGTTTAAATATTTGGGGTCAACTGTTCAAAGTAATGGAGAGTGTGGTAGAGAGGTGAAGAAGAGAGTGCAGGCAGGGTGGAGTGGGTGGAGAAAGGTGGCAGGAGTGATTTGTGACCGAAGAATATCAGCAAGAGTGAAGGGGAAAGTTTACAAGACAGTAGTGAGACCAGCTATGTTGTATGGTTTAGAGACAGTGGCACTAACAAAAAGACAGGAGCTAGAGTTGGAGGTGGCAGAGCTGAAGATGTTGAGATTCTCTTTGGGAGTGACGAGAATGGACAAGATTAGGAATGAACATATCAGAGGGACAGGTCAGGTGGGACGGTTTGGAGACAAAGTCAGAGAGGAAAGACTGAGATGGTTTGGACATGTGCAGAGGAGGGACCCAGGGTATATAGGGAGAAGGATGCTGAGGTTGGAGCCACCAGGCAGGAGGAGAAGAGGGAGACCAAAGAGGAGGTTCATGGATGTGTTGAGAGAGGACATGCAGGTGGTTGGTGTGACAGAGGAAGATACAGAGGACAGGGTGAGATGGAAACGATTTTTTTTTTCAATATTTATTTCATTCATTTAAAAGAAAAACAGAAATGAATATATTACAAGACACTGAATGAAAAGGAGCAGAGGGAAGAACAAGTCTTATATTTTCTGCCCCTTTTTACAATACAATCTTTCAATTTTAAGCATCATTTTTCAACATTATTTAACAGATTACATTTTTTGACTGTCACATACCACTGACTTATTTCATAATTTAGCCATTATTTAAAAGATTACATTTTTAACAGGTTACATTTTAGACTTTGTCACAACCCACTGACTTATTTCATAGTTTCATACATACTTAATACATCTAGTTTAATACGTTTTTTTAAATAATTTAAGCGACCTTGATTCTTTGTTGAGGTTGTTCCATAATTTTACACCATTCACTGCAATACTCCGTTCCTTTACTTTGGTTCTGAATCTTGGTTTTTTTAAAGACTTCTATTCCTTTTAAATTATAACTACTTACTCTTTTTTCAAACATATTTTGAATGTTTATTGGTAAGGTATTTTTATTAGCTTGGTGCATTGTTTGTAATATTTTCAAATCAACTAAATCATGAAACTTAAGTACCCTATACTTAATGAATAATGGATTAGATGGATCTCTAAAACGACTATTGGTAATCATTTTTAAAGCTCTTCTCTGCAGAATAAATAATAGTTGTGTTTTACATGTTGATCCCCAGATTTCTACACAATAAGTTAAATATGGGATAATCAATGAATTGTACAATGTTAATAAACCATAACTATTTAATGAAAATTTTACTTTATGCAAAACAGCAATGGCTTTTGCTATTTTTCCTTCTGTGTAATTTATGTGCGACTTCCATGTAAGATCTTCAGCAATCATGACTCCTAGAAATTTCATTTCTTTTATCCTTTGTATGTCCATTCCATCTATTTTTAATGACACATCATTTTTTCCCCACTCTGTCATTAAACAATATGAAATTTGTCTTATTAAGATTTAGTGACAATCTGTTTATATCAAACCATTGTTTAACTTTTTCCAACTCTGTATTTATCACTTGTACTACTTCCTGTATATCTGATCCAGAGTAAAATAATGTTGTATCATCAGCAAATAATATACTGCCAAAGTCATTGATATACAAAACAAACAGTTTGGGTCCAAGTAACAACCCTTGTGGTACTCCATAAATAATGTTACACAATTCTGATTTAGTATTATTTATCTGAACAAACTGTTTTCTATTTTCTAAGTAGCTTTTTACCCACTGATGTACAATACTTCTAATTCCATATTGTTGGAATTATTCCATTATTCCATAATTTCCTGCTTTTAAACTCAGATAAAACTGAAGTTATTGTACTTGGCCCCACAAATCTTAGAAACATGGTGTCTAACCAGATCCTTACTGTGGATGGCATTACCCTGACCTCTAGTAATACTGTGAGAAATCTTGGAGTCATTTTTGATCAGGATATGTCATTCAAAGCGCATATTAAACAAATATGTAGGACTGCTTTTTTGCATTTACGCAATATCTCTAAAATCAGAAAGGTCTTGTCTCAGAGTGATGCTGAAAAACTAATTCATGCATTTATTTCCTCTAGGCTGGACTATTGTAATTCATTATTATCAGGTTGTCCTAAAAGTTCCCTAAAAAGCCTTCAGTTAATTCAAAATGCTGCAGCTAGAGTACTGACGGGGACTAGAAGGAGAGAGCATATCTCACCCATATTGGCCTCTCTTCATTGGCTTCCTGTTAATTCTAGAATAGAATTTAAAATTCTTCTTCTTACTTATAAGGTTTTGAATAATCAGGTCCCATCTTATCTTAGGGACCTCGTAGTACCATATCACCCCAATAGAGCGCTTCGCTCTCAGACTGCAGGCTTACTTGTAGTTCCTAGGGTTTGTAAGAGTAGAATGGGAGGCAGAGCCTTCAGCTTTCAGGCTCCTCTCCTGTGGAACCAGCTCCCAATTCAGATCAGGGAGACAGACACCCTCTCTACTTTTAAGATTAGGCTTAAAACTTTCCTTTTTGCTAAAGCTTATAGTTAGGGCTGGATCAGGTGACCCTGAACCATCCCTTAGTTATGCTGCTATAGACGTAGACTGCTGGGGGGTTCCCATGATGCACTGTTTCTTTCTCTTTTTGCTCTGTATGCACCACTCTGCATTTAATCATTAGTGATCGATCTCTGCTCCCCTCCACAGCATGTCTTTTTCCTGGTTCTCTCCCTCAGCCCCAACCAGTCCCAGCAGAAGACTGCCCCTCCCTGAGCCTGGTTCTGCTGGAGGTTTCTTCCTGTTAAAAGGGAGTTTTTCCTTCCCACTGTAGCCAAGTGCTTGCTCACAGGGGGTCGTTTTGACCGTTGGGGTTTTACATAATTATTGTATGGCCTTGCCTTACAATATAAAGCGCCTTGGGGCAACTGTTTGTTGTGATTTGGCGCTATATAAAAAAATTGATTGATTGATTGATTGTAACTTATGAAGCAATCCTGAGTGGTCGATAACATCAAAAGCTTTTTTCAAGTCAATAAAAATACTTACAAAATAATCCTTATCTATTGTTATTTTCTCTGTTAATTCCATAATTGCCATAGCTGTCGAATATTTTGTTCAGAATCCATACTGAGCATTATTTAAAATATGTTTCTCAATGAATTTGTCCAACCTTGTCACAAAAACTTTTTCCATAATTTTAGAAAACTGCGGAAGCAATGACACTGGCCTGTAATTTGAAAAAATATGTTTGTCTCCATTTGTATATAATGGGACTACCTTGACAATTTTCATTTCATCTGGGAAAGTTCCTGTTGACAGAGACAGATTACAAATGTAAGTGAATGGTTCAATAACAGTTTCTATTATACTTTTTACAGTCATGTCTAAATCTTCATAGTCAGTTGATCTTTTGCTTACACAGTTTTTTAAAATATTTCTTATTTCATCTTTTTCCACATTGTCAAGGAAAATACTATTGACCGTATTTACAAGTGTATTTAATTTATCTTCTACTTTTAGTTTATTTCCCACCAGACTTGATCCCACATTTGAAAAATAATCATTAAACTCATTTGCAACTTCTTTTATATCATATATCTCTTTATTTTCCTTGACAAAGTAATTTGGAAAAGTTGATTTTGCTCCATCACTTTCAATCACACTATTTATAATTCCCCATGTTGCCTTTATATTATCTTTACTCTTATTTAATTGTTCACTATAATAATCTTTTTTTTGCTTCCTAATTATTGTCAATAGTTTATTTTTATATTTTTTGTATCTGTGTTCTGTTTCCTTTGTTTGCATTTTTAAAAAGCACCTATATAAATAGTTTTTCTTTACAAAAGCATTTTTTATTCCCTTAGTCAGCCATGGTTTATTTACTCTTTTCTTACTACTTTTTATTAATTTAGTTTTTAATTATATGATTTCATCAGTATTTTCATAAATGAATTATATGCTACATTAACGTCGCCGACAAACTTCTTCACAATTTTGATTTTTAAGGTCATAATTTAATGCCTCCAAGGCTTTTACTGACTTCTCTTTTAAAATTTATAACTTTTTTTTGTACCAATTTTTGTATTTAAATATTGAAAAAACTGGTAAATGATCACTAAGATCTGTCATCAAGATCCCATTCTTAATAATTTCATCTGTTCTGTTTGTGAATATATTGTCAATTACAGTTGCACTTTGCGGTGTAATTCTGGTTGGTTTTGTTATCAAGGGGAATAAACCCAAAGTATACACTGAATTCACAAAATCACTTGTTCTTTGGCAACTGGAGCTTTCTATATTAATGTTATAGTCTCCACACATAAAAAGCGTTTTGTTTTTGATTTGATGGAATAACTATTATTTTATCTGTAAATTTCACAATGCAAGAGTCTGGTGCTCTGTATACACAACTGATCAGAATATTCTTAGATGTTTCATGTACAATTTCCACTGTTACAATTTCTATGACATCATCTATAATTGTCATTTCTTCTACAATTGTACATGTCAGATCTGTTTTTGTGTACAGAGCAATACCTCCGCCTTTTTTATCTCTTCTGTTTACAAAATACAGCTCATATCCCTCCATTTGAACATTAGCCATGAGGTCATCTTTAAGCCAAGATTCTGTGATTGCAACAATGCTAAATCTATTTTTAAACTGATTTAAATAATCTTTTATTTTTGACATTTTACAATACAAGCTTCGGCTGTTTATATGTATGAGTGACAGGGTATCTTCTGTACTTTTTTCACTATTTAGCTGTTCTTCCATATAATACTCACAACCAATTGTTTTTAAGTCAAATATACTTTCATCAATGTTGGTGTCTATGTCATATATTTTATCATCTGTTTCCATGTTTGATCAGATTTTTGTTGGTCAAATAATTAAGTATGATGCCAGTTGATTGTCTATTCAGGTCTGTATATTGTAAGGTCATCTATGTTTTTGATTTGTATACCATTTGTTCCTTCTTTCACTCTAATCCACACCTTACAGTTCCAGACCCATGTAGCAACAATGTGTTTCTGTTTTTGTAGTAGTCTTGCTTCCCTAGCAATATCTGCATTTTGATTGATCTGCTGTGGCGACCCCTAACGGGAACAGCCTTAAGACGAAGAAGATGCAATAATTATTTAAACAAAATTGGGCAGGTGCATAAATTTGGGCAACCTTGTCTTTTTGTTGATTTGAATACATTTAGCACTAATTATTGGAACACAAAATTGGTTTGGTAAGCTTGCTGACCCTTGACCTCCTTACACAGGTGAATCCAATCAATCAATCAATCTCTTTGCATCTCCTCTATTGAGTGGCAACATGGGAGCTTCTAAACAACTCTCAAATGACCTAAAAACAAAGATTGTTCAACATCATGGTTTAGGGGAAGGATACAAAAAGCTGTCTCAGAGATTTCAGCTGTCAGTTTCCACTGTGAGGAACTTAGTGAGGAAATGGAAGACCGCAGGCACAGTACTAGTTTAAGGCCGAAGTGGCAGACCAAGAGAAATCTGATAAGATGAAGAGAAGGATGGTGAGAACAGTCAGTCAACCCACAGACCTGCTCCACAGACCTACAACATGACCTTGCAGATAGTCTCTGTGCATCGTTCAACTATACAGCGCACTTTGCACAAAGAGATGCTGTATGATGCTGTAATGCAGAGAAAGCCTCTTCTGCATACACGCCACAAACAGAGTGGCTTGAGGTATGCTAAAGCACATTTGGACAAGCCAGTTTCATTTTGAAATAAGGTGCTGTGGAGTGATTTGGACATAAGGGGTGGTGTGCATGGTTGAAAAAGAACACAGCATTCCAAGAAAAACACTTGCTACCTACAGTAAAATTTGGAGGTGATTCCATCATGCTGTGGGGCTGTGTGGCCAGTGCAGGTACTGGGAATCTTGTTAAAGGTGAGGGTCACATGGATTCCAGTCAATATCAGCAGATTATTGAGAACAATGTTCATGAATCAGTGACAAAGTTGAAGTTGCGCCGGAGCTGGATCTTTCAACAAGACGACGACCGTAAACACTGCTCAAAATCTACTAAGAGGAACAAGTACAATGTTCTGGAATGGCCATCTCAGTCTCCAGACCTGAATATTATTGAAAATCTGTGGTGTGATTTTAAGCGGGCTGTCCATGCTCAGAAACGACAAACCTGAGATGTTTTGTAAAGAAGAATGGTCCAAAATACAGACTCTCATTGGAAGCTATAGGGAAGTGTTTAGAGGCTGTTATTTCTACAAAAGGACTATCTACTAAATACTGATGTATTTTTTTCTGTTGTGGTGCCCACATTTATGCACCTGCCTAATTTTGTTTAAAGAATTATTGCACACTTTCAGTAAACCCAACGCTTTGGTTTATTGTTCATTGTGAGTACTTCAGTGTACCTGTGAGGTTCTGGTGTACTCCTCGTACAGCCGGTCGTATTCGCGGTTCTTCTCCTGGTACTGCAGGTGGTACTCGTGGAGCTTCTTCCCCACAGCCTCAATGCTGTCCTCCTTCACCACCTGGTCCTGAACACAACAACCAGACCGCCACAATCACACACTGACCACAGCTCAACACGTGCACTAGTGCCACGGGAAACGAGCCAGCTGCAGACCTGCTGGTGCTTGGACACTGGGTAGAGCAGCTTGACGTCCAGTTTGGGGTTGTACTGGGCTAGGGACTCATGGCGGTAATGGTTGATCAGCTCCACCACAGAACTAAACGTTAAGGGGTCTGAGAAGCCGTACTTCCCCTCCCGGTGAAAAATCTTTATCAGTTTGTTGTTGCCTCCTTTCCTGCAGGGGGTGTCAGAGAACACATTAAACAAGGATGCTTCACGATAGTAAATTCTCATGCATTAGCACTTTACTTTTTAACAGTTCTAAAGTCAACTCGACCTCAGTGATCAGTCAAACCTAAAACAACAAACCTCCATTTCAAACTGCAGCATATTTAGCGGCCATACTGACCTCAAAACAAAAAGCTAGAACTTATCCAAAAGGCTCCACTCACCATCAGAACTACAGATACTTTGTTTACAAGAAATCTGCGGGGTGGGACGGACCCTTAGAGCAGTGATTCTCAACCGGGGTGCCGCGGCACCCTAGGGTGCCGTGATCGATCGTCAGGGGTGCCGTGGGTATTCATATTCGCGATTATTTTTCATATTCGCGATTACCGTGAATTATTTATTTTATCCACAAAGCATAAAACGACTCAGAATCTGACGTCATTGTGCTGCAGCCTCACTCTCGTCTTAAGGCGGGACAATAACAAGGAGGCTGACGGCCGATTAAAACAGTGCCGTCTCCTTCAAAAGCCGTCTAAAATGCGGAGCTGTCGGTGTGTGTGTCTGTGCCTGTGTGCACGCGTGTGGAGTTAACAGGCTGCAGACTGCGAGGGAGGGGGTGGGTCAGGGAGGGGAGGGGGTGGGTGAGGGAGATTCCTGAATGCAGGCGCGACACGTTCAGTGCGCAGCGAGCGCGGAGCAGAGAGAGGATTTTAAATGGAGTGAACATGTTAACAAAACGAAAACGTGAAGCTTTTACTTCTCTCTGAACTTTCTCTAAAGGTGTGATTCTGCCGTTACCGTCCTGTTCACACCATGTGCGCGTCGTATGCTGAATTTATGAGATCATGAGATGAAATAAATGGTCAAATATCTTTAAAAACATATTTAAAAAATGAGAATATATGAATGAACTGAGATACACAAAAAAAAATGTTCAGACACACAGATCACAAAAAGCAGGTGAGAACTCTGAACTTTAACAGCTGTTATTTTCCAAAGGTATTTATTTGTTCAGTCTTGAGCTTAATGTAGTGTTTAAGCACAAAACGTGACTGATGAGGAGAAACAATTTCAGAAATGCAACAGAAACAACCACAAATCAGAAAAAGTTGGGACTGTATGTAAAATGAAGATAAAAATAAAAATGTTGCACCATTCCCAGTTTCTCCACTCACAGAAGCCAAACGTTCTTCCAGAGTTGTGTAATTATACTACAATAGTAGAATATAAAGAAGGGGAAAAAAAGAAAAAAAAAATAGACAATATATTCGTCAATCGCAATTATTTGTCTGACAATTAATCGTCTCCAGAAATTTCTAATCGTGACAGCCCTACTTGAGATCAGAGCGCACGCAAAATGCTTGAGGATTTTCGAAATGCGATGTTTTCTGTATCGATTTTCTATTGCGATAATTGGGTTTTGCGCAAAACCAGAGGTAATAGCATTATAATATTATTTTAGTTGGTGGTGTGCCGCAGGATTTTGTAAATATAAAAAGGGTGCCGCGACTCAAAAAAGGTTGAGAAACACTGCCTTAGAGCACAGACCTGATCAGCTTCCTCATGGCTCAAAATAATCCCAAAACTATTTTAACAATATCACCAGCAATTTAACAGGTGTCAAGTCATGACCGAACACAGGAACACATGGATAATCACACAAAATGAATGTTTGGAAAAAGACGGTTTTCAGTTTATATTCTTTAGAATTTTACTCCCAGGTTAATTCTTCAAGAATTTGTGGAAAACGTGATTTCTCTCAGAGGACAGCCGAGTGTTCAGATGTTTCCCGACAATTTTCTTAACATGCCTAAAGTTATAAAATCTTAGAATTTGTCCTTTTAAAACACCATCTTTTACCAAACATTTATATGGCAACAGCTCTTTAATTTTTGCAATCTGAATAGTGCTTTTTATGTCAAAGTACTCTTAAGGGTGTGTTGTTGTTGTTGTTCACCTCAGGGTCAGTGTGTAATCTCCATGCATCTTTGTGGAGGCGTCTCGAACCAGAAACGTACCATCAGCAGTGTCCCTCAGCTTTTCGTTCACCTCCTCTCTGCATAAACAGAAAAGAAAAAAAAAAAAAAAGGTACAGGATGTGGTCACCATCATCATCACGGAGTGTTTCCCAACACAACATATGTACATCAAAAACGTTACAAAGGTCTGAGTAAACCAGTTCATAAACAGTTTTAAAATTCTCTTTCTGACCAAACACTTGGGGCTGGAGTTTTGCGTTACCTGGATATGTCGCCCCAGTACCACTCAGCGTCCTGCAGAGCCATGCTGTTATTGAAGCTGCCGGATGCCGCCGGAGCCGAAGACTTCACCGGTTTGGGAGGCAAAGCTGAGAGACAGATGCATCAAAGTGTCACAACAGGACGGTTTCACCGGGAAAAATAAATAACTAAAGCTTCAGACGGACATATTTACATCACAGGAAGAAGACACCAGACCTTCACCAAATGTGATGAACTTAAACGGTTTCTGTTCATCTGGGCTGAACCATTTCAACCTGATCTCAAAACTGAAGTACAGAACCTCAAAAAAAAAAAAAAAAAAAAAAAAAAAACTCAAAATGACTCAATCAGCATTTACTATGTCACACTGATGAATTAAAAATCAACACTGAGTGAAACTCAGCAACACCACAGCTGAGATCAAAGGTCACAGCAACATCAAAGGCAACCTGACCAAAATTTGACGTGAAGACCATTGGGAGAGGTTCTGTTTATACCATGACATCATCTCAGCGCGGCCACTTGAGATGACGTCACAGAGGATCATTGCTTTTACTGCCGACTGACCAAAATCCAACAATGTCCATCAACAAAACCGCCCATCTTACCAAGAACACCACACGGCTCCCATCTCTCAGGTCCCTACCGTCAACGTGTGTCAAAGTACCCACCACACCACAGAACCACCTTGGGTCCTGGATGGCAAACACCCAAACAGACAACTGGTCCATCCTCACCTCTTCAAAGTCACCTTCTACCTGCTGCAGCACGGTGAAACACGGGCGTATTTCTGGTCTTCTCTGGCTGTTGGTGTCTTCACCTACGTGCTGGATCTTGAGCACACAAACACCACATGGACTAAATGTGGTAGCTGATGTTCCCTCATAGTGTCAGCGATCCTCTTCATCCCAGTCCCACTGATTGGACCCCACATCACCCTCACTTTCAATAACCTCGCTTACAGCCTGCCTGGAAGAGACGGTGGCGTGGATGAATGACAATTTTCTTCAGCTTAACAGTAACCAAACCAAAGGTCTGCTCATTGGGACTCCTCACCAACTCCAGTCCTTTCCTCTGACTATATTTTCATTTGTCGGCCATAACATTCCCTTCAATTCCTCTGTCACTAATCTCGGGGTACCGTTTGATCCCCACCTGTCATCTGACACCCACATCCAACACCTCTGTAAAACTGCATTCTTTCATCTCCGGAACATCACCAAATTCTGTCCCTCCCTTTCCCTACCTGATGCTGAGAAACTAGTCCATGTTTTTGTCTCCTCCAGGCTGGAGGACTGTAAATGCACTCCTCATGGGGACACCTGACAGGAGCCTGCAGTATATTCAGAACTGTGCTGCCAGGATCCTGATGAGGGTGCGGAAGTCCCAGCACATCACGCCCACCCTCAAAAACCTCCACTGGCTCCCTGTTAGGTTCAGGGTTGAATATAATAAGATCTGTCTCCTGACCTATCAGTGTGTCCACGGCAGCGCACCCATGTACCTCAAAGATCTGATCAGTTCCTATAACCCATCACGCCACCTCCGCTCTGCTGACAGCAACCAACTCCCGAAGGCCAAACTCCGCACTATGGGAGACAGGGCCTTCCAGACAACTGCACCCCGACTGTGGAATGCTTTTCCCAACCACCTAAGAACGCCAGAGTCAGCTGGAACTTTTAAAAAACAATTAAAGACTGATCTGTTTTTAAAAGCTTTTTCTTTAATGTGTGTTATTCTTGCACTGTGTTCTGTTCCTTGTACTTTTATGGTCGTGCTTTGAGATTTGCTTGTCAAATGTAAAGAGCTTTATAAATAAAACTTATTATTATTATTATTATTATTATAAGTAGCCACATGTCTGACCCAAAAGATCTTCCACAGAAACCTGGTGCCAAAGACATCCAGTCATCACCTTCGGTCACTGGTTAGAGTCCAAGTCTGACAACCAGACAGGCAGCAGAAGGACCCTGAAGATGTGGATCTTCATTCTGCTGCAAAGATATCAGGATCATCAAATGCCTCTGACTGACCTTTGACCTCATGACTCCATAAGATTTTCCCAGGAGGTGTTTCTGGATCTTAAAGACCCAGGACCAAGAGACATGAACATCAGTGCAGAGATCAGTGAACATCTCTCCAAATTCAACACTTCCACCACATATAGAGACACTTCTGATGGACAAATCCAGGAAGTCACTAAAAACCTGGATTTTAGTCTGGATCCAGGACCATCACAAATCCAGACTTTCAGGCTCCTCACTCAGCTGCAATCAGGGTTTCCACCGATTCCTCAGAGATCACAGTGTCGATGAACGCCAGCACTCAGAGCAAGTTCTCAGGATTCCCCAGAGACCAGTCCAGTCAACAGACTCAAACAGTCAAAAATCAACATCAGCTACAAAGACGCGTGGTAATGACATCAGCGCTGGAGTTTAATGAGTGTGTAACTCGTCATTGAGCACCAACTAACCAAAGTCAATCCTGTTCATAATAAACCCTGTATCAAGGACCACAACTGCAGCAAGACATCGGTAACTCCGAGACGTGGAGATCTGTAGGGAGGTCTTCGGCTCAGACCATGTTTGATTTCAGTTTCCTTCCCAGGGATTTAGATCCAATAACCTCTGGAGCCTTTTGTGTTGATCACCTTTTAATTGTTTTTTTTGTTTTTGGGTGGTAGATAAACATGGGACTTGGGTTGGCTTTCCATGAAAATGTTTGTACAAACCAAACGGGATTTGACAGCATCGCCTCTATGAAAGGGCAGCGAGGGTCCAGGTTTGACTGCACAGCAACAGAACCATCAAACAGCTGTGAAACAATGGTTTCCATGACTACCAGCAGATCTAGAAGTTGAATGTTAAATGTAGGCACAATGAAATAAGTAAGAATGGCATAAATGAAAAACCTGAGCTTTAAACCTTAGTATTTCTTCTGTTTTTCTTTTTGCTAAATGCTGATAAATTATACTGTATTTCTTGTCTTTCTGATGCCTGATTCAGTTTTTTTCTCTCTGAGGTGCAGCTCCATCCAGAGATGGGTGTAGTGTTTTCTTCTGCAGGCCTCCTGTCCTGTGCACTGGCATGGACTTCAAAAATCTCCTGTATTGTCTATTATGTTTGTAGCATGGCCCAAGCAGAGGGTCACCCTTTTGAAACTGGTCTGCTTGAGGTTTCTTAAGTCATCAGAGGGAGTTTTTTCTTACCACTGTCGTCTGTGTTTTAGCTCTGGGGGTTAGTAAGGTTAGACCTTACTTGTGTGAAGTACCTTGAAGCAACTTTGTTGTGATTTGGTGCTATATAAATGAAATAAACTGAAACTGAAGATTAAACCTGCAGCCGCCATCTTAGTGGTCTGAAGGCAGACCGACCTGGTTCACACCAGGAACTCAGTAGACCTACCTGGACTCTGCATGTTAATGTAGCAGAGGATCTTTTCTCGTCTCCTCACCAGATCCGCCTCGGACTTCCCGACCTCCTCTTGCTGCATCCTCGCTCTAAATGTTCATACGCTTCCCCGTCGGGTCTTTATTTCTGGACCCGTCATTGTCTTTGTGCTTTACTGCCTACTGCTGACCACAAAGATCACAAAAAAAACCTGACGTCATCTCCAAGAAAACAGCTCGGGCTACATTTTCCAAACCCACTCGCTCTTAAGCTCAGAATTCACCAAAAACGTTCGCCTGCAGTGAGAGGAAAAAAACAGTACATTTTCACTTTTCCACAGAAACGAGCCGAGGAAGTTTCTCTCATTCACCCCTTCAGTCTGTGATTGCAGAGTTTCATCCTCCTAGTCTGTGTCGCTCTGAAAAATCAGCCTCGGTTCAAAGCTCAGGAGAACAGCTTGGAGATGTGTGACATCACCGCTGCCCCCAGCCAATCCCATGATGGCAGTGATATCACCAGGGCAACACCTCCCTCCCTCCCTCTTTTCCTCACTGCTGCATCCTTCACTTGCTGAGCCGATGATGTCATTGTTTTCAGCTGCTTCATTCCAATCCAGCATGCTGACAGACGGAGGGGCCGCGCACAAACTACCGCAGCGACAGACGGGGGGGGGGGGGGGGCGCACAAACTACCGCAGCGACAGACGGGGGGGGGGGGGGGCGCACAAACTACCGCAGCGACAGACGGGGGGGGGGGGGCGCACAAACTACCGCAGCGACAGACGGAGGGGCGGCGCACAAACTACGACAGCGACAGACAAAGGGGCGACGCACAAACCACAGGCGGGGTGACACGGCAATGCACAAACAGCTATAATGTGCCGCTGACACAGAAGGGGACCACATGACCTGCTTGTCAACAGTGAAGGAACATGTCAGCAACAGACAGTAATCAACAATTGTCAAAATTAAAGACCTACTGATGTAATGACAGACACCAATTTAAACTCAAGGATCAACCAATACAGATAGATTGAAACAAAGGAGCCGCTGATCAATTAATACACAAACAGTCCGATCAATCATCGTAGCTGTGAATGATTATAATGCTGATGAAGAACACGGTTATAACTCTTCTGTAAAGTCCAGACTCGCGGCTGAAAAATAAAACATTACGTAGAAGATTAGAGTTTTAACTACAGTGATTTTAAGATTTATTAATCCTTCTATTTTGTTTATGTTCAGATGGTGAGCAGGACATGATGGAAGCTTGACAGAAAGCGTCCAGTTGAGCAACAGCTTTGACTTGTGACTGTGAGACTGGAAATAGGAAGTGAAGATGTTTGGACTCAAAGTGGTGCTGAAGAAAGACTTCACAGGAGTTATGAAAATAATAAAAACCCCACAGAACAGCTGAGTGTCAGTGTGCACAGCCAGGCTGTATGAGCGGGTGAGGAATCATTCCACATGAAGTATCACCACGCCACCACAGTCTGTCTTTGATGGCCACGGCTGCCGACTCGGTGCTTTTGTTGTAATCTGAATTTTTGTGTGGTGTTTTGCTGCTCTCTGTTATTTCAGTCTGAGACCAGTCAGAACTAATAACATTAAGAGGCAACTTCCTGTAAGAAGACAGCAAGTTGCAGCCACAACATGCTATGAGCTTACTGAGTTGGCATGGAGGCCCTTCACACATTAAATCCATACTTCTCTTATTTTTACTTCACTCAGCTCCAGCGCATACACGTGCACGCACACACAGAGGTCTCAAATCCATTAGAAATGTGTTTGAAGTCATCAGTAACCTTCCATCAGTGTGACAAAGAGCATTTTGATTGGTTTGTTCATATTATGTCCCAGAAATTACACTGTCAACAAGCAAAATTATTTCTGGCCTTCTGGGAGTCCCTGACTGGAGTCCTGTATGGGGCTCCGGTGGCTGGTGTCTCCCTTAGAGATAGGATGAGAAGTTCAGTCACCTGTGGGGAGCTCGGAGTAGAGCCGCTGCTCCTTCATGGTGAAAGGAGCCAGTTTGATGGTTCGAGCATCTGGTAAGGATGCCTCCTGGGCGCCTCCCTAGGGAGGTGTTCCAGGCACGTGCATCTGGGATGAGACCCTGGGGAAGACCCAGGACTAGGTGGAGAGAATATATCTCCACACTGGCCTGGGAACACCTCAGGATCCCACAGTCAGAGGTGGCCAATGTGGCCCGGGAAAGGGAAGTCCGGGGTCCCCTGCCGGAGCTGTTGTCCCCACAACCCGACCCCGGACAAACAGTTGAAGATGAGTGGATGTCTTAATGCAGGAATTGATGCATGTGAACAAATGAAATTAAGATGACCACAGAAAACATGACATATCTCTAGTTCATACTGTCTGCAATCAAACACAAGTCAAAGTAAGAATCACTGCGGGTTTTTAAAAGTTGCATTTTCTATATCGCCCCAGCTTTCTAACGTGTTATTTTGACTGTACCTGGTTTGTGTGACTGAGCTGTGGTGAAACTCAGACAGGCAGGGCACACAAGAACACAAAAATATCTTTCAGCGTTTTCTTTTTGTTGTTGTTTTGGTGCACTGACGTGTTATAATCTGCTGTTTATTTTGAGCACTGTGTCAATAAAAATGCTGATTAATGTGCATGTAAAGGAATACTGGTAACACTGATCATGCATCATACATAAAGTCGCTATCAAACCTGTCTGTAACACCTGCAGCTTTCACGTCATACCAGGAACCACAATAATAATAATAATAATACTAAAAAGATTAATCCAAAGTATCTGATGTAATCTGAAGCAGAATTGATAAAAAGATCCACAAAAATAACTGGACTTTTTTTTTTTTTTTTAATCACCTAAGTGACTGTCAAAAGCAACTTGGAATCTTTAGAATTCTTAAATATCAATGTTGTTTGTGGTTAAAATTTTAAAATGAAGTACAGCAACACACCACATGATGCAGCAACAGCAGCTGAAAATATAAATACATCAGTTAATGTATTCTTCACATCATCCAGCTGTCTGTGCAACCCAGACGTAAACACACCCACAGAACCGGGATCTTATTACTATTATTATTATTAATAATAACCAGCGATTAAAGACTGAATGACTAGAGGAGAGAGGGATGAAAATTCACCAAACCCCTCCCGGAGTTATAACAAGATGTATTTGGTATCAAAATTTCTGGTAGAACCTCTACTTTTCAGATCTGAGGTTGTACTTTGAGCAAGTTCATTACAACATGCTGAATTAAGCCTTTTTTTGCCGAATCACACAAAGAATTGACCGTCATTGGCCCACAAAATATTTCGCCCAATTGATATAAAAATGTGTTAAATGCCCACATCAGCAAGGGTCTGTAGACATCATTTTGACAAATTCAGGGGTATCCAAGGTTCAGAGGGTGGTCTTAAAGCCCCCCAAAATAAAATTTTTTAACCCTTTTCGTCTACGTATCTTTCAGGTAAGGACCCCTTACCGCCCCAAATTTTGTTGGAAAAGGGGGCAGCCATCAATTTAGTAAAGGCGGAGGTGACCAGTCTGGGGAAAAAAAAGTCATTTGAGAGCTGTAGATAATAAAACATGTCACTTTAACCCTTTCACTCTTAAAGATGACCACCACCTTAACCCTCTGGGGTTCGGGGGCATTTTTTGGACAGTTCACTCGCCTGGCATAAATGTTTTATTATTGCTGTTAACAGCTCTCCCTGCATCCCACAAGTTTTATGTCTCTTTTTTCAGGACAACCTGTTTTTTCATAATATATATGCTTTTGTTGTGTTTTATAAGTGTAATAAATGTTTACAATCACAAATAAAGAAAAAAGTAAAGTGGAAAATAATTTTCCACACACATTTATTCGAAACACACAGCAAACTATAATAAAAACTGTTTTGACACTTTAGAAAGGTAATTTGAGGTCTTGTGTGAAAGACTGTACAGCAAAAAAGTTCGAACAATAAACAAATGCACATTTTGAACAATATATACAAAATGGTCTGTGTTTATGCTCCAAACCTAACTCACTTGTACTACCAAGACACAAGCTGCATTGATGGGGTTAAATGCCCCTGCCTCCAGGCTGGCCTTCCATGCATTGATGCATGCAAATGCAGTGACTGCCCGAATAATCTCCACATTGAGCAGGATAGTGCAGATGGTGATGGCGATGACCACTAAATACATGTATTGTCAAGACTGACACAATGTAAAATTATCAGGTGCAAAATACAGTCAAATTGAAGTAGCATTATGCCGGACGACTGAGCAGCCATGCTGAACTTCTTTTGGCAATGATCTTGTAAGCCACTATCTTATGGCCAGTAAACTACAAATAAGGGCATACATATATATGTAAAAATATTACATTCCTTGTTGAAATTTTGCACTTAAATAAATACAAATGGTCTGGAAAAACAACTTTTCTTTTTGATAAGATTCCAAACCTAAGAGATTCTTGAAAAGCCTAATGGCCTAGAGGCTGAGGCATGACCACTTAATGATTACTGGATGACCCTAATCAAAGTCCTGGACACCAAAATGGCACCCACTCCTACACCCAGAGGATATCTTTACAATCAATCAACCAATCAGTAGGTTATTCATTACAAGCCTTTTGGACAAAGGAAAGGATCGAGGAAAGATCTTCATATAAAAAAAACATCATCCAGAAACAAATTCTGGTGCTTTAGTTCCAATGTGAAAGGGTTAAACTGACTGAATTTGTTATCTGTGGCACACAAATCAATTTTTGCTTGCAAGGGACCCCTCTGCCTTCATATGATTATGGAATACCCTTTATTCATGCTAAATTAGGTCTCAAACTCCCCAAAATGAAGAAAAGGGGTTAAAATGTTATTTTGGGGGGCCTGAAGACCACCCCCTGAACCTTGGATACCCCTGAATGTGTCAAAATGATGTCTACAGACCCTTGCTGATGTGGGCATTTAACACATTTTTATATCAATAGGGCAAAATATTTTGTGGGCCTATGATGGTCTCAATTCTTTGCGTGATTCGGCAAAAAAGGGGTTAATTGACCCTGTTGTAATAAACTTTCTCAAAGTACAACCTCAGATCTGAAAAGTAGAGGTTCTACCGGAAATTTTGATACCAAATACATTTTGTTATAACTCCGGGAGGGGTATCTCGAAAAATAGAGCCCTTTTTGACTGTCTGCTACTGTGCTAGAATCTCAAAGCTGCAGCACTTCCAAGGTCCGATTCTGCACTTTAAAGGAAAGGAAAACCCACTGATAATTTACGATTGGATTGGTAGATTATGCTATTGAGAGCCCATATGAAAAGTTGTAGGCATGTGTGATCATTTATGTTAAAGTTAAGAGCATTTCTGTGTGGTTGGTCTAAAGCCACCAGCAGGCAGCCATGCCAGGTTGCTATAACACAGTGATGTGTGACATCACATGGGCACAGAGGTTAACAACTCTGCCAATGGCGCCCTTCAGTATGGAAGGGCCAAAGCATGTAAGCAGTAATCAATATCCTGGATCGCAGATTGGGTTCCAATACCAATGTAATTCGCGGATCGGAATTTCCCAATCCAACCTACGTGATTTTCCGATACTGGAGAGAAACCACGTCTGTGTGACCTCTCTCGTGCTGCCTGCTCGCTGCCATTTACTGCCAAGTGGCAGGAGAGGACGGGGAGCGGGAAGTTTCTGCGCTGAAGGCGAGCTGTTTCTTTTGTACACTACACCAGAAAAGAGTTTTAATCCACCAGTAACAGCAAATGTCCGCCCGGCTCTCTGGGTCAAATGGTCTGTGCCGCAGAGCATGGACTTTCCAAAAAATGAACTGAATTGTGAATAAAAATCAGCCGCTTCAATGTCCCGAGGCTGTGAAGCCGCAGCTCTGAGTGCAGCTGAGCAGGACAGCCGAACAGAGATACACTTTCTCTCCTCTGAACAGGAAAACCACCAAAATCCTTCAGTGTTTATCTAGAGTTACTCCCGTGAGTGCCGCTGATAATACAACCCCTGGCAAAAATTATGGAATCACTGGCCTCAGAGAATATTCATTCAGTTGTTTAATTTTATAGAAAAAAAAGCAGATCACAGACATGGCACAAAACTAAAGTCATTTCAAATGGCAACTTTCTGGCTTTAAGAAACACTATAAGAAATCAAGAAAAAAAGATTGTGGCAGTCAGTAACGGTTACTTTTTTAGACCAAGCAGAGGAAAAAATTATGGAATCACTCAATTCTGAGGAAAAAATTATGGAATCACCCTGTAAATTTTCATCCCCCAAATTAACACCTGCATCAAATCAGATCTACTCGTTGACATTGACCCTATGCCATGACATTGACCCTATGTGTCTTTTTGCAAGGAATGTTTGTGCTCTATGGTAAGATGCATTATCATCATGAAAAATGATTTCATCATCCCCAAACATCCTTTCAATTGTCCAAAATATCAACATAAACTTGTGCATTTATTGATGATGTAATGACAGCCATCTCCCCAGTGCCTTTACCTGACATGCAGCCCCATATCATCAATGACTCTGGAAATTTACATGTTCTCTTCAGGCAGTCATCTTTATAAATCTCATTGGAAAGGCACCAAACAAAAGTTCCAGCATCATCACCTTGCCCAATGCAGATTCGAGATTCATCACTGAATATGACTTTCATCCAGTCATCCACAGTCCACAATTGCTTTTCCTTTGTAACCTTGTAACCTTGTTTTTTTCTGTTTAGGTGTTAATGATGCCTTTCGTTTAGCTTTTCTGTATGTAAATCCCATTTCCTTTAGGCAGTTTCTTACAGTTCGGTCACAGACGTTGACTCCAGTTTCCTCCCATTCGTTCATTTGTTTTGTTGTACATTTTTGGATTTTTGAGACATATTGCTTTAAGTTTTCTGTCTTGACGCTTTGATGTCTTCCTTGGTCTACCAGTATGTTCGCCTTTAACAACCTTCCCATGTTGTTTGTATTTGGTCCAGAGTCTAGACACAGCTGACTGTGAACAACCAACATCTTCTGCAACATTGCGTGATGATTTACTCTCTTTTAAGAGTTTGATAATCCTCTCCTTTGTTTCAATTGACATCTCTCGTGTTGGAGCCATGATTCATGTCAGTCCACTTGGTGCAACAGCTTTCCAAGGTGTGTTCACTCCTTTTTAGATACAGACTAACGAGCAGATCTGATATGATGCAGGTGTTAGTTTTGGGGATGAAAATTTACAGGGTGATTCCATAATTTTTTCCTCAGAATTGAGTGATTCCATATTTTTTTCCTCTGCTTGGTCTAAAAAAGTAACCGTTACTGACTACCACAATCTTTTTTTTCTTGATTTCTTATAGTGTTTCTTAAAGCCAGAAAGTTGCCACTTGAAATGACTTTAGTTTTGTGTCATGTCTGTGATCTGCTTTTTTTCTATAAAATTAAACAACTGAATGAACATCCTCTGAGGCCGGTGATTCCATAATTTTTGCCAGGGGTTGTACATTTAGAAATTTAGTTTATTTTACAATTGAAGGGCTTCTTGTTTGCTCAGCAGGAAAATGGCGAGTGAGTGAAAGAGGGACAGAGAGGACTTGTACATCAGCGCGTGTTCACCATTTGTAGCTTTCTGTGCTCATGTTACGTCATAGCAGTGCCACAAGTGATCCGAGGGGTTTTTCTGATTGGTTAAAATTGCGTCAATGGCGGCATTTATGAAATCGTCGAATTCTGCTTAAATGCCAATTTTTGGAAGCGGACATTTCAGTTGTAAGAGTGAGTGTCTTCCCAGCTGTATTTTATCAGTGGGTTTTTTCCATTAACAGTCAAAACTCCCCTTCATGCAAATGCTCAGAGTTTGTGTGTGTGTGTGTGTGTTAGTTACCTGGTGCAGCCTGGTTCATGTTGAGTTCACTAGTTATCAGAACCTCCAGGACCTGAACCAGCGGATCCAGACTGGACTCAGAGCTGTGAACCCACATGGAGACACGTGATTAAAGTAAAAAATTTAAACCAGATTAAAGTACATCACAAACACACAAAGTCAGTTGTTTCTTCTGTGTCTGTGAGCATCTGCTGACCCGGTTACTGACCCCGCAGACTGCCTGAACAGCAGCGGACTGAAGGTTTCAGCCAGGGTTCGGGGGCTCAGCTGGTTTCGGGTTGCGTGAAGACAGACTCGGGCCAGGTGTCGCACCACGCTGAGCAGGGTGAGGCCGTACTGACCCGGGTAGGCAGGGGAGCTGGCCACACCACGCAGCACCTGGGCACAGTCCTCTGGGTCTCTGACCTCTACAAAGTGACACAGGACAAAACGTGACAGATTCAACATAGAGACATAATGAGATCAGGGTCTGCTGGGCATTCAAATATTAATCAAGTTACTGATTCAGTTCCTGCTGCTTGTCTGTCATCGCAGTGCACGTCGTGTGGTTAGCTTAACATTTCTTCATCACCTTCATACTAAACTGCATCTTTTGCCAAACTTCCTGCTGTTCTGAACGAGCTACTACATGAAGCAAATATGGAAAACCGCCAGCTACCAACTATCATTGATATTACGGGGCAACAAATTCTTATTGTTGGGAAAATTCATGTTGGTACGATATGACTTCTTGCTATTCTGTCACATATCCCAACCAGCAGGGCGGCGCTGAGGTTATCACATTTTTTACTTTCTTCACATTTAAAAAAAAAAAACAACTAAAGCACACACACCACAATCACTCATAGCTGAGATGGCGGACCAAAGAAAATTTCAACATCACCACCAGATTTTTTTCAAACATCTGGAATGTTCAGCAACAGTCGAATCACCTGACCCGAAGTCAAGAAATCATGCTGACAACAAAATGACCAGAGAAGAAAGAGGAACTGATGACTGTTTCAGCAGAAGCAGAAAAATCACGAGAGAGAGAAAACAAAGGTCTGCTGATGACTTCAGGTTCCAGATCAGGAGGACGTGGTGCGTATCCGAGCCCGTTCTCCCTCTCAGGGATACGCATCCTGAGAGGTCCCAGTGTAAAATGCTGTCCATGCTTTGGAAAATCACAGTAGGTTGGGGAGGGTGTCCCTGATGACCCTAGATAGCCCATCACTGTGCTGCTGAGTAAGATCCCGGTGTGTAGTATGTGTGTATTTGAAAACATGTCAAAGTGAGGTAACACTGAGTAAAGGGAACTTTATTATCAGTGTTCATTCACACAACACATACTGGTGGCGACATTACTGACAACATCCTGTCCAAGTAACCTGGTTTGATTCCTCTTACCTTGCACGGCATGAACCATGTCAGCTTGTAGTGAGGTGGGCAGAATAGGACCAGGAAGATCCTGAAGGAACCGAACAACTCCATCACAGAGGGACGACACCTCCAACTGGTCCAGGTCTGAAAAAAGAAATAAATATATAACCTCAATGACCTCAAAGTCTGTGAAATATCCAAACTCATCCCACGGGAGAGCAGATCGTCATGACAACACCACAAAGGAACCCCGTCAGTGCTGTTAAGCAGCACGTCCTGGACCACGTGACCGGTGCACGTTCTGATCTGAAACACGTCCTCAGGCTGACTCAGTCAGGGACTTCGCTGAGCCCTTCTGTAGGAGCGCTTCATGTTTTTAGGGAACAAGTATTTCAACAGTTTACAAGTGCAGAAGAAAAACCAGAACAACATCAGATCTGACAGAGCATGAAAACGGGGAGAAAAGGAGCACGAACGCCACGATGTCGTGACACGCAGGAGTTGCTGGTACTTTAGCTGCCAATTGTCCTACGGTTCCTCACCCGCGTCTGCTAACTGCCGAGTGTCCAGACCTCCTCCACCCAGACTGCGATAGACACCAGGACTGTCCAGACCTGCAGATTAAAAATGGAGCCACATTCACTGGAGGAAGACACATCAAAAATAAACAAGTAGCTCCTTTGTGACTGGTCATTAAGGACGGACCCATTTCAGTTGCTTACATGACGTGTGTTTGTGACAGGCTGAAAGGTTATACCCTTGTAATTTAGAATAAAATGGGGTTTATAATTCCCAATGCAGTCACTTAAAAATTAGTTCTATTTTAAAAGAGATGGTTAAATGTCTGAGTGTTAAAAATGCAGGATTTTATTTCATTCTCTATTGGGATCAAGACTTAGGGGGGTTTATCTGTGATTTACTGAGTATCCTGAGCTTGATGATCTGGGATTGACTGCTTTACTCTCTGCCCATGTACCAGGGAAAAAGACAGCGTTTGCCTCATTCCACTAAACACTGTTGATGAGGAAACATGGCCGAATCATTCTTGTGATTATTTCTCCCCTTTTTCAGGGGTGTAACGTTCACATTCATTAACAGAGCTTCTACCCAAAAAAAAAAAAAAAAAAAAAAAAAAAAAACTTTTTGCTTTGCCAGCACATGAAGTCACTCCCCTCGAAGCCTCAAGTCTAAAATGTACATCCTAGTCCAAACACACACACACACAAACACACACACACACACAATAGTCAGCTGGTGTGACCGACCTTTGGTCTCTATGGCCTCCATCATTCGGCTCAGGAGGGGCGGGGCCGTGTCCGGCGGTCCAAACTGCTCTGGAAGATCTGGCAACGTGAAGCCTGCAGACAAGCCAATTGAAATGACTAAAAACAGAAAGTCAGAAAGTCACAAACCATGGCATCAAAATAAAATCACACGTTTTTTTCCTGTGCCAATTTATTGTGGCCAGCCTAAGGCACACCTGTGCAATAATCATGCTGTCTAATCAGCACCTGTGAGGTGGGATGGATTATCTCGGCAAAGCAGAAGTGCTCACTAACACAGATTTAGATTTGTGAACAATATTTGAGAGAAATAGGTCTTTTGTGTATTTAGAAAATGTTTGAAAATGTTCAAATTTGTTTACCGTCTCATTGTCTTAAGTTATTCTCTGTGTTTTTATCTGACTGTGAAGCACTTCGGTCACCCTTTGGGCTGTGGAAAGGGCTATATAAATAAACTGATTGATTTTAGATCTCAACTCATAAAAAATGGACGCAAAAACAAAAGTGTGATTATATTGTTCAATATACAACCCTAATTCCAGTGAAGTTGGGATGTGTAAAATGTAAAAAACAGAATACAATGATTTGCAAATCCTCTTCAACCTATATTCAATTGAATACACCACAAAGACAAGATATTTAAAGTTCAAACTAATAAAGTTTATTGTTTTTGTGCAAATATTTGCTCATTTTGAAATGGATACCTGCAACACATTTCAAAAAAGTTGGACAGTGGTATGTTTCCCACTGTGTTACATCACCTTTCCTTCTAACAACACTCAATAAGCGTTTGGGAACTGAGGACACTAATTGTTGAAGCTTTGTAGGTGGAATTCTTTCCCATTCTTACTTGATGTACAATTTCAGTTGTTCAACAGTCCGGGGTCTCCGTTGTCGTATTTTGCGCTTCATAATGTGCAACACATTTTCAATGGGTGACAGGTCTGGACTGCAGGCAGGCCAGTCTAGTATTCGCACTCTTTTACTACGAAGCCACGGTGTTGTAACACGTGCAGAATGTGTCTTGGCATTGCCTTGCTGTAATAAACAGGGACGTCCCTGAAAAAGACGTTGCTTGGATGGCAGCATGTGTTGCTCCAAAACCTGGATGTACCTTTCAGCATTGATGGTGCCATCACAGATGTATAAGCTGCCTATGCCATGGGCACTAACACACCCCCATACTGGCTTTTGAACTTTGTGCTGGTAACAATCTGGATGTTCTTTTTCCTCTTTTGTCCAGAGGACACGACATCCATGATTTCTAGAAACAATTTGAAATGTGGACTCAGACCACAGCACACTTTTCCACTTTGCATCTGTCCATTTCAAATGAACTCGGGTCCAGAGAAGGTGGCGGTGTTTCTGGATGTTGTTAACTTGCACTTGTAGATGTAGTGACGAACTGTGTTAACTGACAATGGTTTTCTAAAGTGTTCTTGAGCCTACGCAGTAAGATCCTTTACACAATGATGTTGGTTTTTAATGCAGTTCCGCCTGAGGGATCGAAGGTCACAGGCATTCAGTGATGGTTTTCGGCCTTGCTGCTTACGTGTAGAAAGTTCCCCAGATTCTTTGAATTTTCTGATTATATTATGGACTGTAGATGATGGAATCCCTACATTGTTTTTAAACTGTTGGACTATTTTTTCATGCAGTTGTTCACAAAGTGGCGATCCTCGCCCCATCTTTGCTTGTGAACGGCTGAGACTTTTGGGGATGCTCCTTTTATATCCAATCATGACACTCACAATTAGTGTCCTCAGTTCCCAAACACAGTGTTGTTAGAAGGAAAGGTGATGTAACACAGTGGTAAACATACCACTGTCCCAGCTTTTTTGAAACGTGTTGCAGGCATCCATTTCAAAATGAGCAAATATTTGCACAAAAACAATAAAGTTCATCAGTTTGAACATTAAATATCTTGTCTCTGTGGTGTATTCAATTGAATATAGGTTGAAGAGGATTTGCAAATCATTGTATTCTGTTTTTATTTACATTTTACACAACGTCCCAACTTCATGGGAATTGTATAAGTTTCAGGGCTTCCCAAACTAAAAAAGACAGACATCAAATAAATCAATATGTTGTTTATCCCCTCAAGGAAATTCAGGTATCCAGAAGCTCAAACACAAATGAACAAATAAATAAACCATTAACTTGAATCAGCTACTAAAAAAGGAGCGACTTGTATATAGAATTTTCTGCTGCAACAGGCTTTTTTCAAATGACTTAGGCCGCGTTCACACCGGGCGCGAACAGACGTCACAAATTCCATCCAGCCACCATCGCCCGATGTGTCGCTCTGCTTTCACTGCGAAAATTCGCCCCAGTGCGTCATCAAATAGGAGGAGCTTCCATTCTGCTCGCCGGCTCCGGTTGTCAGTCAAGTTAACATGACGGACCTTGATCACACAGAGCGAGTCGTTGTGGAAAGCTGACAAACGTCATGAGACATTCCCAATTTGGGGAGTATCATTATTTGCTGCAAGAGCTGCATCTGGATGACGGCCACTTTCAGCGGTCCTTCCACCTCTGCAGGACCCAGTTTGAGGACCTCTTGTCCCGTTTACGTGCGCACATGTAAACAATAAAAAACACTCTGCTGCCCCTGCTGTGGGGCTGCTCCTCGCTCTTCCCCCCAAAAACTCTGTCATAATTGTGAAATAAAGGACAAAAAGGACAAGTCCTGCTCACAGGCTGGCTACCAGAGACAGGACATGTTCACATCCAACTCAGTCAAACTCCAGACATCTCCATGTCACTACATATCCAGTCCCTGATTGGTCATCGCGGTGCGACAAGACAAAAAAGTTCAGATTTTTCAACTTGGGGAGGAGGACAACGCGTCGTGACGCGATATCGCGCCACAAACATGCCAATCACTCAAAATCGCTTCACTCACGTCGTTTCATTTGCGTCGATCACATTGCACTGCGTGGATTGGCGCCACAATGTGTCCTTCCATAGGGATTACATGGCAACCTGTCGCTGCTGTTGCTCGCATCGCGCCCAGTGTGAACGTGGCATTATACTTCAGAAAACATGGTATTTGTATCAACTTCTATCTACTGAGATACATTACTAATAGTAGCGTAGGCTTTACTGTCATTGTACATATACACATACAATGAAATTTGTCCTCTGCATTTAACTATCCTAACTGCAGTCAGACACAGTCCAACCAATAGGAGCAGTGTGCAGCCACAATCCAGCACCCAGGGACCAACTCCAGATGGAGAGACGCTGCCTTGGTCAGGGGCAGAGAAAGGAGCAGACCCTAAATAAGCATGTTTTATGATTGTGGGAGGAAACACGCACAGATACGGGGAGAACATGCAAACTCCATACAGAAAGGACAGGAAGCAATCCCACAGCCTTCTTGCTGTGAGGCACCAGTGCTAACCACTAAGCCACTGTGCAGCCACCATTAAAAGTGCAAACTCTCTGCGCTTTCCTAAATGTGTGACTGTATGAGTTTAATTCCTTTGGAATGTCCCAAAGAAATCCAAACGAAAAGTTGCCTTGTCCAGGAGTCTTTATAATCAGGTTCAGTGTCAAAAGTGTGGAAAAAAAAAATTAAGAATCTGAGCACTGAGAAGAAAACTTTGCGCTTTTCTGTTTCACCAAGCATATCATCTTTTCTGGATTAGAAGTTGCACCTGTTTGAAAAAAGCCTCTTGTAGCAAAAATTCTATATACAAGTTGCACCTTTTTAGTAGGTGATTGAAGGTTCATTTATTTGTTCATTTTTACAGATGTGTTTGAGCTTCTGGATACCTGAACAACATTGACTTATTTGATGCCCATCACAACTCTAAATTACAAAAGTCTTCAAACTTTTGTTTTGAATGGGTTTTTTTTTTTGGTTTGTTTGTTTTTGTACCCAGCGCTGGAAATCAAGAGTGGCACATGGGAGGTTTTGGAGAACCTTGTAAGAAGCCTCGCAGCCACATGTTGGACAATTTGATTAAAAAAGTGATTTTGAAGGCAGAACAACAGCAAAATGCAATCATCTAATGATTGTTTCTGTTTGTACCTGTGATACGAGGTCTGTTAGAAAAGTATCCGACCTTACTATTTTTTTCAAAAATCATATGGATTTGAATCACGTGTGATTATATCAGACATGCTTGAACCCTCGTGGGCATGCGAGAGTTTTTTCACGCCTGTCGGTTACGTCATTCGCCTGTGGGCAGTCTTTGAGTGAGGAGTGGCCCACCCTCTCGTCGTTTTTTCATTGTTTAGGAATGGCTCAGAGACTGCTGCTTTGTTTGATAAAAATTTTTTCAAAAACTGTAAGGCACAACTGAGTGGACACCATTCGATAAATTCAGCTGGTTTTCGGTAAAAATTTTAACGGCTGATGAGAGATTTTGGTCTGGTAGTGTCGCCGTAAGGACGGCCCACGGTGCCTGACAAAGATCTGCGCTTCGAGGCGGCAGCGTCTCGCCGTTTCAAATTGAAAACTTCCACATTTCAGGCTCTGTTGACCCAGTAAGTCATCAGAGAACAGAGAACTTTCAGAAGTCGGCATGAGGAGTTTATTCGGACATTCCATTGTTAACGGACATTTTGTAATGAAAGAACGTGCGGGCAGAGTCGCATGTCGGGCCGGACCCGACCGCGGGGGGTCGCGACAGGAAAAACATCTCCGTTGGAAACCTTAACGGGAAAGTTGGAACATGCCCAAGCTGTTAAACAATTTCTCAGTTACTCACTTGTTGAAAGCCATCAAAAGCAGCCTGAATTTTACAAATGGTTTTCAACATGGAGGTGTTTTTCTTGTCGCGGCGCACACAGATTCGCAGAGTCGTCACTGAAACGACTCGACGAATTTGCGCACGTCTTTCATTACAAAATGTCCTTAAACAGTGGAATGTCCGCGTAAAGTCCTCATGCCGGCCTGTTCTGAATGTTCTCTGTTCTCTCACGACGTCCTGGGTGAATTAAGCCTTAAATTAGGATGTTTTCAGGTCGAAACAGGCCGATGACAGCGCCTGGAAGCGTTGCGTGACGTCCCGCTCCATGGGAAGTCCTTACAGCGACAGAAACACCCCATAATCTCTCATCAGCCGTTAAACTTTTCACAGAAAACCAGCTTAATTTCTCGAATAGTGTCCACTTGGATATCCCTCACAGGTCCAGAAAAAATGTTGATAAAGCAACGCGCGCCGTCCGCAGCGGCTATTCAGACAAAGATTCCGACGGGCGGGGTGGAGCACTCCTCACTCAAGGCCTGCCCACAGGCGAATGACGTCACCGACACGCGTGAAAAAACTTACGCATGCGCATGAGGGTTCAAGCTTGTCTGATGTAAAAACATATGAATCAAATCCATTTTTTTTTTTTTCTGTGAATTTTCAGACCTTTTGCCTGACTTAGCTCAGATAACATAATTATAGTGGGCGATTTTAACATCCACACAGATGCTGAGAATGACAGCCTCAACACTGCATTTAATCTATTATTAGACTCTATTGGCTTTGCTCAAAAAGTAAATGAGTCCACCCACCACTTTAATCATATCTTAGATCTTGTTCTGACTTATGGTATGGAAATAGAAGACTTAACAGTATTCCCTGAAAACTCCCTTCTGTCTGATCATTTCTTAATAACATTTACATTTACTCTGATGGACTACCCAGCAGTGGGGAATAAGTTTCATTACACTAGAAGTCTTTCAGAAAGCGCTGTAACTAGGTTTAAGGATATGATTCCTTCTTTATGTTCTCTAATGCCATATACCAACACAGTGCAGAGTAGCTACCTAAACTCTGTAAGTGAGACAGAGTATCTCGTCAATAGTTTTACATCCTCATTGAAGACAACTTTGGATGCTGTAGCTCCTCTAAAAAAGAGAGCTTTAAATCAGAAGTGCCTGACTCCGTGGTATAACTCACAAACTCGTAGCTTAAAGCAGATAACCCGTAAGTTGGAGAGGAAATGGTGTCTCACTAATTTAGAAGATCTTCACTTAGCCTGGAAAAAGAGTCTGTTGCTCTATAAAAAAGCCCTCCGTAAAGCTAGGACATCTTACTACTCATCACTAATTGAAGAAAATAAGAACAACCCCAGGTTTCTTTTCAGCACTGTAGCCAGGCTGACAAAGAGTCAGAGCTCTATTGAGCTGAGTATTCCATTAACTTTAACTAGTAATGACTTCATGACTTTCTTTGCCAACAAAATTTTAACTATTAGAGAAAAAATTACTCAACCATCCCAAAGACGTATCGTTATCTTTGGCTGCTTTCAGTGATGCCTGTATTTGGTTAGACTCTTTCTCTCCGATTGTTCTGTCTGAGTTATTTTCATTAGTTACTTCATCCAAACCATCAACATGTTTATTAGACCCCATTCCTACCAGGCTGCTCAAGGAAGCCCTGCCATTATTTAATGCTTCGATCTTAAATATGATCAATGTATCTTTGTTAGTTGGCTATGTACCACAGGCTTTTAAGGTGGCAGTAATTAAACCATTACTTAAAAAGCCATCACTTGACCCAGCTATCTTAGCTAATTATAGGCCAATCTCCAACCTTCCTTTTCTCTCAAAAATTCTTGAAAGGGTAGTTGTAAAACAGCTAACTGATCATCTGCAGAGGAATGGTCTATTTGAAGAGTTTCAGTCAGGTTTTAGAATTCATCATAGTACAGAAACAGCATTAGTGAAGGTTACAAATGATCTTCTTATGGCCTCGGACAGTGGACTCATCTCTGTGCTTGTTCTGTTAGACCTCAGTGCTGCTTTTGATACTGTTGACCATAAAATTTTATTACAGAGATTAGAGCATGCCATAGGTATTAAAGGCACTGCGCTGCAGTGGTTTGAATCATATTTGTCTAATAGATTACAATTTGTTCACGGATGGCTGTCTGGATCCGTGACCATCGTGTGCCATTTCTCTGGTTATCACAAGAGCTGGACATCAACCATTTTCCGTCAGATTTCACTTTTAACAAGAGATTTTGTCATGGAAAGCCGAGCGGAGGCTTCGCGCGTCACGATGGATTCGCTACTGGAGCGAGACAAAACCACCTCCGTTTTGGTCTCACAGGACGGCTTTGAGATGGCGTTCAGACAGCTGTCGGTGGTTTTTCCATCGAGTGATTATCCGAGAAATTGTGGATGTGCCTGGACATGCCAGAACATGTCCCATGAGGCTTCATCACGGCGTTGCTGTGCGCCATGCGGCACCGCCGCGACGCTCGGAATTCCTCCGCAAGTCTGTCTCAATATGCCGAAAAAGTGCTGATGTCCACATCTTTTCACAATTCCTGTGCTAGTCAGACGACGTCCTGGATAAAACACAGCGTCCAGTTTGGAAATAAACGGCACATTCCACTGTTACAGGAGTTTTTGTCATGGAAAGAGGAGCGGAGGCTTCGCACGTCGCGGCGGTGCCACATGGCGCACAGCAACGCCGTGATGAAGCCTCACATCCGTTTAGAAATGAAATGGTCGTTCATCCTGTCGCTGGAGGCTTTGGAGCGCGGTGCGCCCCACAGCCGCTGGGGACCGTCCTTAAAGTGACGGTAACACTCCTTATTCTCTACCAAGCCCGTAACATTTTCACTGAAAGCCAGATAAATCTTTCTAATGGTTTCCAGCTGCCTGTCTCTAACAGTTTCTGAAAAAATTCTGATGGAAAAAAAGCCCAAATCATTCCACCATTTCCTGACAATGAAAATCCGCCGAAGGGGTGGACCACTCCTCACTCAAAGCCTGCTCACAGGCGAATGACACAACCGACAGGCGTGGAAAAACTGCAGAAAACTGCAAAAAGCAGTAGAGTCAGCCATTAAACATAACAGTTTGTCAGAGTCAGAAGCTGGGGACCTCCGACTAAGAGTCACAGCAGTGCTTAACAGTGCTAAGCCTCCTCCGTCCAACATCACAGGAGAAGAACAGAAAGCTTTGGCAGCACTGCAGAAGGACCAAAGCATCCTTATCCTGCCAGCAGATAAAGGCAGATGCACGGTGGTCCTGAACACATCGGACTACAAGGCCAAGATCAACAACTTGCTCAATGACTCCAGTACATACGAACGTCTGAAGAGAGACCCCACGAGTGGCTATAACAAGGCCACTGGCCCAGATGGCCTGAAAGCCCGTCTACTCAAAGACTGTGCTCCTCAATTAAAAGGAGTCTTTTCCAGATTGTTTAATTCCCTTCTTGTCACAGGAGTGCCCAGATCTTGGAAATTCTCCATAATAAGGCCTATACCAAAAAAGCCAGGGGCAAGCAAACTTGAAGATTTTCGGCCCATTGCCATAACCTCCATATTATGTAAAACTATGGAGAGAGTTTTAGTTGACATCCTGACCACCACAGTGGTCAGTGAACTAGACCCTCTGCAGTTTGCCTATAAGAGGGACAGAGGTACTGATGATGCCGGATTGATCTTGCTGGACATGATCTCAAAGCAGCTTTCACTTGCTAAAGCATATGCTCGGGTTTTGTTTGTAGACTTCAGTGCAGCTTTTAATTCTATGAAATTACATATTCTTCTAAAAAGGCTGGCTGATTTAAATGTTGAAAAGGGCCTGATGCTCTGGATCAGAGACTTTCTGTCTTGTCGCCCTCAAAGAGTTTGTGCTAACAACATTCTGTCAGGAGAGCTCATCATAAGCACTGGCTGCCCACAGGGTAGCGTTCTTTCACCTCTGCTCTTCTCTCTTTTTACAAACGAATTTGCAGTTAATGACACAAACTTTAAACTGATTAAATATGCGGATGACATGGCCCTAGTCGGCCTGCTACAGAAGTGTGACTCCTCTGGTGAAGCCTCCTATCTCGCTCACATTAAGGCTCTTGAAGCTTGGTGTCTCAACAGCCAGCTGGAAATCAATGTGTCTAAGACAAAGGAGCTTGTTTTTTCACACAAAGCAAGAACTGACCGTGCAGCCAGTTTCACTCAATGGCCAGCTTGTTGAAACGGTTGAAACTTTTAAATATCTTGGTACAGTTCTTGATAGTCACTTGAGCTTCTTTGAAAACACTGATTTTATCTTTAAGAAATGTTCACAGCGACTCAGTCTTCTCAGAAGATTGAGTTGTCTTGGTGTCAATCCGCAGATTTTAGAGCTTGTGTATTCTGCACATATTGAGAGTATTTTAACATTTCATCTTTGTGTTTGGTTTGGTCACTTGAGTTGTAAATGTAAGGACAAATTAAAGAGAATTGTAAAAATGGCGGGGAAAATTGTGGGAAAACCCCAAAAGACTCTGAACCACATTTACACTGACAGGATGAGGAGGAAAGCTGAGAGAGTCCTGGCAGACAGCTCTCATCCTCTGTCCTGTCAGTTTGAGCTCTTGAAGTCTGGGAGGCGCTACAGAGCTCCTCTGGCCAAAGGTTCTTTCAAAAAATCTTTTATACCAAATGCCGTCACCATAATGAACTCAAAAAAGTGACCACTCCACAAATTAAACCTGAACTGCTTTACTTCTGTTTTATTTGATTTTATTAGATCTTACTGTATGTTTTATTTATCTTACTAGGTCTTATTCTATTTCTTCTTTTACTTCCATGTATTTTATGTATCTTATTTTTGTTTTATTCGTGTGTTTGTATGAATGTTTTATGACTGGTTTTTTGTCTTTTTTGTGCTGGTGAGCCAAAGACAATTTTCCACATCGGTGGACAATAAAGAATTATTCTATTCTATACGAAGAAAATCATTAGCTGCCTCCAAAACCTGGAGAAAGAGGGACTCATCGACAGGTAGACATACTACAGACTGTACCCGGGGGACGCCACTCCATGCATCTATGGACTGCCCAAAATCCACAAACAGGACGTGCCACTTAGGCCTATTGTATGTAGCACAGATTCCATCACATACAATTTGGCCAAGCACCTCAAGTGGATTTTGGCTCCTCTAGTGGGTAACTCAGACCACCATGTGGAGAACACAAGATTTTGTGAACAAAATCAAGGACCTGCAGCTGGAGGCAGATGAAACTATGGTGTCATTTGATGTGACTTCGTTGTTCACCTGCATCCCCACCGCTGAGGCCGTCTCAGCTGTGAGGCAGAGACTGCTGGAAGATGTGTCTCTACCTGAAAGGACCAAACTCACACCAGACCACATCTGCCAACTCTTGGAGATCTGTCTTAACACCACATATTTCCTGTTTAGGGGGAATTACTACAGGCAGATCCATGGTTGTGCGATGGGGTCTCCGGTATCCCCCATTGTGGCCAATCTGTACATGGAGCGAGTGGAGAAGACAGCCTTGACGTCGTTCACGGGCATCTCTCCCAGTCACTGGTTCAGATATGTCGATGACACATGGGTTAAAATCAAGCAACAGGAGGTCGAGGACTTTACAGAACACATCAATTCGGTGGACTCCAATATCAAGTTCACATGTGAGGATGCCAGAAACAACCATTTAGCCTTCTTGGACTGTGATGTTACGATTGGAGAGAACAGGCAGCTCCAGAGAGGGGTTTACAGAAAACCCACTCACACTGACCAATATCTCCTCTTTGGCTCAAACCACCCCCTTGAACACAAGCTCGGGGTGATCAGGAGTCAACACAGAGCCCTACAGGTGCCCACAACTGCAGAGGGAAGGCCTAAAGAACAACAACTTGTACGGAAAGCCCTCACAGTATGTGGGTACCCACGATGGTCCCTGGACAAAGTGCAGAAGTCCCAGAAAACAAAGAGACCAGATAGACAGGAAACGGAGACAAGAAGAAGAGGAGTGTCTCTCCCTTATTTAGCAGGAGTAGGGGAAAAACTACAGAGGATCTTCAGACAGCACAAAATCCCAGTTTACTTTAAACCAGTCAACACCTTGAGACAGAAATTAGTTCACCCTAAGGACAGGATCTCTAGTTACAAACAGAGCAATGTAGTGTATCATATCAGATGTCAGGAAAACTGTAATGAACACTACATAGGTGAGATGAAGCAACCTTTAAACAAGAGGCTACACCAGCACCGCAGAGAGGTCGCCAGTGGACCTCAGTCTGCAGTTCGTCTCCACCTGAAAGACACTAACCACACGTTTGAGGACAAGGAAGTTAAAATCTTAGCCAGAGAGAAGAAATGGTTTGAGAGAGGTGTCAAGGAAGCATTCTTTGTAAAATAGTTGAAACCCAGCCTTAACCGCGGAGCGGGTCTCAGACACGCTTTGTCCCCTGTTTACAATGTGGTACTCAAAGCAGTTTCAGTTTTTTGTTCATGGTATTGAGTCAGTCACGTCATCAGGAGAGAGTCTTCAAGGGAGCCATCAGGGGAGGCTTCTGTCCTGTCATTAGGAGAGTGCTAACTAGAGCACAATAGGTGCTAATTAGAGCTATTGTTTAGTCACTAGCCTATAGCAGTCAGCCTCTCGGTAGGTGGGGTCTGGTTAGGTTAAAAAACTCCAGCTTTTGTTGGCTTCTGGTTTATTCTTCTCTACAAGAGTCAAGACAGAAGTCAGACTACCAGAGCAAGAATTTTAGCTGAGGAAGCTTCTGTGATTTGAAGCGAAACGTCCTCACGTCAAGCAACCCAGTCCGGTCGAAGATTCAAGCTTCTCTACTATGAGTAGTTAGACTGTTAGTCCATTAATCTCGGTAAGTTGCAGACTCTCCTGGGAGACCAGTTCAAATGAACTGAAGCAGAAGTCCTAGGTAAACATGCTACAATGTGAAATAGGTTTTATTCTGTTGGTTTTGATGAAATTCAAATTATATGCAGCTGTATTTTGGTGGCGTGGAATATTATTGAGTCATTTACAGGTAAATCTGGCAGATATTTTACACTTAAGACTGGCCGACATACCTTAACCTGTCATTTTTTATCAATTTTCAGGTGGCTGTTCCTATGTGAAAGGCCAGTTAAAGAGTCTATTTCAGGTTGTTGATAATACAACAATATTTGTGAAGACAATAGAAGCTTTGGATAACAACAGGCCTGAAACTTATCATTTCAACAATTTCTTAACTTATGTTCTTTTTTTCCCCAGGACTTGTGGTAATGGTATCTAGTGGAGGGTGAAATATAGAGTAGAATTAAATTAACTGCTTTATGCATTAAGAACTAATGTTTAGTAATTAGACATTAATAATTGTATTATTAATTCAGCATATCAAAATACCCTTGTGTACCAAAATTCAATAACCTGTGTCCAAAGATGGTGACTATCAATGTTTTAACATAGCAGCCATATTGGAAGTTAAGATGACAGCCAACCCAGTGGTTAAACCTCTTGAATCTGGCAATTTTTGAATTCAGAATTTGAAAATACACCTGTATGCAAAATTTCACACTTTCTGCCAGAAGAGAACATTTTTTTCACACATCTACACTATCTTAGTTTTCAGTATATCAAAAATATACTGCAAAATCTTCTACAGCCACAAAGTGGCAGTAGCTACAAGTGTGACAACTGAATGAGGAGGAGGAGGGCCGTGGTCTAAAGCCGCGTACACACCGCACACGAAGAGAGCGACGGCGGCGACAGGTTGCCATGTAATCCCTATGGAAGGACGCGTTGTGGCGCCACAAAAGTTCAAGCCACGTAATGCGACGGACGCGAGTGAAGTGATTTTGAGCGATTGGCGCATTTGTGGCGCGATATCGCGTCGCGTTGCCCTCCTCAAGTAGAAAAATCTGAACTTTTTCTTCATGTTGCGTTGCGATGACCAATCAGGGACTGGATATGTAGTGACGTGGAGATGTCTGGAGTTTATACTTGATGTGGACATGTCCTGTCTCTGGCAGCCAGCCTGTGAGCAGGACTTATGTTCCTTTTGTCCTTTATTTCACAATTATGACAGAGTTTGAGGAGAGAGCGAGCAGCAGCACCGCAGCAGCAGCACCGCAGCAGCAGCACCGCAGCAGCAGCACCGCAGCAGCAGCACCGCAGCAGCAGCCAGGTTTTTTTTTCCCCCACATGCAAACGAATCGTCCGTGAAGATAATTATTAACTACACAGATGTATAATAAAACAAATGGCAACTAGTTTATAACACAATTATGACAGATTTGGAAAGGAGAGCGAGGAACTGCAGTGGCAGCCTTTTTTTTTTTATTGTTCACGTGCGCGCGTGAACGGGACAGGAGGTCCTCAAACTGGGTCCTACAGAGGCGGAAGGACCGCTGAAAGTGGCCGTCATCCAGACGCAGCTCCTGCAGCAAATAATGATACTCCCCGAATTGGGAACGTCTCATGATGTTTGTCAGCTTTCCACAACAATTCGCTCCGTGTGATCAAGGTCCATCATGTTAACTTGACGGACAACCGGAGCCGGCGAGCAGAATGGAAGCTCCTCCTATTTGATGACGCACTGGGGCGAATTTTCGCAGTGGAAGCAGAGCGACACATCGGGCGATGGTGGCTGGATGGAATTTGTGGTGTCTGTTCGCGCCCGGTGTGAACGTGGCATAAGTCATTTGAAAAAAGCCTGTTGTAGCAGAAAATTCTATATACAAGTAGCACTTTTTTAGTAGCTGATTCAAGTTAATGGTTTATTTATTTGTTCATTTTTACAGATGTGTTTGAGCTTCTGGATACCTGAATTTCCTTGAGGGGATAAACAACATATTGATTTATTTGATGTCTATCCTGTTTAGTTTGGGAAGCCCTGAAACTTATACAACCCCAATTCCAGTGAAGTTGGGACGTTGTGTAAAATGTAAATAAAAACAGAATACAATGATCTGCATGATTAATTGTTCACATGTGCGCACGCAAACAGGACAGGAGGCCCTCAAACTGGGTCCTGGAGAGGTGGAAGTACCGCTGAAAGCGGCCGTCATCCAGACGCAGCTCCTGCAGCAAATAATGAAACTCCCCGAACTGGGAACGTCTCATGAAGACGTTGTGAACCCAGGGACGGCGCCGCTGCCGATGTTTGTCAGTTTTCCACAACATAGAGCACAGCAACTCGCTCCGTTTGATCAAGGTCCACCATGTTGACTTGACTGACAACAGGAGCCGGAGAGCAGAATGGAAGCTCCTCCTATTTGATGACGCACTGGGGCGAATTTTTGCAGCGAAAGCAGAGCGACACATGGTGGCGCGTCCATCGCCAGGCGAGGGAAGCGAATTTGTGGCATCGCATGGTGTCCGGTGTGAACGCGGCGTAAATGAATCTCTGTTCAGTGTGCTGACTTCAGTCTCAAACAAACGCTTTGTGAGTTTCACAAAAACACGCATTTGTCTTCAGGAAAACATGGCCGCACTTTGTGCAGAGATTACCCTGAGTGATGGTTGAAATACGGACAGATTCTACTGGCTGGTGTGACTTTTACTTAAACTTGACAAATTTCAGGCACCAAAGGTTTTAAACAAGAACTCTTTGGAAATATAACACATGACTAGGGTTAGGTATCGAGAACCGGTTCTTTTCGGGTATCGTTAAGAAAGGATTTGATCCACCAACATCAGCAGCCTTTTTGCGTAACGGTTCCCTTATCAGTCCTTCAGAGTGGCCGTTGTTTTTGGGGGTGTTTGTCGGGAAAATGATCATTTCTCTACATTGATTAAAGAACCCCTGCAGGGTCTGTAATCAACCTTTTCTGCAGCGTGGCTCTTCTTTGAAGCTTGAAGCAATGAAGCACTGATCCGACTCACTGCTTCCTGGTTCTTTGTTATATTTCGCTTTATCTTAACAGGACCGATGCTAACGCGTTAGCATGTCTGGCATTTTCAATGTTATAGTTAGCATTAAGCTGTTCGCATCTCAGCAAGTTTGTGTGCATTTGTTTTCTGTATAATAATTAATGGCTCAGCATTTGTTGTTGTAAAAGAGTCAAATGTATTACAGATTGTAATTTTGTTATTTATTTTTGTTTATATATTAATAATAATAATAGCAACAACAATAGTAATAATAACTAATAATGCTACAATACAATTTATAGAAAGAGACAAAAAGAGCCTGTTTAAAAACACAGAAAATATAAAGCCAACTAACAATGAACATAAATAAATGAATATAGAAATAAATAAGTGTTTCCTGTGAACACCTAGTGACTCTTACACCTCCACTTCATCCCTGTTTTATTTAAGTTTAATGACAATTTGTTTTGGTTAAACTATATTTTCAATGTGTTAATTTTTTCAGCGATTTCCTCCAGAACTATCTGCCAAGCTAGAAAACTGCTGCATCCTCGTAAGAGTAGAATACTACTGGAATGAATCTGAATAAGGAAAGTTGGGTTTTTTCATCACCTAAATGGATGCTGCACTCACTGCAGTTTATTGTCTGGAATAGTCCCAGATTGCATTTCAGAGCTTCTAGAATTCAAACATTTTCGTGTGGGTGGTGTTGGGGGGTAATTTTGGGTTACAGCTTTTTTTTGTTTTTCACCGCTTTCATCCCTGAATATGTCAATCGTGAGTCACTTTTGTGCGGATTAAAGTCACTAACTGGGACTCCTGTCTTGTTGCAAGAAAGAAATGAGAACAGTCCTCCATTCCATTCACACAGCTCCAAACGTTATGTGGCTCTCTGCCGAGTTAAGTTGTAATGATAGAGTCCAGTTGGAATTAATAAATTCAAAGCAAAATGCTGTTTAAATCAATTGACACCTCTTTCCAAATGTAATACAAATAAACTGCAATTGATCAAAATGTTTTTTACTCCTCCCAAAACGAGACATCCTGCGCTGACGTGCAGCAGCCGGCTGAGCTCAGCTCAGAAGTAATTCCTGCCAAAATGTCTGAAAGGAAATACTTTTGACAAAAACTACAGATTTTGTTTATTTTTATTTATGTCCGGAGTTTAAGGATCCAGTGATCAATTTCATATTTATTTACTTTAAGACTCAATAAAATGTTAACATAGAAAACCTCTAAAACCTACTTTTAGTACACAGAAAATTCACAAGAGGTATCGATAAGGGAATCGATAAGGAATAGGATCAATAAGCAGAATCAATAATGGCATCGATATTGATAAAATCTTATCAATACCCATCCCTACACATGACTTCCTGGTGTGGACAGGTCTAATATTCTGTCACATTTGCGTTTTGTCTTTTCTGACTCACCTTCTGATTCAGAGTCAGCCCTTGTCGAAGCAGCAGAAGGCGGTCTGGGTGGGCGGGGCTTTGGTGTTGGTGGGGACATCCTCTTCCTGCCAACAAACTCCACATAGGTTCCCGGGAAATCACCTTTTTCCTGTCAGAGTTGGAGGATTGAGAGGACTCGAGGTGCATAAATTGGACTACAAGGGTTATAGTTTGCCCAATTTGAAAATTGTGAGTGAACAGCCAAAATAGAGTTACAATCCGACCACATCCAGATCTCAAAACTCAAAAAAGGGTTTGACTCTCAGAGACGTAAAAAAAAGAGCCCAAAAGTCAAAAGAGGGTTTGATTCACAGAAACATAAAAAAAGAGCCCAAAACGCAAAAAAGGGTTTGACTCCGAGATGTAAACAAAAGAGCCCAAAAGTAAAAAAAGAGTTTGACTCAGAGACGTAAAAAAAAAGAGCCCAAAAGTCAAAAAAGGGTTTGACTCAGAGACGTAAAAAAAAAAGAGCCCAAAAGTCAAAAAAGGGTTAGATTCACAGAAACATAAAAAAGAGCCCAAAACGCAAAAAAAGGGTTTGACTCCGAGATGTAAACAAAAGAGCCCAAAAGTCAAAAAAGAGTTTGACTCAGAGACGTAAAAAAAAAGAGCCCAAAAGTCAAAAAAGGGTTAGATTCACAGAAACATAAAAAAGAGCCCAAAACGCAAAAAAAGGGTTTGACTCAGAGACGTAAAAAAAAGAGCCCAAAAGTCAAAAAAGGGTTTGACTCACAGACGTTAAAAAAAAAAAGAGCCCAAAAGTTAAAAAAGGGTTTGACTCACAGATGTAAAAAAAAAAAAAAAAAGAGCCCAACAGTAAAAAAAAAAGGGTTTGATTCACAGAAACATAAAAAAAAGAAGAGCCCAAAACAGGATTAGAGTCACTGAGACTAGGGCTGTCACAATTATTACAATTATTACAATATATAAAACTCAAAAAAGGGTTAGACTCACGGGGACCTAAAAAAAAGAACCCAAAATTCAAAAAAGGGTTAGAGTCATGGAGACGTTAGCGGCGCAGTGTCCTACCTGCGTGGTCTCGTTGAAGCCTGGCAGCCAGCCGATCTCAGATGGCCGTTCTTCGGCACCGCCGCTGCAGCCGAGCGCCAGCAGCGCTCCCTTAGTGACAAGCAGCATATCACCTACGTGCAGGTCGATGTCCTCCTCCCGCTCCTTCTTGTAGTCGTAGAGCGCGCGATACTGAAAGCCCTCAGAGCTCATCCTGACACCGAGTATGGCTTTACGTTCAACACAGTTCAGAAATAGAAAAATAAGATTTTGTCTTTGCCTGAGACTCTGATGTGGTGAATCTACTCTAATGCGTTGTTCTCCACTGCCTTTCCATCTCCCCCATCTCCATATCTGCTAATGTCCTGTCATCCCTTCTGGCCAAGCCACAGCCTGTCAATCAAAGCATCTTCGCCATTCATGAACAGGAGTCTCAGCAGAGGAAACGGCCACATCTGGGGAGGCGGCGAATCAACCTGAAGGGCGACAGGAAGGGAAGACCTAATGACCAAACAGGGAACACAGGCAGGGTTCAGTCATCTTTTTCCACAGCATTTTCCAGGAGTTGTTCCAGACATTTCAGGACAGCAGTAGTTCACCAACAGTCATATAATTAATTGGCAATGTTGACATATCACACCCTGTTTTTATTCCTCCTTTTTCAATTTTTTTTCAGGTTAACTGTAGGCAAAAGTCTTACATACATTTAGAGTGTGAGCTGTTTCTCAGAATGTGGATGAGTGGGTGAGTATTCATGAAGCAGTGGGCCGTGCTCACACGTCTTAAGCTCCGTGGACACTCGCTCTGTTTCAGCAGACCTGTCGTACAGCTCAGCCAATCACACACACAACCAGCTGAGCTTCAAACAAAATGTATGAACGGAACTCCGACAAGCAATAACCAAAGTTATATTTAAAACTTTTTTTGTTTGTTTGTTTTTTGTGCAGAAAAATGTGGCATTTTGATCTTTGAATCAATTTCTCAGAATGTTTTTAGCTGATCACCATGAAACGTAATGGAACAATCAACAAGCCGGGATGTGGCTCACTTAAAATAAAAATTAAAGCACTGATCTCCACAGAAACCTTTCATGACATGTGACACTGTTTAGATCCAGATCAGGATCAGCCACACTGAAATACGAGGTCTCTTAGAAAAGTATCTGACCTTATTATTTTTTTGAAAAACCATATGGATTTGAATCACGTGTGATTACATCAGACATGCTTGAACCCTCGTGGGCATGCGAGAGTTTTTTCACGCCTGTCGGTTACATCATTCGCCTGTGGGCAGTCTTTGAGTGAGGAGTCGTCCACCCTCTCCTCGTTTTTTTCATTGTTTAGGAATGGCTCAGAGACTGCTGCTTTGTTTGATCAAACTTTTTTCAAAAACTGTAAGGCACAACTGAGTGGACACCATTCGATAAATTCAGCTGGTTTTCGGTAAAAATTTTAACGGCTGATGAGAGATTTTGGTCTGTAAGTATTGCTTTAAGGACGGCCCATGGCGCCTGACGGCGATCTGCGCTCCGAGGCGGCGGCGTCTTGCTGTTTCTAGCTGTAAACTTCCACATTTCAGGCTCTGTTCACCCAGGTCGTCGTCAGAGAAGAGAGAAGTTTCAGAAGAGGTCGGCATGAGGAGTTTATGCGGACATTCCACTGTTAAAGGAGATTTTGTAATGAAAGAATGTGCGGGCAGATTCGCATGTCGGCCGGACCCGACCACGGGGGGGGGTCGCGACAGGAAAAACAACACCTCCATTGGAAACCTTAACGGACAAGTTGGAACATGCCCAGCTGTTAAACAATTTCTCAGATACTCACTTGTTGAAAGCCATCAAAAGCCGCCTGAATTTTACAAATGGTTTTCAACATGGAGGTGTTTTTCCTGTCGCGGCGCAGACGGATTTGCGGTGTCGTCACGGAACCGACTCTGCGAATTTACCCGCACATTCTTTCATTACAAAATCTCCTTTAACAGTGGAATGTCCGCATAAACTCCTCATGCCGACTTCTTCTGAAACTTCTCTGTTCTCTGACGACGTCCTGGGTGAACAGAGCCTTAAATTAGGACGTTTTCAGCTCGAAACAGCCAGACGGACGCCACCTCCGACCGCGCCGCGCCAATCCGCTTTGTGAGCTGTCCTTAAAGCGAAAGAAACTCCACAACCTCTCATCAGCCGTTAAACTTTTCAGCGAAAACCAGCAGAATTTCTCGAATAGTGTCCACTCGGATATCCCTCACAGGTCCCGAAAAAATTTGATAAAGCAACGCTCGTCGTCTCCAGCAGCGTCTCAGACAAAGGATTTCAGCCGAGAGGGCTGGACCAGTGCTCACTCAAAGCCTGCCCACAGGCGAATGACGTCACCGACACGCGTGAAAAAACTCACGCATGCGCACGAGGGTTCAAGCATGTCTAGTGTAATCGCATGTGATTCAAATCCATATAGTTTTTTTTTTTTATAAAACTGCCGGTTAGTTTTCTAATACACCTCGTACACATTCAGAGAGGCGTCGTCTCAACTCACCTGCTGCAGTGCTGGGTTAGGGTTATAGCCCAGTCACACGGCACCTAACGAAGGGCAAAGAAGCCCTAATGAAACAAGAAATCTGGACTTTCGTTGGCACTGTTTAACCTTCGCTCAGCTTTATTCCTGTAGCTGGCACTTCGTCAGGATTTTTAAACTGTCAAAAAATTTGAACGAAGGGCAACGAAAACCTCAATTCGTCCGTATTTTGTTTTGCTGTCGTTCTTGACATTTTTTTTTTTAAATCGTTTGTTTAGTTTTTGTAACGTTAGCATTTAGTTTGACTTCGTTCAACCAGCTGAATGTTTTCACACAGTGCAGAAGCCGGCTTGTAAGCGCTGAGGCAGCCGCTGCGTTCATGTACTTTCAGAAATTACAGGGCAAACTCAATCTGTTTGCTTGGATTTTTTTTTTTTTTTATCTGGGTGGGGGGGGGGGTCAGCTTCAATGGGCTCAAGCACCTTCTATAGGCCAGAGTGTGTGGATACAATTACTTATTTTGTCACAAGCACCTACTAAATTTGAAACAACAAAAAAGTTGTGTCATTTCCAAAGGTACTTGAACGCAGCAGCAGCTCCTGCGTGCGCTTATTATTTTTCATTAAATATAACAATATGAGTGTAGGAATAACAATCCAGCCCTTATGTACATGTGGCTACAGGTAGATAATTCAAATGATTATATAAAGAGCTGTTCTGGAAGGCAGAATTCACATTGTGGATCAGTGGCAGCTCATGGAAATAACCGTACATGGGGAGTCAATGCACGGCGCTCACACGCACTGATCAATGTACTGCTCTGATATATTCAATCATCTTTACACTAATTATTCCCCCTTTTGACAGTTTTCTGTTACATATATATGGCTTAGAACGTAATACAGTGATACAGCAGTGACCATGGAACACCAGAATTTTTAGTTTTTGTTGGGTTTTTTTTTTTTTTTAACTGGAGCAAGACAGCGCGCACAGCGTGTCATCAGACAGTGAGGATTCTGATGATGAAGGAGATGATCCCTCTTTTGTTCTGGATGAGAAACCAGAGCAGGTGGTCCCACCAACGTGCGCACAGATCTCCACAGCTTCTGTTCGCAGTTTCTCCAGGACTCAGGCGCTATGAGCTCCGTCCCAATGCCGAGTCCTGGAAATCAGAGATGCAGACACACACTGCTACAGCTGTGGCTCCAGGCGTATTTCATTTAAACCGTCGAGATCAACAATAGCTTCGATTTCATTTAGTTCCTCTTTTGTCCCTTTTGCGCTCTTGCTTCTCAGGCTATTCTGTGATAAAGCTCTTTCGGCCACCTTTTCTCAATGATTTGTGATTTTTTTCCCCCTTCGTTCAGGAATCGTCGCATGTCATGTGACTGGGGCATTAGAGAGCATTACAGCTCCACATACAGCCTTTTAAAGGATTTGTGTGTCACTTTAAAAATGACAAAGAAAAGTTTTCAATTTTGCATTATTTATTTGGAGTTGACCAACAAATTCAATGTGTTTTGCTGTAAAATCTGAAAGGTTGTGATTAAACATAATTTAGACTTTATTCTTTCATTTTGTACAAGCTGTTATTTAATTGATCTGACCGAATAACTTAGTTTTCCATTTTATGTTCAAATGTAACATTTGAAACTTTTGAATTAAGAGTTTAGTTTATTGTATAACAGAGGTACATACATACACACACACACACACACACACACACACATATACATATATATACACACATATACATATATATATATATATATATATATTAGGGCTGGGCAACGTTAACGCGCTAACGTTGCGTTAATTATTGAGGTCATTATCGCCGACAATTTTGTTCCTCCCCTTAACGCTGCGGTTTATTTTTTTTTTAGCCTTTTATGACTGTTGCTCGTTGCCTTTTATTTTGAAAGCGTCAGTCGGGGGCGAGCTTATGCTGCTGCTTCCTGCTGATAGCTGACTTCACACAGAAAACGACACGAGGATCGAGAAAAGTGCAGGCTATGCAATGCACAACAAAACAAAATGCAGAAAGACGCCGAACTTTTGAATGGACATTTTCGGTACAAAGTTCTACAGGATCAGGCCCGGATCCAGACCGGTTTGGACCGATGCATTTTTTTTTACGCATCGTTCATCATCGGTAAAAAAAAAAAAAAAAAATCTTGAATAATCTCGAAAAGCCGAATGTGTCCCCGCGGTGAACACAGCTTTTCGGTGGTTTTCATGTCAACCTATAGTCCGTAAATTATACGGATTTTTCCTAGTTTCAGAGTCATACGGACGTACAAATAAAGTCGGATATTCAGGGTTTGGTCTGTAATAAACTATTTCTGCAGCGCGGCTCCACTTTGAAGCCATGAACCATTGAAGCAATGCTTCGATCCACTAGCTCGTTGGTTCTTTGATTCACTGCTCTTCAGAAACGGCAAGCCGATTCTTAACCCCTCGCAAAGCCATTAAAATATCGTCAGTCACTTTTGTGTGGATTAAAGTCACTAACTGGGACTCTTGTCTTGTTGCTGTCAAGAAACGAGAATCGTCCTTCGTTCCGTTCACACAGCTCGAAACGCTGCGCGGCTGAGACAGAGTCCGGTCAGAATTAATAACTTCAAAATGAATAAAATGACACCTCTTTCCAAATGTAATACAGACAAGAAACTACAATCGACTAAAACGTTTTTTTTTCCTCCCAAAATGAAACGTGCTGTATTTTCTTTTCAAATTACATCCTGAAGTGAAGCACAGCAGCTGTAAGCTCAGCTCAGATATATGGAAACACATTCATGCCAATAATGTCTGAAAGGAAATGCTTTTGACAAAAACTACAGATTTTGTTTATACCTATTTATGTCCAGAGATCAAGGATTCACCATGTAGACTTCATTATGTACAAAGTTTAAGGATCCAGTGACTAAATTCATATTTATTTTAAGACTCAATAAAATGTTCAATTTCATTTCAATTTAATCAGCTTATAAAGTGCCAAATCACAACAAAATCTAAATATACTAAAACAAATACATCACAATTGTACACATCAAATTGTGGTATGTGAACAATTGTGACGTATTTGTTTTAGTACATTTAGTCATGGACATGAATATTGTTATTTTGATATGAAACAGGATAACAAATGACCTGTCAGTGGTTTTGTATTTGATTTCAATAGTGTGTTTCAGTTGAAATTTACATTTTCAAATTTATGCAATGTTGATTTACATTTTCAAATAAAACTGTGCTTTTAAGCGGCTTTTGAATTCATTTTTGGGTTTCACATATACCATGCGATTAATCATGATTAATCACAGAAAGTCACTGAGTTAATGCAATTAAGATTTTTTATGTTTGCCCACCCCTAATATATATATATATATATATATATATATATATATATATGTTTAAACAGTTGTCTTGTTTGACTTCTCTGACAGAAAATAAAAAATGATTTAGACAAAATTAATCTTATATCTTCGCCTCTCAAACAGTGATTAGATCATATCAGTTGAATTTATTTCATTTATATCAATCAATCAATCAACTTTTTTCTTATATAGCGCCAAATCACAACAAAGTTGCCTCAAGGTGCTTCACACAAGTACGGTCTAACCTTACTAACCCCCAGAGCAAGAACACAGGTGACAGTGGTAAGAAAAAACCCCCTCTGATGATTTGAGGAAGAAATCTCAAGCAGACCAGGCAAATACGGATATATAATTAAATTATTGTGAAAAGATTTTTTTTCATATCGCCAAGCCCTAGTTCAATGATTAAGGTGTTTAACAGGATACAGTCCTGTATCTGACAATTATTAATGATAGGAAACAACTTAATTTGGAGCACAAATGGCACATTTCAATGCTCACTAAGAGTCTGACGATATCAAATCAATTTTATTTATATAGCGCAAAATCACAACAAACAGTTGCCCCAAGGCGCCTTATATTGTAAGGCAAGGCCATACAATAATTACGGAAAAACCCCAATGGTCAAAACGACCCCCTGTGAGCAAGCACTTGGCGACAGTGGGAAGGAAAATCTTCCTTTTAACAGGAAGAAACCTCCAGCAGAACCAGGCTCAGGGAGGGGCAGTCTTCTGCTGGGACTGGTTGGGGCTGAGGGAGAGAACCAGGAAAAAGACATGCTGTGGAGGGAAGCAGAGATCGATCACTAATGATTAAATGCAGAGTGGTGCATACAAGAGCAAAAACAGAAAGAAACACTCAGTGCATCATGGGAACCCCCCAGCAGTCTAAGTCTATAGCAGCATAACTAAGGGATGGTTCAGGGTCACCTGATCCAGCCCTAACGATAAGCTTTAGCAAAAAGGAAAGTTTTAAGCCTAATCTTAAAAGTAGAGAGGGTGTCTGTCTCCTTGATCCGAATTGGGAGCTGGTTCCACAGGAGAGGAGCCTGAAAGCTGAAGGCTCTGCCTCCCATTCTACTCTTACAAACCCTAGGAACTACAAGTAAGCCTGCAGTCTGAGAGCAACGCGCTCTATTGGGGTGATATGGTACTATGAGGTCCTTAAGATAAGATGGGACCTGATTATTCAAAACCTTATAAGTAAGAAGAAGAATTTTAAATTCTATTCTAGAATTAACAGGAAGCCAATGAAGAGAGCCCAATAGGGGTGAGATATGCTCTCTCCTTCTAGTCCCTGTTAGCACTCTAGCTGCAGCATTTTGAATTAACTGAAGGCTTTTCAGGGAACTTTTAGGACAACCTGATAATAATGAATTACAATAGTCCAGCCTAGAGGAAATAAATGCATGAATTAGTTTTTCAGCATCACTCTGAGACAAGACCTTTCTAATTTTAGAGATATTGTGCAAATGCAAAAAAGCAGTCCTACATATTTGTTTAATATGCGCATTGAAGGACATATCCTGATCAAAAATGACTCCAAGATTTCTCACAGTATTACTGGAGGTCAGGGTAATGCCATCCAGAGTAAGGATCTGGTTAGACACCATGTTTCTAAGATTTGTGGGGCCAAGTACAATAATTTCAGTTTTATCTGAGTTTAAAAGCAGGAAATTAGAGGTCATCCATGTCTTTATGTCTGTAAGACAATCCTGCAGTTTAGCTATTTGGTGTGTCCCCTCTGGCTTCATGGATAGATAAAGCTGGGTATCATCTGCGTAACAATGAAAATTTAAGCAATGCCGTCTAATAATACTGCCTAAGGAAAACATGTATAAAGTGAATAAAATTGGTCCTAGCACAGAACCTTGTGGAACTCCATAATTAACCTTAGTCTGTGAAGAAGATTCCCCATTTACATGAACAAATTGTAATCTATTAGATAAATATGATTCAAACCACTGCAGCGCAGTGCCTTTAATACCTATGGCATGCTCTAATCTCTGTAATAAAATTTTATGGTCAACAGTATCAAAAGCAGCACTGAGGTCTAACAGAACAAGCACAGAGATGAGTCCACTCTGAGGCCATAAGAAGATCATTTGTAACCTTCACTAATGCTGCTTCTGTACTATGATGAATTCTAAAACCTGACTGAAACGCTTCAAATAGACCATTCCTCTGCAGATGATCAGTTAGCTGTTTTACAACTACCCTTTCAAGAATTCTTGAGAGAAAAGGAAGGTTGGAGATTGGCCTATAATTAGCTAAGATAGCTGGGTCAAGTGATGGTTTTAAGTAATGGTTTAATTACTGCCACCTTAAAAGCCAACATAGCCAACTAATAAAGACAGATTGATCATATTTAAGATCGAAGCATTAATTAATGGTAGGGCTTCCTTGAACAGCCTGGTAGGAATAGACATGTTGATGGTTTGGATGAAGTAACTAATGAAAATAACTCAGACAGAACAATCGGAGAGAAAGAGTCTAACCAAATACCGGCATCACTGAAAGCAGCCAAAGATAACGATACGTCTTTGGGATGGTTATGAGTAATTTTTTCTCTAATAGTTAAAATTTTATTAGCAAAGAAAGTCATGAAGTCATTACTAGTTAAAGTTAAAGGAATACTCGGCTCAATAGAACTCTGACTCTTTGTCAGCCTGGCTACAGTGCTGAAAAAGAAACCTGGGGTTGTTCTTATTTTCTTCAATTAGTGATGAGTAGTAAGATGTCCTAGCTTTACGGAGGGCTTTTTTATAGAGCAACAGACTCTTTTTCCAGGCTAAGTGAAGATCTTCTAACGCCATTTCCTCTCCAACTTACGGGTTATCTGCTTTAAGCTGCGAGTTTGTGAGTTATACCACGGAGTCAGGTACTTCTGATTTAAAGCTCTCTTCTTCAGAGGAGCTACAGCATCCAAAGTTGTCTTCAATGAGGATGTAAAACTATTGACGAGATACTCTATCTCACAGAGTTTAGGTAGCTACTCTGCACTGTGTTGGTATATGGCATTAGAGAACATAAAGAAGGAATCATATCCTTAAACCTAGTTACAGCGCTTTCTGAAAGACTTCTAGTGTAATGAAACTTATTCCCCACTGCTGGGTAGTCCATCAGAGTAAATGTAAATGTTATTAAGAAATGATCAGACAGAAGGGAGTTTTCAGGGAATACTGTTAAGTCTTCAATTTCCATACCATAAGTCAGAACAAGATTTAAGATATAAAGCTCTGTCTGGGTTTTTGATTAATTAATAAGCTGGAGTGGAAGATTGCTGCTAATGCTCCTCCTCGACCCGTGCTACGAGCATTCTGACAGTGTGACTCGGGGGTGTTGACTCATTTAAACTAACATATTCATCCTGCTGTAACCAGGTTTCTGTAAGGCAGAATAAATCAATATGTTTATCAATTATTATATCATTTACTAACAGGGACTTAGAAAAGAGAGACCTAATGTTTAATAGACCACATTTAACTGTTAGTCTGTGGTGCAGTTGAAGGTGCTATATTTTTTCTTTTTGAATTTTTATGCTTAAATAGATTTTTACTGGTTAATGGTGGTCTGGGAGCAGGCACCGTCTCTACGGGGATGGGGTATTGGGGGGATGGCAGGGGGAGAAAAGCTGCAGAGAGGTGTGTAAGACTACAACTCTGCTTCCTGGTCCCAACCCTGGATAGTCACGGTTTGGAGGATTTAAGAAAATTGGCCAGATTTCTAGAAATGAGAGCTGCTCCATCCAAAGTGGGATGGATGCCGTCTCTCCTAACAAGACCAGGTTTTCCCCAGAAGCTTTGCCAATTATCTATGAAGCCCACCTCATTTTTTGGACACCACTCAGACAGCCAGCAATTCAAGGAGAACATGCGGCTAAACATGTCACTCCCAGTCCGATTGAGGAGGGGCCCAGAGAAAACTACAGAGTCCGACATTGTTTTTGCAAAGTTACACACCGATTTAATGTTAATTTTAGTGACCTCCGATTGGCGTAACCGGGTGTCATTACTGCCGACGTGAATTACAATCTTACCAAATTTACACTTAGCCTTAGCCAGCAGTTTCAAATTTCCTTCAATGTCGCCTGCTCTGGCCCCCGGAAGACAATTGACTATGGTTGCTGGTGTCGCTAACTTCACATTTTTCAAAACAGAGTCGCCAATAACCAGAGTTTGATCCTCGGTGGGTGTGTCGCCGAGTGGGGAAAAACGGTTAGAAATGTGAACGGGTTGGCGGTGTACACGGGGCTTCTGTTTAGGGCTACGCTTCCTCCTCACAGTCACCCAGTCAGCCTGCTTTCCCGGCTGCTCAGGATCTGCTGGAAGGGAACTAACGGCGGCTAAGCTACCTTGGTCCGCACCGACTACAAGGGCCTGGCTAGCTGTAGAATTTTCCACGGTGCGGAGCCGAGTCTCCAATTCGCCCAGCCTGGCCTCCAAAGCTACGAATAAGCTACACTTATTACAAGTACCATTACTGCTAAAGGAGGCCGAGGAATAACTAAACATTTCACACCCAGAGCAGAAAAGTGCAGGACAGACAGGAGAAGCTGCCATGCTAAATCGGCTAAGAGCTAGTAGCTGCGCTAAGCTAGCGGATTCCTAAAAACACACAAAGTGAATAATGTGTAAATAATTTAGAGGTGATTCAGCAGAGGGAGTGCTTTAGTCAAGGCACGTGAAGATTACACTGTGAAACAAAGCGTTATCTAGTTAACTAGATCAATCTAACTGCGCAGATTAAACAGCTAACAGATACAGAAAAACACTGCTGTGCTCCGGAACAGGAAGTGATACAATACCGCAGTGAGAGCCAACCACCAGTAGAGGCAAGCAAGAAAGATACTGAGGAGAATATAGAGGAGAAACTGACCTGGGACAGGAACACTACACCATTGGTAAAGAAGGCACAGCAAAGATTTCACTTTCTGAGAATCCTCAGGAAAAATAACATAAACCAGAGATTGCTGGTGTCTTTTTCCCACTCTACCATGGAAAGCATCCTCACATACGGCCTATGTAAGTGGTTTACCAGCTACATGGGGGCAAACAATAAAGAGCTCCAGAGGGTTACCAAAATGGCAGAGAAGATCACTGGGTGCCCTCTACCCACACTGGGGGACCTTCACGGTTCTTACTGTGTCAGGAGAGCCAACACCAGCCTAAAGCTCTCATCCCACCCTGGACACTCTGTTTGAGTTGCTGCCATCAAGCAGACAGTACAGGGCCATTAAAGCAAGAACAAACAGACTGAAAAACAGTTTCTACCCAACTGCTGTTAGAGCTCTGAATGCCACTGGAACTAAACAGCCAGGTCACATGACACACTGGAAATGAGTGCAATATTTTATGTGCAATATCCACTGAAATATCAAGTTTCGTCCATACTTTTTTTTTTATATGTAATCTCTTTTTTTCCCCCTTCCCACTGTCGCCAAGTGCTTGCTCACAGGGGGTCGTTTTGACCGTTGGGGTTTTTCTGTAATTATTGTATGGCTTTTGCCTTACAATATAAAGCGCCTTGGGGCAACTGTTTGTTGTGATTTGGCGCTATATAAATAAAATTGATTTGATTTGTTGCTACTATGTTATAACTTTTACTTTTTAATTTGCGCTCTGGATATACATTTTTCATTCTGTTAAATTTATGTTTATTTTCTTTTCCAGACTTTTTAAGTCTGTGTGATTTACATTTGCACTGAAAGGCTGCACCTTACACTTCATTGTACCTGTTACAATAAAAATAAAGAATCTGTAAAGTTATGAATCTGATTTTTTTTAATAATGTTGACCTGTTGCCTGACAATTTCTGACTTGCTGCCTTTATGACTATGATTTATTGACTTGTTTGGCAAATATTATGAATGTGTTACTTTTATATTGGCGTTTTAGATTTCTGATTTAACCATTGTTTTCATACATTAAAATTCTGTCTTATTAGTTGAAAAGCCTAATACAGCAACAATTTCAATTTAGGGCGTAATTTGCTCAGTCAAATATCACATTTTGAAAGAGAAAGACTTTATAAAGGCGAAAGGTTATTTTGGTTTGGCTTTAATTATTTACTGGCACAGAAGGGCCTCCAAACCACGAAGGCGCAAATGAACAACAGCAATAAACAGGAAACAAAGGTAATAATAAGAGGAATGCTATTAACATAAGTCAGAAAAGTCCAGTTTTCAACGTGAAATGTAAAACAGTCAGCCCGAACGTGTTCATGGAACAAGACACGACAAAGCCCGTCAGTGCTAAGCTAACGCTAGCTTCTGACAGTCGCTCCATCGTCTTACCTAGTTTCTATTTTTCTGTCCAGTAAATCGGTTCACCGCAACAGCCAACGAACATCATGGCGAAGTAGCAAACACATCCAAGGCTCTCTTATAAAAAGAAAATTCTCATTATTTTGTCGATGACGCCGTCGATAACTGACTAGAGGGAGCACCCGTCTGCAGCTTCTTTTCAACCAGAGACAGTCAAGCTAGCAGCAGCCGCTGTCACGCAGAGATTACGCTTCAATGCCATGTCCGGTGTGGACTGTCAAATTAAAAGTATCCGTGGTGTGTCGTGGAAATTTCGACGAGGTGAGAGGAAAGATGTAACAATAGATCTTACTGCTCTTTAAAAAAACGTTTGTGTAACTTTTACCTCATTTCTACTCATTCTGTTCCTCGCAGAAGTCACAGCACAGTGCAACAGAAAACAGTCACTGACATATAAAAATAATCCAAACACTGCCAGCAGAGGGCGCCATCAAAGGTAGTATATCTTCATGCCATTTTTTAACAGGGCCGGCCCAAGCCTTTATGGGTCCTTAAGCAGAATTTCATTTGGGGGCCCCCCTACCATCACCTCAGCACCAGATGCCTCATTATTCCATAGGCTACACTGTTATGCTGTTATGTGTGTAATGTACCCACAATCATTAGCATTATTTGTAATTATCTTAAATCATACTGGTGTCATTCTTGTTTTTAACCTTAAAGGGGTAGCAAACTCATAAATATGTTTGAATGAACTTCTACATACAGAGTGATGTATAAGTATGGCTCATTAATTTAACTATTTGAGAGTAACATCAGCAGGCAGGAGACTGCATTTATAGTAAACATGTTAAATAGTTTAATTTCTTTCAGATGTGCAATGGTGTGCAAAATGTTCAATATCCAAATACAAAATAGAATCAAATGACATTCACATTATCTTACAGAAAAATAAAGTTGTAATCAAAATTAAATACTTAAATAATAAATACAACACTTAATCTCCAAAATGAACAGCAGCTACAAAAAAAACAGTAGAAATAGAAGCTCGATTTGTCGATAGTCGTTTTTAACAAAGAAAAAATGCCGCTAAGAGGATTAGGAAAGTCTCCCACGGATGTTTACACCAAAAGATCGCTGATTCGCTCATTTCGCTGTGAATCAAAAAGGGATTCAGCCTCAGACAGATCATCCAATCATCATGCAGAACCTGAGCGTCCGGGCCAGCCGAGGCCCGCCCACTGCCCCATAGACCCCCAGACACACTGAGCGTCCGATGGGCGGGACAAAGCCCAGCATTTATCCAATGACTCGTCTCGTTTCGCTGCATGCTTCGTGTTGCTATTGAAATCAGCGTCCACACTGTTGAAGCTGCGGGTTTGAGTGACATTTTAGGGGAAGCTGAGCTTCACTTGAAGTCGCTTCTGACTTACGAACGGATCATTTCGCAAATAATGACAACAAAAATTGTAATATTGGACATGCAAACCTACTTTTGTCTTGCTGTTTTTTCTCGTCTTCCAACTTCTTTTTTTTCTTTTCTCCGCTCCAGAGGGATCATTTCTTTTCTGAGACATGACTTACACTCACTTCTTTCCTCACGATTAGTCATCGACCACCTGATCCAAGCGGTGCATCTAAATTTGTCCAACGGTGGCAGCAGCCAACAGGAGGCATTTTTTTATCACAACGTCTCGGTGCTCTCGGGGCCCCCTGGTGGCGTGGAGGCCCTAAGCAACCGCGTAGTTGGCGTATGCCTTGGGCCGGCTCTGATTTTTAAGAATAACAGGGACAGATCCAGGATTTTGTAAAAGGGGGGTGGCACTTCCCTAGGGGAGTCTAGGGGCATGCTCCCCCCACCCACCCTGCCAAGAAAATTTGTCATTTTTAGGTGTCATTTCCTGCATTTTGGTGCATATTTCATCACAAAATGCAATCATAAAGAAAATATATTTTATAACCTGTTTTTATTCATTTGAATTTGTATTGAACAATCTTGAATGTGATTATATGACATTATGATGACAAATTACAGAGAACATCTGAACTGTCTTTGGCTTAAAAGGTGAACAAGAATCAGAACCAGAATAGTCTTTTGTCACCAAATATCTACAAAAATGCCAGGAATTTGAATTCAGTGAGCACGTATAAATATACACTAAACACTGAATAATTAGCAGAAAATGTGCAAATAAAATGTGTGCAAAGGAGAAAGAGAAACACAGTTTGACTCACTTATTCATATACATGAGGTATATGAATAAGTGAGGTTTTTTATTGTTTTTGGGTTTTTTTTTTGCAGGTTAAATTATTCATCGGTGGAAAGAAACTGTTCCTGTGTCTGGTTGTTCTGTTGTACAGAAGTCTGTAATGTAGATCAGAGGGGAGGAGTTTAAACAGGGTGTGTCCAGGGTGGGAGGGGTGTAGAGAGTTATTACCAGCTCACTTCCTGGTCCTGGACCGGTATAAGTGGTGGATGGAGGGCAGGCTGGCTCCCATGATTTTTTTCTGCAGACCTGACAGTTGGTTGAAGTCTGTGTCTGTCATGTTTGGAGGCAGAGGGAAACCAAACAGAGATGGAGATGCACAGGACAGACTGGATGATGATGTGTAGAAGATGATGAGCAGTTCCTGGGGCAGGTTGAACTTCCTGAGTTGTCTGAGGAAGCACATCCTGTGCTGTGCCTTTTTCCTGGTGTAGTCTATGTGGGAGGTCCACTTCAGATCCCAGGAGTTGGTGAATCCCAGGAACTGGAAAGTGTCCACAATAGGCACAGGGTTGTTGAGGATGGAGGGAGGAGTGATGGTGGGTTTCTCCTGAAGTCCACTATCATCTCCACAGTCTTGAGCGTGTTCAGTTCCAGGTTGTTCTGACCACACCAGAGTATCAACTGTTCCACGTCCTGTCTATATGCAGCATTATCACCATCCTGGACGAGTCCAGTGATGGTGGTGTCGTCCGCAGACTTCAGGAGTTTAGCAGAAGGGTTCCCTGAGGCGCATTGTTATTGTATAGGGAAAAGAGCAGTGGGGAGAGCACACACGCCTGAGGGGCGCCAGTACCAATTGTCTGTGTGCTGGATGTGCTGCTCACCTGCTGTGTCCTGTCCGTCAGGAAGTTGGAGATGCACTTACAGGTGGGAGGTGGCACAGAGAGACTGGAGAGTTCTTTGTGGAGAATGTCTGGAAGATGATGTTGAACAACCTTGCTATACCTGACTCATTTGGTACTAATTTATCTACCTGGGTCACTTGTTGCTGACTTGCGTGTTCAGAACCAGCATTCAGCAGGTTCTTTGGTCCATGAAGGTGGGGTGCGTGCGTCCCCACACCCACTGGATCTGAATAAAAACTAGTTGACTTGTATTTCAGTTTGACAGTTTCTTTATGTGTTTATATTCAGCTACATTCATCCTTAATAAAACATGTTTCTTATAGTAAAACACACATTAAACTTCACACAATTCCAGTTCTATACAATGCACAAATATTAATTTGGAATAAGCACACAAACTCATTTCTGAGTGTCAAAGTGAACTACGTAATTAGTTGTAATTTATGACACTTCTATTTATATTTTTATTGAATTTGCAAAAAATTAATCCCATTCTGGGGTATCAAATGTTGTCTGGTGAAGGAATATATATATATATATATATATATATCAAATCAATTTTATTTATATAGCGCCAAATCACAACAAACAGTTGCCCCAAGGTGCTTTATATTGTAAAGCAAAAGCCATACAATAATTACAGAAAAACCCCAACGGTCAAAACGACCCCCTGTGAGCAAGCACTTGGCAACAGTGGGAAGGAAAAACTCCCTTTTAACAGGAAGAAACCTCCAACAGAACCAGGCTCAGGGAGGGGCAGTCTTCTGCTGGGACTGGTTGGGGCTGAGGGAGAGAACCAGGAAAAAGACATGCTGTGGAGGGGAGCAGAGATCAATCACTAATGATTAAATGCAGAGTGGTGCATACAGAGCAAAAAGAGAAAGAAACAGTGCATCATGGGAACCCCCCAGCAGTCTACGTCTATAGCAGCATAACTAAGGGATGGTTCAGGGTCACCTGATCCAGCCCTAACTATAAGCTTTAGCAAAAAGGAAAGTTTTAAGCCTAATCTTAAAATTAGAGAGGGTGTCTGTCTCCCTGATCTGAATTGGGAGCTGGTTCCACAGGAGAGGAGCCTGAAAGCTGAAGGCTCTGCCTCCCATTCTACTCTTACAAACCCTAGGAACTACAAGTAAGCCTGCAGTCTGAGAGCGAAGCGCTCTATTGGGGTGATATGGTACTATGAGGTCCCTAAGATAAGATGGGACCTGATTATTCAAAACCTTATAAGTAAGAAGAAAAATTTTAAATTCTGTTCTAGAATTAACAGGAAGCCAATGAAGAGAGGCCAATATGGGTGAGATATGCTCTCTCCTTCTAGTCCCTGTTAGCACTCTAGCTGCAGCATTTTGAATTAACTGAAGGCTTTTCAGGGAACTTTTAGGACAACCTGATAATAATCCTACATATTTGCTTAATATGCGCATTGAATGACATATCCTGATCAAAAATGACTCCAAGATTTCTCACAGTATTACTAGAGGTCAGGGTAATGCCATCCAGAGTAAGGATCTGGTTAGACACCATGTTTCTAAGATTTGTGGGGCCAAGTACAATAACTTCAGTTTTATCTGAGTTTAAAAGCAAGAAATTAGAGGTCATCCATGTCTTTATGTCTGTAAGACAATCCTGCAGTTTAGCTAATTGGTGTGTGTCCTCTGGCTTCATGGATAGATAAAGCTGGGTATCATCTGCGTAACAATGAAAATTTAAGCAATGCTGTCTAATAATACTGCCTAAGGGAAGCATATATAAAGTGAATAAAATTGGTCCTAGCACAGAACCTTGTGGAACTCCATAATTAACCTTAGTCTGTGAAGAAGATTCCCCATTTACATGAACAAATTGTAATCTATTAGATAAATATGATTCAAATCACTGCAGTGCAGTGCCTTTAATACCTATGGCGTGCTCTAATCTCTGTAATAAAATTTTATGGTCAACAGTATCAAAAGCAGCACTGAGGTCTAACAGGACAAGCACAGAGATGAGTCCACTGTCTGAGGCCATAAGAAGATCATTTGTAACCTTCACTAATGCTGTTTCTGTACTATGATGAATTCTAAAACCTGACTGAAACTCTTCAAATAGACCATTCCTCTGCAGATGATCAGTTAGCTGTTTTACAACTACCCTTTCAAGAATTTTTGAGAGAAAAGGAAGGAGGAAGTAACTAATGAAAATAACTCAGAACAGTCAGAGAGAAAGAGTCTAACCAAATACCGGCATCACTGAAAGCAGCCAAAGATAACGATACGTCTTTGGGATGGCTATGAGTAATTTTTTCTCTAATGGTTAAAATTTTATTAGCAAAGAAAGTCATGAAGTCATTACTAGTTAAAGTTAAAGGAATACTCGGCTCAATAGAGCTCTGACTCTTTGTCAGCCTGGCTACAGTGCTGAAAAGAAACCTGGGGTTGTTCTTATTTTCTTCTATTAGTGATGAGTAGTAAGATGTCCTAGCTTTACAGAGGGCTTTTTTATAGAGCAACAGACTCTTTTTCCAGGCTAAGTGAAGATCTTCTAAATTAGTGAGACGCCATTTCCTCTCCAACTTACGGGTTATCTGCTTTAAGCTGCGAGTTTGTGAGTTATACCATGGAGTCAGGCACTTCTGATTTAAAGCTCTCTTTTTCAGAGGAGCTACAGCATCCAAAGTTGTCTTCAATGAGGATGTAAAACTATTGACGAGATACTCTATCTCACTTACAGAGTTTAGGTAGCTACTCTGCACTGTGTTGGTATATGGCATTAGAGAACATAAAGAAGGAATCATATCCTTAAACCTAGTTACAGTGCTTTCTGAAAGACTTCTAGTGTAATGAAACTTATTCCCCACTGCTGGGTAGTCCATCAGAGTAAATGTTATTAAGAAATGATCAGACAGAAGGGAGTTTTCAGGGAATACTGTTAAGTCTTCTATTTCCATACCATAAGTCAGAACAAGATCTAAGATATGATTAAAGTGGTGGGTGGACTCATTTACTTTTTGAGCAAAGCCAATAGAGTCTAATAATAGATTAAATGCAGTGTTGAGGCTGTCATTCTCAGCATCTGTGTGGATGTTAAAATCGCCCACTATAATTATCTTATCTGAGCTAAGCACTAAGTCAGACAAAAGGTCTGAAAATCACAGAGAAACTCACAGTAACGACCAGGTGGACGATAGATAATAACAAATAAAACTGGTTTTTGGGACTTCCAATTTGGATGGACAAGACTAAGAGTCAAGCTTTCAAATGAATTAAAGCTCTGTCTGGGTTTTTGATTAATTAATAAGCTGGAATGGAAGATTGCTGCTAATCCTCCGCCTCGGCCCGTGCTTCGAGCATTCTGACAGTTAGTGTGACTCGGGGGTGTTGACTCATTTAAACTAACATATTCATCCTGCTGTAACCAGGTTTCTGTTAGGCAGAATAAATCAATATGTTGATCAATTATTATATCATTTACTAACAGGGACTTAGAAAAGAGAGACCTAATGTTTAATAGACCACATTTAACTGTTTTAGTCTGTGGTGCAGTTGAAGGTGCTATATTTTTTTCTTTTTGAATTTTTATGCTTAAATAGATTTTTACTGGTTAATGGTGGTCTGGGAGCAGGCACCGTCTCTACGGGGATGGGGTAATGAGGGGATATATATATATATATAAAAGCAGATCACAGACATGACATAAAACTAAAGTCATTTCAAATGGCAACTTTCTGGCTTTAAGAAACACTATAAGAAATCAGGAAAAAAAAGATTGTGGCAGTCAGTAACGGTTACTTTTTTAGACCAAGCAGAGGGAAAAAATATGGACTCACTCAATTCTGAGGAAAAAGTGATGGAATCATGAAAAACAAAAGAACGCTCGAACACATCACTAGTATTTTGTTGCACCACCTCTGGCTTTTATAACAGCTTGCAGTCTCTGAGGCATGGACTTAATGAGTGACAAACAGTACTCTTCATCAATCTGGCTCCAACTTTCTCTGATTGCTGTTGCCAGATCAGCTTTGCAGGTTGGAGCCTTGTCATGGACCATTTTCTTCAACTTCCACCAAAGGTTTTCAATTGGATTAAGATCCGGACTATTTGCAGGCCATGACATTGACCCTATGTGTCTTTTTGCAAGGAATGTTTTCACAGTTTTTGCTCTATGGCAAGATGCATTATCATCTTGAAAAATGATTTCATCATCCCCAAACATCCTTTCAATTGATGGGATAAGAAAAGTGTCCAAAATATCAACGTAAACTTGTGCATTTATTGATGATGTAATGACAGCCATCTCCCCAGTGCCTTTACCTGACATGCAGCCCCATATCATCAATGATTGTGGAAATTTACATGTTCTCTTCAGTCATCTTTATAAATCTCATTGGAACGGCACCAAAGTTCCAGCATCATCACCTTGCCCAATGCAGATTTGAGATTCATCACTGAATATGACTTTCATCCAGTCATCCACAGTCCATGATTGCTTTTCCTTAGCCCATTGTAACCTTGTTTTTTTCTGTTTAGGTGTTAATGATACCTTTCGTTTAACTTTTCTGTATGTAAATCCCATTTCCTTTAGGCGGTTTCTTACAGTTAAGTCACAGACGTTGACTCCAGTTTCCTCCCATTTGTTCGTTTTGTTGTGCATTTTCGATTTTTGAGACATATTGCTTTAAGTTTTCTGTCTTGACGCTTTGATGTCTTCCTTGGTCTACCAGTATGTTTGCCTTTAACAACCTTCCCATGTTGTTTGTATTTGGTCCAGAGTTTAGACACAGCTGACTGTGAACAACCAACATCTTTTGCAACATTGCCTGATGATTTACCCTCTTTTAAGAGTTTGATAATCCTCTCCTTTGTTTCAATTGACATCTCTCGTGTTGGAGCCATGATTCATGTCAGTCCACTTGGTGCTACAGTTCTCCAAGGTGTGTTCACTCCTTTTTAGATGCAGACTAACGAGCAGATCTGATTTGATGCAGGTGTTAGTTTTGGCGATGAAAATTTACAGGGCGATTCCATAATTTATTCCTCAGAATTGAGTGAGTCCACATTTTTCTCCCTCTGCTTGGTCTAAAAAAGTAACCGTTACTGACTGCCACAATTATTTTTCCTGATTTCTTATAGTGTTTCTTAAAGCCAGGAAGTTGCCATTTGAAATGACTTTAGTTTTGTGTCATGTCTGTGATCTGCTTTTTTTCTATAAAATTAAACAACTGAATGAACATCCTCCGAGGCCGGTGAGTCCATAATTTTTGCCAGGGGTTGTATAAGCAAAAGCAAAATAAAGGACTTATTTTGAAATGTGGGTCAAAGGGTGGTTACATTTTAGAATTTAGGTATATATGTGTGCGTGTTCCTTTACTGATTTAAGTTCTCAACATGTTTGTTTAAATACTGATATACATTAACAATATATGCACTTATTTTAAAACATATACATAATATATTAAAAACTAGAAACACTCAGAGTGTAAACCTCTGCCAAGGCCATGGGGTCACTGACGCCATAACATCTACACGCCGTGGAATCATTGAACCTAAAAAAGTCTAACAATGATGTTTGCTCAGTAGTAAAAAAAGTTTCATCTGCTGTGACTGGATAGCATGTATCCTTAGCGCTTGGCATCACAGTTTATTGCAACTTGCACCTTTCCCAGAAGCTACTGTCATCTGAGCACTGATACTGATATTGCATGTGCTTATAGACAAAAACAAATGAGACAAAATTCAATTTATTATTCAACTAAACTGCAAATATATGAATTTTTTTTAACATTTATGAAACACTTCTCTAAACAAGGCCATAGGGTCACTGACCCTAAAGAGATTCCCTCCTTGGCACAGTGATCTATTTCTTTTTGTCTCTTTCTTTAAAATTGTATATAATAATCATTAGATTATTAATATATAAACAAAAATACATTTAAGAAATATTACAATTTGAAAACAAATGCACCCGAACGTGATGACAGCTGCAACTGCTTAATGCTAACTTTTAACATTGAAAATGACATAGACATGCTAACGCATTAGCATCGTGATCCGGATCACCACTAAAATTTAATCACTTGTTCCTCTTGTCATTTCCAACCACTCCACAAAATTTCATCCAAAGCCGTTCAAAACTTTTTGCGTTATCCTGCTGACAGACAGACAAACAAACAACCTCCTTGGCGGAGGTAACAAGTAAAGTAATATGATGCAGATTAAAACACTAGTCTATCCATGTATTATTTTCATTTAATTAGACCTCTGTATTATATTTTATGATGTTTTTACGTCCCCCTACTTGGTTTAGTTTTGATAAAATATTACCGAACCTCAGCACTCCACAGAGCTTTCAAAATAAAACTTAATTTTATTTTTTTAAATTAGTGTTTGAAACAGTAAAGCGGTTCTGTACGTCGTCACATCCGCTAATCTGCATTCTAATGCCGTGTGCAGCACTGCAACAAAAGAGTGCTCGTGTGCGTGCGGGGGGGGGGGGGGGGGGGGGGGGGTGACTGGTACTGTGTCCACACTGTCCTCATTTATTCAGACCTCATAAAAGAACCCGTGTGCGGAGGGAAATAAAATAGTCTTTTCACTGCTCTGGGTGTGTTCACGGCGAGTTACTGCATCATGTGACTGAGAACAAACAACAAAACACAAGACTTTAATTAATGAACACAAATACAAACAACAGGAAAAATACAAATCTCAGCAAAAATCTCACATTCATCAATATTTACAGACTGAAAAATGCCCCCCCACCACACACACACTTCAATATCTATGAATTCTCTATAAATAATAGACTGTGGAGACAGTGAATTTATCATCAACTACAACCATTAAAATATAAAAAGTAAAAAAATTCATGAAATTTTAAAAACACCCATTTAAGAAAAACTAGAGCAACACCCATTCAGCTCTACGATGAATGCCACTCTACTTCCTGCTTGACTAACCTGCTCATTAAAAACCAGCTGAAGTGGTTTAATGCTGGCGAGGTGTGGGGCTCAGGGAGAGTCTACAGGAGACGAGAAGCAAAAAGTACACTGTGGATATCAATAAGGTTTCATTTATTTTAACAGAACACTGAAGACAACAGATGCACCCATGACATGTCCATAAGGAAGGATGTGGTGTCGATATCAATAATACATGACTTTAAAAATATCTGCAATATCGATGATACTGTACAAGCAGTGGAGGCCATCAGACTGAGGCTGCAGCAGCCACTAGATCAAGACTCAGTTTCTCTATTCACTTACGGGGCACTTGCCTAGGTTTATCCGAAGCCTAGGGAAAATGGCTGTTCTTCTTCGCCTGCACGTTCATCATTGTTAGCTAGCCCACTCGCTCAATCAGACCTGACACAGATTTCATACTGTGGAGGTCAAAGGTTAAAGTTCAACAGATTTGGAGGTTATTCTTCTGGCTGACATCTAGGCAGCTTCCGGGTTGCAGTGCATGTATGGAGGCCTAATGCAGATTCCGGCCACCAGAGGGCAGTTCTGACTGCACCAACACTGGGCACCACTCCTCCGCCATCTTTGATTTTACATCATTCACACAGATTTGGTACTTCTCTGTCTTAAAAATCTTCAGTAGCACTATAAACCTGCACAGTTAACATTTGATCTAAAACGCTGATGATTTGCATCCTGAATCTGATAACTTCTAATTAAACAAATTAAAATATGTTTTTATTTGTCTACATGCTGAAGACGTTTCCCGCGTTGCGCACCGACAGGTTGATGCGCCCCGACAGCTGCAGCTCCTCCTTCAGGAAGCGGCCCACCTGCTCCGAGTACACGACGTCGCAGAACACCCAGATCTCCGCCCGCTCCCTCTGCACGTGAGCGTTACAGGTGGGCAGCCTGCAGCGCCGCACGGCCCGGCTCAGGGACTGCCACACCTGGAGGGGGAGGGGCCAACAGGTGAGGGAGGAGAGGCCACATACAAACGAAAGAAGAAACAACAGTTCAATTATTGCATCTGTTATTATACGTTATTGTCACTATGCTAGCAAACACGCTAGTGCTAATGTTAGCATATTGATGCAAAAGCAAGCACAAGAAAAGGAAACACAAGGACACTAACTGTCCAGAGCCATACATTGTACTGTGTTCAAACTGAATTACAGTCATCCCAATATTTATGATTTACATAACACAGATCTAAATATTTATTAACGCCATAGCCAAGATCAGGTGTACAACTGAATATGTACATGAGTTATGCTAAGCTAATTCAGATATAATATGAATATTATCATTCCTAATGATGTCTATTTGTGAGTTTTGCTAGTTGCTTAAATGATAAATGCCAAAAACTAATATTCAATACATTTTACATGCTGAGTACAATGCTGAACAATGGTCACTATGCTAGCATTTTTTGCTGTTAATGCTGTTTCATATGTAATTTTGCAGTAGTTTATCATTCAAAGTTATATTTAAATCTTGAAAAATATGTCTTTTGTGATCAAATATCAGTTACACAATTTTATACTCATTCTTTTGCAGGTTAAAGTTTGAGGATCCATTGAAAACTGACTGTGCAGCATTAGAAATCGTAAAAGCCTCTCTCTGTTATATATTTTTTTACTTTTCAGCTTTTATTTTGATAATGCTCAATTTTCTTTGCAATTAAAAACTATTAATGCTCATTTGTCTCATATTTAAATGTCTTGATCTTTTGTTGTCATTTAAAAATACATCTGTGTAAGTGTTTTGCAATATATATGTTTTTCTGACTTTCAGGGAGAACATTAGATTGGATGTCCTGTCCGTAGACAAAACATTTTTGTTCATATTAGTAGTTGTATCAGTAGAAAATAGATTTACATATTGCTGGTACATGAGGTACTATTGACTCTTTGCATGAGTTGCAAAAATTCCAAAAACATTTAATAACTGGGCTTCTAGGAGATGAATAATATGTCAATGTCCTGTCCTTAGACAGCTGTCCTGTCCGTAAACACATATTTATATTACTGCTGGCTAAGGCTAAGCGTAAATTTGGTAAGACTGTAATTCACTCGGTTACGCCAATCGGAGGTCACTAAAATTAACATTGAATCGGTGTGTAACTTTGCAAAAACAATGTCGGACTCTGTTGTTTTCTCTGGGCCCCTCCCCAATCGGACCGGGAGTGACGTGTTTAGCCGCATGTTGTCCTTGAATTGCTGGCTGTCTGAGTGGTGTCCAAAAAATGAGGTGGGCTTCATAGATAATTGGCAAAGCTTCTGGGGAAAACCTGGTCTTGTTAGGAGAGACGGCATCCATCCCACTTTGGATGGAGCAGCTCTCATTTCTAGAAATCTGGCCAATTTTCTTAAATCCTCCAAACCGTGACTATCCAGGGTTGGGACCAGGAAGCAGAGTTGTAGTCTTACACACCTCTCTGCAGCTTCTCTCCCCCTGCCATCCCCTCATTACCCCATCCCCGTAGAGACGGTGCCTGCTCCCAGACTACCAATAACCAGCAAAAATCTATTTAAGCATAAAAATTCAAAAAGAAAAAATAATATAGCACCTTCAACTGCACCACAGACTAAAACAGTTAAATGTGGTCTATTAAACATTAGGTCTCTCTCTTCTAAGTCCCTGTTGGTAAATGATATTATAATTGATCAACATATTGATTTATTCTGCCTAACAGAAACCTGGTTACAGCAGGATGAATATGTTAGTTTAAATGAGTCAACACCCCCGAGTCACACTAACTGTCAGAATGCTCGTAGCACGGGCCGGGGCGGAGGATTAGCAGCAATCTTCCATTCCAGCTTATTAATTAATCAAAAACCCAGACAGAGCTTTAATTCATTTGAAAGCTTGACTCTTAGTCTTGTCCATCCAAATTGGAAGTCCCAAAAACCAGTTTTATTTGTTGTTATCTATCGTCCACCTGGTCGTTACTGTGAGTTTCTCTGTGAATTTTCAGACCTTTTGTCTGACTTAGTGCTTAGCTCAGATAAGATAATTATAGTGGGCGATTTTAACATCCACACAGATGCTGAGAATGACAGCCGACAACTTTGGATGACTTCATGACTTTCTTTGCAAATAAAATTTTAACTATTAGAGAAAAAATTACTCATAACCATCCCAAAGATGTATCGTTCTCTTTGGCTGCTTTCAGTGATGCCGGTATTTGGTTAGACTCTTTCTCTCTGAGTTATTTTCATTAGTTACTTCATCCAAACCATCAACATATCTATTATACCCCATTCCTACCAGGCTGCTCAAGGAAGCCCTACCATTATTTAATGCTTCGATCTTAAATATGATCAATCTATCTTTGTTAGTTGGCTATGTACCACAGGCTTTTAAGGTGGCAGTAATTAAACCATTACTTAAAAAGCCATCACTTGACCCAGCTATCTTAGCTAATTATAGGCCAATCTCCAACCTTCCTTTTCTCTCAAAAATTCTTGAAAGGGTAGTTGTAAAACAGCTAACTGATCATCTGCAGAGGAATGGTCTATTTGAAGAGTTTCAGTCAGGTTTTAGAATTCATCATAGTACAGAAACAGCAGTAGTGAAGGTTACAAATGATCTTCTTATGGCCTCGGACAGTGGACTCATCTCTGTGCTTGTTCTGTTAGACCTCAGTGCTGCTTTTGATACTGTTGACCATAAAATTTTATTACAGAGATTAGAGCATGCCATAGGTATTAAAGGCACTGCGCTGCGGTGGTTTGAATCATATTTATCTAATAGATTACAATTTGTTCATGTAAATGGGGAAACGTCTTCACAGATTAAAGTTAATTATGGAGTTCCACAAGGTTCTGTGCTAGGACCAATTTTATTCACTTTATACATGCTTCCCTTAGGCAGTATTATTAGAAAGCATTGCTTAAATTTTCATTGTTACGCAGATGATACCCAGCTTTATCTATCCATGAAGCCAGAGGACACACACCAATTAGTTAAACTGCAGGATTGTCTTACAGACATAAAGACATGGATGACCTCTAATTTCCTGCTTTTAAATTCAGATAAAACTGAAGTTATTGTACTTGGCCCCACAAATCTTAGAAACATGGTGTCTAACCAGATCCTTACTCTGGATGGCATTACCCTGACCTCTAGTAATACTGTGAGAAATCTTGGAGTCATTTTTGATCAGGATATGTCCTTCAATGCGCATATTAAACAAATATGTAGGACTGCTTTTTTGCATTTGCGCAATATCTCTAAAATTAGAAAGGTCTTGTCTCAGAGTGATGCTGAAAAACTAATTCATGCATTTATTTCTTCTAGGCTGGACTATTGTAATTCATTATTATCAGGTTGTCCTAAAAATTCCCTGAAAAGCCTTCAATTAATTCAAAATGCTGCAGCTAGAGTACTGACGGGGACTAGAAGGAGAGAGCATATCTCACCCATATTGGCCTCTCTTCATTGGCTTCCTGTTAATTCCAGAATAGAATTTAAAATTCTTCTTCTTACTTATAAGGTTTTGAATAATCAGGTCCCATCTTATCTTAGGGACCTCATAGTACCATATCACCCCAATAGAGCGCTTCGCTCTCAGACTGCAGGCTTACTTGTAGTTCCTAGGGTTTGTAAGAGTAGAATGGGATGCAGAGCCTTCAGCTTTCAGGCTCCTCTCCTGTGGAACCAGCTCCCAATTCGGATCAAGGAGACAGACACCCTCTCTACTTTTAAGATTAGGCTTAAAACTTTCCTTTTTGCTAAAGCTTATAGTTAGGGCTGGATCAGGTGACCCTGAACCATCCCTTAGTTATGCTGTTATAGACTTAGACTGCTGGGGGTTTCCCATGATGCACTGAGTGTTTCTTTCTCTTTTTGCTCTGTATGCACCACTCTGCATTTAATCATTAGTGATTGATCTCTGCTCCCCTCCACAGCATGTCTTTTTCCTGATTCTCTCCCCTCAGCCCCAACCAGTCCCAGCAGAAGACTGCCCCTCCCTGAGCCTGGTTCTGCTGGAGGTTTCTTCCTGTTAAAAGGGAGTTTTTCCTTCCCACTGTCGCCAAGTACTTGCTCATATGGGGTCGTTTTGACCGTTGGGGTTTTTCTGTAATTATTGTATGGCTTTTGCCTTACAATATAAAGCGCCTTGGGGCAACTGTTTGTTGTGATTTGGTGCTATATAAAAAAATTGATTGATTGATTTTTGACAAAGGCTAAAAATATAGGAGCTAAGGCTCACTAAAATGAAAACTTTTGTTTCATAAATTTCATAAAAATTCATAAATCCACTATTTATCATATTGACTATATTAATATAGTCATAATGATTAGACAGTAAGTTTGAGCTCATTATATGGTGTTCATGGACAGGACATAAAAACCTTTCTTCTACAAATAAGTCTGATTTATTCTCAACAGAGTGACCACACCAACACGTAACACGATATCTTTTAGATTCCATCAACTTTTTTTTACTGAATTTGAAGAAATCTGATATATAACTCTACTTTCATGACAAAATTATTGTTGATTGCGATGGTTTTATTTTTAGCCCATTTGGCACACCCATTGTACACCTGATCTTGGCTGTGGCGTTAACAAGGAAATGCAATTTCCTTCGGGATTAATAAAGTTCTTATCTATCTATCTATCTAACAAACACTTTATATGGTTCTGCTGATTTGTCATTGGCTGTTTGTTTTTTTTTTTTTCTTTTTAGAATCACAAAATGCCTATTTCACCGATACTGATTCAAAAGAAATAAGGAGGTTCTATAATTTCAGGGTTATTTTAGATCCAAGGACGAACTTAAATCAGCAATCATTCAGTGACCAGATAATACACACCGACCATTACCGAATTATTTATGCCATAACACAAATAACTAAATCAATAATATTGTTTAACTCTCAAAATCCAGGACTCTCACATACAGACAAAACACCCAGGAGGTGGAGCTGACCTTTGACCTCACCCACGATGCACCAGTGTTGACTGCACATTTGATGATGCGAGGTGGCCAATTACCGCATGAGTGAGTATACTGTATAAATATTGTTTCATGTTAGCAGTAGGATGAATGGATGAGGGTATTTTTTTATTTAATCTTTAAATTAAATTAAATAAAAATTAAATTTAAATTCTGGACATGTAGTCAAGCTAAAAGAAAAAACTGCTGAGTCACGCTAATATTAGCATATATTCAGCTTGTTAAGATAGTAAATATTAATTGGAGCTGCCACAAACGATTATTTTGATAATCGACTAGTCACCGGTTATATTTGCGATTAGTTGACTAATCATACGTAAATTGCGGCTTAATGAACCATTATGTAGCTGCTCTTATATAACCATCATTACCTTCAAGCTTGAAGTATATAAGGTATGTGCTAACTAAAAAATAAAGACAACTGAAACCTTGATGGCCAACCATGGTCAGGGGTCGTATGTCAGTGGGAACAAAGTTAATAATTGAAGAGGAACATATTTAACACTGTAATGTAGCACTATAAAACATTAGCATTATCACACTTCCTATTGAAACATGACATCACTGTTATAACATTACAGCAAACACATAACATGTGTGCTAAGGTAGGAAATCGTCATTGTTAATGTTTACAGCTAAGTAGCTAACTAGCCAATTAGCTTACTGAGATGACTGTCCCTCTTCGTCAGAATGAGCCACGTGTTTTCTTCTCAGATGCTCCGGCATTATCTTTGTCCTGACGTGGAAGGCAAGTTCTGCCTTGCACATTTTGCATTTCACATTTTTCTCTTAGCCATGATATTGTTTGGGCATAGCTTTTCCGGTGACATCATGGCTGACCCTGATTAGCACGACTGGGCATGTGCATCAAGGACAGAAGGGCAGCAGCAGGTTTGAAAGAAAAACAAAACTTAGAAAATAACCGATGACGTTGATTATTAAATTAGTCACTGATGATTTTGACAGTTGACGTAATCGTAACTAGTTGTAATGCTACAGTAAAATGTACCACATAACAAAAACATAACAAAAAGGGTTTAAAAAATTAGAAATTACCACAGCAGTGAAAAAAAATGACCGCAGAATATAAAGATTACTGTGTCCAGGTGTAGCACAGAGTCTATTTAAGGGGTTCATTTAATTTTAGTGAGACAACACTTGCTTTTTTCTTTTTTTTTTACCAGTCTATACAGGATCAACCTTTAGCATTTTTGCATGATTTTTTTTTAAAGTCCTTTCATTTAATCATTAATTAATTGTTGTAAGAAAACATTTTATATATACTCAACAAAAATATAAACGCAACACTTTTGGTTTTGCTCCCATTTTGTATGAGATGAACTCAAAGATCTAAAACTTTTTCCACATACACAATGTCACCATTTCCCTCAAATATTGTTCACAAACCAGTCGAAATCTGTGATAGTGAGCACTTCTCCTTTGCTGAGATAATCCATCCCACCTCACAGGTGTGCCATACCAAGATGCTGATTAGACACCATGATTAGTGCACAGGTGTGCCTTAGACTGCCCACAATAAAAGGCCACTCTGAAAGGTGCAGTTTTGTTTTATTGGGGGGGGATACCAGTCAGTATCTGGTGTGACCACCATTTGCCTCATGCAGTGCAACACATCTCCTTCGCATCATCCGTGAAGAGAACACCTCTCCAACGTGCCAAACGCCAGCGAATGTGAGCATTTTCCCACTCAAGTTGGTTACGACGACGAACTGGAGTCAGGTCAAGACCCCGATGAGGACAACGAGCATGCAGATGAGCTTCCCAGAGACGGTTTCTGACAGTTTGTGCAGAAATTCTTTGGTTATGCAAACCGATTGTTCCAGCAGCTGTCCGAGTGGCTGGTCTCAGACGATCTTGGAGGTGAACATGCTGGATGTGGAGGTCCTGGGCTGGTGTGGTTACACGTGGTCTGCGGTTGTGAGGCTGGTTGGATGTACTGCCAAATTCTCTGAAATGACTTTGGAGACGGCTTATGGTAGAGACATGAACATTCAATACACGAGCAACAGCTCTGGTTGACATTCCTGCTGTCAGCATGCCAATTGCACGCTCCCTCAAATCTTGCGACATCTGTGGCATTGTGCTGTGTGATAAAACTGCACCTTTCAGAGTGGCCTTTTATTGTGGGCAGTCTAAGGCACACCTGTGCACTAATCATGGTGTCTAATCAGCATCTTGGTATGGCACACCTGTGAGGTGGGATGGATTATCTCAGCAAAGAAGAAGTGCTCACTATTAGAGATTTAGACTGGTTTGTGAACAATATTTGAGGGAAATGGTGATATTGTGTATGTGGAAAAAGTTTTAGATCTTTGAATTAATCTCATACAAAATGGGAGCAAAACCAAAAGTGTTGCGTTTATATTTTTGTTGAGTGTATAAAGTTAACAAAGACAAACTCTGCTTGTAGCCTCATACGATGGTTTGTTTACTGTCCAAATCTTTGTGTCCATCAGACAGAAGACGAGCTACAATTAAGACGTTACCTTGAACTCTGGAAATGTCTCATTTGAATTTTTCACTTTTTTTTTATATATATATATTTAAGGTTCTCGATTATTAACATACTAATAATTACATTTTTAAAAAGTCTTTATGTTATATTAGCTTTTGAATTATTTTAACATCAAATAAAGTGTTGGATACATTAATAATTTGACCTGCTGCTGGCGCTAGAAAACATTCATTTTTATTCATGCCAGAGTCGCCGTGATTCATCATTTCATGGTCGTGAATCTCTGATCTGAAGTTCATCACAATGGGCCCAAAGGCTGCTGAGATATGGGACTCTGAACCAAAGAGTGAGGTCACATCCCGGCACAGCGCACGTGGTCTCTTCTCGCGTTTACAGTTAACTGACCTGCTCGATGTCTGTTGTCGGCCCACAGTGGTGCTGGCAGACGGTCCATCTGGCCCGCTGGCGGAGGTGGAGCCTGTGGGTCAACACCATGTGACAGAACTGTTTGGACGGCGACTGACTGCTCTGCAGCACAACACCTTTCTGCCTAAAGATGCTCCACGACCTTTTGACCTTTGAGTCTGCTGCAGCCAGGACTTCTTCGTTTCCATGTGGTTCCTTGTCAGTTGACAGCCTGATGATCTTGCGGCCTGGTTGGAGCTGGTCTGAGCTCTCTGAGAGACCGAAGCGCTCTTTGTGTTTTGGCAGTTCCTCGGTTGTCCGTGTTTCTGCTCGTGGACAATCATGGCGTCTGTCTGTGGTGGAACCGTCCTCTCTGTTTTCTGGCAGATGTTGGGACACTGTGTGACAGCGCCGCCCGCTGGCTGAGGTCAGGATGCCATCTTTGACTGATGGCAGAGTTTGGGTTGACAGGCATTTAGTGTCAGTTCTGTGTGGAAACCAATGCTGAGCTGATCCAGAACCTGAGGACTCCTCCTGGTCTTGGACCTGTTCTTCAGTCTCCTGGACAATGGCTTGAAGACATAAGACAATTTTTACAAGATTACACTTTTAGAAGATATAAAAGTCAGATGTATGTGGGTGTGTAGATACGTATGTCTACTTTGATTACAGAATTTACAACTGACGGATGGGATCATGAATTTTTCTGAAATGTAAAATAATGTTTGTGGAAAAAGCGGAAGAACTCCAGATTTGATTTAGTATGAACTGAGTTCTGGACGGAAACGATGACATCATCTAGTGTCACTTTTCTGAACTGACCGGTGGTGATGATGGGAGGCGGTCGGGCAGGTCTGATGGGTAGGTGGCGGTCTGCAGTACTGGGGGACCAGGGGGTGAAGACTGAAGGAGGCCGACAGGGGAAGGGTTCCAGGAGCTTCTCTGTGGTCTCTAACAGAGCCCTGAGCCCATCAGCAGATCCAGGCTGGTAGTGAAGAAACACATCCTCCATGCAGCTGGATCAGCGCCCTGATGGCTCCGCCCTCCTCATCTTCACAATGATGTGACTTTACGGAGGAGGGACAATGGGAAGACGGCAGGAGCCTGTAGGCGTTCACAGTGAGGATCAGATCGTGCAGATCATCTCAGCAAAGTGAAGCAAACGCTACGAAACACTAAATCAAAGCTCGTTTCATGTCATGGTTTCACATGAACCGTGAGGTCTTCAAATGTCACACATCATCAACACTTCAGAACATCTGACACCATCTGGGGAGACGTACAACTGAAAACAGAAACATCTGAGAGAACATCTACAACAACTTCAGTCAAAAGCAACTGGACTTCCTCTTCATGATGCTCCAAAGTGACTTTTTCCATCTGAATAAGAACCTCAAATATAAGATTACACAGGCTTCACTCAGGCACCGGCGTACTGGATCACCTCCACAGAGACCTGGTACCAAAGACATCTAGTCGTCACCTTAGGTCACTGGTTAGCGTCTTAAGTCTCACAACCATACAGCAAGACACGAAGCACCATGACCCGAAACACTTGGACCTTCTGTCTCCTTGTAAAGGTATTGGCATCACCAAAGAACTCCGTCCAGTGACCTGATGACTCCATAAGATCTTCCCAGGCATCTCTGGATATCGAAGGCTGAGGACCCAGAGACATGTATGTCACTGCTGAGATCAGTGAACTCTCCACAAGATCAACATTTTCACCACATACAGATAGACTTCTGATGGCTGAGTCCAGGAACTCAATAAAACCCTGAATCTTAGTCTTGATCCAGGACAATCTCAAACCCAGACACTCCGATTCCTCACCGAGTTTCTCAAGTGCTGTAGTGTCCAATGATTCTGCAAAGATCACAGCTTTCTTTATGAAGGCAGGGTCAGTAAACCTTTCCTCACTAACAAAAGCATCCAAGTCACTGGTTTCCATGACCCCACCCAACACCAAGTCCATGCAAGCACTGAACAGCGAAGGAGCCAGAACACATCTCTGAGGAACACCAATTTTCAATGGGAAAAACTCTCTGTCTCCACTCCGCAAAGCAGTCACAGTATCTGTGTACAGGCTGGTTATGATGTCCAGGAGCTTCTTGAGGGTCCCACAAATTCTCAGGATATTCCAGAGAGCAGTCTGATTAACTGAATCAAACGCTTTGCGAAAACCAAAATAAGTCGCTGTAATTTCTCCTGGTTCCTTATATACTGCCAAGAACCAAATCGATATATTCCTCATTTTGAATTTAATTAAAGTCATGTTGAAAATCGGGCCTGGGTCTCCACAGACGGACTCCATCTTGTGAAAAGACCACAAAGATGGCTCGCAAAACACTCTTATACAATATGGGCGTTACAGTGGGTGAATTTTACTGGCTCATCTACAACTTGCACATGCATGATGAAAATGAAACTTAACTTACGTTTAAACTTTAAACCAGATTTCAAGTATTTCTAAACAAATCACAAAAGCAAATACTTGATCACTAACATAAAATAAGGAATTAGCAAAGATATTATCTAACACCACTAAGAAGCACTGTTGATATTCACACTTATGCTCTATAAGTACTTGCAGGGCGAGAATGCGGTCAACTGTTTATTTCTTGAAACAGTTTTAACCAGACTGTTCTGGTTGCTGAACAGCAAGTAGCTGGCCCTGAACCCTATCTTTGTAAGAACCTTCCCGAGCACAGAGAGCAGTGTGATACCCCAATAGATGTTATATTCCATGCGATCACCCTTTCCTTTCCAGACAGGGACAACAAGTCCTTTCTTCTATTCTACAGGGATGATACATGTCACCCTGATTGAAACAAAGATTGTTTGCAATACCAGAACAACATCTCTACCCACCTGGAGGAGCTCAATTGGCTCCAATGCCGCAGATCCCCGGAGCGTTCCCTGTCCTCCTCTGTTTCACACCTTTTGCAGTCTCACCAAGATGTGGTGGTTCACAATTTCCTGGAGAACCAGCTCTAAGAACCATAGTACCAAAAATGTCTGACATCCAACCAGAAGGATCGGGCCAACGTGACCATACAGCAGAAGCATCTATCAACCACCTTCTACCTAGTGGGACAAGGTGCTTCGATTCCTCTGTGAGCAGGTCGAGGGTCACCTCAACACCTGTTTGTCCATTCTCTGGGCCATCAACCTGAGCACTAGGACTCCTCTGGATGATCTTAAACACCTCCTCCTGTGTTAGGAAGCAACTGTCAGGGTCTGGTGGCAGAAGAACTCCCACAGCCTGTTCGGATCACGCAAATTCCCGATAAACAGTCTGATCTTGAAGTCTGACCCGATTTAATCTCGCCTGCGAGACGGCAACTGAAACCAGAGGGAAGCCTCAGGTCTGTGGACCCTACAGTTCCGCCAGTTAGCAGAAACACAAAATAAACTTCATGGTTAGATTTAAATTAAACATCCACATTGACTTTGTGCTTCAGAACGTCCCAAAGTTACATTAACGTTTTTTTAAAGAATCAAACATACGTAATGTATGGAGAATAGAGTTAAAAGTGAAGCTATAACTGAAAATAAAACAGCGGTTGTACTATAAAACACGAACCTTTAGAGTAGAGCTCAACACGATGACAAACCAGTTAGCATAAAGAGCTAACAAGCTACGGAAATGCTTCGTCTGTTGCCAGATCCGCCGTCAAAAACAAGCAACCTAACATCTGTGGGACCGTCTCCGTGAGCATCTATTCCACGCTTGTAGACAGTGGACCTGGTAACCTCCTTTTAAAACTGTTTCGGCGTTAAATAGATTCGATTGTCAACAGATTTGGGGTTTCGGAGAACTCTGGGACAGAAATCATTTTCATAATTGTGTTAAAACTTGCTTCCATTATTTTATATAAAATCAATGATCTACTTGAAAAACATTACGGGGAAAAAAAACTTCCTCAAAAAATAATTGACTTTAAACTGAAAAATTAAAAGATAACCAGAATAAAAGAGCAGAGCAGCAGGTGGAATAGGGGTTCACACTGTTGCCTCTCAGCAAGGACGTCGTGGGTTCGAGATCAACACCGCGGTTAGACCTCTTCAAATTAGACCTTTTCATCAAACTTCTGCAAACTGATATTATTCCCATTCTCCAAGGTCTAACTTAACTAAATATACCAGTTACTTTGATCTTGGACGTTGGTTATGCCTGCCTCAAGAGCCATGCAGTTTTTTCAAAAACGCTGCAAAATTCGGGATATTATGTCCTTGTTTTCTTTGTAGCTTCCCAGAGGTTAATGCTATAGCATTGAAAGTGGTACCAAATGAAAGTTAATAAAATTGCCTTGCATATGGTGTCAAACACATTAACACCTGTGTAAATTTTAATGCACAAACATACATATTTTTGATGCATGGAAAGGATGACATATGATCCATAACTTTATCTCAAAAATGTTAATAGTCTATACAGCTTTACTAAAGCTGTATGCTGCCAAGCTCAGTGAACGTCACATGACAAGTTTGACAAGTAAAAAGCCAAATTATCACCAAGTAAACAAAATCATAAATTTCACTGGAAGTAATGAGTGAAATATTTAGTTACAATGAGCCAAATGAAACTGAATATATTAGCACTGCTATTAAAACAAAACATGCATTTTAATATTTTGCATTAACCTCCAGGAAACAATTATACACCGAACAAAAATATAAATCCAACACTTTTGTTTTTGCTCTCATTTTTCATGAGCTCTATAGTCTATAGAGCTTTACTAAAGCTGTATATAGAGCAACATTTTTGAGATAGTTATGTATCATGTCATCCTTTCCAAGCATCAAAAATATGTTTGTGCATTAAAATTAGTTAAAATTTACACAGGTGTTCATGTGTTTGACACCATATGCAAGGCAATTTTATTAGCTTTCATTTGGTACCACTTTCAATGCTATAGCATTAACCTCTGGGAAGCTACAAAGAAAACAAGGACATAATATCCCGAATTTTGCAGCGTTTTTGAAAAAACTGCATGGCTCTTGAGGCAGGCATAACCAACGTCCAAGATCAAAGTAACTGGTATATTTAGTTAAGTTAGACCTTGGAGAATGGGAATATCAGTTTGCATAAATTTGATGAAAAAGGCCTAATTTGAAGAGGACTAACCGCGGTGCACCGAACGCTTCACATAAAGACACCTTGTGCTGCTCTGACACCAGTCTGAGGTAGACAACTGGTTTACTGGAGCCTGGAAGTTTGCTCTCAACTGGTTTTGTCCAGAGCAGGTGGAGCTGTCAGTGAGAGATGGATCATATATAGAATGTATAGTAATAGAAATATACTAACAAACACTTTACATTATAAAACTCAACACAGTCGTACCTCCACACAACCCCAGAAAGTACTTAGTGCGCAGTCGAGGCAGAGGCTTCTTCCTTTTCTCTCCGTCTCTGAAGTGACTTGAAACAAGCTGGTCAGTTTTTTTTATTTCCAAAGCCTCAATCAAGGCCACTACTAACAACATAACCACAAACCTGACAGGAAGTAAGTCACTTCCCACAGAAATAAAAGCATCCTTCTTAAGGTCACATTACCCATTTATTTATAATTAGCTGTGCAGCAGCCTGTTCATTGTTTTAAAACATGTTTAATACTGTCATTATTTTAAAACCGTTCACATTAAATGTGACTAAAATCTCTATATGGTACTTTGTTTTTTAAAGCTAAAATTTACACAGAGCATCAACCAGCATAAAATGTCACAAAAATGATTCTGTGCCAATTGAGAAAACAGAAATCCTGGCGAACTGTAGCCATTAAGAGCATTTATTTATTTTTGGGTGGCTTTAAAATGTTTTAAGAGTGCTAAACATTTCCTTTCTAAGCAGGTCCTTGGTGTGTTCAGATGGCTGTAAAACAAAGGAGAAATGAGAGTAAGTTGGTCAATAAGACATTTTATTATACGTCTGTCGTCTTTATTCAAATTCTTACAGTAATATATTTGCCGAGATGACAGCTAAACCTGTCGGCTGCTCTACTTGAAGCAGACACCAGTTTCTTTTTTTAAAATCATCTTGCAACAGAAACAAAAAGCACATATGCTGTGAAATGTGACGTGATAAGTGATGTCAGGTAGGTCGTTACTCAAAAGAAAATAAAAAGTGAGTCATGTATGACGCAAAAGGATCAGAATATGGCACATTTGGTCCACGTCTGTAGTTTTATTATCTTAGAAACGTTTCCTTCCCCCCACCATCTTCAGAAACACAGCATGAGTGAGCGCTTTCCGCCTGTAGAGGGGGCTGTTCTACCTTTTCTCAATTAAAATCGGTTTATCAGCCAATCGTTTAGTTTTATTCTCCCTGGTACTGAATCTCTTACGATCTTTCCATCCAAACGAAGGGTGAAGGGAAAGTGGGTGGAGCTTCCTTGATGACTGACAGAGATGACTTTGGATATTCACAGGAAGTAGTCAGGTGTACGTCTGGTCACATGAGGCTCCCCACGGCGGGGGGCGGGGTCAAACTGAAGGCTGTGAAGTCAGAAAGAACAACTTAGTGACATAAAAAAGAAAAAAGTTTTAAAGAATATTAAGATTTTCTCAAATGTGGGTTTACATGCATTTGAAGCTCTAACAGTTCTGGATTACACTCCAACAGAATAACATGCATCCTTTCACAATAAAAGCAGACATAACAGTAAATGTGTTTTTGAAACCATCATGCTGGAACTGGAATCATGTCGTTAAGACATTTTAGCATCAACTTGCTTTCACTGGAGTCGCTACACTCTACACTCTTTAGATTTCACTGAGAATTACAATCCAAATGTGTGAACAAAAGACTGAAACATGGGAGTTTTAACTGAAACTTTGAAGTTCCTGTGGACTTACAAAGAGTATTTTAGGGTGTCGTCTAGTTCCATGATGGCTGCCTGGTTTCCACAGCGGTAGCAGTAGTTTGGAGCACTAAAAATGGTCACCACATTCTTATCATGGCCCCAGTTATAGCCCTAAAACAAAAAAACACAGGCATCACAAAACTGAAGAGGTTTATCCACCCTGATGACAGAAGACAACAGCATTCCCACTAACACACAAAAAGGGCTGTTAGAAGTGCACTCTGGGGCAGAAAACATGACAAATAAAATACCACTTCACACACTCAAAAATCCAGCTGTTGCTATGGAGACACTAGTATTTTTGGCTTATTAAAACCCACTTGTGTGGGTTTGAATTATGTTTAAAAAAAAAAATCTCAAGTTGAATATTTCAAAGAGATGATACTAAAATGTGCAGTTTCCACTCCTTCAGGCTGCTGAGGTGATGATCATCATGATCACCTCCAGAGGAGTGAATGCGGTGTGGCTTCTTGGAGGATTAACTGTATGGTCAGATTAGCTAGAAGCCACAGCAGCAAAGTGACAACTTGTTGTTCATTTTCCTTCAGAGTGGATGTTTTGCAGCGGTAAGAGACAAACTGTTGCTCTGCCGACAGCTAGGCGGGGTCAAAATAGACCTAAAGTCTATTTTTTGCAAACGCCGAGCAAAACAAACAGCAAGTGAACAAGCAGCTTGACATAGGCTGGCTGCTCACCTGAACAAAATAAACCAAGATGGTGGAAGACACTCTGAAAGAGCCAATTTTTGTATAAATCTAAGATGTTTCTCATATATTTTATAAAAGCAAGAAATAAAAACAGTTCTGAATCTAACAATGCCATTTTTGTAACCAGATAACCCCTCTGAAGACATCTTATGGAGGCGTGCATGTCCCGGGAACGCCCATCAAGTGTCACCGTTATTTGTAGGTAATGCAACCGCAGAGTGATTAAAAAAAGGGGGCATCATTTTGCCATAGCTGGCAACCAGCCACTACATTCTAACATCATTTGAATAATGTGAAATTAAATGTGTGTGTGTGACAGTGTGTGTGAGAGACAGCGAGAGAGCTCCCATTCACGCGAAACAATTCTATCGCTGTCACCGGGGGCGGAGCCTTACCTCCATGACCAGCTGATGGGCACGAGACACCAAAGTGAGACCGTTGGCATGGTTGAAGGTTTCAGAGATATCCTGTCCAAAGGTGTAACCAGCACCCCGAGGAGAAATACCCCACCCGCCACGGTCATCAGGATCAGACCACAGCAGGTCGCACATTGGACCCTAAGAGAGGCGTGAGAGGGGGAGACACGTGCACCGCATCTATCATATTAGCATTTATTTATATCACTGTGTGAAACATTTTTTTTTAATGGTGCAAATGTTGTAGAGAGCTGCACCAAACATCTTTGGCCACCATTGCACTCCAGCATTTAGACAGGACTCAGACTGCCACGTTACCTCATGTGGGACTTCCTGCAGGCGGTCCAATGCTCGTATGTGATCCAGAGTGTCTATGGAGGGAGATAGACCTCCGTGCAGACAGAAGATCTGACACACAGAACAAACATCATCAGGAAAAATTCACTGCAGGTTTGGAACTTTTGGGATTTGTGTCCAATTATCACTTCTAAAGGTTCATTTTATAAAAGCATAAAGTGCTTTTTTCCTCATGTGCACATTTCTCAAAGTGACTCTCCCACCACACTGCATCACCTGAAAATATTTAAAAACTTTTACTGTGATAAAAACAGAAGGACGGCGGCTCCTCTCACCTGTCCGTCGACCAGCGCGGTCAGCGGCAGATAGTCGAATAGGTCTGTGAAGTACTTCCACACATTGGCGTTCCCATACTTCCTCAGGCACTCGTCATAGAAACCATAGACCTGCGTGATCTGCCGTGATTCATGGTTTCCTCGCAGGATCGTGATTCGCTCCTGGAAACGAACCTGGACCACAAAGTACCCAATCACAAAGCTAGTAATCCAGCATGTGCACCTGGCACAGACAGCAATATTAGAAGACAAGGACATGAATGCAGGTCAGTGTGAGTAACAACCCCCAGCCCACCCCTGAAGAGATGCACACAATGCATTAGATATTCTCTGAAGTTGTGAACAATCAGTTGGATCTTCAAGCTTCACACTCCATCAAAACCATGTGAAAATTTGAATTATTTTACATTTTAGTCTTTCAGTAACATTGCTTAAGATTAAATTCAATATAAACTTATTTCTGAATAATTCGAAATTTACTGAAAATCTGCTTTTGACTGTTTTGTCAAAAACTTTGTGTACCAGAGGAACTCATTAACCTGCACACAGGTAATTTAAAAATAACAGAGACAAACAACATCTTTATCAAGTCAATTTCACTCTTCAGGTTGATTCAGCTGCTTTAATAAGTCAATAACTATCATTGTCGTAAAGCACGTAAAGGAAAACTTCAGACTCAAACGTTAATATTGGCCCATGTCCAGGGCGTTACCTTTAACGTGACGAGCAGTGTGACCGTCTCCACGGAGTAGTAGCCTCTGTCCACATAGTCTCCCATAAACAGGTAGTTGGTGTCTGGCGACTTCCCCCCGATCTTAAACAGCTCCATCAAATCGTGAAACTGACCGTGGACGTCGCCACACACAGTCACCGGACATCGCACCTAAGAAAACATGTAATAACAGCACGGGCTCATTTCCAAACCACTAATCATCCTATGAACTTCAACTGTATGATAAAGTAGATATTTTCTGTTTTGGATGGTTTTACAAATTGTGGCCAGCACCCAGTATTTACAGCGCATCCACTAAGTATTCACAGCACTTCACTTTTTCACATTTTGTTATGTTACAGCCTTATTCCAAAATGGCTGAAATTCATTAAGTTCCTCAAAATTCTATACACACAATACCCCATAATGACAATGTGAAAAAGGTTAGAGTTTTGCAAATTTATTAAAAATAAAATAACTAAGAAATCACATATACATAAGTATTCACAGATAATTTTGGATCCTACATTGTCCTTTGACCTCCAAATTAGAAATATTACGAGGACTGGTTCCTTCCACCTGCAAAACATAGTGACCTGTCTATGGCTGATGCTGAGACCCTGATTCATGCGTTTGTCTCTTCTAGATTGGACTACTGCAATGTTCTATTTTCTGGTTTACTGCAGTCCAGCATTAGGGGTCTCCAATAAGCGAAGTGTGCATCCCAGGCCGTGCGGTGCATTATGGGCAGGCTAAAGTTTTCAGCTACCAACCAAGCTATGCCGGCAGAAAGCATCGAAGAGTGCTGTGATTTGGATCATTTCAACCGCTGGAAAGTTGACGATTTAAAGCGTTTTTGTAAGCTCCGCGGATTGCCTGTTACAACCAGGACTACGTACGGTAGTGGACAAATGGAAAGAAGAGCTGGTTGCGCTTGCATGTGCTGCATCTGTACAGAAAGTACCGTTAGTGCCGACAAAGGAGGAAGAGAGCGCTGCTGTCGAAAATGACCAGTGCTTGTTGATAGTTGGAGAAAAACAAATTTCTGACCCCTTGATGGTTAGACAAAGTCCAGAGACTGAAACTGTGGATATTGCAGAATATTTGCTAAGCAGGGATGAGAAATAGCGACTCCGCCGGCTTCATAATGACGACAATGACGGTGAGTCTCACATATAACTTCTTTGGTGTCACGTTTGTTTTGATAAGTTGACAGACATACAATGATATGTGCATGCATGCAGTTTGTTTATAGAACATGTCAATTTTACAATATTACGTGCCACGTCATTCATGGCGCGACATTACAGTCATACACCGATGCACGAAAACGGCGGCACGGTTTCAGGATATTGACAAAATAAATGTGTGCAAAAAACTTACAATTTTAGTCCGGCTTTTACGTCCATCTGGATCTTTCTTTTTGGTGGCAAAATGAACGGAGGTTTATGACCACATTTCTTATTCTTTACGTCTTTGTTTGGACTCGGCGGAGGTTTGCAATTGTGTGTTTTCAGCCAACTTTCAAGCCTATAAATTCCGTTTGAGTATTTGAAAACAGCACAATGCGCCCCTGTCATTATTGTATGTGTCACTTAAGGCTTAAAGCCTTTGAAACAATCCCTGTAAAACCTTTAACTTTTACAGTCCGCTAATGCTACTGTATACGAAATTCAATGGGAGCAGTGTGAGTGTGGTAGCTGGGATTTTTGCCCCCGTTTGACCCACGCATGCGCAGATGCGATGCGCACTTCGCTTATTGGTTCAAAATGGTGCTGCAAGACTTTTGACAAGAAGCAGGAAGTTTGACCACATTACACCAATTTTGGCATCCCTTCACTGGCTTCCTGTCCCTGTGAGATCAGATTTTAAGGTTCTATAACTAGCCTATAAAATTGATGACACACTGGCACCTCTCTACCTAGCTGATATAATTAAACCCTATGTACCGGCCCGGGCTTTGCCTTTAAAGGATGCAAGACTAGGGTGAACAAAAAGTCTGTGGGTCATAGAGCTTTTTCTTCCTTGTTCTGTGTAATGATCTCCCTGCGTCAATAAAACAGCCAGAATCTGTGGAGACTTTCAGACTTCAGTTCAGTCTTAAGACACACTTATTTTCTTTCGTATGGCTAGCATATTGCCATATTGTGTTACTATGTTTTTTATTAAAAAAAAATAAAAATCTTTTAATTCTTTTTATTTTGTTCCCTGAATTATTTTGTGTGAAGTGCCCTGAGGCAACTCTGTTGTGATTTGGCACTATATAAAATGAATAAATTGAAAATGAATTGAATTAATCATCAGGAAAAAAACTCTAGTTTAATCTGTGACAAGATGAGCATTAAGTCTTTGTGTTGGAGAACAGTGTGACATTCTGACAAATCTCACCTCCTGAACATTTGACTCTTTAGTCAGGATCTCCTTAGCCTGCATGAGACAGAAACAGAAGGTCAACTTAATCACCTGAAACAAACAGAACATTTAAATACTGAGCAGTGAAAATAAAGATGGGAATGAACCAAATGGGTTGTAGCTCTGCACCCTTCAGTTAAAATAGCCATTCTAACATTGAGAAAGAACAGCCAAAACAGAGACCAGAAACTCCTGGAGCCAAATCTCTGGACATTGACCTTCCAAAGCCCAGGACCATGAGACACCTCCTCTGAAGGATTTTTGGTGTGTTTGAATGAATGCAATTGTTTTCTGTAGTGTCAAGAGCAACCAAAGAGACTAAACAAGAAATCCAGCAGGTATTGCATAAACATATGGATATCTCCAACCTTCATCTTTGCACTTTGAGCATCTGCATGAAAATTCAGTAAGGTATATCTTCTGTTATACATTCCAAATATGTATGAGATGGAAAAGCCCCATCAATAAACCCATAAACTGGGTTTCTTGCACTTTGCAGGTTAGAAAGTGTTATTGAATAAAGGACTGCAGCGCATATCTGCTAATGGGGAAAAGAGACAAAGTCATGTTATGCAATAATGTGCTGAATGACTTCAGAATGTTGTAAGTGAACTGGGACTATTATGATTATTGCACTCCAGAATCTGACCACCATTTCTGGAAGGACACTGATGATAGGATGGGGATCCAAGCTCAATATCTCAGTAGGTATGTGATACAAAAAAAATTAAAGTTAAAGGAATTGTAACAGAAATGGTGTGGTTGGAAAGAGCCTATAGACCTTAAAATGGTGTTTAAACATTTGTTTTATGTCACATATGAAGAAAGGTATGAGCATTTGAAGGTAGGAAGATCTTGGTAATTTTCATCTCTATGCTTAAGGGAAAAGAGGTGACCGGTGTCTCATTGTTTACGTTTCAAAATGATGGTACTCCGTCAAACCTAATTATTATCTCATTTAAATGTGTGATTTGCAACAATCCGCCATATAAACACTGTTTTCTGACAGTAGTTTCCAAACTAAAATAGATAAATAAATAAAAAATAATAAAAAAAAGACACAGCTATTTCATCATGTCCGCCGTCTTGACATCAGTGCTGCAGATCATAAAAATATGCACATGAACGCTGCGATCACCACCAAACTTCACAGCAAAGTACATAATCACATGAATTACATGTTCTATATTATTTGAAAACTGATCTAACTCACCATAACAAGCGAATGTTTGACGCAATCTTCCAATTCCATTTTTCACGGAATTTCCTAACTTCTCCTCAGCACAGGAATACCGTTTGAAAACGAGGTTGCAGGGGGAGATTTCATCTACACCATAAAATAGGGAGATTGCTGATTGTCAAAAAAATAAACACATTCCTCGAAGCATGAACTCAGAACTACTGCCCGGAAAGTCTCGCAAGCCAGAAGCAGGTGATACGTCCAATACAGCGGATGCCATATTTAGGTCATACGTGCGTGCCTAGTTTCAGCTGGTAAGCAACTGCACAATTGATTATCACACATGGTTTAGGATTACAGAGATAGATAGAAGAACTAAAGAGCAGACTCCCCATTAAGGAAGGGCCATATTGTACAGTTATTGATATAAAAGGGACCTCAACACTTGCAGGAATTTACCCCGTGCACTGATGCACAATTTGTCGTGCCAATGCGACCCACTTTGTCCTGCTGGACGCCGTGTTACATAAAATAATTATTTCATACCGGAAGACGCATTTGCTCTCAAAACGGCTGATGAAACTATTCTCTCATTGCTCCTGGAATCACAAAGAAATTATCTACAGCTGCAACTTTTCTCATGTGCTTCATGAGATGGAGAACTGATTTGGAATCGTCTCAAAGGTATTCATTTATAATATTTACATTATAATGGCTTGGTAAAACAGTTGCATTTTCAATCCTTCTTACGAGTTGGATAATATATCTGTAAAATTGTGTTTACTGTGGATTTAACATCTTGTTATAAAATCGGTCAGATGCGCTGCGGCACTGAGACACACTGACTCGCAGTGACACAGTGTTTTCGAATAGATTGAGCAATGTTCACATCTAGTTCACAAAATTAATGCGTGCCACAAATTTTTAACATTTCAAAATTTTCTTTGCACACGGCCGTGCATAGTTTATAACCAGTTTACTCTGTGGCACCGCAGATTTTGTGCTAGAACGGGGGTCAAACTGTGCAAGTGTCAAGGTGACTTTAGTCCCTTCAGCTTCTTCCCTTTTTCCCCTCAAGTCGTCACAGCAGATTTGAGGTGGATATGCATGTTGATTTGGCACAGGTTTTACACCGGATGTCCTTCCTAACGCAACTCCACATTAATGGAGAATGGACAGGTTCCTGAACCAGGAATTCCGCTCTGGAAACCAGCGCACTTTGTCCACCATCCTGTAGTGCAAATATAAATAAACACACAATCCAAGATAACATGATCAACGCTCGAGTCACTGCATAGTGTCAACGTCATTTGATGTGCCATTAATGTTTGACGGGCTTCAGGCCAATCTAAACCTTTCAAAGGTTTTCAAATGCAGTTATGTAGTATTCATCTACTTCCTGGAATTGGTCCTATGAATACAGCACAACACTTAAACCTAAATTGTCGGATAACAGAAAGACGCCAGTAGCGCGCACAGAAATTCATCTGATCTGAAAAACGATCAGAATTTTGTATCTTATGTGACAGAAAATAACCTCGGAAGAAGAGCCAGAAAAAAACTCCAATACAGTAATTAGTCGGATCCACTGTGGTGTTGTAGGCCAGTAATAAATGCGTTGGTCAGAAAAAAAACTGGGAACCTCTTACCTTCTCACAGAGTGTCCGGACCTGGTTTTCCGTTAACTGCTTGCACTCGTTTAGCTGTTCGATCCATTGGTCTAATTCTTTAGTAAAAGATTTGTCCTCCATGACAGAGGCGGTAGCCTGCTAAGCTAGCTGCGTTAGCTACACTGGCCTGTAAGCCGCTTTTAGCCTTTAGCTCTCCAGACCCGCCAAACGGGCTGATAAATTAACGATACGACCCTAAAGCTATAGAGTCGCTTAGTCAGCTTCTGTCATGATAAAATATAACTGTGAAATTTGCGGCTTAAAACCAGCTGGTGTCGTCTAGAGGGAATAAAAAAAATCGAAAATCGCCGATACGACAGAAGACAGCGACTAGCCCTAATGCTAAAAAGAGCTAGCTGCAACAACATCCGGGCTTTTCAGCAGCAGTCACCGTCGCCTCACCAGTGACACCATGTGGATGAACTAGAAACTACAAGAGTGAGATTGGTTTGTCTCCCGAATGACCGCATGACTTCACAAAAACATATGGACATCCTGACTTCATAATGACTTTAAGACGTTTGAACATGCCTAACTAGCAAATGATTCTCTTATTAATAGTCTTGTTATATGGGCACATCTACGTTTGAGGACGACGTGGTGCTTGGCTACAACACTAGATGTCCCTGTGCAACACTAAATGCATTCACACACACACACGCACACGCACACACGCGCACACGCGCGCGCCCTGGGAGGAGCTTCTATGCATCCGGCGTACTCCCCGCATGAAATCGAGCGAACCGGTCGGTGGTGATTGTGAGTGACCATATGGCTTTGTGTGGTTTACTGTCAGAATCAAACATTGTTTTGGGGGGTCATAACAACGGGCAACTGCAATGGCGCATCTAACAGAAAACCCCGCGGATAAAGAGAGGTGAGTGTTTGTCACGGCTAACTGGTTAGCCGGGCTGAGCTAAAGTCCTCGTCAGCATCTGATGGGAAATGTATTCATTTAAAGACAACATGACGCTTGACAAAGTCACTATTCATCTGAACTTCTCCTCGAGTCATTTCACAAACCTTGAAGAGTTACTATTCAGTTCGGCATTGTTGAAATGTTATGTTTACGTTTAAATAAAAAATAAAACTACGTGTTTTTTTCCCCACAGCTAACTTGCTATGTTAGCTAAAACGCTGTGAACGCCAGTGGGGAAAAAATGTAAGTTTCAGCAGAAATTAAATGTGTGCTTAAATCTAAAACTCCTTTTAACTGATAACAAACTAATTACCTCAAAAAGTAGGTACTCTGTATTTTAGCGTGCATGTGATTTGTCAATTTTTTTTTCTTAAATAGACTTTTTGGATGCTGCTGTTGGAGTACTGGAACATTTTTCTGAAATAATTCAGAATCAGTTCATAATTAATGTTTAATATTAACATAATTCATTTTATTGTGTAAAAAGAAATATGCACAATTGTATATAGTGACACATGATAACAATAGTTCTATGTAGGCTCTCAGTTGTCCAGGTGGTTTCCATAGTAGAGAAGCTTGAATCTTCGACTGGACTGGGTTGCTTGACGCGAGGACGTTTCGCTTCAAATCGTAGAAGCTTCCTCAGCTAAAATTCTTGCTCTGGTAGTCAGACTTCTGTCTGACCCTTATCGAGAGGAACAAACAGAAGCCACAAAAGCTGGAGTTTTAAACCTAACCAGACCCCTCCTACTGAGAGGCAGACTGCTATTGGCTAGTGACTGAACAATTGCTTTAATTAGCACCTATTGTGCTCTTTTTAGCACCCTCCTAATGACAGGGTAGCTGTCCCTCCTCATGATGGGACTGATGCCTCTCCTGATGATGTGAATGACTCATTACCATGAACAAAAGACTGAAACTGCGTTGACCTCAGTACCCCATTGTAAACAGGGAACAAAACGTGTCTCAGACCCCCTCCCCGGTTAAGGCTGGGTTTCAACTGCTTCACATAGAATGCCTCCTTGACCCCTCTCTCAAACCATTTCTTCTCTCTGGCTAATATTTTAACTTCCTTGTCCTCAAACGTATGGTTAGTGTCTTTAAGGTGGAGATGAACTGCAGACTGAGGTCCACTGGCGCCCTCTCTGCGGTGCTGGTATAGCCTTTTGTGTAAAGGTTGCTTAGTCTCACCTATGTAGTGTTCGTTACAGTTTTCCTGACATCTGATAGAATACACTACATTCCTCTGTTTGTAACTAGGGATCCTGTCCTTAGGGTGAGCTAATTTCTGTCTCAAGGTGTTAACAGGTTTAAAGTAAACTGGGATTTTGTGCTGTCTGAAGATCCTCTGTAGTTTTGCCCCTACTCCTGCTAAATAAGAGAGAGACACTCTTCTTCTTGTCTCTGTCTCCTGTCTGTCTGGTCTCTTTGTTCTCTGGGACTTCTGCACTTTATCCAGGGACCATCGTGGGTACCCACATACTGTGAGGGCTTTCCGGACAAGTTGTTGTTCTTTAGCCAAGTGTTTTTCTGCGTGTGTTCAGTCGTGAATCCCCATTGAAAATGCATTAATATCCAGGAACTTGGTCAATATTTTGCCCGGTTAGGAGGCGTCATGTCACTGTCCATGAAGGGATGTTGGTGTTTAGTGGGCAGCATTGGGAGTGCAGACTCTAGCAGTCATATCTAACCTCATTGTTGGTGCCTCTGGCAGGGAATCTCAGAACGAGGCTCGTCACCCACCTGACCTGCATAAATGGCGGCAGCCGGTCGACATCAAAGCCTCTAAGACCACGACTAAAACAAGGGTTTTTTTTTAATTTTGAAACATTGAGAAAGTTGCAGGACTTGCATTGATGCTCCCTCATGGTCACAGAACTAGAATGTGACCGCTGGCCACTTCCTTTCCCAACATTTAGATTTTTATTTTATTTTATTTTTATTTTTTTTTATTATTTTTTTTTACAAAATGGAAATGATCATTTTAACAAAGTTTTCTGTAGATGTTTTATGGTCTCTAGTGTTTATTGAACTATCAAAATAATGCGTTTTTGTGTTTGTTCATGCTATAAATAATCTGTGGGTGTTTCTGTTGCCTTTAAATTCTGATCTGTTTTTTCCCCCACACATCATTACAGCTCCCAGTGACCAGGATGATTGTATTTTATTTGTTAATGTTCTCTTGATGATGTTAACCTCAGTCTGTTATAATGTGTGCTGCTGCCTTTCATGGCCAGGTCACCCTTGTAGAAGAGATCTCCATCTCAAAGGGATTTTATCTGATTAAATGAAGGTTGTTATTATTGTTCTAATATTAAATTGGTTTAAACATTTCAGAAGTTGTTTGAAAGCACCGTAAACCATCTTATTGAAACTGCAGCAGAAAAGTTGAATGTTCTCAAGTCAGAGCTTGGGACAGCTCAGGGTTTCCCTTTAGTTTACAACTTAAAAAAGTGAATTGATTTGTTGAATTAGGTTTCTCTGTCAGTTAATTAACTGCTTGTTTTGCTCGGCTGAAAACATTTAGTGTTTTTGAGGTGAAGCCTCACTTTAAGGGTTAATAGGGCAAAATAATTTCCTTTGGGATAAATAAAGTTGATCTTATTCTTAATTTTGACCCACTGTTAAGTTCTTGGGTCCCTTCCAGGTCGGCTAAGAAAGGCTTGCTGAGAGTTCTTGTTTGTTGTTGTTTTGTTTCTCTTTCAGGTTCATCTGCCTCTATCCCATGTACATCAACAGTAAGAAGACGCTGGCGGAAGGTCGAAGGATCCCCACAGAGAAGGTGACGCTCCGCACTATTACCGCACGTTCCAGCTGCAGTAAATGGCACGTTTATCTACTGACAACTAGTCCACAGAAGAAAGGCAGAATCTCATCACCATCAGAAGAAATTAGCTGCTGGGTTTTCTTGTGCCGTCATTCACACGCACACCTTTGGACAATTTCAAATTGCCAGTCCACCTAACCTGCATGTCTTTGGATGTGGAAGGAAACCCACACAAAAACGGGGGAGACTCCACATAGAAAGGCCCCAGGTGGGAATTGAACCCACAACCTTCTTACAGTGAGGCGGCAGTGCTAACCACTAAGCCACCGTGCTGCCTTCACTCACACACATTTGACACATATTTCAGTTTCGGTTCAGTTTATTTATGTCTGTGCATTATTTATATGGGGCCAAATCACAACATGAATCTCCACAAAATGCATCAGAAGGGTTGGGTTGAACCTTACCAAGCCCCTCCCCCCAACAGCACATGGGAAACGGCGGACAGGAAAAAGTCCCACAGGTGCTTTTCAGGAAGAAACCACAAGCAGATCAGACTCAGAGGGGACATTACTGCTTTTATTGTTACAGTTATTGTAATATCACTGTCATGTTTAGTGTTTGCTGTGTATTATTATTTTTTAAAGGGGGAAAAAATGAAGATTGTACTTTTGGTATCGAACTTTCCATCAGCAGATTCTCAGTGTTCAAAGGTTTCTCCTCTTCACTGTCTTACTCAAGGCAAGGACATTAAGCAGCATTTGGGGATTGAACCCAACAACCTGTTCTGCTGACTGAACTATGCTGATCCTTTGGTTATAATGGATCAGTAGTTTAGCATAAATTATCAGCTGAATTGATCGCGGGGGTATTGGGGGTATTGGCAGCAAAATTTCTTTTATATGGACTGTGGCTGGTAAATGTTAAATGGACTGCATTTATATAGCGCTTTTCCATCTGCATCAGATGCTCAAAGCACTTTACAATAATGCCTCACATTCACCCCAATGTGAAGGCGCTACCATACAAGGTGCTCACTACACACAGGGAGCAACTTGGGGATTAAAGACCTTGCCCAAGGGACCTTAGTGTTTTTCCAGTCAGGCTGGGATTTGAACCGAGGATCTTCTGGTCTCAAGCCCAACACCTTAACCACTAGACTATCACCACTCACAGGGTAATGCTAACTCTAGCCTGTGGTTAGTTGATGAGTAAAGCTAACACCATGAATGTCCCCCAACATCAACTCTTTAAACGTGTCTGAGATTTTAAGTCTCATAACGCTTTGGTGTAAAGAACACAAAGGATATATATATATATATATATATATATATATATATATATATATATATATATATATATATATATATATATATATATATATATATATATATGATGTCAGAATTCACCCAGCAGCTCACCAGCTTGTGTGTGATAGCTGTGAGAAGAAAACTGGGAGGTGGTTTGCAGAAAAGTCAAATTCTTAGTAATAATCCTCCCACTGTTAAATTTAATGAGTACATTATAAATAAAGAACAACAAAAACTGATAAGATATTTAAAGTGAAGGAAACTGAATCAAATTTCAGCAGCAGAAAATGATGAACAGAGCTCCAAAAACAGCAACTTTTACATCCATTAGCTTCCTCTTCCACACGCTGGCTTCAGAGTCATCTTCAAAGGACTGAAAGCTCTGACATCCTGCTGATATACTCAACATTGTAATCCACAGACTGAGACCGGGGCTCGGGTTTACCTATGGTACGATCCGTGACTCTTCACACATAAAACAAACAGTTTAAAAGGTTAGCGAGGAGACATGACCATCTGACCAATCGGGGCGGAGCACGTTAGCTGCTACGTGACTGTGGTGAAGGTTGAACTTATTGCACCGGCTGACGGTTTGTGTTTCCAGGGTGTGGAGAATCCCTCCTGTGCTGAGATCAGAGATGTGCTGATGGCGGCGGGGATGAACGTTTACGTCGAGGTAAGCCTCCAGAGCATTTCTAGAAGAAGGAAAAGGTCACTGATTGTATTCCTGTAGCCACGGCTAAGACGGCAGGTTGTGGTGGTAGCTCATCTTCTGTCATGTTGTCTGCAGCCACTTTGCAGGACATTTTAGACTCCAAAAGCTTCTTGTTTGTTTTCAGTAATAATTGTCTTTTGGAGCCTGAGACGTAGGAGGATGGAGACCTCTCTGAGAACATCACACTGAGTCACTGTTCCGCTGTAAACCCAGATAAAGGAGTAGCAGAAAGCTATTGTTTTGGAAAGCAGAAGGAAGCTATTGTCACATGACCATTGATTAGAAGACCTTCACTCTTACCCTGGATTAAAAATTTGTGACATGTGGGGAAGGACACGCCTGTGATGTCACCACTGAGTTTAGTTTCAGGAGGCAGGACGAAGTCGTGATACAGGAATACATTCAACAAATAGTTGTGTACACAAGACATTGAGTTTGTGGAGTTTAAAGGTGCCTTGACACTTGCACAAATTTGATCCGCGCAGTGGTACACAATCTGCCCTACCAGACTTGTAAACTGTGCGTGGTTTCATGCAAGCGCGCAAAGAAAATTTTTAAATGTTCAAAAACTGTCACACATTAATTATGTGAACTTCACATGAACATTGTGAAAACAATTCAGAAACACTGTCAGTGCGAATCACTGTGTCAGCGCATCACAGCACCGCTCATCAGGACGATTATGACGAGATGTTAAATCTGTCATAAACATAATTTTACATACTCATAAGAAGGAATTAAAATACAACGGTTTTATCAAGCTATTTCAATATAGTATTACAAGTAATTACCTTTTTAGATGGTTCCAAATACGTTCTCCATGTCATGAAGCACACGAAAGAGGAAAAAACCTGCAGCTGTAGAAAATTCCTCTGTGATTCCAGAAGCAATTAGAGGTGTATTCAGCAGCCAAACTCTGAGCGTAAATGATTGAATCCACTACAAAATAATTATTTTATATAACCAAGCGGCACACAGCGGGTCGCACTGGTATGACAATTTGCACAGTAGTGTGAGGGTTAAATGTGTGCAGGTGTCAAGGTGCCATAAGCAACAACTAAAATCATCCTGATGGGCCCATGAACCTAAGGCCGGGTTCACACGGTAAAATAATTAGGCCGACAATCTTAAGGACGCCCTGACAATCGTGATGACGCTGAAGATAATCTTATCAGTTGCTCTGTGTGGTGTGTTCAGAGTGCTCTGATCTGCTCAGAAGGACGTCAGGAGTGCTCCAATCGCAAATCGGGGATATTCAACATGTTGGATTGTCTTGGCACGATATCACAGCATGTGTTGCGTCCTTCGACCACAAACAAGCACGCAGCCAATCAGAAAGCGAGGTGACGGTGACGGACACATGGAGCAGAAAATAAAATCAAAACAGCTCTTCTGACTTACCAAAAAGTCCGGTGGTCGCGCTGTCTCCACTCCTTTAAAGAACACCTTTTCTTCTTCTTTTTGTATCATTTTTTTCCCCTCTACTTTAAATAGTCCACAAAGTATCTGTTTGTTTTCTCCAAAGTCACGTTTAATATCGAGAGATTTTGCGAGATTTCCTGTCTGAGCTGGGAATGTTCGTGTGTGAAATCTGTTCGTGTGTGGTGTTGTTGTCCTCACCGTGTGGCTGAACACCACACACTGTTAGATCTATGAATTTTTTTTTTTTTTATCTTCACATGTGTGGTCTCTCAGGTTTTGGAAACCTAAAGATCATTTTAAAATCCTGTCGTGTGAACCAGGCTTAAGATCAAACCCCAGCTGTGGGTAAGTTGATGTGTAGTATTTTCTGAGATCGACTTTGGCCTTCTTTGGGTAGAAGAGGAGATGGTTCAGCTCACCAGAACACCAAAGGATAGTCTCAGTCCCAATTCAGAAGCTGCAGCCATCTAAGGCTGCATTCCTACATGTGGTGCAACCAGACTGGCTCCTTGGAATGTGGATGGCAAATGCAGCCTTCTTTCCCCTGAAAATGAAGGGCAGAGGGGATGTGTCCTTCATGGTTCAAACAATCCCAAGAGTCACTGGCTTGTTAATGTAAAAAACAAAACGAAAGCACAGTGTCGGACTGTGGATGTACGTGAATAAGTATTGAAAAATGAGTAAACAACAGGTTACCCCCAGTATGCTAGCTTGTTGTGTGCAGCTCTGTCAAGGTTGCCAGGTGACGGGTAAGGGCAGGATTAGCTAATGTGACAATAGCAAAATGCTATGTGGGCTCTATCATCTCTTTCAGAAGGGTTGGTTCCACCTCTGCGGTCTCTGTAGGATGCAGCCTCTGACCTGGGATATAGCCATGATCCTAAGGTTGTAGCACCGCCTACTGGATTAGTTTTGGAGTGATGGCTGGAAGACTCTTCTCTTGAATATCATGTTTGGGGACCTGGTTAATTTCAAAGGTCCACATGGAGCTTCACCTGTTCTTGAGAAATGTGCTGATTCCTCACTGTATCCTAACACACCTGCCACGCGCTCTGCGCTGGATGCTGCGATTATAAAATTATTTCGTGTTGGATTAATCATTTTCTCTGCAAGTTGTCTGTTGAAAACGGGTCTGATTGCTTCCTGAATCACAGAGGACCACTCCAGCAGTGCAGTTCGCATGCACATGCTGAATGAGCTGGAGAAAGCATTTGGAGCCGTCGAAAAAGGTCATCATTTGTCATGTTTACATTGTCATGGCTTGGTAAAACGGCTGCATGTTCTTTCCTTATTGTCTGCAGCTGTAAAAGTGTTTATAAATAAATTTTAATATCTCGTTATAATCGTTGATACGAGCTGTGCTCTGATGCTTGCTCTGTTCACTTCTTTACTCTACTTGACGAGCTGCATGTTGTGTTGGCGAGCAGATTGCGCTATGTAGCATGACATTTATGCGTGAAGGATTTTTTTTTTTTTTTTTCTTACATTTCAAAATTGTCTTTGCGCAAGTGCACGCACCGACGCCCTTCTCGCGCTCAGTCTGCACCCGAAAAAGAAGAGTTTACTCTCCTGCATGACACAGGGCGTACAAGTGCGTGAATTAGTCATGCAAGTGTCAGTGGGCCTTAAGTGTGTATCACAGGCCGTGATCACACTTCGCCGTGCATTAAGGCCGATCAACAGCATGCGGTGCGCTCTGTGTCCGCTTGGTTCAGATTTCAGATCCCAGTACGCTGACATCACTGACGTGGGCACAAAGTCCTCTGCAGCTTTTAAAGGCGAGTGACACACAGTCTCACACACACAGTCTGTGGTCGCCGTGTGAAATACTGACCTCAACACTTTAAGAGCTGAATGACTCAAATCTTTTTCTCAGCGGTGTTGGTTTACAGTGTTAACAGAGATCTCAGAGTTTACAGGAACTGGACTTTGTTGTTCTGAGGCTATTTGACACTTTGTCCAAGTGTTTTGGAAAACTTTGATGTGAAAACATGAACTCTAGGCTTGAGTTTGTCAGATGAAAGACTCGAGTGTGCAGCAGCCAGCCAGTGGGGAGGGATAATGATTTTGTTTTTTATTATTAATTAATTAATTAATTTTTGCCATGCTACTGCAGAGAAAATGATCATTGGTTGAATTCTTGTATTTCACAGGAGCTGATTTTTGGACTGGGGAGGACATCAGAAATGCAGATATGTTTGGTAGATTTTCTTGTGTAAATATTTGTGTTGTCTCCGTGTTTCAGAACAAAATGCATCCTAGAGAGTGGAACAGGGACGTGCAGTTCAGAGGTCGTGTCAGGATTCAGCTGAAGCAGGCCGACGGCAGCCTGTATCAGGAGAGGTTCACATCCCGTAAGTCAGTCCACCACACTCACATATGTGGTTCGACATTTCAATCTCAGCCAGTCAACTTCACCCAGGGCTCTCTCTCTCTCTCTCTATCTCTCTCTATATATATATATATGAGGTCTGTTAGAAAAGTATCGGACCTTTTTATTTTTTCAAAAACCTGATGGATTTGAATCACGTGTGCTTGCATGAGCCAACCTTGAACCTTCGTGCTCATGCGTGAACTTTTTCACACCTGTCGATTGCATCATTTTCTGGTAAGCAGCCTTTGTTTGGGACGTGTGCAGTGCACTTGGCGGATTTTCATTTCAAGGAAAAACACGGAACAACTGGAGCAGCGCCGCATCAAATTTTTCCAGAAACTGGGCAACAGCCAGGTGGAAACCATTCAGAAGATTCAGACAGCTTTCGGTGACGATCCTATGGGCATCACACAAATTAAGGAGCGGTACAACCGGTTTAAAGATGTCCGCACAACGGTGGAGAGTGCGCCGCGCTCCGGGCAGCCATCGGCATGCTGAAATGACCAGATCATTTCCAAAGTGAACGCTGTGGTGATGCGGGATCGTCGTGTGACTTTCTGAGAAATTGCGGTTGAGGTGGACATCAGCACTTTTTTGGCACATTCCACTGTGACAGAAGATTTGGCCATGAAAAGAGTTGCAGCGAAATTCATGCTGAAGCTGCTGACGGCGCAGCAAAAGCACCTTCATGTTGAAGTCTCACAGGACATGCTGTGACATGCCCACCTCTTCCACAATTTCTCGGATAGTCACACAACTGAAAAGTCATGGAAAACCGTCTGAATCATCCGAATGGTTTCCATATATATATACAAGAATCAGGAAAAAAAAATTGTGGCAGTCAGTACGGTTACTTTTTAGACCAAGCAGAGGGAAAAAAATATGGAATCATGAAAAACAAAAGAACGCTCCAACACATCACTAGTATTTTGTTGCACCACCTCTGGCTTTTATAACAGCTTGCAGTCTCTGAGGCATGGACTTAATGAGTGACAAACAGTACTCTTCATCAATCTGGCTCCAACTTTCTCTGATTGCTGTTGCCAGATCAGCTTTGCAGGTTGGAGCCTTGTCATGGACCATTTTCTTCAACTTCCACCAAAGATTTTCAATTGGATTAAGATCCAGACTATTTGCAGGCCATGACATTGACCCTATGTGTCTTTTTGCAAGGAATGTTTTCACAGTTTTTGCTCTATGGCAAGATGCATTATCATCTTGAGAAATGATTTCATCATCCCCAAACATCCTTTCAATTGATGGGATAAGTGTCCAAAATATCAATGTAAACTTGTGCATTTATTGATGATGTAATGACAGCCATCTCCCCAGTGCCTTTACCTGACATGCAGCCCCATATCATCAATGACTGTGGAAATTTACATGTTCTCTTCAGGCAGTCATCTTTATAAATCTCACTTGAACGGCACCAAATAAAAGTTCCAGCATCATCACCTTGCCCAATGCAGATTCGAGATTCATCACTGAATATGACTTTCATCCAGTCATCCACAGTCCATGATTGCTTTTCCTTAGCCCATTGTAACCAAACCCACACCGTTTGCAACATTGCGTGATGATTTACCCTCTTTTAAGAGTTTGATAATCCTCTCCTTTGTTTCAATTGACATCTCTCGTGTTGGAGCCATGATTCATGTCAGTCCACTTGGTGCAACAGCTCTCCAAGGTGTGATCACTCCTTTTTAGATGCAGACTAACGAGCAGATCTGATTTGATGCAGGTGTTAGTTTTGGGGATGAAAATTTACAGGGTGATTCCATAATTTATTCATCAGAATTGAGTGAGTCCATATTTTTTTTTTTTTTCCCCTCTGCTTGGTCTAAAAAAAGTAACCGTTACTGACTGCCACAATTTTTTTTCTTGATTTCTTATAGTGTTTCTTAAAGCCAGAAAGTTGCCATTTGAAATGACTTTAGTTTTGTGTCATGTCTGTGATCTGCTTTTTTTTTTTCTACAAAATTAAACAACTGAATGAACATCCTCCGAGGCCGGTGATTCCATAATTTTTGCCAGGGGGTGGGTGGGTGTGTGTGTGTGTATATATACACACACACACACAAAACACTCAGTTCAAATGCTTCCCAAAGTAACAAAGTGAGTAAAAACAGGATACATATATTGAAGTTGCAGTTTATTGATCATCACAGGTTGTGAGCAATTGACTGACTTCAGAATTTAAAGTATTCCAGGCCCCGCCCCCTGTGATCGCAGTGCTTCATCAGGCTCATGAAGCTGCACCAACTCGGCCACATACAACAGTGACTGAGAAGTTTTCAGCTTGATGCGGAAGAAGTTGGGTGGGGTTCTCCATCATTTGCATTCTGAAAAAGATTTCTCAGCTTTGCACCCAGTGAGTCAAAATTTCACACTTTCTCCAGAAATGTTGGTTTTTTGGAATGCAAAAGATGGAGAACCACATCCTACTGCTGCTGCATCAGGCTCAAAACGTTTGAATAGGCCATCGCATGATGGGGTGCAGACATTCAGGATTTTATAAGCCATGAGCAGAACTTTGAAATCTGTCCACAAATTAATGTCCAGCCAGTGGAGTTGTGATCAAATTCCTGAATTCAAGTCAGAACTCAAGAAGGCATATTTTGAATCATCCACAGTTACAGACTCTTACGTGGTAAAACATAAAATGAAATGTTACAAGCATAAATTCTGGAAAACCACAAAACCATGAATCAGTGTTTCAGGATATGTCGAATTACTCGAATGTTGCAACAGTAAAGTTCCACCTTGTCAATTCCACATCTAGATATAATCTCAGCAGGAGGTACAAGGTAAATGGAGCACAACAGTGGACCTAGAATAAAACCCTGAGGTGCCCCATACTTCACTCTGGGAACTTCAGAGGAGGGAAAAAAAAACACCACAACAAATAAAAGATTTCAGCCACAAAGGAATCTAACCAGAAACACTGAAGCAGTTGGCTGCAGAAGACTACAGTAGTCATCTGTGTCAAACAGCCACTGTCACCTGCGCTCTTGTTCAGATCTTGAGCCACACACATATACATATTGTCTTGAAGATAAGCAGACTGTCCGCTCTGACGTGAACTGAAGCGAGTTGTGTCTGTTGTCAGGTAAAGACGTGATGTTTTACGTAGCAGAGATGATCCCCAAACTGAAGACTCGGACCCAGAAGAGCAGCGGCGGAGACACCAGCTCCCAGCAGGGAGAAGGAGGCAAAAAGAGCAAGAAGAAGAAGAAATAGATTTTTTTTTTTTTCCCCTCTATCTTGTTGCAGATTGATTAAGGCCTCTGTGTTTTGAGCTCCCTCAGAACTGGGCTGCTGGTTCCCAAAAAGCCTCCAGCAGATGCTGATGGACTCACGTCATGTTGTCTCTGCTTCCTTTTTTGACAAAAAATAAACTTCACTTCATCATCTTCTGTCTTAATGCTTGTCTTTACAAAAAAACTATTCATTATTTCTGTCATCTGGTTGACTTATTTTATTTATTTTTTTTTTCAGTCATGTTCTCTTTGTCAAAAACCGCAGCATGTGACTTCACGTACCTGCACCTGTGATCACGCATAAAAATGTATCTTGCATCGAGTTCCTTGTCACGTGCTCGTCGCCATATTGTCTGCTGATCTGTCCTGCAGGGGACATTTAAAGACTTAAGAATTAAACGTGACACTATCAGGAAGCTCTTATCCTCCAGAGCCACCAGATTCCATAACTACAACCTATCTGGAGTGTCCAGAAGTCCAAGGTGTTAAGAGACGTGGCCAAGGTCAAGAAGGCTGAAAGAACCACCATTGAACTAGAAGCACAAGGTGAAACATCAAAATTAGACCAAGAAGTATCTGAAGACTGTGTTTTGTTCTGTTTTTTTCCTCAAAGGTTTTATGGGCAGATGATATGAGCATGACTCTGGATGAAGCTGTGGCTGGAAAGCTGATGGACACACGGAACTATTTCAAGTCAGATGCCAGCAAGGTGGAGGAGGGGTACTGGTATTAAGGAGGAGCTACGTGGACCTTTTCAGGTTGACTCATCTCCCAAACCTGCCAGCTTGTGGAAGATACTTTTAAGTTGTGGCCACCAGGACAACTGATAGGCTTGCTGGGGGTCTGAGATCACACTTTTCCATCTGCATCAGATGCTCAGAGCACTTTACAATAATGCCTCACATTCACCCCAGTGTCAGGCTGCTGCCATGCAAGGAGCCCACTACACACCAGGAGCAACTAGGGGATTAAGGACCTTGCCCAAGGTCCCTTCGTGATTTTCCAGTCAGGCTGGGATTTGAACCGAGGATCCTCTGGCCGACGTGTTTGATGAATTCCTGTGCAAAAAGTAGTTCCCAGGTAATTGTGATATATTCCTGTGAGATAATGAGTATATCTAATCTAAATTAATACAAAAAATTTACCAGTAATAAAACTGTAAAGAGAACTGAAGTTTTAAGAGTGACTGTAATAAATATTTAAGAAACTTAAAAGTTTGAGAAACTTCACCTGTTATCACTCAACCACATTGACACGATGGAGTTTGATGAATTCAGAAAGATACAATTGGAATGTTTTGATGACCATTTACAGTTGGCAATGAAAGACTTTGGTGTTAACTTTGTGTTGAAGTCAGAACAAGAAGCTGCACTGAAAGAGATCTATCTGGGACAAAGAGACACATTCTAGGTGTTGACGCTCCAACGAGAGCGGCACGCTGAGCAGGGCGCTGAAGCTGTTCTCTCTGCCATGTGTCGGCACTTATGTATCATCAAAAGGGGGAGCACTACTGGTTTTTGCCTGAATTTTCCAAGGTTCGTCAGTCAGCGTATTTCTGGCTCCTTTGTAACTTCTGGTGTATTCAGGAAAAGAAAACCTCAAATACGTTAAAATAATACTGGATAGCTGCACACAAAGTAATAATAAATACATACCCTGAAAAAAAACCACATCCCGCTGATTCTACTTTAGCAGCGGTGTGGGACATGGTTCTGCTGTCTGGTTCCACATGGCTTTCTATGTAACCAAAGACATTATCTCACTCAGTATTTCTAAGTTGTACAAGCTAGACATGACGGTCAGTAAGCATCCAATAGACGTCATCGCATTCATGTTGCTTGATTCTTTCATTTGTCTGCCCACAGTCAGCAAGCCAGTTAGCATACACCTCGCTAAGACAAGGGGCTGGGAGCAGTTTCAAGTCCCATGTCCATGTCACTGCATCGTGAACACAGACATCTGCCGGCGCTTTCTCTCCGACTCTTTGTGGTCACATTTCTCCAAAATCAGATAAACCTGTGCTGCTTTCTCCGTGAGACTCCTTTCTCCTCGATGCCGTGGGGACATGTCCGGTGTATCGGGCCTGCTGGCCTCGACTAAATTAACCTGTTGAAAAATCACATTTAAAAATGCCAAAGAAACATTAGCTCCAGAAAATGATCCACTCTTTCCAAATGCTCACCATGGTGATGGAGATGTTTGCTGTGCTTTGGAAAGCTTCCAGCTTTGGTCTTAAATACTGTTGCAGGAAATAAGTTGAACTTCCACAGTGATTAAACTGGTTTTCTGTAACATATTTAATGCTGAGCTAAAATGGCAAAAAGCTGCTGAGTCTTTTAAGAATCTCACCAGTTGATATGAGACCTGAAGCCAGACTTTGATCCACATCATTACCTTAACTTTGATCTTTAATCTTTGAACATCACCCATGAGGTTATGTTTGTGTTGTTGGCTGATCTGCATGTCTGTCAGCAGAATACCTTTGATCCTGTCATCAAGGATGTTCAGTAGTGAAAGGCAAGATAAAGATTAAAGGAATTAACTTCAAAGTAAAAATAGAATCAACATATAAGGTAAGGTCGGTTCCTGAATTTAGATCCATCCACAGAGATCGGGCCACTTCCAGGACTTTACACTCAGACAGTGTGGAGTTTTGCGAGATGCCTTATGTGGAAGACTGTAATCTAACTGAGTGAACGGCTGTTCCAGGTGCCCACCACGAGCCATTTTAAGATTAGACCTGGGTGCCGTTGTGCAGCGGACGACTTCTCAGCACCACACTGGCTGCCATCCTCCAAAGTCAAGACCCTTGGTGCTCTCCTGTTGTTTCTTCTTGTCCAGAGATGAAGCTTTGAGTGGCTTCTTCCTGACCTCCTCCATCATTTTGCAGTGCTTCAGCTGCAGAGTAGAATCTTCATTTTCAGATTTTAGCTTTACAAGATGTTTTTATGGTGACTGAAGCACTAATCCCACTGCCAACATAAGTTGGTTGGAGGACCACCTATAGTCCCGGATCCGGCCACCATGCCAAGGGTACACATATATAAAACATAAAGTACAGTGCCGCATAGCAACATAAAAAAATAATACATAAAGCAACATGAAAAAGATGAAATGGGGGAAAAAACATTTAAGCATGATGGCCGTTGACTCCCAAGGAGTTCATCCACCCTTTGACAGGTCTTGTTTTTCAGCCTGCCGGGTGTCATGCCACCCTCCTCACCAGCGTGAACACTCGTAGGGGAGCCGGTTTAGACGCCAACCGCCCGTCCATGCAGCAGGTTGTACTGGAGTACAGTGTTACCAGTAGCAGGATTAGCGCTGACCCTGATCTGACATTAAAATGTTACTCTTCACTCTAATAAAGGCTGTAATTGCCCAAAAAATACCATAAAAAGAAAAAAATAATGCCAGCCAAATGCTGAAGATATGACCAAACCGGATCCATCCCATGTTAAGTGACACTGTTAGAGCATCGTGTCCACAGACAGCACAGTCTCCCTGAACACTAGCTTCAGATGACCACAGCTGCTTGTATCATTGATCCATCCTTGTAGGACAATCTTTAGTCTCTTCTTTCTGCCCGAGGAAAGTCAGCAGAACTTTGTTCCGTAGTGCCTGGCGGTTGCACGGCAGCGGGGGTGGCAGAGCTGAAGTAAATGACGTCTGTGGCAGCGTCCTTTGCACAGTTATCAATGGTGACTGAGCCACGGTGGAAAGCCAGCATATAAATGTCGTTTCCAAGATGTCATTTCCGCCCAAGCCTTTGAGCAGTGAGCTTTCATACCTGGAGACCAAGATGTCAGAGTAGATGGTGCCAATGACATTTTCCACATCCTTCAGTATGTCACCCTCAGCATCGACATAGAGGCCTTGTCCAGTCAACAGATTGACGTAAACCCCTTCACCTTTCTTATGATCACCCTTGTACACAATAGTGTCTCTGAAGAAACCTCCGTCCACTAGATCTTCCTGCAGTCCAGGAATGAAGATGTCTCTGCCTGAGTTTCCCATCATGGTGTCATTTCCATCCCCTCCGTATAGAGTGTCATCTCCTAAGCCGCCAATCAAAATGTCATTTCCTCTATTGAGCCGAGTATTTCTTTAACTTTAACTAGTAATGACTTCATGACTTTCTTTGCTAATAAAATTTTAACTATTAGAGAAAAAATTACTCATAACCATCCCAAAGACGTATCGTTATCTTTGGCTGCTTTCAGTGATGCCGGTATTTGGTTAGACTCTTTCTCTCCGATTGTTCTGTCTGAGTTATTTTCATTAGTTACTTCATCCAAACCATCAACATGTTTATTAGACCCCATTCCTACCAGGCTGCTCAAGGAAGCCCTACCATTATTTAATGCTTCGATCTTAAATATGATCAATCTATCTTTATTAGTTGGTTATGTACCACAGGCTTTAAGGTGGCAGTAATTAAACCATTACTTAAAAAGCCATCACTTGACCCAGCTATCTTAGCTAATTATAGGCCAATCTCCAACCTTACTTTTCTCTCAAAAATTCTTGAAAGGGTAGTTGTAAAACAGCTAACTGATCATCTGCAGAGGAATGGTCTATTTGAAGAGTTTGTCAGGTTTTAGAATTCATCATAGTACAGAAACAGCATTAGTGAAAGTTAAAAATGATCTTATGGCCTCAGGCAGTGGACTCATCTCTGTGCTTGTTCTGTTAGACCTCAGTGCTGCTTTTGATACTGTTGACCATAAAATTTTATTACAGAGATTAGAGCATGCCATAGGTATTAAAGGCACTGCGCTGCGGGTGGTTGAATCATATTTATCTAATAGATTACAATTTGTTCATGTAAATGGGGAATCTTCTTCACAGACTAAGGCTAATTATGGAGTTCCACAAGGTTCTGTGCTAGGACCAATTTTATTCACTTTATACATGCTTCCCTTAGGCAGTATTATTAGACAGCATTGCTTAAATTTTCATTGTTACGCAGATGATACCCAGCTTTATCTATCCATGAAGCCAGAGGACACACACCAATTAGCTAAACTGCAGGATTGTCTTACAGACATAAAGACATGGATGACCTCTAATTTCCTGCTTTTAAACTCAGATAAAACTGAAATTATTGTACTTGGCCCCACAAATCTTAGAAACATGGTGTCTAACCAGATCCTTACTCTGGATGGCATTACCCTGACCTCTAGTAATACTGTGAGAAATCTTGGAGTCATTTTTGATCAGGATATGTCATTCAATGCGCATATTAAACAAATATGTAGGACTGCTTTTTTGCATTTGCGCAATATCTCTAAAATTAGAAAGGTCTTGTCTCAGAGTGATGCTGAAAAACTAATTCATGCATTTATTTCCTCTAGGCTGGACTATTGTAATTATTATCAGGTTGTCCTAAAAGTTCCCTGAAAAACCTTCAGTTAATTCAAAATGCTGCAGCTAGAGTACTGACAGGGACTAGAAGGAGAGAGCATATCTCACCCATATTGGCCTCTCTTCATTGGCTTCCTGTTAATTCTAGAATAGAATTTAAAATTCTTCTTCTTACTTATAAGGTTTTGAATAATCAGGTCCCATCTTATCTTAGGGACCTCATAGTACCATATCACCCCAATAGAGCGCTTCGCTCTCAGACTGCAGGCTTACTTGTAGTTCCTAGGGTTTGTAAGAGTAGAATGGGAGGCAGAGCCTTCAGCTTTCAGGCTCCTCTCCTGTGGAACCAGCTCCCAATTCAGATCAGGGAGACAGACACCCTCTCTACTTTTGCGATTAGGCTTAAAACTTTCCTTTTTGCTAAAGCTTATAGTTAGGGCTGGATCAGGTGACCCTGAACCATCCCTTAGTTATGCTGCTATAGACTTAGACTGCTGGGGGGTTCCCATGATGCACTGAGTGTTTCTTTCTCTTTTTGCTCTGTATGCACCACTCTGCATTTAATCATTAGTGATTGATCTCTGCTCCCCTCCACAGCATGTCTTTTCCTGGTTCTCTCCCTCAGCCCCAACGAGTCCCAGCAGAGGACTGCCCCTCTCTGAGCCTGGTTCTGCTGGAGGTTTCTTCCTGTTAAAAGGGAGTTTTTCCTTCCCACTGTAGCCAAGTGCTTGCTCACAGGGGGTCATTTTGACCGTTGGGGTTTTACGTAATTATTGTATGGCCTGGCCTATATAAAGTGCCTTGGGGCAACTGTTTGTTGTGAATTGGCGCTATATAAATAAAATTGATTTGATTTATTTATAAGGCAATTTTGGGATTGCTGCCTTCATACATTTGCTCGTTAATTGCTCTGAGAAATGTTGAATCCTATTCTCTTCGTTTGAAAGAGTATATGTTGCTTTCTGTCCCCTTTGCTCGGATGGAATTGGGCAAAAGAGCCTTTGTTTATTCTGCACCTTATGCGTGGTACATGCTACAGAAAGACTGGAAACTAACTGAATTAATTTCTTTGAGCACTTTTAAATCCAAACTAAGAGTTACTGAGGCCAACTGTACTATATGCACTTGTTTCTCACAATGTTTTTATTGTATAAATATGTAACTGTATTTTGTGTTTGCTGCTGCCATTTTGGCCAGGACTCCCTTGAAAAAGAGGTTTAAATCTCAATGGGATATTTTCTGGTTAAATAAAGGTTAGAAAGAAAGAACAGTGGTCACTTCTGAAGAACTTGTCTTCTGTCTTTGATTGGGTCTTTTCTTCAGAGGTTGCTGAGGTTGCCCACTCCCTCAGCTGCTACTGAATTGGTTCAGGCTTCTGGTTTCTAGAATTGACATTTACAGGCATTTCTGTAGAATCACATCTTTGGTGCCGTTTACTGACAGGGTGAGGTCTAGTCCTTCACAGGTACAGATTATGTGCTCGTAGCATTCTTTCAGGAAGAGGATGTCCCTTGCTCGATCAGGTGATTGGTTGTTGATGGTCTTTACACCCTGACCTGGTGTGATGATGTACCAGTCCTCTCCTCCTTTACCCTGAAGGAAATCCCTTCCCCATCCTGGAACTAGGATGTTGTGTTCTTTGGTTCGTTTGATGATGTCATCAAGCTTTGAGCCCTGTACCTCTGTCACACTGTGGATGGCCTCGTCGTGCTCGAGGTCCACCACCAGAGCTGATTTGGAGTTGCTGTAGTCAAATCTCTGACTTCTGATGCACTTGGTGAACTCTTTACTGATTTCTGTCTTTGAGGAGGTCAGCTGCAGGCATTCGGCTTTTCCCCCAGAGATCGTGAAACTGATCATGTCTTTCGTAATGACAAATGTCTGTCTGCCGGTGAGCGGAACCAGTTCGTCAGAGTCACATGGAAGTTTGCACCTTCACCACGAGCTCGTAGAGTAATGTCGTCTCCTTGTGCCATGGCGGTAAAAGTGTGCAGATTGGCTTCTATTACAACCATGTATGCTTTTTCATCTCTGGCGTGATTCCCAATCACCACAGAAGAGTGGTTTCTTCCTTTTAGTATATACGTATCCTGTCCGTTGCCGCCTGTCAAATAATCTCGACCTCCTCCTCCGTCAGTCAGATTATTCTTATCGTTCCTGATGATTGTGTCATCATAGCGACTGCCAAGAATGTTGTAACGCTGTGTAAAAGTGGCTGCAAGACATTGACGCTCTGACCTCAGGTGTCAAACATCACATTCACGCCTCGAGCCACCAGGCGACCCGAAGAAACCACAGCAAAAGAAATCTCAAACAGCACTCCGTCTCTGGACACTAAGTTCACATGATGATAGGCTTCTCCTAAAAACCAGTTTTGAATGGTGACAGTGTGCCTGTTCTCGTATCTAAACACATCGTTCCCAGATTTGGACACTGAGATGTGACTGTAACTGACACTGAAGTGAAGGGTGTCTTAAGGATATGATTCCTTCTTTATGTTCTCTAATGCCATATACCAACACAGTGCAGAGTAGCTACCTAAACTCTGTAAGGGAGATAGAGTATCTCGTCAATAGTTTTACATCCTCATTGAAGACAACTGTGGATGCTGTAGCTCCTCTGAAAAAGAGAGCTTTAAATCAGAAGTGTCTGACTCCGTGGTATAACTCTCAAACTCGTAGCTTAAAGCAGATAACCCGTAAGTTGGAGAGGAAATGGCGTCTCACTAATTTAGAAGATCTTCACTTAGCCTGGAAAAAGAGTCTGTTGCTCTATAAAAAAGCCCTCCATAAAGCTAGGACATCTTTCTACTCATCACTAATTGAAGAAAATAAGAACAACCCCAGGTTTCTTTTCAGCACTGTAGCCAGGCTGACAGAGTCAGAGCTCTATTGAGCTGAGTATTCCATTAACTTTAACTAGTAATGACTTCATGACTTTCTTTGCTAACAAAATTTTAACTATTAGAGAAAAAATTACTCATAACCATCCCAAAGACGTATCGTTATCTTTGGCTGCTTTCAGTGATGCCGGTATTTGGTTAGACTCTTTCTCTCCGATTGTTCTGTCTGAGTTATTTTCATTAGTTACATCATCCAAACCATCAACATGTTTATTAGACCCCATTCCTACCAGGCTGCTCAAGGAAGCCCTACCATTATTTAATGCTTCGATCTTAAATATGATCAATCTATCTTTGTTAGTTGGCTATGTACCACAGGCTTTTAAGGTGGCAGTAATTAAACCATTACTTAAAAAGCCATCACTTGACCCAGCTATCTTAGCTAATTATAGGCTAATCTCCAACCTTCCTTTTCTCTCAAAAATTCTTGAAAGGGTAGTTGTAAAACAGCTAACTGATCATCTGCAGAGGAATGGTCTATTTGAAGAGTTTCAGTCAGGTTTTAGAATTCATCATAGTACAGAAACAGCATTAGTGAAGGTTACAAATGATCTTCTTATGGCCTCGGACAGTGGACTCATCTCTGTGCTTGTTCTGTTAGACCTCAGTGCTGCTTTTGATACTGTTGACCATAAATTTTATTACAGAGATTAGAGCATGCCATAGGTATTAAAGGCACTGCGCTGCAGTGGTTTGAATCATATTTGTCTAATAGATTACAATTTGTTCATGTAAATGGGGAATCTTCTTCACAGACTAAGGTTAATTATGGAGTTCCACAAGGTTCTGTGCTAGGACCAATTTTATTCACTTTATACATGCTTCCCTTAGGCAGTATTATTAGACGGTATTGTTTAAATTTTCATTGTTACGCAGATGATACCCAGCTTTATCTATCCATGAAGCCAGAGGACACACACCAATTAGCTAAACTGCAGGATTGTCTTACAGACATAAAGACATGGATGACCTCTAATTTCCTGCTTTTAAACTCAGATAAAACTGAAGTTATTGTACTTGGCCCCACAAATCTTAGAAACATGGTGTCTAACCAGATCCTTACTCTGGATGGCATTACCCTGACCTCTAGTAATACTGTGAGAAATCTTGGAGTCATTTTTGATCAGGATATGTCATTCAAAGCGCATATTAAACAAATATGTAGGACTGCTTTTTTGCATTTACGCAATATCTCTAAAATCAGAAAGGTCTTGTCTCAGAGTGATGCTGAAAAACTAATTCATGCATTTATTTCCTCTAGGCTGGACTATTGTAATTCATTATTATCAGGTTGTCCTAAAAGTTCCCTAAAAAGCCTTCAGTTAATTCAAAATGCTGCAGCTAGAGTACTGACGGGGACTAGAAGGAGAGAGCATATCTCACCCATATTGGCTTCCTGTTAATTCTAGAATAGAATTTAAAATTCTTCTTCTTACTTATAAGGCTTTGAATAATCAGGTCCCATCTTATCTTAGGGACCTCGTAGTACCATATCACCCCAATAGAGCGCTTCGCTCTCAGACTGCAGGCTTACTTGTAGTTCCTAGGGTTTGTAAGAGTAGAATGGGAGGCAGAGCCTTCAGCTTTCAGGCTCCTCTCCTGTGGAACCAGCTCCCAATTCAGATCAGGGAGACAGACACCCTCTCTACTTTTAAGATTAGGCTTAAAACTTTCCTTTTTGCTAAAGCTTATAGTTAGGGCTGGATCAGGTGACCCTGAACCATCCCTTAGTTATGCTGCTATAGACGTAGACTGCTGGGGGGTTCCCATGATGCACTGTTTCTTTCTCTTTTTGCTCTGTATGCACCACTCTGCATTTAATCATTAGTGATCGATCTCTGCTCCCCTCCACAGCATGTCTTTTTCCTGGTTCTCTCCCTCAGCCCCAACCAGTCCCAGCAGAAGACTGCCCCTCCCTGAGCCTGGTTCTGCTGGAGGTTTCTTCCTGTTAAAAAGGAGTTTTTCCTTCCCACTGTAGCCAAGTGCTTGCTCACAGGGGGTCGTTTTGACCGTTGGGGTTTTACATAATTATTGTATGGCCTTGCCTTACAATATAAAGCGCCTTGGGGCAACTGTTTGTTGTGATTTGGCGCTATATAAAAAAAATTGATTGATTGATTGATTGATTGGTGCTTTTGAAGGATCGTAGTTGTCGATGACAGTTTCTCTGCCGCTGTCAGGAATGATGTACGTGTCTTTTTCAGCAGAGCCTTTCATGTGGATTTTCTGTGTTCCCAGAAAGAATGCGTCATTCACGGCTTCTCCAGACAGTTTGTAGTAATGCATGCATGCGCTCATTGACCTTTTTATCCTTCGATGTCTGCACAGCAATAAAATGATTGCCGTCACTGTTGCCCTTGTATTTACCGTACCGTGTGTTTGGTACATCTTTGTAACCTGAAGCGACGGTCACTGTCCCCACTGGTATGAACATCAACAGTTTTTTAAAACTTTTTTTGTAAACTTTAAATCATGTGACTCTCCAATGCTGAGGATAATATCTTTGTTTCCATCTGTATCGATATACCAATACTGTCTTTCAGCAGGATTCTTATCACTAGACACCAAATGGTCTATGCAGAGTTTAGAGTGACCTCGGTCAGCGAGGCAAAAGTCAATGCCCCCCCATTCCAGGAAGATTTACCACCGGTGAAGTCAGTAGCCCCCCTTCCATCAGGTTCCTTTATATTTTTGTATTATTTCTGATAGTCTGATATTTGTTCAACAAGTTTTTGTCCCTGCTCAATTTCACCATAACTCCAGTTGTAAAAAAAAACTTGCTACATGAATTAGAAAATGTTCAAGCCCCTTCTCGAAACAGATAACACCAACTTCTATCTTTTTAAGGATTCCGGCATTACTTGTTGAGACTGTTCAGTTCATCTTTGATGCTCATGTAAACATCATCAATGACCATTCTGATGACTGATAGAACCAGATTTATAGGGACTGTGATCAATGCTGCTTCAGGCACGGCCATGTCAACAATATCAAGCACAACACATAAAGAGTCTAATGCAGCATTGATATCTCCTAAAGTATCCCCTCTCACTATATCTTGTTCTACACTGTATATACCAAACCCAGTTCCCACAACATGCAATACTTTTAGACCGGACTTTAGTGCAGAGCTCCTATAGACTGACACGGCAGATTTGGCGAGCTCAGGAGGCCGAGCGTTCCCACAGCTGACCCAATGTGCTCTGCGGCCTTGCCAGCATGTTGGGAAGAGGATGGATTCTTCAGTAAGTCAAGAGATGCTGCACAGTTCTTCAGCATCTCCTCATTGTAGCATTGACTCTCAGAAGATAAAATGGCTCTGAACTCTACATATTCAGCATCAGCAGCTCCTTGGGACACAAGCTCACATATGAACACTCCGTTCTCTATTCTGGCAGTGTCCTCCTTGACATGTATCCCTCCCAGGTTTTCACCAAACACCGATTTCATCTGTCTGTGGATCTCTTCTGCAAAAGCTGCAGATACCCTCAAGAAGTGTTACTCTTGTGTGAAGGTATGTTCCAACTCAGAGGCAGAATTCAGGTCTTGTGTTGTTACATCACCATCACCGAAGCCACCTAAAATTCCAGAAGCTGATGATCCTCCAAGTGGTGGTGATGGATGTTGACTTTCAATTGTATTAAATTTGTTTTAGACATTTCTGTAAGACTTTAGGAACAGCTCAGTTTGATCTTTATTTGTAGAGATGTATTCATTGGTAATGTCTTCATTAAGTCTTTCTTGGACTGGCGTAGTTTGCTAGAACCTTCAGGTGTTGCTGAGCCTCTAAGCCCACATTTGCTTGGGTCAATCAAAGTTCCTCCTCTGTTCTTCCTGGAAAAATCTTTTTACATAGTTCTCGATGCCTCTTTGAAACATATTAATTCCCATAAGAACTAATGGAAAAGTTCAGAAATTTCTAGCAGATTCAGCTATAACTGAGGCAGTCAAATAAATGATGAACCAGGCCTCAGTGGATATTTGTCCTGGGACGGTTGGATGCTGTTGTAGAAAAATGTCTCTCGTGTATTGAATATACTCTTCTGCATTATTTTGGTCAATGTGCTTTCTCATGTCTGAGTATTTTTCTTTGCCCACTTGGTCTTCATTAGCTCTCTTTATCGCTTGCACTTTGCCATCATGTCCCACTTGATTGTTGTTGAGTTTTTTCCGACTAAATACATGTATAATGTTTCATGGTCAAATAAAATGAATCAGAATCAGAATCACCTTTATTGTCATTGTGATTTGCATTGCAACGAGATTTGAGTACAACTCCAAACAGGTGCTTTCTGTGGTGTGAGTCATTTTTAGCCAAATAAAAGATAATAAAGTTTAACAATAAATTGTTCAGAGTATATGTACAACTAAATAAACATAAAATAAGATAAAATAAAATGTGGACCAAATAAATGTAAACAAGAATTATATACAACTGTTGAATCATATTTCACATGGTTTACAGATATTGCACAAGAAACTTGAAGGTGCGGATTAGAGTGATTTGTTATTGTTCAGTGCAGTGATCGCTCTGGGGAGAAAGCTGTCCCTGAGTCTGTTTGTCGTAGTTTTGATTGACCTATACCGTTGGCCGGAGGGTCGTAGGTCAAACTTGTGGTTGCTGGGGTGGATGTGTCTGCAGCGCTCTCCTGTCTGCTGCTGAGCACCCCCCGTACCACGCTGTGATGCAGTACATCAGGATGCTCTCGATGGTGGCTCTGTAGAACAACACCAGCAGCTTCTCCTCCAGATTGTTTCTCCTGAACACCCTCAGGAAGTGGAGTCGCTGCTGGGCTTTCTTCACCACCGCTGTGGTGTTGGCAGTCCAGGAGAGGCTGTCAGAGGGCTGCACTCCCAGGAACCTGATGGAGCTGACCCTTTCCACACAGTCCCCATGGATCTAGAGCGGGGCTGGGTCAGCCCTGTTCTTCGTGAAGTCCAGGATTATTTATTTTGTTTGATGCAGTCGTTGACCTTCAGGTATGTGTCTTTGTTGTCTTCATTCTTTGCGTAGTGACGAATGACTTTGTGAAAATCTTCCCCTGAATTAACCTCATAGCACTTGGAGAGAACGTCTTTTACTCCCTGCTCATCTTTGATCCAGTCTAGCTTATGGCTTGTATCTCTTCTTGCAATCACGTATTATTAATTCATTCCTCAGATCATCAAACTTTGCTTTTCCAGGTTTATCTATGTTCGGGTAAAACAGGACTCAGGTCACAGCCTCAAGCTCATGCAGGTTTTGTCTTATCTCCTCTCTCTCGTTTTGGTCAAATTCCTTACAAAACCTCAACGGTAACAAATGGTGTTGGAGATGAAGGCATGTCAAGTTCATTCTGTCGACCCAGAAAGTTTCTTTCATTGGTGAAAACAGCTTCTCCTTTGCTGCCAGGCTCATTTCGAATGACCGCATTTCCGTTTCTGTCCACGTTGGCCACCACTTTGGTGCTGTTGTCTTTATGTCTCCACGTTAGACCTGCTGCTGAGACCTCCACTGTGATTTTCTCTCTGGTGTCCTTGACTTGGTTCATGGCGTCTCTCATGTGCAGCTCCGTCTCGATGTTTTTCTTGTGCAGCTCTTCCATCAGCGTGGTGACGAATGCGTTATCACCACCGGCCTCGCAGGCGACTACACTTGTCCTTTTGATTCGGTCTCCGACCTTGAAGGTTCCTTTAATGATTTCTGCTACATTGGCGGTTCTGTATCCGGACACTCTCATCTCCCTGGCATCGTCTCTTTTCCCGTGTCCTACCAGCACCAGTCTGCTGTTCTCTGACAGAGGCTTTGACGCACCAACAATCAGGTTTGGTTTTTTATTCTCATCCAGTACGTAGATTGAGCTCACTGTTGGGTGCTTCTGATAAAGATAAATGGCAGCGTCTTTGACCACGGGGTCATCTTCATGAGGACAATCTGCTGATGGTCATAGTTTGTTGTGTGGTCAACAGGCCTTTGTGGGATTCTGTAGTGAAAAACTGAGTCAGGTGTGTCCATGATCTGGTAACTCTGGTGTTTCTCCTGGTTAGTTTGTAATGTGTCCATGATCTGGTAACTCTGGTGTTTCTCCTGGTTAGTTTGTAAAACTGCTTTGACACCGTTTAGCATAAAAACCTGCATGAAGGCATTTTGAAATTCTATGCTCATGATTCCATCAAAACAGAAAACTGGTGCCGTTTTCAGTGAAGTTTTCAAAATGAGCTCTGCCACTGAGGAGCCAGAGAGACCGGACACAGTGTGACCAACTTCAGAAACATCTCCAAAGATCTTCGCCACTGTGTAGCTATCTACCTCTGGGAGACACCAGCCCACGTACAGACATTCCTTGTCAAGTATGTAAGAAGAGCGAGGGTCCAGAATATATTCCTGTTGTATGCAGTCAGATGTCAATCTTTCTGCATCAGTCGAGAGCAGGATCTTCTGGCTGTAGCCGTGAAAGATCTCTGAAGCAGCCAGAAGCCATTCTTGAATCTTTTGTTCTTCAGTTTGTACCAAAATGTTCTGCAGATGCTAAAATAGAAAAGCATGATCACAGGTTTAGCTCTCACAGGAATAAACACATTTATTCCTAGGCTTTGGAAAAGCCTAGACATGTACCCTGTAGAGGACAGTGAGTGTATGAGTCAGTAAATGACTGTTCATTCCTTTAAGATCAACATTAGGGGTCCGTTACACAGGACGGCAGAAGTTGTGCGTCTGTTGTGTGGCTTAAAACGCGCCTGATCCACAGAGGAGATGTGAAAGCATCTTTCTATGTACGACGTAACAGGCTCAACGCCCCCTTGTGCGTGTTGTTGTCTCACGTGGAGTTTGTGTGCTGCAGATGAATTTTGAACGGTTTGGCGTCATGTTTCCTCACTGTGCGTGCACACTGAGAGAGAGCAGACAAAACTAACGTCAGTTTGGGGTTATCTTGTGTGCGTTTCTCTGTAAGTCATGGGCAGCGTCAGATAAATCTTCACAAAAAAATTACATCATGACAGCAACATGTGGTATTAAGACCTTTCATTGGACTTTCTATGGCTGGAAAACAACTGACAGCCATGAAAAATACAAACATTTTATAAAATCCATTGCAGGGACTGAAAAAAGTCACAACTGTTGTCCAGTTCTCACTTCATCCTCCTCTGACTGGACTGGAGCTCCACAAGATGCTCTGTGAGTCAAACTCTGGATTATGCAGTTGATGGAAAAAACAGACAAAACTATGGTGAGTCCACAATGGACTTCACAGTAAGTCCCTCCAGCTGCTCTCTTGTTTTTCACTCACGGTCGCCACAGCAAATCTAAGGTTTGGCTTTATAAATCCAAGACTTGCATGTTGAATTGGCACACGTTTTACAGCAGATGCCCTTCAAGACACAACTCCACATTACATGGAGAATGTGCATGGGTGGGGTTTGAACCGGGAACATTACGCACTAGAAACAAGTGCATTAACCACATGGCCACCACCCCTGGGTGATGAGCTTAATGTACCTACTTATATATTAAAATGTTCCACACGAGGTGTTTTCAGGCAGGTGATATCAGCGATCATGCACACATGATCCAAACTGAATGTGCACATAGAGAAACGTGATAAAAGGACTCATTTAATAATGTAGCTCGTTCTGTCTTCCATGATGACAGATTGTTAGTGCTACAGGTTGTCATCAGAACAGTGATTAGGGTGTCTGACATGTCACATTCTTTTTGTGACAGTCGAGCTTCATATCCACTTGTGCTGAATTGATACCAGAGCTTTCAGAAGCCCAGAATGAACCATCAGCCACAGTAGAAGAAGACAAATGTCTCCACTTGAGCTGTTCAGATTTGAACACGCACAAAACTTTCGGATGATCTCTGCAGGCATCAGCTGACAAGGAACTCATTTTGAACTTTATAAAATGAACTTTATTCATAAAAATCATGGCGCACAGCCCTGATCATTGTGCGCCTGTTGACTGTGATATCGAAATGATATTACTCTCTTTTCCCCCTGAGATCACGCCTAAACTCACGACACTGCGATCATGTGTAATGGATCGATCTGCATTTTTTGCCACAGTCATGCACCCACCGGGCAGCCATGGGGTGGTCTGTGATGTGTTTTTGCGCAGCCTGTGTGGTATTGCATCTTTGGGGTTGGGTGACTCTCCTGCAGGAATCAGGTGCAGCTTCATACTTCACCCCGACCATCGTGATCATGGTGGTTTGTGAGAGGACACCAAGGGGACCTTGTAACGTCCTGGTGGCAGCTGTGCAGCTCTTCAGCAACATGTAGTATTTGATGTGCTTTTACATCCGCACAAGGACCGCTGGACAGACCCTGTCCCTGTGTAACGGGGTTTAACTCAAAAACAATAAATACTGTAAGTTTGTAACTCACCAGATTAGAAGGGCACATAATGAGCACTAACTCATTAAAGTTTGGTTAACTTTGATGCACCACATCAATCTAAAAAAGTAACTTTGTTTTTCTTATGTAATATATGATATACTGTCTGCCACCTGCTGGACATGTCTGGAATTGTTGCAGGGAATAACTGCCACATGCATGATGAAAATTAAGAGCAAGTGTGGTTTTTACGTGATGTGAAGATATAAATGAGCTTGCTGGTCAGTTTATTTCATTTCTAGGCCACCAAACCTACAAAGTATGAAGTCAAACTATTTGCCTCCAAAGTACTGGAAAAAGTAGTTGCTGCCCACCTCCAGAACCACCTTATGTACAACAACTGTCTTGAAAAATGTCAGCCTGGTTTCCACCCTGCCCAGAGTATAGAAAGCACTCTGGTTAGAGACACAAACCAACTACTGATTGCTGCTGAAGCTGGCTCACCTTCCACCCTCATTCTTCTTGATTTGTTTGCTGCACTGGACTTTTTGACCATGGTATACTCCTCAACCAACAACATTATGCCACTGGACTCGCTGGCACTGCCCTTAATTGGTGTCAGTCTTACCTCACTGACAGGACAAAGTACCTTTCCTTCAGAAATGCAAGATTCCTGACTCAAACTGTCACCTGCAGGGTCCCCCAGGGTACAGTCCTTGACTGTCCATCCTCTTCACTCTATACATGTTCCCCCTTGGCCATGTCATCAGACACTATGAAAGTTAATTTCATTGCTACGGTGATGACACACAACCTTACATGAAAATCAACACACACTCCTTTGCAACTTCGGCATCATCATCACCATCACCTTCGTTGTCAATACTCACCTTCTGGTTGGAGGATATGAAGGTATGGATAAAGCACAACTTTTTCTAGTTGAACAGTTCCAAAGTGAAGCAACCTTGGTTGGCACCCCACATCAGGGCCCAGCTTCATAAAGCAGTCTAATCTTTAAGTCTACTAAACTTAATTAGTTGACTACAGTTAGTCACCCAACATTATCCGTCTAATGACTGTTTCACATTGATGGCTAAGCTTGTAGATTAGCCGTCTTACATTAGTTGACGATTTTCACGGGGATAACGGCCTCGTGAGTGCCGTTGTAAAGAAACGCCTTCAATGCGCGACAGTTTACTTTCAGGTTGGTCGTGTCATGAACTATCCAGCCTTTGTTTCATTAATTGGCTTTATTAACATTTACAGACACATATAAACTGCAGAACCACATGCATAGCGCTTAGCCTAGCATTTCTTCTTCTACACTTCCGTCGAGCCTTTTTGTGCACACAGTGCTGCTCATCATAATAGCGACACCCAGTGGCTAATGAAAGAACTGTTACAAACATCATGACAGTCACTGTCTGCTACAACCACGGCCAAAAACTGAGGAAGCTCTCTTTTTGGAGGAATACAAGTGATGCAGGGGAGCTCTTGAGTGTTCCAACAAGTGGTGGTACATCATAGCCGCCGTTTTCTGAGGTAAGACACTGAAATTTTGTTGGCTAAAATAAGATTAGCCTCCTTTGTACCAAGCTAAAAACCTAAGTCGGGTAACGCAAAACTTTAGCTGACTTAGTACTTTGTGGAACGGCTAATGTCAAAAAATTTGTCAACTAAGTGAGTTTAGTTGACTAAACAAGATAAGACTGCTTTATGAAACGGGGCCCAGCTCCAGTCATCCTCTGTTATAACCAGTTTTCCACACTCTGGTCGTGACACTCTCATTTCCTCCTCAGTCACCAATCCTGATATAATAGTTGACCCTCAACTCACATTTAAAGTCCAAATGAAACATCTCTGCAAACTCTCTTTCACCATCTCAGAAATATTGCCAAACTCTGGGCCATTCTAACACAGGCTGAAAAGCCAGTCCAGGCCTGTGTCCTCCAGGCTGGATGACTGCACTGAGCTCCTCACTGGGTTCTCGAGCAAGCATTTTTATGTGACTTTTTTATATTTGTCTTTATCCTGTGGCCACCGTGAGATTTGTTTGAGATGTAACCTGCACTCCGAATAAAATGTGTTATTCATCGTTATTAGACCTGGGGCATGGTGGAATAGTGGTTAGCACTGTTACCTCCCTGCAAGAAGGTCAAGGGATCAAACCCAACCTGGGACTTTTCAGTGTGGAGTTGTGTGTATGTTCTCCCCATGTTTGTGTGGGTTCCCTCCAGGTGCTCCGGCTTCCTTCCACATCCAAAGACATGAAGATTAGGTGGACTGGAAACTTTAAATTGGCTGTAGGTCTGTGTGTGTTTGTCTGTATGTGGTCCTGTGACTGGCGTCCTGTCCAAGGTGTAACCTACTTCATACCTTAGGATTTCTTGGATAGGCTCAAACTCCCCCCTCCCCCAACATGACCATTGGTTGGGGGTGAGTGGAGAAAAATAGCTAATTTCAAGGAATATGAAACTTCAAAAGCACACCTGCTACTAGTTTCCATCAGGCATGCAACAAGATGACAAGGGTGTAAAGTTGTCAGCTGGAAACTTTTTTCATAAACTGTCACCCTTTGTGTTCACCGCGGGAGGTCGCCTCCTTCATGCTGGTCAGTGTGTATATCCCACCTTAGGAATGTGTAGTGGAGGCGCAGCAGCATCTCGTTGACCAGATCACAGATGTGGAGAGGAAGTATCCAGACTCTCTGCTCAACATTTTATGGGATTTTAACAGAGCAAATCTGAGCCATGAACTCCGTAAATACAGAGAGCACATCATGTTTTCTACCAGGGGTGCAAACATTCTTGACCACTGCTACACAACAATAAAGGATATCGCTCTGTTCCCTGTACAGCTTTGGGACTCTCTGATCACTGTCTGATCCACCTCATCCCCACTTACAGGCAAAGCCTGTAGTGAAGACGGTAAAAAAGTGGACAGATGAGTCCAGGCAGGAGCTACAGGCCTGTTTTGACTGCACAGACTGGAGCATCTTTGAAACTGCATCCACAGGCATTCATGAACTTTGTGACATTGTGACACCTTCCATCAGTTTTTGTGAGGACCTGTGTGTGCAGACCAAAACCTGCACATACAGCAACAACAAACCTTGGCTTCCTGGGTAACTGAGGCAGCTCCACCAGGCCAAGGAGGAGGCTGACAGAAGTAGAAAGAGGCTTCTGTACAAGAAGGTCAGAAACACTGACTAACAAGATCAGAGGAGCAAAGAGGAGCTACTCTGATAGGCTGAATTTGTGAAGTTTACAGACAACACCACCATCACTGAACTCATCCAGGATGGTGATAAGCTGCATACAGACAGGAGATGGAACAGTTGGTCAGAACAACCTGGAGCTGATTCAAGACTATGGAGATGACAGTGGACTTTGGGAGAAATCAGGAACTGCTCATTATCTTCTCCACACCATCATCCAGACTGTCCTGTGCATCTCCATCTCTGTTTGGTTACTCTCTGCCTCCAAACATGACAGACACAGACTTCAACCAACTGTCAGGTCTGCAAAAAAAAAATCATGGGGGCCAGCCTGCCCTCCATCCAGGACTTATACTGGTCCAGGACCAGGAAGTGAGCTGGTAACATCTCTACACCCTGTTTAAACTCCTCCCCTCTGCTCGACATTACAGAGCTCTGTACGTCAGAACAACCAGGCACAGGAACAGTTTCTTTCCACTGACGAACAATTTAACCTTGCAAAAAAACTCTTTCATATACCTCATGTACAACTTCAATCTGTTTGTCTGTTTCTCCTTTGCACACATTCTTTTTATTGCACATTTATTTGCACATTTATACTGCGAATTATTCAGTGTTTAGTGTCTATTTATACATGCTCATACAGAGACACAGCTCAAACTGACGTCAAATTCCTTGTATTCTTGTAGATACTTGGCAAATAAAGGTTAGTCTGATTCTGAAGATTATTCTCTGCAACAAGCCCACACGTGTCCAGCAGGAGGCAGACTATATTGTATTTGAGTAAACACCATAGACTGTATATATGTTGGACAAAGCCTGTGTGATGTCACCCGTAGGTTTTCTATAGTGCTGATATGAAGCGCGTATCTCGGCATCGCCCTGACGGCAGTAGCAGCACAATGAAGTCATTAATGCATAAAGGGGCGGCGCGTGGGTGCCTCCGTGTGTGACAAAAGAAGCCCGAACAATCAATCAATCAATCAATCAATTTTTTTTATATAGCGCCAAATCACAACAAACAGTTGCCCCAAGGCGCTTTATATTGTAAGGCAAGGCCATACAATAATTATGTAAAACCCCAACGGTCAAAACGACCCCCTGTGAGCAAGCACTTGGCTACAGTGGGAAGGAAAAACTCCCTTTTAACAGGAAGAAACCTCCAGCAGAACCAGGCTCAGGGAGGGGCAGTCTTCTGCTGGGACTGGTTGGGGCTGAGGGAGAGAACCAGGAAAAAGACATGCTGTGGAGGGGAGCAGAGATCGATCACTAATGATTAAATGCAGAGTGGTGCATACAGAGCTAAAAGAGAAAGAAACAGTGCATCATGGGAACCCCCCAGCAGTCTACGTCTATAGCAGCATAACTAAGGGATGGTTCAGGGTCACCTGATCCAGCCCTAACTATAAGCTTTAGCAAAAAGAAAAGTTTTAAGCCTAATCTTAAAAGTAGAGAGGGTGTCTGTCTCCCTGATCTGAATTGGGAGCTGGTTCCACAGGAGAGGAGCCTGAAAGCTGAAGGCTCTGCCTCCCATTCTACTCTTACAAACCCTAGGAACTACAAGTAAGCCTGCAGTCTGAGAGCGAAGCGCTCTATTGGGGTGATATGGTACTACGAGGTCCCTAAGATAAGATGGGACCTGATTATTCAAAACCTTATAAGTAAGAAGAAGAATTTTAAATTCTATTCTAGAATTAACAGGAAGCCAATGAAGAGAGGCCAATATGGGTGAGATATGCTCTCTCCTTCTAGTCCCCGTCAGTACTCTAGCTGCAGCATTTTGAATTAACTGAAGGCTTTTTAGGGAACTTTTAGGACAACCTGATAATAATGAATTACAATAGTCCAGCCTAGAGGAAATAAATGCATGAATTAGTTTTTCAGCATCACTCTGAGACAAGACCTTTCTGATTTTAGAGATATTGTGTAAATGCAAAAAAGCAGTCCTACATATTTGTATAATATGCGCTTTGAATGACATATCCTGATCAAAAATGACTCCAAGATTTCTCACAGTATTACTAGAGGTCAGGGTAATGCCATCCAGAGTAAGGATCTGGTTAGACACCATGTTTCTAAGATTTGTGGGGCCAAGTACAATAACTTCAGTTTTATCTGAGTTTAAAAGCAGGAAATTAGAGGTCATCCATGTCTTTATGTCTGTAAGACAATCCTGCAGTTTAGCTAATTGGTGTGTGTCCTCTGGCTTCATGGATAGATAAAGCTGGGTATCATCTGCGTAACAATGAAAATTTAAGCAATACCGTCTAATAATACTGCCTAAGGGAAGCATGTATAAAGTGAATAAAATTGGTCCTAGCACAGAACCTTGTGGAACTCCATAATTAACTTTAGTCTGTGAAGAAGATTCCCCATTTACATGAACAAATTGTAATCTATTAGACAAATATGATTCAAACCACCGCAGCGCAGTGCCTTTAATACCTATGGCATGCTCTAATCTCTGTAATAAAATTTTATGGTCAACAGTATCAAAAGCAGCACTGAGGTCTAACAGAACAAGCACAGAGATGAGTCCACTGTCCGAGGCCATAAGAAGATCATTTGTAACCTTCACTAATGCTGTTTCTGTACTATGATGAATTCTAAACCTGACTGAAACTCTTCAAATAGACCATTCCTCTGCAGATGATCAGTTAGCTGTTTTACAACTACCCTTTCAAGAATTTTTGAGAGAAAAGGAAGGTTGGAGACTGGCCTATAATTAGCTAAGATAGCTGGGTCAAGTGATGGCTTTTTAAGTAATGGTTTAATTACTGCCACCTTAAAAGCCTGTGGTACATAGCCAACTAACAAAGATAGATTGATCATATTTAAGATCGAAGCATTAAATAATGGTAGGGCTTCCTTGAGCAGCCTGGTAGGAATGGGGTCTAATAAACATGTTGATGGTTTGGATGAAGTAACTAATGAATATAACTCAGACAGAACAATCGGAGAGAAAGAGTCTAACCAAATACAGGCATCACTGAAAGCAGCCAAAGATAACGATACGTCTTTGGGATGGTTATGAGTAATTTTTTCTCTAATAGTTAAAATTTTGTTAGCAAAGAAAGTCATGAAGTCATTACTAGTTAAAGTTAATGGAATACTCAGCTCAATAGAGCTCTGACTCTTTGTCAGCCTGGCTACAGTGCTGAGAAGAAACCTGGGGTTGTTCTTATTTTCTTCAATTAGTGATGAGTAGAAAGATGTCCTAGCTTTACGGAGGGCTTTTTTTATAGAGCAACAGACTCTTTTTCCAGGCTAAGTGAAGATCTTCTAAATTAGTGAGACGCCATTTCCTCTCCAACTTACGGGTTATCTGCTTTAAGCTACGAGTTTGTGAGTTATACCACGGAGTCAGGCACTTCTGATTTAAAGCTCTCTTTTTAGAGGAGCTACAGCATCCAAAGTTGTCTTCAATGAGGATGTAAAACTATTGACGAGATACTCTATCTCACTTACAGAGTTTAGGTAGCTACTCTGCACTGTGTTGGTATATGGCATTAGAGAACATAAAGAAGGAATCATATCCTTAAACCTAGTTACAGCGCTTTCTGAAAGACTTCTAGTGTAATGAAACTTATTCCCCACTGCTGGGTAGTCCATCAGAGTAAATGTAAATGTTATTAAGAAATGATCAGACAGAAGAGAGTCAATGTTGGGTATTTTCTCCTCCAAACATTCTTAAAACCTTTGATAAGACAAACAGAGTCAAGAAGCACCAGTGAGACAGAAAGTCAAATTTTACGCGCGGAGTGCAGTCAGGCTATACACCAAAGCTACACTAAAGTCTGGCCTGCGCTTCGCTCTTTTTATTAGTGAATCCCTCATCACATCATAAAACTTGTCGTAAGGGGGGGGTGGGGGGACAACGCGAGACAAGTTTTCTTCCCGTAACATAAACACATACGTCAATAAGCGCAGCTGTAAGGAAAAACAGTTTCTTTCTTTACTCTTATCGTCGGAGGTCAGCACATCTCGTTCGTCTGTTGCAGTTATCAGCTGTTCTGCATCTGCCTGGAACACTAAGCATCACATCACAATCAGTCAAAATTCAACCTTCAGTTCTTTTACTCCCAGTCGTTAGCGGCTACGAAAACAAGTTGTGTAATAATAAGTACATCCAGCTCCAACAAGGTTGAATAACACGTACATTCTCGGGTTTAAGTGCAAACAGCACAACACCTTTCTCATCAGAAAGAAGACAAAAGGTACAAATGTTTAACAGTGATAACATATATATATATATAAAATCCTTAACATTTCCCACCTGTTTATCACCTGTTAAACATACAGTAGGCATCACCCAGCTTAGTTAGTTAGTTTATTAACTTAATCTATTCTGTCCACGTTTTTATTAATTGAACACCACCAACAGATGGAAGATTTGAATCCAGCTGCTATTTGATCAACCAGTTATACTCGTCAGGCACTCCTCTGGGGACTCCCTATTGCGTCAATATATGTTGGATTTCCTACTCCTTTCCAATCTCTTTTTACTCTATGTCTGGCTATGCCTTTCTGCCAATCCTCAGGAATAAGAGAGGCTGCATATGTCGTAACGTCTTCAGGGGTCATGGGTAACAATAATGATATTAATGCACAATAACCTGACACATTTCGTGGCAAGTCTGTCAAAGATTCTGTTATCACCACACCACCACCATACATCACTCCTACCGACTGGTATAATGAACCGTTTTTCTGTATTATTCGATTTACACCACTTGTCTTATTACTTTTTCAGCTAAAGCTTCATAGGCTAAGAGTGTGTTAACTCATCACGTCAACAGTTCAAGCTTGAACTGGAGTTGTGAGCTTTTTCAATATCATCATAATTCTCAGTACAGTCATTACAGTTTTTCTCCACTAAGGTCTGACTGTTTCAATGTTTGATATTTGGCATAGTTTGTTGGAAGGCCAGATTACACTGTACAAATGTATTTGACACCATTTTGCCAACCATTGTTTTGATATAAGGGATCACACAACACATGCAAAGTCCAATCAGAATTAGGACTATAATAACTGGTGTCACCATTTTCAATAGTAACTGCCAACATGGTCCTGAAGTCAACCAGGACCAGGGATTCCACCGGTTCACGGCTAGGGTGTCTTTATGCATTGCATCACGAAGTTTATTCAGCTCTTCCAATGCGTCCTGCACTATCCACTGAATGAATGGAGTCTGGGATGAAAGTACAGCATGTTGTGTTCAGCAGAACACAAACTCCTCCCTGTGAACCAGTAAGCAAGTCTAAAACCATGCGATTTTGCATCACCATGGTACGTAAAGCATCTATTTCAGTGTTTTGAGCTGCTACTATTTTTTTTTTTAGTTACATTCATGAACAGACCCAATCGATAATTCAGAGTTTCAATCATTAATGAATTTTTTTCCCACTCCTATCCAGGGGAACAATGAATGTGCTATTTTATCTCCTACAGACCACAATTTTTTGGTCCTTTAGTACATCCGAGCCCCACATGTGATTATGTGGTAACACATCTGGGTATATCAATCTCCTCCGTCTGGTGCTGCCATTCTTCTCTGTGGAGGTCCTACCACATATGTATGGTCAGTCACCTGGGTAGGTGCACACACACCACCCCAATTTGGTGGGAGACTCATGTACAGTCTGGAACCATAAAGCCAATAGATGTCATCATACACCGGAGTACCATTTACAGGTGGTAGCAAAAACTTACTAACATAAGCACATGATTCATCTGTTCCCCATGGACAGGAGCCTGTATAATTACATCTCCGTCCAATGTGATGAAGATAAGTACCATCCACATATTATGTTTTGGTTAGGCTTAAATTATTTGATAAAACATACGTTTGGGTACACAGACGTTTCTTAATTTTACCTACATTTTTATTCCCTGTCCCGTAAAAGCAAATTGGGAATGGCCGTTGTGATGACAATTTAACGTGATGATATTTTTGCGTTTCCCTTCAGTCTAGTCAATGGAGCAGCACTTGGGCACGCTTGTATGTCCTCTGTTGAAATCCCTATCATATAAGTGGTTGCACTGAGGCAAGTGGTGTTACATCTTATCAGATTTGCTGAGAACTGCTGCCCCCGAAATACAGTTTGATTATGCATCCGTATGATAAGACATTCTGTCACCCTAGCAGGGTACGGTTTAGCCGTCAGAGCTGGGTGTGTTGAGGATATAGGTATTTGCGAACAAACATAACAATTAGTAACGTAATTCCATAGCCAATAAATGAACATATCTGTACCACATATTAGTATGGTATATATGAGGGTGTCCATCTGTCTCATTCACATTATGAATAAACCTCTTCTGATGTTGCTTGCGTTGTTCTCTGGCTCAGTCCACAGTGAGCTGCAATTCTTGGGTCAACCACCAGGCCAGGAATCCGAGGAGCACGAAACACACTAAGATCACAACGCAACCGGCTGCCCTACCAACAGTCCGGCAGCGGCGGCGCTGAGCACGCCGCTCCGGGGTCTGCTGTAGTTCAGTCATGATTGCTAGGATACAGTGTTGTTAACCACCTCACCTAATAGTGCAAGGATCTCCCTGCTTCACTGGCATTGAGACAATCTATTGCTAATTAAATAGACTCCCTTTGTAGCCAGACTTCCCCTTCCACTGTGGAGGCAGCCAACACACGCTGTATCTTACAGTGATGTATCCACGTTGATCTCTCCGCTATCTTTACTGCAGTTGGTGTTGTTAACAGCACTTGGTATAGACCTTCCCAACGAGGACTGGACTCTGATGAACACCCAGTCTCCTGGCTAGACTACTGGAAGGCCGTCCTGTGGAAGATCAAAATTATTCGGCAGTAAATGTGTTTAAGTTATCTCTTTCTGTGTTAATGTCTTTTTCATAAAATTTGCTAATGTTTGTTCCTCATCTGCTGTTTTAGTATCCATGTCAAAATTGGTAGACGATATGGTCGTCCATAAAGTATCTCAAATGGTGTTAACCCTGATGGTGTTGGTGTTATTCTCATATACAATTTTACTAGGTCCAACATTCAATCCAGGTTCGTTTTTGTCTCTCTATACATTTCCTTAATCTTATTTTTATTGTGCCCTTTGTCCTTTCCACTAATCCGGCACTGTGTGGATGATAAGCACAATGATTTTTGAGATTGACCTGTAGCGCTTCTCCTACGTATTGCACTATTGTATTAACAAAATGTGCTCCATTATCTGAATAGACTGTTTCTGGTATTCCAAATCGTGGAATGATGTCTTTGCACAATGCCTTAGCCACTGTAAGTGCACCTGCATGTTTTGTAGGGAACAATTCTACCCATTTTGAGAAGGCATCAATTATGACTAAACAAAATTCCTTCCCTTCATGTTTACTCAGCTGTATATAATCCATATGAATCACTTGAAAGGGATATTGTGGTGTTGGAAATTTGCCTCTTTGGGGTCTCAAATTGCCTTGTGAGTTGTGTTTTGCACATGTCATGCATGCTCTACAATGCTGTTTTGCATATGCATCGAACCCATAAAGACAAAAAATAGATTGCAATTGCGATATCATACCCCCTGATGAGACATGCGTCACGCCATGGCTCATAATAGCTGCCCATTTAAACATATTTTTTGGCAATATGGGTTTCTTTTGTGGTCATATCCGGAGGGGTGTCATATAGGAGAAAAATAGAAAGAGCTGTTGCCGCCTTTGCGGTTTTGTCAGCAACGTCATTTCCTTTTGAAACACTGTCAGAGCCTTTGGTGTGAGCCGCACATTTGCATATAGCAATTTGTTGAGGCAATTTCACAGCTTTCATTAGTGCAGTTAGGAGAGTGGCATGAGTCACTGGCTTTCCAGATGATGTCACCATTCCACGCTCTTCCCACAGTTTTGCAAACACATGCACTGTGCTAAAAGCGTACTGGCTGTCTGTATAAATTGTTACAGCCGTACCTTTAAACAGATAGCAAGCTGCAGTTAAAGCAACTAATTCAGCTGCTTGTGCTGAAAATGAGGATGGCAATGAAGCAGAATCCAATACTTCTGAATTTGTGACAACAGCATATCCAGATTGTGTTTGTCCATAAGCGTTTTTAGTGGAAGAACCATCCACATACGCAATTGTACTGTTTGGGATGGGTGTGTCCTGGAGGTCTGGGCGTGCTTTCGTCTACATCAAGACAATTGTGCGGCTCACCATCCTCAGGTAAGGGTATCAATGTGGATGGATTCAATGTTGTACAGCGCTCTACCGTAAGATGTGGTTGTGATAATAGCAAGGACATACACGAAAGATGTCTTGCTGGGGACAAAAGGCTCATGTTTGTCTGCAACAGAAGTGCAGAGACTGCATGTGGAACTTTCAGTGTCAACTGATGGAATAGAACAACATTACTGCTACTTTGAACAGCCATAGAGGCTGCAACAACAGCCTGTACGCATGGTGGTAAAGCACTTGCTACTGCATCCAATTTAGATGAGTAGTAGGCAACTGGCCTTAATTTTGAGCCATACACTTGAACCAAAACACTAGTCATGAACTTATTCTTACAATCAGCTGTTTGAATGAATGGTTTACTATAATCTGGTAGTGCCAAAACTGTGGATGACACTAATGTTTGTTTTACTTTTACAAAGGCTTCCTCAGCTTCTTTGTTCCATTCCAACACGGTTGACATTGAAATATCATCCTTGTACATTAAATCAGAAAGTGGACTAGTCAATTCTGCATAGCAGGGAATCCATGCCCTGCAGTAATTAGTCAGTCCAAGAAATGACATCATCTGCTTTTTGGTTTGTGGTTTTGGAGCGTGCAAAATTGCTTCCTTCCTGTCAGACAGGATAGTACGCCCTGTGGCTGATAATTCATGTCCTAAATATTTTACTTTATCCCTACACAACTGAACTTTGTTTTTACTCACTTTGTGGCCATTATCAAATAAGAAACATAATAATGCTACTGTGTCAGTTATGCAGTTTTCTCGTGTGTCAGAGGCAATCAGAATGTCATCAACATACACTAATAGTTGGCTATCTGCCGGTGGAACGAAATTGGCTAAACATGCTGACATGACTTGAGAATAAATAGTTGGACTGTCTGCGTAACCCTGCGGTAATCTGGTAAATGTATATCGTTGTCCTTTAAAGGTAAAAGCAAACCAGAATTGACTATCTGGGTGTACTGGTACAGAAAAAAAAATGCATTACTGATATCTATTACAGAAAAACAACTAGAATTTAATCTCAATGAGCTTAACAGTGTGTGCGGATCTGGTACACATGGTGCTCTTTTAATCACAGCAGCATTTACTGCCTGCAGATCTTGAATCATTCTCCACCCCACTGAGGGCGGAGCCTTTTTTTTTACAGGAAATATGGGTGTGTTACATGGTGAATCTGGACATGGCACTATTACTCCTGCTGTTAATAAATTCTCTACTACTGGCCTGATTCCTTCAATTGCATCAGGTTTCAATGGATACTGTCTTACACATGGTCTGTATTCTGTTTTTGGTCTTATAACTACAGGTTGTGCATTTTTAATCAGTCCTACGTCTGAAGGACCTGTTGTCCACAATCCTGATGGTACAGAAGAGAGAAGATCATCCTCTTCAGGACTCAACTGAAACACTCAGGATTGTGAAGTGGACACATCAATATGTGTTCCAGCTGTCAGCACCAATGAGACATTAACTGGCACTTTATACAATTTAGTTGATGGACTGAACTCTGTTCGTGGTCCAACTCTGCTCCAATCAGTGGCTGACAAAGCTGTTATGACTGTCAGTCCCAATTCTTGCCATTCTGTCAAATATGGTTTACAAAGTGACACATGTAAAGGCATACCTGTGAATCTCAATTTTAAAACGTCTTCAGTGGCACCTGTTACTGTTATGACAGCTGTTGAGTTGCCATCATGAATCAAATCGGTCATTGTCAGCTTCACAGGTGAAACATTTTTCAATTTGTTTTCATACACTGGTGTTCCTGGCAATATGCCACTATGGACTCTAAATACACTCTCAAATCTGCATCTAAACTCTATCCATGGTTCTCCTTCTTTCTGAGCTGTCCTGGTAATTTCAGTATAATTTATCTTTGGTCCTAACACACCTTTTGCTCGTGTAATCATAGCTTCCACTCTTGTTTCTAAGACTAGATCATCATGTGTCAGTGGTACGCCTTGTTGGTCTGCAGGATTCCAGTCTCCGCATACCTGACTCCATTTTAGGGCCACATGCTTTCATCCACACCTGTTGGACTTCAGGTCCACTAAGGTGGTAAGAACTTCTAATGTTTTCTATATCCTGCATAAATCCCTCAATGTCGACATGTGGCGATGGTATCATGTCGACTGCTGCTTTGATATCATCAGCATTCCATGTTCGATATACGAGCATGGTTGATCGCTGTCCTGCTGTTCCTGCACGAGGATTTGGTACTTCTATCATAGGATAGGCACCTCCCTGGTCACTGTGTTCCACCATGGGAGGGGCTGTAGGCACTTTCGCTTGACTGCGTGTTTGTGGTTTTTCTGGTTTTTCACTTTTTACCTTAGGTTTTACTGCCAAATCATACTGTGGTGGCGGTACATCGTCATCCTCTGGTAGAGGAGATAAAGGTCTCTTTGTCACTGACGATCCAGCTGGCGGTGATTGTTGAGGCTGTTCTGGTTCTCTGTGCTGAATTATCACATCTTCTTCTGCCTTACCTACAGCTTTCTTTTTCCTTGCTTTCTCTAATCGTCGCTTCTCTGCTCCCTTCTGTCTGTTCTCTGCTTCTTCCTCCCAAAATGCCACTAAATCTGCCCCTACTTTCTGCATCTTTTTCTCATCACCTTTATGTTTCTGTTCTAACTCCTTCTTTAGCTTCTGTATACTGATCAGGTTCCAGTCGTCCGTCAAAGTCATGTTTATTAATCCAGGTCTCCAATTTTTTGTTGTTTTTGGATTTTTTGCTTCCATAATTTCCAGTCGTCAGTTGATAAATTTTCCTTATTTTTAGACGTCTTACCCCCCATTTTTATTATCCCTTGTTATAATTTGGACTTCAGACGGGGGCACACCTAGGGTGTTCTAAATCTGAAGTTTTCACACTTTCTTTGGACGTGACAATTAATTTGCCGTCGTGTGGTTGATTCCTTTCACCTCCCCGTAGGAAGCGGAATCACTTGCCTGCTGCTTCCACACGCACGGTTGTCACTAACGTTGTCCAAAGTATTGCACTTTCACACAGTTATTTACACTTACACAAAACACTATTTACACATAGAAACACTTTTAATAATCGTACGCGTATTCTTATGCCAGGGGAGCTCGCCCCTCCCGTGAAATTTAACTAATGTCCTGCATTAGGGGACTCCGCCGTCCCTGCCAAATTTAACTGCTTTTTTACAGTGCACGTATTTCTACCCGGGATTTCCTTTACGTATTAAAACAGAGGAGTCCGTATCCTCCTTCCGGAATTTAACTACTTGCGTCCCTCGCAACCGTAGAGGAGTCCGCCCTCCTTACAGAGTTTAACTGTGTTTCATTAACAGACGATTCTGTATCATCGCTTACGGAGTTTAACTGTTTATGTGATCTGATCACCACTCACTCAGTACTATTTACAAAGAAATTCTACTCACTGACTCCACTTCCTGTCTGTCTTCTTCGGGAAAATCTCGTCAACCAGACGATGCCAACGGTGGTCGACAATTGCAGACACGATCAATCGATCGGACCTTGGCCAAGGATTTACGTCTGGACTTGACGACCTCCGCTGGACACCTCCGGTATTGTTGAGATCCCGGACTGAGCCCCCAGTCAATGTTGGGTATTTTCTCCTCCAAACATTCTTAAAACCTTTGATAAGACAAACAGAGTCAAGAAACACCAGTGAGACAGAAAGTCAAATTTTACGCGCGGAGTGCAGTCAGGCTGTACACCAAAGCTACACTAAAGTCTGGCCTGTGCTTCGCTCTTTTTATTAGTGAATCCGTCGGAGGTCAGCACATCTCGTTCGTCTGTTGCAGTTATCAGCTGTTCTGCATCTGCCTGGAACACTAAGCATCACATCACAATCAGTCAAAATTCAACCTTCAGTTCTTTTACTCCCAGTCGTTAGCGGCTACGAAAACAAGTTGTGTAATAATAATAATAAGTACATCCAGCTCCAACAAGGTTGAATAACACGTACATTCTCGGGTTTAAGTGCAAACAGCACAACACCGTTCTCATCAGAAAGAAGACAAAAGGTACAAATGTTTAACAGTGATAACATATATATATATATATATAAAATCCTTAACAGTTTTCAGGGAATTCTGTTAAGTCTTCTATTTCCATACCATAAGTCAGAACAAGATCTAAAGTATGGTTAAAGTGGTGGGTGGACTCATTTACTTTTTGAGCAAAGCCAATAGAGTCTAATAATAGATTAAATGCAGTGTTGAGGCTGTCATTCTCAGCATCTGTGTGGATGTTAAAATCGCCCACTATAATTATCTTATCTGAGCTAAGCACTAAGTCAGACAAAAGGTCTGAAAATTCACAGAGAAACTCACAGTAATGACCAGGTGGACGATAGATAATAACAAATAAAACTGGTTTTTGGGACTTCCAATTTGGATGGACAAGACTAAGAGACAAGCTTTCAAATGAATTAAAGCTCTGTCTGGGTTTTTGAGGAACACACCCCTCTCTTCAAGTCCAAACCAGGTAAGCTAACAGGCTAGTCTTGGTTTGGTGTTTATTAAATTAGATTTTTGGAGACTGCATGGTGGTTCTCTAAACAATTTGCTTTCTCAGTAATCATGCATTAACGGGGCATAACGGGTCTCGACAGCTACTAAAAATGCTAATACTGTTAACATGCAGCGTTAAATAAGATGAAAATTTCACTCAGCGGGAATACTGCAGCAGAGACGTCTCAGATGATTCATGAGGATGTTTCACCGCAAAATAAAACTGATTATTCCAGGTGTTTCTAATAAAATAACAACAATAACAACACAAGAAAAACAACACAATAGCTAGCAGACGGATCGAGCGGACAAGCTAAAGACGCTACAAGGAGTGGAGACACTCACTGACCACAAATCCTAATTTTACAGAACTTTACGTTTTGAAGCATCTTAAACTAAGAAGGTAGTGAAAAATAAAATCCCCCCCCAGTTGTCATGAAGGCGGAGACAAAGAGCGAAACTGTCCCAGGCTGTAAACATGTTTATTTCTGCACTAAAGCCCCTTTCACACCGGGGCTGCTCCCAGTTGCTCTCGGTTGCATCGTGCATCATTATGATGACACCATGTTGAAGCAACCTAGTGCAGAGACGATGCAGCTCACCGCTACAACAGCACAAGGGGCGCAAACAAAAATTAAACATGTTTAATTTTTTTGGCGTCCTCTGCTCAACGCAGAACTAAGTGGTTTCAGTGCAAGTCAGAGCAACAGGATGGTACTCAACGTGACTGGAAGCCACACCCTCACAGTACAGCATTACCTGATGCCAATTTATGATTCCTGCTTGTTCCATTGGTCCCGCAGTATAAATCATGCAGGATTGTTTTTTTATACTGTGTACTCAATGCAGTAAAAACTACACGCTTAAAAAAAAAGACCACAGGAAAGAAAAATGCTGATTGCAGCTGCTGCTCCTCTCTGTGTGTATCTGTCTGGTGAAGAGAGGCACTGTGAAGCAGCTTCTTCTCTCACAAATGTGTTTAAATAAAATCCATAAAAGTCCTGCTCACAGACTAATTGCCAGAGACATCCAGTAAAAAGTCTGGACATCTCCAGTCCACTCACAGATGATTTGTTCACACTCACACATGTGAACAATTAAAAGAAAAAAAACTGTCTGGCTGCAGGCATTATTTCTTTGTTCTCTCCTCAAACTCTCTCATCACTGTTAAAAAAAAAAGGACAAAAAAGGACATAGGTCCTGCTCACAGACTGATTGCCAGAGACAGGACATGTCCACATCAAGTAGAACTCCAGACATCTCCACATTTGCTCATGGACGGTTCGTTCGCGCACGCGCGTGGGCATCTCACGGTCGAAGGAGGAAAGATAAACTATAACAGAACTCAGAGCGCAGACCTGCAGCTCAGCACAAGAACAAATATAAACTAGAAGAGAAGTCAGAGTGCACAGTCTGTCTGCAGCTCAGTTCATGCAGTTCATTTTTTCATTATTTACATATCCATTAGTTCATTTTTTCATTATTTACATATCCATTTGTTCATTTTTTCATTATTTACATATCTATTTGTTCACTTTTTCATTATTTACATATCCATTAGTTCATTTTTTCATTATTTACATATCTATTTGTTCACTTTTTTCATTATTTACATATCCATTAGTTGACTTTTTCATTATTTACATATCTATTTGTTCATTTTTTTCATTATTTACATATCCATTAGTTCATTTTTTCATTATTTACATATCCATTAGTTCATTTTTTCATTATTTACATATCCATTAGTTCACTTTTTCATTATTTACATATCTATTAGTTCACTTTTTCATTATTTACATATCTATTTGTTCATTTTTTCATTATTTACATATCTATTTGTTCACTTTTTCATTATTTACATATCCATTAGTTCACTTTTTCATTATTTACATATCTATTTGTTCATTTTTTTTCATTATTTACATATCCATTAGTTCATTTTTTCATTATTTACATATCCATTAGTTCACTTTTTCATTATTTACATATCTATTAGTTCACTTTTTCATTATTTACATATCTATTTGTTCATTTTTTCATTATTTACATATCTATTTGTTCACTTTTTCATTATTTACATATCCATTAGTTCACTTTTTCATTATTTACATATCTATTTGTTCATTTTTTCATTATTTACATATCCATTAGTTCACTTTTTCATTATTTACATATCTATTTGTTAATTTTTTTCATTATTTACATATCCATTAGTTCATTTTTTCATTATTTACATATCCATTAGTTCACTTTTTCATTATTTACATATCTATTAGTTCACTTTTTCATTATTTACATATCTATTTGTTCATTTTTTCATTATTTACATATCAATTTGTTCACTTTTTCATTATTTACATATCTATTAGTTCATTTTTTCATTATTTACATATCTATTTGTTCATTTTTTCATTATTTACATATCAATTTGTTCACTTTTTCATTATTTACATATCTATTAGTTCATTCTTTCATTATTTACATATCAATTTGTTCACTTTTTCATTATTTACATATCTATTAGTTCATTTTTTCATTATTTACATATCTATTTGTTCATTTTTTCATTATTTACATATCAATTTGTTCACTTTTTCATTATTTACATATCTATTAGTTCATTTTTTCATTATTTACATATCCATTAGTTCATTTTTTCATTATTTACATATCCATTTGTTCACTTTTTCATTATTTACATATCCATTAGTTCATTTTTTCATTATTTACATATCCATTTGTTCACTTTTCATTATTTACATATCCATTAGTTCACTTTTTCATTATTTACATATCTATTAGTTCACTTTTTCATTATTTACATATCTATTTGTTCATTTTTTCATTATTTACATATCCATTAGTTCACTTTTTCATTATTTACATATCTATTAGTTCACTTTTTCATTATTTACATATCTATTTGTTCATTTTTTCATTATTTACCTATCTATTTTTCATTTCTTTCATTATTTACATATCCATTAGTCATTTTTTCATTATTTACATATCTATTAGTTCACTTTTTCATTATTACATATCTATTAGTTCACTTTTTCATTATTTACATATCTATTTGTTCATTTTTTTCATTATTTACATATCTATTAGTTCACTTTTTCATTATTTACATATCCATTAGTTCACTTTTTCATTATTTACATATTTATTTGTTCACTTTTTCATTATTTACATATCCATTAGTTCATTTTTTCATTATTTACATATCCATTAGTTCACTTTTTCATTATTTACATATCTATTAGTTCATTTTTTTCATTATTTACATATCTATTTGTTCATTTTTTCATTATTTACATATCAATTTGTTCACTTTTTCATTATTTACATATCTATTAGTTCATTTTTTCATTATTTACATATCAATTTGTTCACTTTTTCATTATTTACATATCTATTAGTTCATTTTTTCATTATTTACATATCTATTTGTTCATTTTTTCATTATTTACATATCAATTTGTTCACTTTTTCATTATTTACATATCTATTAGTTCATTTTTTCATTATTTACATATCCATTAGTTCATTTTTTCATTATTTACATATCCATTTGTTCACTTTTTCATTATTTACATATCCATTAGTTCATTTTTTCATTATTTACATATCCATTTGTTCACTTTTTCATTATTTACATATCCATTAGTTCACTTTTTCATTATTTACATATCTATTAGTTCACTTTTTCATTATTTACATATCTATTTGTTCATTTTTTCATTATTTACATATCCATTAGTTCACTTTTTCATTATTTACATATCTATTAGTTCACTTTTTCATTATTTACATATCTATTTGTTCATTTTTTCATTATTTACCTATCTATTTGTTCATTTCTTTCATTATTTACATATCCATTAGTTCATTTTTTCATTATTTACATATCTATTAGTTCACTTTTTCATTATTTACATATCTATTTGTTCATTTTTTCATTATTTACATATCTATTAGTTCACTTTTTCATTATTTACATATCTATTTGTTCATTTTTTCATTATTTACATATCCATTAGTTCACTTTTTCATTATTTACATATCTATTAGTTCACTTTTTCATTATTTACATATCTATTAGTTCACTTTTTCATTATTTACCTATCTATTTGTTCATTTCTTTCATTATTTACATATCCATTAGTTCATTTTTTCATTATTTACATATCTATTTGTTCATTTTTTTCATTATTTACATATCCATTAGTTCACTTTTTCATTATTTACATATTTATTTGTTCACTTTTTCATTATTTACATATCCATTAGTTCATTTTTTCATTATTTACATATCTATTTGTTCATTTTTTCATTATTTACATATCCATTAGTTCATTTTTTCATTACTTACATATCTATTTGTTCACTTTTTCATTATTTACATATCCATTTGTTCATTTTTTCATTATTTACATATCTATTTGTTCACTTTTTCATTATTTACATATCCATTAGTTTATTCACTGAATTTTACAGGGTCCATGATTACAAAGAAAAAACAGTGAGAATGACAAATGGGTATCATTTACAATCATCCCTCACGCTCACACAGTGAACACAAAGTGCACAACTGGAGATTTTAAGATTTTTCTGTCTGTTTGGGAATTGAACCAGGAGCTCACACATATCTAGCCTCCAGCCCGCCACTTTTCCAAGAACATCCGAGGAGGTGATGGTCTAGTGCAGAGGTCTCAAACTCAAACTCACCAGGTGATTAATATCACTTTGAGCAGGTGGAATCAGTTAATCAGTGAAATCACCTGGTGGAGTGGGTGGTTGCAAAGAAAACCTGCACCCTCTCGGCCCTTTCTGGAGCAAGTTTGAGACCTCTGGTCTAGTGGTTAGGTGTTGGGTTTGAGACCAGAGGATCATTTCAAACCCCACACAGACCACACAATCACTAAGTACCCTTGTGTCAATGTCCCTAATCCCCAAGTTGCACCTGGTGTGTAGTGAGCGCTTTGCATGGCAGCACCCATGCAACACCCACACATTCACACACACACATCAATGTGTGTGTGTGAATGGGTGAATGTAAGGCATCACTGTAAAGCATCTGGAGTTCATTCAGATGGAAAAGCACAATATAAATGCAGGCTGTTTACTTCCGTCACATTTTTTTCATGTTTTATTGTCAATGCTGACATAAGAATTGTATATTTGAACCTTGACCACGTCGTGTACACCTCAGAGTACATCTAAAAAGTATTCACAGCTCTTCACTTTTTCCACATTTTGTTATGTTACAGCTTCATTCAAACATGGAGTTAATTCATTTTTTCCCCAAATTACATCAACTTAACAAACACTTTGTGTTCCACACTCCTGTCCACCACATTAAATCTCTCGTCGTCATCACTTTCTCAACGTGTGATTCTTTTTCTGTTTAGTCGCCCTGTATTCAATCCATGGTTCACAACTCCCGCTACCTTCCATCTCCTCACCCTCGCTTCCTGACACATCAGTCCCAGCTCCCTGCTCCTGACCACCCACAGTCCAGGTGTTGCCAACCGCCTCCACTCACCCACTAACTCTAACACTAACTAACCCCATTGTTTACACCCGGGATCAGCAGCTTGGACTAAGAGACTCTATGTACAGTGGGCCGGGTCCCCACTATGCTGAGCACCTGGACATACCTGCAGACATACGAAGAAGACGGAGAGGCTTCAGGGGTGGATGGACGAAGCGGAGAAGGACTTATATTCCGTCTGTGGTCGTGGGGAATATAAGATCTCTCCGCAACAAGAACAAGGAGCTAGCAGCACTAACCCGTTTCCAGAGGCTGTATAAGGGCTGCAGTCTCATGTGCTTCACGGAGACGTGGTTGGATGAACATGTACCGGACTCTGTTATTAACATGGATGGCTTCAGACTTATCCGCGCGGACAGGACGTTGGTGGAGAGTGGGAAGAAAGAGGAGGGGGTCTCACCGTTTATGTGAGTAAGAGATGGTGTAACGCAGCTCATGTTCACGTGAAGGATCAGATGTCCTCCTCGAACATGGAGCTACTCACGGTGAGCATGAGGACGTACTATCTCCCACGGGAGTTTGGGAGTGTGACTGTGCTCTGCGCGTATATTCCTCCCTCTGCAGACGCCGCCATTGCCTGTGAGCGGATTCACAGTACAGTGACACGGCTGAACCAGGAGAAGAGGGCTTTCAACTCGGGAGACAGTGAGGAGCAGCGTAGAGTCCAACAGGAGCTCCAGTGGAGGATCTGGGCAGCCAAGAAGGAGTATGGAAGGAAGATGGAGGAGCAGTTGGCCCAGAACAACATCAGGGACGTGTGGAGAGGCCTCAAGACCGCCTCCGGATTTGGGCAGGGTGCCAGCAGGATTGCAGATGGAGATTCTCAGTTTGCAGAGGACCTAAACAGTTACTTTAACCATTTTGGCTCCTCCACACCTGCCCCCCAGCCTGCTTCCGGCTCTCCACATGTCTCCAGCAGCCAGCCCTCCAGTCCCTCTGACCCTCTACCTTCTTCCCCCTGGCCACCTCCACTGCACCCCGGACTTTGTCCCTCCTCTCCCTGGACTATATTCATCACCAGCCCACCTCAGCTCACACCTCAGCTCCCCCCACTGTAACTCCATCTGAGGTGAGAGGCCAGCTCCTGCGGCTGAAGCAGAGCAGCAGGACCTGATGGGATCTCCCTGAGGCTGCTGAGGACCTGTGCAGATGAGCTCTGTGAGGTCCTCAGCCACATCTTTAACATGAGCCTCAGCCTGGGGGTGGTCCCCACCCTGTGGAAGACCTCCTGTGTGGTCCCGGTTCCCAAAACACCGCACGCCAAGGAACCAGCCCACTACAGACCAGTTGCCCTGACCTCCCACCTCATGAAGAGGTGGGAGGTCAGGAGGTGGGAGCTTTCACTTGCTTGCCTCTACTGGTGGTTGGCTCTCACTGCGGTATTGTATCACTTCCTGTTCCGGAGCACAGCGGTGTTTTTCTGTATCTGTTAGCTGTTTAATCTGCGCAGTTAGATTGATCTAGTTATCTAGATTACGATTTGTTTCCCAGTGTAATCTTTACGTGCCTTAACTAAAGCACTCCTTCTGCTGAATCACCTCTAAATTATTTACACATTATTCACTTTGCGTGTTTTTAGGAATCCGCTAGCTTAGCGTAGCTACTAGCTCTTAGCCGATTTAGCATGGCGGCTTCTCCTGTCTCTCCCGCACTTTTCTGCTCTGGGTGTGAAATGTTTAGTTATTCCTCGGCCTCCTTTAGCAGTAATGGTACTTGTAATAAGTGTAGCTTATTCGTAGCTTTGGAGGCCAGGCTGGGCGAATTGGAGACTCGGCTCCGCACCGTGGAAAATTCTACAGCTAGCCAGGCCCCTGTAGTCGGTGCGGACCAAGGTAGCTTAGCCGCCGTTAGTTACCCCCTGGCAGATCCCGAGCAGCCGGGAAAGCAGGCTGACTGGGTGACTGTGAGGAGGAAACGTAGCCCTAAACAGAAGCCCCGTGTACACCGCCAACCCGTTCACATCTCTAACCGTTTTTTCCCACTCGACGACACACCCGCCGAGGATCAAACTCTGGTTATTGGCGACTCTGTTTTGAGAAATGTGAAGTTAGCGACACCAGAAACCATAGTCAATTGTCTTCCGGGGGCCAGAGCAGGCGACATTGAAGGAAATTTGAAACTGCTGGCTAAGGCTAAGCATAAATTTGGTAAGATTGTAATTCACGTCGGCAGTAATGACACCCGGTTACGCCAATCGGAGGTCACTAAAATTAACATTAAATCGGTGTGTAACTTTGCAAAAACAATGTCGGACTCTGTAGTTTTCTCTGGGCCCCTCCCCAATCAGACCGGGAGTGACATGTTTAGCCGCATGTTCTCCTTGAATTGCTGGTTGTCTGAGTGGTGTCCAAAAAATGAGGTGGGCTTCATAGATAATTGGCAAAGCTTCTGGGGAAAACCTGGTCTTGTTAGGAGAGACGGCATCCATCCCACTTTGGATGGAGCAGCTCTCATTTCTAGAAATCTGGCCAATTTTCTTAAATCCTCCAAACCGTGACTATCCAGGGTTGGGACCAGGAAGCAGAGTTGTAGTCTTACACACCTCTCTGCAGCTTCTCTCCCCCTGCCATCCCCTCATTACCCCATCCCCGTAGAGACGGTGCCTGCTCCCAGACTACCAATAACCAGCAAAAATCTATTTAAGCATAAAAATTCAAAAAGAAAAAATAATATAGCACCTTCAACTGCACCACAGACTAAAACAGTTAAATGTGGTCTATTAAACATTAGGTCTCTCTCTTCTAAGTCCCTGTTGGTAAATGATATAATAATTGATCAACATATTGATTTATTCTGCCTAACAGAAACCTGGTTACAGCAGGATGAATATGTTAGTTTAAATGAGTCAACACCCCCGAGTCACACTAACTGTCAGAATGCTCGTAGCACGGGCCGGGGTGGAGGATTAGCAGCAATCTTCCATTCCAGCTTATTAATTAATCCAAAACCCAGACAGAGCTTTAATTCATTTGAAAGCTTGTCTCTTAGTCTTGTCCATCCAAATTGGAAGTCCCAAAAACCAGTTTTATTTGTTATTATCTATCGTCCACCTGGTCGTTACTGTGAGTTTCTCTGTGAATTTTCAGACCTTTTGTCTGACTTAGTGCTTAGCTCAGATAAGATAATTATAGTGGGCGATTTTAACATCCACACAGATGCTGAGAATGACAGCCTCAACACTGCATTTAATCTATTATTAGACTCTATTGGCTTTGCTCAAAAAGTAAATGAGTCCACCCACCACTCAATCATATCTTAGATCTTGTTCTGACTTATGGTATGGAAATAGAAGACTTAACAGTATTCCCTGAAAACTCCCTTCTGTCTGATCATTTCTTAATAACATTTACATTTACTCTGATGGACTACCCAGCAGTGGGGAATAAGTTTCATTACACTAGAAGTCTTTCAGAAAGCGCTGTAACTAGGTTTAAGGATATGATTCCTTCTTTATGTTCTCTAATGCCATATACCAACACAGTGCAGAGTAGCTACCTAAACTCTGTAAGAGAGATAGAGTATCTCGTCAATAGTTTTACATCCTCATTGAAGACAACTTTGGATGCTGTAGCTCCTCTGAAAAAGAGAGCTTTAAATCAGAAGTGTCTGACTCCGTGGTATAACTCACAAACTCGTAGCTTAAAGCAGATAACCCGTAAGTTGGAGAGGAAATGGCGTCTCACTAATTTAGAAGATCTTCACTTAGCCTGGAAAAAGAGTCTGTTGCTCTATAAAAAAGCCCTCCGTAAAGCTAGGACATCTTTCTACTCATCACTAATTGAAGAAAATAAGAACAACCCCAGGTTTCTTTTCAGCACTGTAGCCAGGCTGACAAAGAGTCAGAGCTCTATTGAGCTGAGTATTCCATTAACTTTAACTAGTAATGACTTCATGACTTTCTTTGCTAACAAAATTTTAACTATTAGAGAAAAAATTACTCATAACCATCCCACAGACGTATCGTTATCTTTGGCTGCTTTCAGTGATGCCGGTATTTGGTTAGACTCTTTCTCTCCGATTGTTCTGTCTGAGTTATTCTCATTAGTTACTTCATCCAAACCATCAACATGTTTATTAGACCCCATTCCTACCAGGCTGCTCAAGGAAGCCCTACCATTATTTAATGCTTCGATCTTAAATATGATCAATCTATCTTTGTTAGTTGGCTATGTACCACAGGCTTTTAAGGTGGCAGTAATTAAACCATTACTTAAAAAGCCATCACTTGACCCAGCTATCTTAGCTAATTATAGGCCAATCTCCAACCTTCCTTTTCTCTCAAAAATTCTTGAAAGGGTAGTTGTAAAACAGCTAACTGATCATCTGCAGAGGAATGGTCTATTTGAAGAGTTTCAGTCAGGTTTTAGAATTCATCATAGTACAGAAACAGCATTAGTGAAGGTTACAAATGATCTTCTTATGGCCTCGGACAGTGGACTCATCTCTGTGCTTGTTCTGTTAGACCTCAGTGCTGCTTTTGATACTGTTGACCATAAAATTTTATTACAGAGATTAGAGCATGTCATAGGTATTAAAGGCACTGCGCTGCGGTGGTTTGAATCGTATTTGTCTAATAGATTACAATTTGTTCATGTAAATGGGGAATCTTCTTCACAGACTAAAGTTAATTATGGAGTTCCACAAGGTTCTGTGCTAGGACCAATTTTATTTACTTTATACATGCTTCCCTTAGGCAGTATTATTAGACGGTATTGCTTAAATTTTCATTGTTACGCAGATGATACCCAGCTTTATCTATCCATGAAGCCAGAGGACACACACCAATTAGCTAAACTGCAGGATTGTCTCTGCATTTAATCATTAGTGATCGATCTCTGCTCCCCTCCACAGCATGTCTTTTTCTTGGTTCTCTCCCTCAGCCCCAACCAGTCCCAGCAGAAGACTGCCCCTCCCTGAGCCTGGTTCTGCTGGAGGTTTCTTCCTGTTAAAAGGGAGTTTTTCCTTCCCACTGTAGCCAAGTGCTTGCTCACAGGGGGTCGTTTTGACCGTTGGGGTTTTACATAATTATTGTATGGCCTTGCCTTACAATATAAAGCGCCTTGGGGCAACTGTTTGTTGTGATTTGGCGCTATATAAAAAAATTGATTGATTGATTGATTGATTGATGAAGACCATGGAGCAGCTCATCCTGTCTCACCTCCGCACCGTGGTGAGCGACATCCTGGACCTGCTGCAGTTCACCTACAGGCCCAACATCAGGGTAGATGACGCTGTCATCTACCTGCTGCAGCGAGTGCTCACCCACCTGGAGACCGGCGGGAGTGCTGTGAGAGTCATGTTCTTTGATTTCTCCAGCGCTTTCAACACCATCAGACCAGCACGGCTGCAGGGGAAGCTGGAGGACGCAGGTGTGGATGGACACCTCGCCGCCTAGACCATCGACTACCTCACTGACCGCCCGCAGTACATGCGGCTGCGCGGCTGTCAGTCTGAGGTGGTAAGGTGCAGCACCGGGGCCCCCCAGGGCACCGTCCTCTTGCCTTTCCTCTTCACCCTTTATACCTCGGACTTCACCTACAACATGGACAGCTGCCACCTCCAGACGTTCTCTGATGACTCCGCCATTGTGGGTCGTGTGTCTGAGGGGAACGAGCTGGAGTACCAGTCGGTCGTCACAGACTTTGTGGACTGGTGTGAGCACAACCACTTGTGTCTCAACACCAGTAAGATGAAGGGGATGTTGTGAAAGTGTAGTGACACGGACCCACAACAGGGGGCGCAAATGAACGGTCAATAGATGAGCCAAAAAGTAACAATTTAATGTTGTGAAGGTGCACAACGAATATACAGACAATCTCAGAATTTGATAACAGTCAATCCACAAAGGTGACATGTGGGCAGGCTCGAGGATAGAAAACGTCTGTCCAGAGAAGAGCCGGAACCACACGATTTCCGCCGCCACCGAACCTGGTGAATACCGGAGCTGCCAAGTCCCAAATTCCCAGTTGATCACCGTCCCCGACTGTCGGATCTGGTACTGCTGGCGAAGAGCAAAAACAGTCAAGCGTGGGTGTGTGTACACCCCGTAACAACAACGGTGGGAATGCCACCTCCACCTCTAATACACACTCGTGCAGCGTGTGTGTAACCACTTATCTGACGGGACGTAGGACGAAACAGTCGCGACCCACGCCGGTCCTCTGGTAAGACAGCTGCAACACAATTAATCAATACAGGCAGAGAAAGTTACCTCCATAGAAGTACGATATCTCGGGGATGAGGTGGAGATGACGTCTGGGTTTTATGGAGTGAGATGATGAAGAATGAGTGACAGCTGTCAGGAAATAATGAGTGACAGCTGTCACTCCCGGCTGTGTCCGTGGCGGCAGCGCCCTCTCGTGCCTGAAGCCTGCACTTCAGGCAGGGTGTCCCTCTGGTGGTGGGCCAGCAGTACCTCCTCTTCTGGCGGCCCACACAACAGGGGATGGTGATCGACTTCAGGAGGAAACCACCACCTCACCCACCGGTGAACATTGGTTGTTCTCATCCTGTAAACATGGTAAGTGGAGTTGATTCCAAAAAGCTCTATTCTGGTCTCACCTACCACATGACCTTCTCCCATGCCTCCTCTGGATCATCCAGATGGTCACTGGTGAACTTCAAATGGGCCTGGACATGTGCTGGCTTGAGCAGGGGGACCCTGCTGCCCTGCAGGATTTTAAACCATGACAGCATCATGTGTTACTAATGTAATCTTTGTGACTGTGGTCCCAGCTCTCTTTAGGTCATTGACCAGGTCCTCCTGTGTAGTTCTGAGCTTTCTCAGAATCATCCTTACCCCGCAAAGTGAGATCTTGCATGGAATCCCAGACCGATGGAGACTGACAGTCATCTTGTGTATTTATTAAGAGCTGACATAACTTGTGAATTTCTCCACTGTGAGATCAGTAAAGTCTTATATATATATATCTATATATAGATATATAGATATATTGATATATCAACAGTCACTCTCATTTCATCACTCATCTTCAACCACTTATCCAGGATCAGGTTGTGGGGGCAACAACTCCAGCAGGGGACCCCAGACTTCCCTTTCCCGGGCTACATTAAACACCTCTGACTGGGGGATCCTAAGGTGTTCCCAGGCCAGTGTGGAGATATAATCTCTCCACCTAGTCCTGGGTCTTCTCCAGGGTCTCATCCCAGATGGACGTGCCTGCAACACCTCCCTAGGGAGGTGCCCAGGAGGCATCCTTACCAGATGCCCGAACCATCTCAGCTGACTTTTCTCAGTGTGAAGGAGCAGCTGCTCTACTCCGAGCTCCTCACAGATGACTGAGCTTCTCACTTTATCTCTAAGGGAGACACCAGCCACCCTCCTGAGGAAGCCCACTTCATCTGCTTATACCCGCGATCTAGTTCTTTTGGTCATGACCCAACCCTCATGACCACAGGTGAGAGTAGGAATGATTGACCAGTAGATCAAGAGCTTTATCTTTTGGCTCAGCTCCATTTTTGTCACAACGGTACAGTAGAGTGAATGTAACACCGCCCCTGCTGCGCTGATTCTCCAGCCAATCTCACACTCCATTGTCCCCTCACTCGTGAACAAGACCCCGAAGTACTTGAACTCCTTCACTTCGGGCAAAAACCGCACACTTTAACTCGCATACAGTGCACACTGGCCCGTTCAGATTCTAATTAAAGTGCACCCTTACCAGCCGCTGCTACATAGTAAGTAAAGTGTGATGGTGCTACCTGACCTGAGTACCATGTGAACTATGAAAATAAGGGCTCCAGTGTGCGGGTCGTGATCTAATATATAAGGCTGAAAGTGTGTTTGTATGTGTGTTTACGCATGTGCGCTTTCAACCTAAGGGCCCCAGTGACCTCCCCCTTGGTGCCCCCAGTCACCATACCAAGTTTGGTGTCAACTGCTTAATTACTGTGGCTGTGCATAGCGAACAGGCAGACCGTGTGTGTGTGTGTTTGCGCACGTGCGCAAGGGCCTCAGTGACTTTCCCCTTGGTCACCATACCAAGTTTGGTGTTGATTGCTTAATTACTGTGGCAGTTCACCCCGAACACAAACCATGCCACATACATACATACATACATAAAGTAACTCCTTTTTATTTTTTTCAAAAACTATATGGATTTGAATCACATGCGATTACATCAGCCAACCTTGAACCCTCGTGCGCATGCGTGAGTTTTTCACCGCCTGTCGGTTGCGTCATTCGCTTGTGGGCAGGCTTTGAGTGAGGAGTGGTCCAGCCCTCTCGTCTTTTTTCTCATTGTTTCATTGCAGCGCGGCGCCACAGCAAAACACTTCCGTGTTGATAACCATTCCTAAGATTTAGGCGGATTTCAATGGCTTTTAGTCGAGTGAGTATCCGAGAAATTGTTTAACAGCTGGGCATGTTCCAACTTGTTCTGTAAGGCTTCCAACGGAGGTGTTTTGCTGTGGCGCCGGGCCATGAGCGGCTGCGTGCAGACGTGCGAATCCGTCCGCACGTCTTTCATTACAAAATCTCCTTTAACAGTGGAATGTCCAGATAAACTGCTGATCCTGACCTCTTCTGAAACTTCTCTGTTCTTTCACAACGTCCTGGGTCAACAGAGGCTTAAATTTGGAAGTTTTCAGCTTGAAACAGGCTGGCGATGGCGGCTCGGAGTGCGGTGCGCCCTGCGGCTCCGTGGGGAGTCCTTAAAGCGACAGTAACACTCCATAATCTCTCATCAGCCGTTAAAATTTTCACCGAAAAACGTCTGAATTTCTCGAATGGTGTCCACTTTGATGTGCCTCACAGTTTCTGAAAAAATTTTGATAAAGCAAAGCGCCAGTCTCTGAGCCATTCCTGAACAATGAAAAAAAAGACGAGGGGGCTGGACCACTCCTCAGTCAAAGCCTGCCCACAGGCGAATGACGCAACCAACAGGCATGAAAAAACTCACGCATACGCATGATATATATATATATATATATATATATATATATATATATATATATATATATATATATATATATATATACAAGCTGAGTTACCCGGGTCTGCCAATCCGGATCTGGATCACCTCCAAAATTCAGTGGAGCCTTCCCTGCCCTAATATCTATCTGTTGTGTAAACATGGTGAGATTCTGTGAAGTAGTTTTGACGTAATCCTTCAAAGAGTATATAAAGTGAATCTTGATCCAGAATCCAGAATTGAATCACCTCCAATATTTATTGGAGTCTTCCATGGCCTAATATCTGTATGTGGTGAAAAGTCCACCATTCGGATGATTCAGACGGCTTTCGGTGGCTTTTCAGTCGTGAGACTATCTGAGAAATTGTGGAAGAGCTGAGCATGTCACAGCATGTCCTGTGGGGCTTCAACACGGAGGCGCTGTTGCTGCGCCATCAGCTTCGTGCCGATGAATTTCGTCGCCACTCTTTTCATGGCAAAATCTTCTGTCACAGTGGAATGTGCCGAAAAAGTGCTGATGTCCACCTCTTCTGCAATTTCTCAGATAATCACACGACGGTCCCACATCACCACAGCGTTCACTTTGGAAATGATCTGGTCATTTCAGCATGTTGATGGCCGACCGGAGCGTGGCACGCTCTCCACCGTTGTGCGGCCGTCTTTAAAACCGGTTGTACCGCTCCTTAATCTGTGTGATGCCCAGAGGATCGTCACTGAAAGCCGTCTGAATAATCCGAATGGTTTCCACCTGGCTGTTGCCCAGTTTCTGGCAAAATTTGATGCGGTCGTGCTGCTCCAGTCGTTCCACCATTTTTCTTGCAAAGAAAAAACGACGAGAGACGACACTCATCCTCACACAAAGGCTGCTTACAAGCAAATGACGCAACCGACAGATGTGAAAAAATCCATGCAAGCACACATGATTCAAATCCATCAGGTTTTTAAAAAATTAAAAAAAGGTCAGATACTTTTCTAACAGACCTCATATATATATATATATATATATATATATATATATATATATATAATGGGAAAAACCATGTTTATTGTCAAATATATGTAGTGGAATGGGGCTGTACAAAGGCATGTAGATATACAGAACCTTTCAGTCTGTACTTTGTGGGAGTGGGTGGGGGGGGGAATATGGTAAATGGGGTCTCTGGCATTGTTTATACGTTTAGCTGTGGACCAAAATAAGCTGTTTTCGTGTCTTGAGGTTTTAGTCCTAATGGACCTCAGAGGGGAGGATGATAAAAAGTTTGTGTCCTGGGTGAGAAGGATCGGCCACTATCTTCCTTGCTCGCCTCAGGGTCCTGGAGGTGTACAGGTCCTGTTGGGATGGCAGACTGCAGTCAATCACCTTCTCTGCTGCGTGAATGATATGCTGCAGTCTGCTCCTGTCCTTAACAGTGGCAGCAGCATATCAGACGGTGATGGAGGAGGAGATGATGGACTTGATGGCAGTGTAGAAGTTCACATCACTGTTTTTGGCAGGCTGAACTTCCTCAGCTGCCACAGAAAGAACATCTTCTGTTGTAACCTGTGACATCATGTGCAAAGCAGCTGCTTCTGTTTCCAGATTACATCTTAGTATGGTTTCCTTTCGCTGCCTTTTCAGTACTTTTCTAATGCTTCATTTCAAAATAAATTGACTATAAAACCTTACAGCACTATGAGTAGCAACTTAAAGTTTATGACAATAACAAGAATGTGCACTTATAGAGTTCAAACTGTCATGTCTACCAGCTGACAGCAGCATGTTGGGTTTTGGTGATGCCATTAGCCTGAAGAGATAAACAGGTAGTGGGTGATCCATTAATAATGATGAGAGAGAGTCCTAAAACATAACCTTGTGGAACGCCCTTGATGACCAAGCATCCCAGGAACCAGGACACACTGAATTCCATTTGATAAGTGGGCTCTAAACCATAACATTTACAAAGACCTATTTACTTTATGTTGATTCAAAGACTTAAAAAAATCAATAAACATGGTAACATGGAAGCTTTTATGCGTAAGCTCATTTAACAGCAGCACAAACGCTGATTATTTTATTTTATTTTATTTTTTTTGCTAAAATGCAGTTTACAGTCGGGTCTGGAATTGTGTACAACAGCAGACACACACACATGCACACGCTGAAGCAACAACACATCTGAAAGAGCACTGTTAGAGAACGAAGGGCCACTAGAGGGCTCTGTTTTTGTTGAGATTTCTTCTTCCTTTTCTTCAGGTGCATTCAGCCTATCAAAAGCTGGGAGACATCTAGCCCGACAACCGGCCCTGAATTGGGCCAGATACTGACCTCCATTTTGGAGTGGGAATTCCCACTCCTAAACAACCAATAGGAGAGCAGCGCTTGTGCCACATTAAAGTGAGGCTGACATCAGTGTCTTGGCTGCCAACCAATTACAGGCTAGGAGAGAGAGGCATCTGGCCCGCCGGTGTCGCAAACCGAACGGTCCGCCCCTAAAAATCGGTCCGCCTTTTGCATCTGTGCATGCATCATTTCGGAGCTCTACCGGTCGTCTAAGACAGAGTCTCTTGATTATTAACCATCAGATGGCAAGGCAAAACCTCTTAAATCATTCTAAGCAGAAATGAGGTGGTGAGGTGAAATTCTGTGACACTATGAAATGGCTGATGTGCAGTGAACGCATCAGCTAGCAGCTTGTTTAGCTGTGGCGCTTTGATCGCTTCCTCCTTCTTTTATGATGAAATAATGCTGAATTTATGTGGAAATGATTGTTGTGCAAAAGCTTCAGATATCTGTCACTGAGACAGATGATGACTGGAGGCAGTTTGAAGCAGAAGCAAGGTTTTACTCCATGAACCACAGCTAATGACGCATGCGCAGATGCAAAAAGTGGACTGATCTTTAGGGGGGACCGTTGGCGGTTGTCGGGCTAGGAGACATCAGACTTGGCCAATCAGCTGTGGCTGAAGCACGTACACGTGGGAAACATGGAGAGGTGACCTGAAACATCCAGTCAGAGAGGAAGGAAGCACCTGAAGCTCCCTAAAGACTTGGACCTTCATTCTCCTGAAAAGCTACCAGAATCACCAAAGGCGGAGGAACCAGCGCCATCAATCACAAAACTTTTAAAACACAATTCTTTTTAGTTTGAAAAGGTGATGGAAGCTTAGACTTTCCCACGTACCCTGAACGCATCGCGGCTGGGAACGGTTGCTAGGCGACGTGTACACAGACCGCGGCGGACCCGGATGGCGGCTCTCGGCGCTGACTGTGGCCGGGCCGCGGTGGCTTTCGGCCGACGGGCTGTGCCTCAGCTGTTCGGGGAGCTCCGGGAGGCCGAACGGAGGCTGCCGGTCCTCAACTCCCTCTGCGACCTGATGCACGACCCGGACCGGATCTGCCAGGCCGTCCGCGGAGGTACGAGACCGGACACGTTACACTCAACTGTCGTCAAAATTTACTCATTTATTGATTTCTATCGTCAGTCAAGGCAACAGATTTGTTTTGTTTGATTTATTTACTAAAAATTAGTTGGTCAACAGAAATGTTTTTTCCCCCCACAGACTCTATACTTTGTTTTCTTTATTTATTCATTTATCAGCAAACATAATTTATTTTCCCCACAAACTGCACATTGTTGTATTTGTTTGTTTTTAAATCAAAGGCCAACAGAAATCATTTTTCCCACAAACTGCTCTTTGTTGTATTTTTTATTTTATTTTTGGTTTTTTGGGGGGGGGGGGGGGGGGGGCTGCAGGTTTTGTGGGTCACCTGAAGGATCTGATGAAGGATGAAAATCCATCAGTCAGAACACAAACCTGTGAATTACTTCACCTGATCACCGCTCACAGCATCGGCAGGTCTGTGTACACACACATCAAACACTCTATCAACTCATCAATAATCCATCAATCGGGTGACAATATACAAATAATTAATGTTTGTGAGTTCAGTGTAACAAATATTTACATAGGTGAAAGCTGGAACATACCATTTAACAAGGGGAAGCCGAGGACCAAGTGGTGCATTCGCAGAGTTACGTCACGTAAAATCTCAAACATTAAGTCAAAGATCAACTACGCTACTGCCCCAGAGGAGTTCGCGACCAAGGCGCCTGCTCTCCGACAGCGGCAGTTAAACTGCGTCCTGAGTGAGTCAATGGGCCCTCTGCTGGGTTACATCAGCCAGCGTTGGAGACAGGAAATCTGGACACCTGGAGCGAGTCTCTGCTGACGTGTCACATAGTGAATCTGCCTCATCAGTCGCTTCATGTCATCATGTGAACGAGTCCTATGAATGAGTTTGTGTTCCAATGAGCTGCTGGAATATAGTGTCTGATAACTTAAGTGATGGGCACAGCTAACCAAAAAGTTAGCTTTGATAACAGATAATCAGCTAACTGAAAAGTTATCTTTTATAAAGCTAAACCGATAAACCACCCAAAAAATTATCAGAAACTACAGCTAACTGATAACTTTCAGTATTGCGTCCTGCACACTTACAACTAACAAGCTGAATCACTTCTGGTAACGTCAAAGACAACCACAGACCCAAACAATGAGTCAGCACTTCTTTGACCGCCATGCCCCCTCCTGGAAGCTCCTGTTTACTACATAGTTTGTAACAGTGAAGCAACTGAGAGGAGCAACAAAGCTCAACTCTCAATTCAACAGTAGTGTCACCGTGAGGCGGAGGTCTTGGAAAATAAAGCAGTGCTGACATGGTTTTGAAGTGTAAATCTTGCCTTCTTGCTCTCGGTCGGGACGGTCGCATTTTTCTCTCCTCCTCCCTCCCCAACTTTCCTGCTACTGTAGCGTGTTTGTCTGTGAGGCTGCCAGCCCTGCTCCTCTGGAAACGGCAAAATGGATCTAATCAAGTGGTCTCTGAACGCAATTGACACTATTTTTTCTACAAGACACTCGGGAGCGGAGTACTCGGCCTGTCCTGCCTGGTCACATGTGGCGGGTTACGTGATGGACAGCTGGCGGAGGTAGCAAGTCATGTGCCTGTACACGTTGTCTGTGGAGGATGTTGAAGACATTTACTTATTTGGAGCTGTGGTGACCGGGTTTCTGCTGTGTGGAGAGGCCATAGCACTGGTTTACCAGAAAATTAAGAAGGTGGAGGTGGCATTAATTGGCCCGTCCAGGCTGCCCCACATGATCGATTCGATTGGAAGGGCAGTGTCAGCTCAGTCGGCGGGTGTTAACAGCACGTTGGAATCCATCTCGGGGAGAATGGCTGCACTGGAAAACCACTTTGATCGTCAGTAATGACCACATCTCTTCTCCTCTATTCAGATGTATTTGGGAGCCACTCTGAAGTTTCAGACAGTGGAATCTTTCAGGCATCTGTTAATCTGGATATCTATTTGGTTTCCAAACACCAGCTGCCCTTCAGTGCTGCTGAGATAAAATCCTCCTCCCTGAGGAACACTCCTGATGCCTCGCTCCTCGTCTTACCCCGCCTCTCTTGTCTTCCCCCTCCCAGTCCTGTGATGTTGACCGTGGGACCTTGGACTCTGGTGGACTGATTCAGGACTGGGACCCCCCCCAAGGGCGGCCTCCGGGCTGTCTGTCTGAACACTGGACACATTCAAGTCTTGGCTGTCGTCTGTTGTGATTGTTTACTGTTTTTCTGTGACTGTTTTCTGTGCTTATGGTTTTTTTTTTGTTGTTTTTTTTTTGCTTCAGTGGTGCTGTGTGTGTTCAACATAGCAGCAATGGAGGTTTTTTCTTCCCAATACTTCCCTTGTGTGTGCTTTTATGTGTGTTTATGTACCAGACCGGCTTATGTGTGTTGTTGTTTGTTAAGTGTGTCATGAAGCCGGTCAAGGTTTGCTCAGCCCTGCTCGTGACTCAGGGCAGGGACATACATCTAGAGCTGGGTCCCCGGGCGCCGTAAAGGCGACCTCTGCTCCTAACTGGCACTTAGGATGGGTTAAATGCAGTAAACACATTTCATTGTGCAGGGAACATGTTCCTATGTGCATATGACAATAAATTCCTTTGAATCCTTGAATCCTTGAAATAAAATTAATACAGATAGAATAACTCCATTAATGTCAGTTCTGTCATTTGTACAAAGTTAAAATATAACATATATCTTTTAATTTTAAATAATGCATGAATTCTGAAGTTTTGTGTCAAACACAGACAGATGCCAAAGGGATTATGGGTAAATGAGCCTCCGCTAACACTAATTGGTTGACTCATTCATTCTATGTAAACACCAACACATTAATGTGAGATGTGTGTGTGTTGGTGTTTACATATAGATGTGCTTTTGTAAAATGCCATTTTTTTTATTTGTAAAAAAAAAAAAAAGCCATTTACTAAGATTTGACAACCATCTATTATAACCGTCTGATAAAATAAATAGAACACTGCCATCTACTGGTGCCCAGATGCTTAGTACTTAGGGCGAATACTGCTATGAACACTACCGGCCAGTAGATGGCAGTAGAGACCCTGAAAACTTCATGGCTCATAGAGATCATTTATTATTCCAAATAAATAATATGTCTGTGTCTGCTACATTTAAGATGCGTGGACTTTAATAAACGTAAACCGAATTTCAGACATCTTGTATATATTCCTCTGGAACAAAGAGGACAGTCAGTGTTTGACAAAAGCAAGACGTTAAAGAACATGAAGCGTTGCAGCTCACAATGATTCCAACTGAAAATAATGAAGAAGCAACCTGAGCTTCTTCTGGCATTTTTACATAAAACAAACACAATAACGTCTATAAAGCCAAAGTATATATTCACGAGAGTTTTAGGCACAATATACAAAGGGGTTAATGCTGTTGTCTGTGTGGAGCCTGATCAGAGCGTCCCAAATGCATTTCTCCTGTCGTGAATGTACTGAGGTTACCCATAATGCACTTTATGGAGACACAATGTCCACACTAAAACCTTCAAAATTAGTGCATTACTTTAAAACTAAAACATATATCTGATATTTTCACTTTATAAAACGTTAATTTAAATAACTTGTCAGAAATTAGTTTGGTTAAAATTTTAACCATAAGTTAAACCTGTATGCCTCTGGATGACTTAGGTGATATTGCCATTTGCCAGCACATCCACATGGGGTCAAAAGAAATAAGCTTTTCTTTTGTGGCCAGTTCTCCTTTGCCTGTAGAGGATAGAGCAGCTTCTCCTGGAACCAGCTCTCCCCTGTTTGTAGAGGATAGAGCTGTACATCTACAACAAAGCATTTAACAGGTAGGCACTCAAATCTTTGATTTCGGACTTCATAAATGTTTATAACTGTTAAGCTTTGTTCATCACACCTGCAGAAATAGGTTAGCGGTCTAAAATTTATTGGAAGATAATTAGTCCGCTGATGGTTTCCAAAGTTACTGAAAAGCTAATCTGATAATGAAAACATTAGCTTTGGTAATTACCGGTCAGCGGATTAGCGGAACTGTGCCCACCACTGGATAACTTATCTCACTGCTGTGACAGCACCTTCTGACTTAGTATCTTGTGATGATGACTCAGTGTCTACCAACTCATCAGCATGACTTATTGTTTCTGCAGTTTAACATCATAACTTTGTTTTCCATTATGATGTTTTTGTCTTGCTGAGGTTTAGTTTCAAGATTCCTACAGACTCATTGTCTCTTCACACAGACAGGCCCTGCTGTCCTCGTCTCTCCTCCATCCTCTGTGCCAGCTGATGGACGACTCTGCGGTCTCCTGCAGGAAGAAAGTCCACCACGTTCTGAACCGCCTCGCTCTGCTCCATTTAGGTACAACTGCGTAAAAATCAGACAGGTCAAGCTGCTCGTTAGACTAAACGAGGCTGATCTGTGGTGGTGCAACAAACTCATCAATGTTTGTTTTCTTTCTACTGCTTTTCTGTTTTTGAAGATGTGGTGAACAAAAACATTTGAGAATGCTCTCCTGAATGAAAGTGTTTGACGTGACCTACGGGTGGCGCTACATGACAAGTCAGGAGGACCACAGACACTAAAAGTGTTCAATCAGAGTGTGAATACTGCCCCCATGTGGTGTTGTCCAGGAGGTGCAGAGGCCCTGATGACACAAGTTCCTAAAATGATGCTGAAGCTGAAAGAGGAGGAGGAGGAGGAGGAGGTACAGGTCCTGCTTCTGTCCACGCTGAGCTGCTGTTCCAGGCTGAACCCTGTGCCGGTCCTGTATGCTGACGGTGTGTCTCTGCTGGGCTCCAGACTCGCTCACCGCTCCCCGGATGTTCGCAGAGAGGCTGCTGCAGCCATGATGGCTCTCAGGTTCCTTAGTATTTCTCTGTTTTTCTTGTTGTTTAATGCTGGCAAATTATACAGTATTTTTTGTCTTTCTGATGCCTGATTCTGTTTTTTCTCTGTTTAAGGTGCAACTCCATCCAGAGATGGGAGTTGTATTTGTGTTGGCGATCCTCCTGTCCTGTGCGCCAATAGCATTTCTTGTATATTCATCCGTGAATTGTTCTGTAATTTACGAGGGCTGTCAATAAAGTAACGGTCCTTTTTATTTTTTTCAAAAACTATATGGATTTCATTCATATGTTTTTACTTCAGACATGCTTGAACCCTCGTGCGCATGCGTGAGTTTTTCCACGCCTGTCGGTGACGTCATTCGCCTGTGAGCACTCCTTGTGGGAGGAGTCGCCCAGCCCCTCGTCGGAATTCCTTTGTCTGAGAAGTTGCTGAGAGACTGGCGCGTTGTTTGATCAAAATTTTTTCTAAACCTGTGAGACACATCGAAGTGGACACGGTTCGAAAAATTAAGCTGGTTTTCAGTGAAAATTTTAACGGCTGATGAGAGATTTTGAGGTGATACTGTCGCTTTAAGGACCTTTCAGGGTGCGAGACGTCGCGCAGCGCTCTCAGGCGGCGTCATCAGCCTGTTCAAGCTGAAAACCTCCACATTTCAGGCTCTATTGATCCAGGACGTCGTGAGAGAACAGAGAAGTTTCAGAAGAAGTCGGTTTCAGCATTTTATCCGGATATTCCACTGTTAAAGGAGATTTTTTTAATGAAAGACGTGCGGACGGATCCGCGTGTCGGGACGCAGCCGACGCGGTGCGGCGGCACAGGAAAAACACCTCCGTGTTGATAACCATTTGTAAAATCCAGGCGGCTTTTGATGGCTTTCAGTGGAGTGAGTATATGAGAAATTGTTTAACAGGCAGGACATGTTCCAACTTGTCCTTAAGGCTTTCAACAGAGGTGTTTTTCCTGTGCCGCCGCACCGCGTCGGCTGCGTCCCGACGCGCGGACCCGTCCGCACGTCTTTCATTAAAAAATCTCCTTTAACAGTGGAATATCCGGATAAAATGCTGAAACCGACTTCTTCTGAAACTTCTCTGTTCTCTCACGACGTCCTGGATCAATAGAGCCTGAAATGTGGAGGTTTTCAGCTTGAACAGGCTGATGACGGCGCCTGAGAGCGCTGAGCGACGTCTCGCACTGTGGGAAGTCCTTAAAGCGACAGTCTCACCTCAAAATCTCTCATCAGCCGTTAAAATTTTCACTGAAAACCAGCTTAATTTTTCGAACCATGTCCACTTCGATGTGTCTCACAGGTTTAGAAAAAATTTTGATCAAACAACGCGCCAGTCTCTCAGCAACTTCTCAGACAAAGGAATTCCGACGAGGGGCTGGATGACTCCTCCACAAGGAGTGCTCACAGGCGAATGACGTCACCGACAGGCGTGGAAAAACTCACGCATGCGCACGAGGGTTCAAGCATGTCTGACGTAAAAACATATGAATGAAATCCATATAGTTTTTGAAAAAAATAAAAAGGACCTATACTTTATTGACAGCCCTCGTATGTCTGTATCATGGCCCAAGCAGAGGGTCAGCCCTTTGAGTCTGGTCTGCTTGAGGTTTCTTCCTCAGAGGGAGTTTTTCCTTACCACTGTTGCTCTGGGGGTTAAGGTTACACCTTACCTGTGTGAAGCGCTGTGAGGCAACTCTGTTGTGATTTGGCGCTGTATAAATGAAAATAAATTGAAATTGAAAATAGGCATGCGCAGCCGGTGAGGTTTTTAATGTGGTTCAAAAGAGATGCAAAGTTTCTTCAAATATAACACTTTACTTTTACAACTTCCCAGCTAAGTGCTAACTAGCCAAGCTAACTAGCGTGGTCATCACCTAAATATTACTTGGAGGAAGTGCGTTTGTGTTATTTTTGTTGTTGTTGTTTTATAGCCGACTGTAAACAACATTTAGCTGTTTTGGATCCATTTAGCTTTAGCTTTGTCCAATCACAGCTCAGCGGTACCGTGCCTGTATCTCCCATCACCTGTGTTTTGATGTGAGCGCCCTCTGGTGGTTTGCAGTGTGTCTGCAGAGGGGAAGCGGAGGGTTTGCGAGGAGGCGGTGCTTCCTGTCCTTATCCGTCTGCTGAAGGATGAAGATGTTGAGGTTCAGACCAACGCTGCAGGAGTCATCATGAACACTGCCGTCATCACCTCAGGTACAAACTCCTCCTGGTTAGCGGTAATACGCAGCTGTTTCTGCTTTGGATGTGTCTTGGTGGCTTCCCTCATCTCACTGCATCACGGGCATGCAGCCATTTCCATTTGTCCAAATCAGATCTGCTCTGACTGGGACAAATGGAAATGGTGCACTTCTTTGGGTCCCAAGGACCAGGACTGGGAACCACTGAATAAACCCATCATGATCCACATGCATTGATGTAAATGTGCACACGTGCGTCTCTGTGCTGCCGGGCACTGATGCTTTTCTCACCTGTTCAGAGGCTGTTAGCTTGCCCCGTAGCCTTCTGCCATATAGCTGTTTAGCCCGTGACGGTGTTAGCTTCCTAACTCAACACTCAACCAAGCGGACTTTTTGTCCCGAGTGAAAAGTGAAGCTTTAAACATCTTGCAGTGGGACATAAATTGAAATTTGCCTTTAATCTTGGCTCCAGTCTGGATTAAAGTCGTGAGAACATCGTACAGTGCTCTCACTAGTCGTCTGTAAGCGTGCTCAGGTCATAATGCTGAATCACCGGCTCCCCCTGCAGGGAAACAGCAGTGTGTGCAGCTGGGCGTCCTCCCTGTCCTCGTGTCTCTGGTGGCTGAGATGGAGGATGCAGCTGCAGGAAGGAGGAGGAAGGCGCTGGTGCTTTACTCTCTGCAGGCTCTGACCTCGCTGGCTGAGGCGCCGGACGCACGGCGCCCCCTGCTGGCGGAGCTGCCCACTCTGAGAAGGAGGAGTCAGGCACCAGAGGAGGACAAGGAGATCCGCCAGACTACTCTGAATGCCATCCGGGTCATTAGCTGGACTCCCTGAGAAGAGAATGACCTCTGACCTCCAGACCAATGAAACGTTGTTATTATTCAATACAGTTGTGTTCTCCAACTGGAATAAAAGTGCACGTGTTGCATTTAAAGCCTGCTGAGTGAATGAGTGAGTGTGTATGTATGTGTGTGTGTGTGTGTGTGTGTGTGTGGGGGGGGGGGGGGGGTAGTGGTGCGTAATTGACTGAAACAACAACAAAAAAATAGCTTATTTTTGCTTCTAAGCTCCACCTGATCTAAAATGTGAATCTTAACTCTGTTGCTGTTTGTTGAATGTTGGGTGTTTGACTTTTGGGGAAAAATGTAAGATATTAGAGTTAACAAATATCTCTGTCAGCTAAAACAACACGCGCTCCCTGAGGACTGGACGCATCATCTAAAATATTTTACCGTCTTCATGAAATTAATGGAAAAAAGTATTTTCAACGTAAATACAAAAAAGTCTTTTTTAAAAGTCATTTATTTTACAAGTAGCAGATTATTTCCAGAACGATCTGTTGTGAAAGTGTAGGAACACGGACCCACAACAGGGGGCGCAATGAACGGACAATGGAGAGAGTAAATAACAAGATTTACTACTGAAACAAGCACGAGTAATACAACAAACACAATTTGGGGTCGAATCCGCTGGTGTCGTGTGGGCAGGCTCGAAGGTAGGAGACGTCTGTCTCAGTCGAACCGGAACCACCCAGATCTCCTCTGCCACCGAACCCTGGAAATACTGGAACCGCCAAGTCCCGAATTCCCAGGTGGCCACTGCCTCCGCTCGTCGGATCCGGTACTGCTGGCAGGAGAGAGCAACAACACACAGGAGTGGATGAACGCACCCAGTAACAGAGAGGGGAGAAGCCGCCTCCACCTCTTGGCAAAGTGTAGCAGGAAGGTGAGTACTTATCCAAAGAATGAGGTTTTCAGTAGTCACCAGTCCTGAAAAAGGTTTTAACAGTCTTAGCTGATGATGCAATGTATAACTGCAGAGAATACTACCTTGGTCTTAGGCGATATCTCGGCACTGAGGTGGAGACGCCGTCCTCCTGATATACCTCGGTGCTGAGTAGAACAGCTGTGTCTGGTGATGGGTGACAGCTGTCACCCAGGCTACTCCCATGATGCGGCAGCGCCCTCTGGTGCCTGGAGCCCGCACTCCAGGCAGGGCGCCCTCTGGTGGTGGTGGGCCAGCAGTACCTCCTCTTCAGCGGCCCACACAACACGATCTTTCATTTCAGACTGTATCATCATCAGACCATCGTCATTTTAATGTTTCCCAAAATGTAGATACATTTTATATATTACAGCCAGCAAACATTAAATATAAATAATGAGATGGAAACAATAGCATGATCATTTCAGACAATACAAAATTAATTCTTTTTTTTTGTTTTTTTTTTAACCAAGTCTGTATTTGGTCACTCTTTTTTGCCTTTAATGTCCTATAGGATCCGTGCAGTTGAGTGTGAATGCTTTTGTCTAATTTTTTCATGGGACCCTTGAACGCGTTACAGTTGGAGCGCTGATGAAGCAGGTTTTTTTCTGATGCTTTCATGCCTCTACTGTACATTGGCCAGCTGATCTCTATAGAACACTGGATCGCTCATTGGACAATATTTTTGAAGCAAACCGGCCGCCATATTACCACTCCCATGTCCCGCTCCTGGACGCGCTTTTGTATTGATCTTTAATGAGGCGCACGCAGCTTTATTCTTTGTCATTTTGTTAAAAAATACCTTCATGTGCAGCTATAAACTGCAAATCACCAGTTCAAAGGCTGTGGACGAACATTTCACCTGTGAGTGTGATTGAAATGGAAAGTAATGAACAATAATTTGAAGAGTTCTCTCCCTTATTCCAGCATATAGGCAGAAATAGTAACAACAATAATAATAATAATCATAAGTGGCTTATTAACTCAACATGTGTAGCCACATGTATTTTGTGTTGGATGAACTATTTTAAGACATTTCTTAGGTCTACTTGTGCAGAGTTTTGGAGCTTTAGGCGTTGTTGCTACGAGCTTTATTACTTACATGAGGCTGAAGGCTAATATAAGTATAATATATAATATATTGAGTGTTAGAAGGTAAGGTGATGTAACACAGTGGTAAACATACCGCTGTCTCAGCTTTTTTGAAACATGTTGCAGGCATCCATTTCAAAATGAGCAAATATTTGCACAAAAACAAAGTTTATCAGTTTGAACATTAAATATCTTGTTTTTCTGGTGTATTCAATTGAATATAGGTTGAAGAGGATTTGAAAATCATTGTATTCTGTTTGGAGGTGCTGATGAAAATCAGCACCTCCAAACAGATTCCAAAAGGTATAGTTTGACTGTCTATGACTGAATGTTCTGGAGTTATGGGGTAAAAATCAGCACCTCCAAATCCAAGGCCATGGTTCTCGACTGGAAAAAGGTCCTTTGCCCTCTTAGGTCGCTGGAGTGTCCTTGCCTCAAGTGGAGGAGTTTAAGTATCTCGGGGTCTTGTTCACGAGTGAGGGATGTTTGGAGCGTGAGATCGATAGACGGATCGGTGCAGCGTCTGCAGTGATGCGGTCGCTGTATCGGACCGTTGTGGTGAAGAGAGAGCATGAGTAGGGGGGCAAAGCTCTCGATTTACCGATCAATCTACGTTCCGATCCTCACCTGTGGTCATGAGATTTGGCTCATGACCAAAAGAACGAGATCGCGAGTACAAGGGGCCAAGATGAGTTTCCTCCGCAGGGTGGCTGGGCGCTCCCTTAGAGATAGGATGAGGAGCTCGGTCACTCGGGAGGAGCTTGGAGTCGAGCCATTGCTCCTCCACATCGAAAGGAGCCATCTGAGGTGGCTCGGGCATCTTTTCCCTGGAGAGGTGTTCCGAGCACGTCCCATCAGGAGGAGACCCCAGGGAAGACCCAGGACATGCTGGAGGGACTACGTCTCTCGGCTGGCTTGGGAACACCTTGGGGTTCCCCCGGAGGAGCTGGGGGAGGTGTGTGTGGATCGAGAGGTCTGGGTAGCTTTGCTTGAGCTGCTGGCCCCCTGACCCAACTCTGGATAAAGTGGAAGAAAATGGATGGATAGATGGATGGATGTATTCTGTTTTTATTTAATTTTACACAACGTCCCAACTTCACTGGAATTGGGGTTGTATATGCTACTTTCTGTTAGATTTTGGAGATATTGTATCTTTAAACTGTCCGAGAAACACTTTACAATTGGAATATACAGTTAGTCCCTTCTGCTGCTCCCTTGTTTTCACTCGGGTCGCCACAGCAGATCCGAGGTGGATCTACATGTTGATTTTGATTTGACACAAGTTTTACACCGGATGGTCTTCCTGATGCTACTCCACATTGCATGGAGAAATGGGCAGGGGCGGGATTTGAGCCTGGGAACTTCTGCACTGAAACCACGCACATTAACCATTTGGCCACCACTCCTGCCTAGAACTGGAATATGATACTAATTGTAAAGGTGATATTTTGCCAATATACTGACAGACCTCTAGGGGTCGCTCATGGACCCCTGGTGGTCCACTGTTTGAGAACAACCCAAATGGCTGAGCTAAATAGATTGACTTGACTTTATATCATAAAAAGTTTACATAAAATCATGTCGTGGGCATTCAGCAAAATGCATCTTTGTGTCACATGGAGCTCAATTGTCTGTTTGCATGTCAGATGTCTTCATGTGAAAATCTGTGCTTAATACATTTATTTATTTATCGTAAATAATTTCCCAGCTGGCTCAAGAACGCCTCAGGATCCCTGGGAAGAGTTAACAGGACTTGGCCAAGGATAGATGAGCTGCTTAGTCTGCTGTCACTGCAAGTCAGATCTTAATAATAATCAGGTCCCATCTTATCTTAGGGACCTCATAGTACCATATCACCCCAATAGAGCGCTTACTTGTAGTTCCTAGGGTTTGTAAGAGTAGAATGGGAGGCAGAGCCTTCAGCTTTCAGGCTCCTCTCCTGTGGAACCAGCTCCCAATTCAGATCAGGGAGACAGACACCCTCTCTACTTTTAAGATTAGGCTTAAAACTTTCCTTTTTGCTAAAGCTTATAGTTAGGGCTGGATCAGGTGACCCTGAACCATCCCTTAGTTATGCTGCTATAGACGTAGACTGCTGGGGGTTTCCCATGATGCACTGAGTGTTTCTTTCTCTTTTTGCTCTGTATGCACCACTCTGCATTTAATCATTATTGATTGATCTCTGCTCCCCTCCACAGCATGTCTTTTTCCTGGTTCTCTCCCTCAGCCCCAACCAGTCCCAGCAGAAGACTGCCCCTCCCTGAGCCTGGTTCTGCTGGAGGTTTCTTCCTGTTAAAAGGGAGTTTTTCCTTCCCACTGTCGCCAAGTGCTTGCTCACAGGGGGTCGTTTTGACCGTTGGGGTTTTTTGTAATTATTGTATGGCTTTTGCCTTACAATATAAAGCGCCTTGGGGCAACTGTTTGTTGTGATTTGGCGCTATATAAATAAAACTGATTTGATTTAATAAGCAGCAAAATATGAATGAATAATATTAATAAACAGAAATGAGGGGTTGTGATGTGACAGATGTGTTAGTTTGGAAAGATCAAAGACAGTTTGACCTGCAAAGACCTGAAAGAAGACACATTTTTATTGTTTAAATCATTATAAATTATTAATAATAACCACACGTTTTTAAACTATTTAGACCTTGTGACACGTGACATGGTTTGACAGTAACGCGCACGCGCCGTTATAGCCACATGTTGCACTGTGGACCCCCCCCCGCCCCCACCGGGCTGAACATGGACTGATCCAGAGAGAGAGAGAGAGAGATCAGTCAGGGGCTCGCGCGCCACACGCGCTCTTATCACCCGATAGCCGTGGAGGAGAAAAACAGCAGGTAAAGAAAAAAAACTCACCAATTTAACAACAAATATCTGTTAAGAGCAGATTAAACCCTCTGATTATACACATACATCATGGCGTAATTAATTACTGTGTGGGATGTTGTAGAGATGTGGATTTTATTAAAGTGAAAACACACAGCCAGCAGGGTTTGATGTGGCCTAAATATTGTCATAATATTCTGTGGGTAAAAGTGTGACGTTCTGGCCCGATCAGAGCCGATCTGCGGCGGGATTCGATCGACCTTGTTGTCCGCGGCGCCGGCGGGAAGAAGCCCCGCCCCCCGTCACCTTAAAAACACGAGCAGGATCTGTTCATCCGTTAAAAACAAAAATAATATAAAAGACGTACAGGTGTAATTCAGAGAGTCAGCGCGGGATTATGTAAGAGAACGAGAGGTGAGGAGGCAAGTGATGGAGGAAGGATGGATTAAAGGAGGAGGGGATGGATTTATGTAACACATCTGTTAGCCTCTGATATCTATCTGTCTGTCTGTCTGTCTATCTGTCTATCTATCTATCTATCTATCTATCTATCTATCTATCTATCTATCTATCTATCTATCTATCTATCTATCTGTCTGTCTGTCTGTCTGTCTGTCTGTCTGTCTGTCTGTCTGTCTATCTATCTATCTATCTATCTATCTATCTATCTATCTATCTATCTATCTATCTATCTATCTATCTATCTATCTATCTATCTATCTATCTATCTATCTATCTATCTAATCTATCTATCTAAGGTGTGCCTATTAAAGTGGCCACTGCAATTATTTTCCTTGTTAGCCAGAAATCCCAAAATGATCATTTAAATAAATCTTAAAATGTGGTCAAAAAGCACATCGTGACTGGGAAGAAAGCCAGATTTTCAGAAAACTCCAGAATTGTATCCTGTAATATTTTCAAAAATTCATCTTGAGTTGAGTGATGTGGTGAAAACTGATTATTTGTCCTGAAATGATCCAGATCAGGAGAAGAGATTCAGTCTGACTCAGAAGAGAAAAATGTTAAACTGGAGGTTGGATTTAGTCCAGGAGACAAGCAGGTTTTCAGTTTGAAGGAGACTAAAGGACACTTACATTCCAGCCTCAGTGTACCATAAAATACAGTAAATGTATGGTGGCCATCCAGGGTGGTGGCTGTAAATGATATTCTAAAGTCTACTACATTATTTGTCTGATCATCAAGATTCCAAAAGGTATAGTTTGACTGTCTATGACTGAAAGTTCTGGAGTTATGGGGTAAAAACAACAGAAACAATGACAAAGATCAATTTCAGTTTGTTCAGGGGGTCAAAGGTTAAAGTTGCTACAGTTTCAGTAAACAGCGGTGTAAATTATTGGTTGAGTTAATCAGGATTAAAAAGAAATAGCTTGCACCATGTCTCATGTTTCAGCCCACGTTTTTTTTTTTTTTTTTTTTTCCATCCTCATGTCATGAAATGAGTCAAATTTTCTTGACAGGGTTTTTTTTTTTTTAACTCACTATTACTAACCCTACTCCTACATCCAACCTTAACCTTAACCATACCCTAATCCTACTCCTTCCCCCCACCCTAACCATAACCACCCTGACCCCCCCGCTTCACTTTTAATTTTGTGCAGCCATCACAGAATGAATTAGAATGAATTTGTGCTGCTGTGACAAAAATGAGGCGCTTTTCGTCACAATATCACAAACCAATACATTAATGTATATTTCATGCTGCTGAATCACGACTTGCCATGAGACCAGGTTGCATGTTTAGTTACCAGGTTACCGGGTAACAAACTTGTATGTCAGATGTTGACCTTATTTGACCTTTATTTTGGAGACCAAACATTTAACACAGTCAGAATTATCCCATTTATTAATCCTATTATAATCATTAAATACTTCTGTTCGAATCAATGGATGTGCAGCCTGGAGGTTCAGGGGGTCAGCTGTGCATGCTGGGAGAAGCTCCACGCATGAAGAAAAGTGTCAAAACCATGGAGCCGTTTAACAGATGTTATCATCCAAAACTGTCCCTTATTTCCTGTAACATTACATATCTGCTCACCAAATTTCTCTGAAATCTGCTCCTTCCTTCTTGAGTTATCCTGTGTACAAACAGACACATGCAGGAGAAAACATTACCTCTTTGGCTCCATCTGGTTCATTTGCTGCACGGAGAGAAAGAAAGAATTCAGAAAGGAAGGAAAGGAAGAAGGAACTGAGGTGGTTGGTTCCAAAATCAAAGAGTGTCAGGGGGAAAAAAGCAGACTGACGAAATACAGAAGGAAAGTGAAGAACATGAGGGACTGTGGAAGGAAAGGAAGACAATAGGAAGGAAAGAAGGATGTAACAAAGGAAATTATGTGGAATAGAAAGAAATCAGAACAGGAGGAAACAAGGAGGAAGCAGAAGAAATGAGTAATTGGAGAAGGAAATTCAAATGCTAAGAAGGAACCCAGAAGGAAATCAGGACATTGGGAAGGACAGAATAAAACTGAGTTGGGCAGAAGTTAAGGATGGACAGCTGAGATAATGGAAATAATGTTTATAGGGAAAGAAAATATGTTGGCACAAAAAGATGGAACCGAGGAAATCATCATAGTGAGGAGGAAAATAGGAGAAGAGGAAACAAGTATTTATAGAAGCAAAAAAGGGAATGTTGGTGGGAACAAGGATGTTTAGTAGGGAAGGAGATGGGGCAGGAGAGGTGGAAGCTAGGAATCAGAGGAGGTGACAAAAAGTAGGAAGTATAGTGTGAACTTGGAGTATTGGGATAGAAAGAAAGTGTCTGGAAAACAGGAATGACTAATGTAGTCTGGGAGGAAAAGAGAAATACTGAAAAGAAAAGGAGGTGATAGTGAACAAAAGAGGAAGCAGCAAAAAAATATAAGAGGGTATGACGAGGAATTCTGGGGCAGAAATGGAAGGGATGACAGAAGGAAAGGAGATAAGGTAGTACAAGAAAAAAGATGACAGGACGAGAATGTTGGAAACAATCAAAATGAAAGCGTTTGAGTTTGGAAGTCGTGTCTTATGTCTGACTCCAGCAGCGGGTGAGTGGATTCTTTATTTTTAACCTGGGGGGTCTAGGAAGAGGCTGTCAGTGGACGTCTGCTGTCTGTCGTTCATCAGGTCAGTCTCTTTTCACCTCTGGAAGGAAGTGAAGTTGTTAGGAAGGAAATGGGAAGAAGGAGATACCTGAAATAAGAAGTGAGTGAGCATGAAAGTAAAGAAGGAAACAAGAGGGGAAAAAAGGAGAAAAGGGAAGAACTGGAGTGTGGAAGGAAAAGAGGTTGTTGGTGAGGAAACAGAAAAGGACATGAGGACCTTAGTGAAGGATGTATTTGAAATGGAGCAACAGAAGTTGATTCACATTGAAGCAGCTCAGCGGCGGTTGATCAGGACATCATTCAGTCGTTACACAGAAGCTGTGATGTCACATGAGGTCAGCCAATGGCAGCGCTGTCTGCTGTGGCCATGACGACAGGCTGGGTGTGGTCACGTCACTGCGAGCCGAGATAAGAACCTGACAAACGCAAGATCATCGAACCACGCTGAGGCCTGACCCCACGTCCACCGAAACCAGCTCCTGAACCTGGGTAAACCCCAACCTCCGCTACTAGTTAAGACACAGGAGAAGACCAGACCAAACCCGAGTTAAAGTACAGACCAAACACCAGACTGGAGTGGGCCAACGACATGGTGACAATGACGGAACAAACCAGGCTAAATACAGGCCCAAACCAGGACAAATTACCAGTAAATACTAACCCCAAACCAGGCTAAATATAGGCCCGAAAGAGGATGAACTACTGGTAAATACAAATCCCTAACCAGGCTAAATATAGGCCCGAAAGAGGATGAACTACTGGTAAATACAAATCCCTAACCAGGCAAAATATAGGCCCGAAGAAGGATGACTTACCGGTAAATACAAATCCCAAACCAGGCTAACTATAGGCCCAAACAACAACAAACTACCGGTAAATACTAACCCCAAACCAGACTATATATAGGCCCAAAGGAGGATGAATTACCGGTAAATACAAATCCCAAACCAGGTTAAATATAGGCCCAAACAATGACAAACTACCGGTAAATACTAACGCCAAACCAGGCAAAATATAGGCCCAAAGGAGGACGAACTACCGGTAAATACTAACCCCAAACCAGGCTAAATATAGGACCAAACAACAACAAAATACAGGTAAATACTTACCCCAAACCAAGCTAAATACAGGCTGAAATAAAGACACACTACCGGTAAACACAAATCCCAAACCAGGCTAAATATAGGACCAAACAACAACAAAATACAGGTAAATACTAACCCCAAACCAAGCTAAATACAGGCTGAAATAAAGACACACTACCGGTAAACACAAATCCCAAACCAGGCTAAATATAGGACCAAACAACAACAAAATACAGGTAAATACTAACCCCAAACAAGGCTAAATATAGGCCCAAAGGAGGACAAACTACCGGTAAATACTAATACTGAACCAGGCTAAATACAGGCCCAAACAAGGACAAACTACCAGTAAATACTAACCCAAACCAGGCTAAATATAGGCCCAAACAACAACAAGCACTCGGTAAATACTAACCCCAAACAAGGCTAAGTATAGGCCCAAAGGAGGACAAACTACCGGTAAATACTAACACCAAACCAGGCTAAAAACAGGCCCAAACAAGGACAAACTACCAGTAAATACTAACCCAAACCAGGCTAAATATAGGCCCAAACAAGGACAAACTACCTGTGAATACTAGGCCAGGCTAAAATGCAGGTAAAAAGTGGAACAAACTGAGGCTGAAGTGAACTGGAAAAAGCCAAATTGGAAAAAGGACTAAACAGGGTTAAATTGCCACTATAGGCCTAGAATGACATGAAAACGGAAGAAAAACATTACACCAAACTAGGGCTAAAATACCATTAGATATGGGATTATTGTGCCAGGAAATACAACAGTGAAATACCAGAATACTGGACTAAACCAGGATTAAATACCAGAGGACTGGACCAAGCCTGGGTGGGACCAAAATACAAAAAAATGCTAGACCAAATTTTGGAAGAAGATCCAGAACATATTGAACCAAATGTGGGCTCAGATTGCGGTGAATAATTTGGTGATGGTTCTTGTCATCTCTGGCTTTATTTTGTTTTCTTGTCACTAATCGGCCAAACGGTCACTGTGAGTTACATGATCACGATTATGCTCACCTCCTGCCCACTGAAGCCCATTACCAGGTGGATTGAAATGCATTATGGGAAATGTAGGAAATCACTGTGATAGGTCGGTGCAACGTGGATTCATGAAGAAAACACCATATTTCATCAGTGTTGGGCTGTGGGTGGACAGAGTGTTTGTTTTACAAGCTGGGACCTGGCAGCCGGGTGGAGTTTACCTGGAGTCGTGACAATAACAATTGCAACGGCAGCACAAACGGGGTGACACCAACCGACTGGGTGGTCTGGAGGTGGGAGGGGCCACTTTAGCATCTCTCTTTGTATCTCACACATTTATGCCAGCTAATTGGACAAAAGGGTGTTGTAACCTAGCAACCTGCAGATATCGCTCAGCATTCCACTGAGTTATCTCCTGTCTGGGAACACTCAGCGAGGCTCGGAAACAGGAATCCTGCTCGCTGCAGGTCCAAACCCCAACCTAAACCCCAACAAACTGCTCAGAGACTCGCTGCAGTCTGAGTCTGAGCTTGGGGATGAATTTAGCTCAACATTTCATTACGCTGTCGATGGAACATTTAACCTCTTTGGTTAGTTTACACACATCACTGGATATGGATTCAAATACATTCCCATTAGTCCTAAAATTATCTCCCACAAACCTTAAAAAAACACTAGAATCCAGATTCTGATCCCTTTGATCTCAGAAAATGACATCAGAGACACTGAACTAGTAGATTAAGTTTGAGATGTTTGTGCTCAGATAATTTTCTAATGGCCACTGTAGAGAAGCTATGAGTGCTAATAAGCTAATGTCTGACAGGAGCAAATAAGCTAAAGCTAAATTTCTAATAAGAGTGAACCAGCTTGTGGTCAAAGAGACCTAAGAGCCTAATGTTAAGTGTTTAGAAAGAGGTCAGCGCAAGGTAAATGAGAGCTAATATGCTAAAGTTAACTGTCTAAAAATAGCTAACCAGCTGCTAATATGTTAAAGCTAATATGCTAAAGTTCAAGGTAAACGAGAGCTAATATGCCTAAGTTAACTGTCTAAAAACAGCTAACCAGCTGCTAATATGTTAAGGCTAATATGCTAAAGCTCAAGGTAAACAAGAGCTAATATGCTAAAGTTAACTGTCTAAAAACAGCTAACCAGCTGTAATGTACTAATATGCTAAAGCTAATATGCTAATATACAAAAGCTCAAGGCAAATGAGAGCTAATATGCTAAAGTAAACTGTCTAAAAACAGCTAACTAGCTCAAGGTAAATGACAGCTAATATGCAAATGTTAACTGTTTAAAAAGAGCTAACCAGCTCATGGTAAATCAAAGCTAATAAGCTAATGGTAACTGTCTAAAAAGAGCTAACCAGCTCAAGGTAAATGGCAGCTAATAAGTTAATGTTAAATGTCTAATAAGAGCTAACTAGCTCAAGGCAAATGAGAGTTAATACAAGTGAAGTGACGCGCAAGTAGCACAAGCTTGTTCATGGTACAGGGAGTCCCAAACAGGAAGTGCCCAGTTTTGAGTCCACAGTGAAACATGAAATGTCAAATGTTGAACACTTCCTGGATCGACACTTCCTGGATCAACAATAGAGGAGATCTCGTGGGAATTCAGTGGCAAGTTGACACTGAAACAGGAAGTGCCGAATTTTGAGCCCACTGTGAAACAGGAAGTGTCAAATGTTGAACACTTCCTGGCGCTACAGCAGAGGATATTAACCCGTTGTTTTTGCACTGTTCATCCTCGGCAAGGTTTTTGTGAAACTTTTTGTTTGTCTCAATTTTTAAAAAAGAAAATGAAATTAACAAAAAAGAGAAGGAGGAGATCTCGTGAGAATATAATAGATCTTGTGGGAATTCAGTGGAAAATCTTCACTGAAACAGGAAATGTCAAATGTTCAACACTTCCTGGTCCAACAGTACAGGAGATTAACCTGTTTTTCAGTTTTTGCTGTGGTATGTTTAATCTCTGTAAGGTTTTTTTGTAACTTTTTGTTTGTTTCAATAAAAAAAGAGAGAGAAAGAGGAGATGTCGTGGGATGTCAGTGCACAGCTGACACAAACAAGAAATACTAAATGTTGAGTCGACATTGAATCTGGGAACACTAAAGTCAGAGGCAGCATGCATCTTGACAGCTCATGAGGTCAATCAGTGACTATTTAGTGTGTAAATTGGTTGAAGGTTTTTAACCATGCTAATGCTCCCCAGCATTTTCTGAAAATTTTCATTTATATAGCGCCAAATCACTACACAGTTGCCTCAAGAAAATAAAGTCTGAAGGACCTAAATGACATGGTGAGATGCTGAAGAGCTTTGCTCGTTCATGTCCGCAACATATACATATTATGCTAATGTTAACTGTCTAAAAAAAGCTAACCAGCTCAAGGGAAATGACAGCTATGTTAAACATTGAAAAAGAGCTAACTAGCTCATGGTAAATCAGAGATAATAAGCTAATGTTAACGGTATATAAAAGCTAACCAGCTCCAGGTAAATGAGAGCTAATTTGCTAATGCTAGCTGCCTGCTAACTTTAGTATTCTGTCTAAAGGTTGTGAAAAAAGCTTTGCCATTCAGCTTCTTTGACACCAACAGTCCAAATTAATGCCTGTATTTTATCTGACGCTGCTTCAGATAAGCCGCGGACTTACCACCGTCAACTTTTCCTACTTGCACAAACAAAAGTCAAATGTATAAACTTCCTGCTGTGACTGAGGTCTTTCAGTCTGTCAAAATGCTTCATCCACTAAAATCAGATTCCTCCTTTTAGTGCAGCAGATAACTGAAACAATCCTGCAAATGGTGATACAAGCACCAAAGTCAGCACAAATACTCCTTAGACATCACTCTTTTGAAAAAACCGACTAGCCTCTTGAATTTTCAGTAGGAGGGCAGGTAGGGGGTCAATTGAAGAATTACACAGGGGTCAAAATTAAAAATGCTCCAATCAAATTGAAATCTACACTGCATTAGTTGTAGGATCATAATGATTCCAAAAAGGTATAGTTTGGACAATCTGTGACTGAATGTTCAGGAGTTATGGGGTAAAAACAGCAAGAATGGTGACAAAGGTCAGTTTCAGTTTGTACAGGGGTCAAAAGTTAAAGTTCCTTCAATTTTGGTAAAAAGTGATGCAAATTATTGGTTGATCCAATAGGATTAATAAATGGAATGGTTTTGACTGTGTTGAATGTTTGGTCTCCAAAGTAAAGGTCAAACAGGGTCAGTGTCCATTGGATTCTATGACATGTGACACTCCTGAACAGTCAGTCATAGATTTTCCAAACTATATGTTTTTGGAATCGTTATGATCAGATAAATAATGTAGTTTGGCTTTCAATTTGATTGGAGCATTTTTTAATTTTAACCCCTGTGTAATTCTTCAATTGACCCCTACCTGGTTGCCTGTTGAAAATTCAAGTGGCCAGTCGGTTTTTTCAAAAGAGTGATGTTTAAGGAGTATTTGTGCCGAATTTGGTGCTTGTATCACCATTGCAGGATTTTGCTCTAAATATTGTCTTAGCTGCTGCACTATTCATTCTCAGCAGAACACTCTGTTTCATCAGGTTTGATGTTTTCAGATCAGACTCCCACAGCCAGTAGCTTTTCTTCAAAATCACTGCTTAGCAACAGCATGGACGTCCTGGAACTAAAACCTGAAGGGCTTAAAATAGACGGTCACTGAGAAGAGGAGGAGGAGGAGACTATCACACCATGGACGCAAAGATGCAGGAGAACATCAACAAGGTCCCAGTTTGGTTCCTGTTTGTTTTCAGCAAACTAGTCCAGACCAGGAAGACGCGAGAAACCGTCTGGAAGCACAAAGTCATAACGACACCGGTCGCGTCTCCTGGACCAACTGTAACTTCCAAAGCAGCAGAGCTGATTTTTTTCCATCGTCATGACAGAGAGAACATCCCGTCTGAGGCAGTAGAACCTGATACCCGACACCTCCACCTTATCGAGCCCATTATTGATCAGTGCCATCCATTAGACTGTCAGTGATCTGCCTCCAGGGACACAACTCAGGAAGAGAAGCTGCTGATCCGGAAAAGACAAACCGTGGACATTTGTGTATTTATCTTGTGACAAACATCTTATGAGAATGTTCAGACGACCCGACCCAGGTCTTTGTTAAGGGGATGACTTTTCACCATGACGATCTTTAGCTTCAGTTTCTGGTACTTTTGATCGTGACACCGAAATCTTTACACAAAGATTAAAGTCTGAGTCCTTGGACTAACGCTCAGTGTCTAAAGACACTGAGCAGATTCATTTGGGGCTTTTTGGGTTGTTGGAAGGATTTTCTGTCATCCAGCCGGACATGGGACGAGCTGACAGGCTCAGCACGTGTCTGTGGAAGACTCGTCTTCCAAACCAGATTTCATGGTCTTTGGGTGCAGTTGTGGAGTTTTAGGAATGTTCAAGATAAAATCTTTTCTTCTTGTTTCAGCAACGTTTCCCCCAGAAAAATTATTTTCCAGTTGGACCAAACTGTTTGTCGTGACTAATCCAGACATCTGGAAAATTAAAATCCATGGAGGAACCCAGCATCCAGTGAAAGCTTCTGAATTATCCATGTTGGATTATTCCTGAACTGGACCGTCGTCTCGTTGTGAGGCACTTGTGAACAAGCTATAATCTGTGAATTTTCCCAACATAAGCACCAGGACACAACCAGACACATCTCAGTGATGCTCGTCCCGTCTCAGGCCGGCCTGATGAAGATCCAGATCAGTCTGGAGGGAGCTTCATTTCATTTAAGACGTTTAACAGCCCCCACATTGGCAGTGATATTCAATAGTTTTAATTGATTATGTATTAGTTACTACTGTGAAAATCACTTTGTTCTCCTATTTTTATTGGTCCTTAATGAGATAATCCATTAATTAACACAATAGTACCCTTTCATGTTTTAAAAATTTATCCAGGTTAGTCCCATTGAGGTCAAGACCTCTTTTGCATGGGAGACCAGGGCGATTTCTTTTTTCTTTTCTTTTTTTTTTTGTTTCCAATTCACCTAATCTGCATGTTTTTGGATGTGTGAGGAAGCACCCAGAGGAAACCCACACAAACACGGGGAGAACATGCAAACTCCACATGGAAAGGCCACAGCTGGGAATCGAACCCATGACCAGCTTGCTGTGAGGCAACAGTGCTAACCGCTAAGCCACTGTGCTGCTGCCCTTTTAAAAGATAATGAAAATAAATACTGCAAAAAAGAATATAAATCTGGATTGTTCCATTTTAAGTGTCTAAATAGTTCTGGACCAGACTGTAGGACCTTTGGACAAACATATAAAGTTTTGATGCTTCATCTGCAGTACTCTGAGACAGAAGTGGGGTTTTTTGCTGATGTTTTGTTTGTTTGTGTTTCAGGTGGTGATCAGGTTGAATCGCAGACATGATTCCTTTTCCCATCTGAAGTAAGAACACAAACGTTGGAGCATTAGTTAGTTAGTCAGCATAAGTTTGATCTGTACAATGCCACTGTTATGATCTCACTGTGGACGTGTTAGTCTACGTGCTGGTTATGGCGTATTTTGTGTCATTCACTTTGTAATACTGTGTCACAGAGTTCTTTAAGTACTATCTGCTGTATTTTTTAATATATTTGCTTTGTCTACATGTTGTTAAATATTTATCTTGATATTCTGTACAGTGATTATGTTATTACACCTGTAATGTTGAGTTCGTACAAGTGGGCCTGTCTAATTCCAAACATTAACATATCATAGCTCTTTCTGGGTGTTCCAGCTGTTAGTATTTGTACATTAGCAACATGTGAGTTGTTGCTGTTTGCCCCCCCCCACCCAGTGCTCAGGGAACCACAGCAGATTGAGTATAGATCTGCACGGGGATTTGGCCCGTGTTTTATACCAGATGCAACTTCAGTTCACCCTCTAATAACGTAACTGGAGACCCCAGAGCAGAGAACTGACAGGCGAGTGCAACAAAAGTCTGCTCCAATCAATTTTTCTTGATGTGGCAGACAATAAGACTCTTTGTTGAGTCAGGCAGAGGTCAGGTACACGGGAAATCAGAATAACAGCAATCATGTCCTCAGTGGGAGCAACAGAAGATTTATCCACAAACACAGGCAGAGGTTCAAAACACAGAGGTGAGTCCTACCAGGTCACCAATTCTAGAATCGACAAGCTCGGCTCAGGAAACAGAGAATGGCAACGCAGAGGAATAATGCAAGAGAGCAGGTGTGAAGCTAGACAATCTGGCGAGGGAGTAACAGATTACCAGTTATAAAGGCTGACATACAGTTAATGAAGAAGTGGTTGAATGTTTGAATCCCAAAAACACTGAACAGGAATTAAAACTAGACAGAGAAAACTGGGAAGCACAAGAATAAGGAGTTTTTCCTTACCACTGTTGCTCTGCAGGTTGGTAAGATTAGACCTTACCTGTGTGAAGCGCTTTGAGGCAACTCTGTTGTGATTTGGCGCTATATAAATGAAAAGAAATTGAAATTGAAATAAAAGTACAGGAAATAACACAAAGGGGAATCACAATGAACCAATACTAGAAATTGAATAACGCTGAAATCAGGAACAAATACCAGAGCGAGGATCAGGATACTACCTGGAGGAACATTCACAGCTCCTGGTCTTCTCAAGTGGCTTCTCAGCAGAGAATCAGGACCAACTCAGTTTATTTGTGAGGTCTGACAGGATCGGGTGCACACAGAGCGTCATGTGACTAAAAACTTATATTTATAACATTTTGCAGCAGAAGAATAAATGTTGCATGATCAGTGTTAAATTTAGACATACTGTTTTCCCAATGGAAAATGTCTTGGCTCCGCCCCTTTTTGCAAAGTCTAAAATGTTGGCAAACACCGTATGTAGTATGTCACCTATTTTGATAAAATTTTGTAAATTGTGTATAATATACTAAGTCCCTTCGGCTGCTCCCTTGTTTGTACTCAGGGTCGCCACAGCAAATCCAAGGTGGATCTGCATGTTGAACTGGCACAGGTTTTATGCCGGATTCCCTTCCTGATAGTCCAGCAGTTAAGGGATAGAATTGTGCACTTTTTTACAAAAGCGCCAAACTTTGTCCAGGGACTCTTTAGGTTATATTAAGTCATGTCAAAGCGGGAGACATTTGATTTTAACCCTGTATCCTGCTTTTTTAAAAGGGTGTTTGCATGGTTATAATACAGTGTATATTTTGCTATTCATATGACAATACGATCATATGGTTATTATGTAGGGGGCCAGTGATCAAGATTGGACATTGTTAAGCTGTAGAGAATGGCTACTGCAACTAGCGCAAAGCTATACTGAGCTTATGTGATCACGTATAGTCCGTCGTGCGGCGTCATACGTCGTCGTACATCCTTATACATTAACAGGGTGGTATGTTTCAAAATGGAAAGAGGTTAAATTGTAACATTAATTTACCATTATTTTTTAAGAGTGTAAACTATGTTTAAGTGCATTTGTAGCATACTTTCTTTTTCTATGCATGAAAACAGCTTTCAGTCACTTTAAGTAAATTAAATATAGAGTCATGATTTTATGTTATGGAAGATATAACATAAGGTAAACTGAGTGTTTTAAATTGTAAACTAAATGGTTATGGCCATAAAAACAAAATTGATTTCTTGTAATTAATAAAAAAGCATTTCTTTCCGTTCAAACACTGTTGTTATTTTAGAGTGTAAATATGTTAGAGTGCATGAGTAGCATCTTTCCTTTGCCCTATGCTCGCAAACAGCTATATTGCATAGGTATATTGATATTCACAATGAGTTATACAATATTTAGTCACTTTCCCTAGATTAACGCTTTTTCTAAGAGTGTAAGCACACTGAAGTACATTCGAAGCATCCCTACTTAGCCTTAATACATTTTTCATAACCTTCAAATTTATATTATAAACTTAAATAGACATTTGGATAAGAGTTTGTCATGAATTATATGCTGTAGAAGGCTGAAAATGGTTATTCTCTTAAACCCAAGTTTTTAGAGTGTAGACGTTTATGGATTCAGTGTCTCCTGATCTTATATACTTCAGGACACTATAAGGTACCTCTGATAAAGTTTTGGCACTTTTGTAAAAAAGTGCATGATTCCCCTAAAATTTGGCCTTTAGCCGCCGGACTATGACACAACTCCACATTACATGGAGAAATGTGGCAGGGGTGAGATTTGAACCTGGAACCTTCTGCACTGGAACCAAGCGCATTAACCACTTGGCCACCACCCCTGCTAATCTGTGTAAAATATAAACCAGAATAATCCAGAACAGAATCATAGCAAGACTAGAACTAAGAGTCGAACTGAGGAGGTCGAGTTACGTGGAACTCAAGGCGAGTGAGATCAAAGGGAAGCTGTGTGTGGGATTTACTGATCGTGAGTCGATGGAACATCTACATTTATTCACAGCTCAAAGGTCGGCAGGAATAAAGCAAACTTACTTAAAACTGATGGAAAACGTACGCACACAGTAAAATCACTCGTGTTAAAATAACACTGACAGTGAACATATGTACACTGGCAGTGTTAATTTAACACTGTCAGTGTTAGTTTTACACTGGTGATTTTACTGTGTACAGGAAGTACTGCCAGCAGGTACATCGACACAGACGATAAACAAATACACACAGTTCCACCTAAAATTAGCACAACTGCTTCAGAAGAGCCGTTCAGGAACATTCCTGAAATATGAAAGAGGAATTAATATAAAGAGATTTATGATTTGCTTTCAGCACTGAAACCAAAAGCTTTGGTTTAAAGATGCACAAAGGTCAAATAGGAAACATGCTGACCCACAAGACAGATGATGTCATAAAGACAAAAAGAAATCAGCATGTTCCCGAGCAGGATCAGGATGCACTTTGGTTTGTTTACGAAAAAGAAGGACGGTGTCAGAAGGTTAAACAGGCCATGTGGAAGTGGGCGGGGCATGTTGTACGGGCTAATAGTAACGGACCAGCGGTGAAATGGAAACCTGGAACAGACAGACGGGGACGGCGAGAACACCTGAGGAGAAGTTCAGCAGATATTAGGAAGCAGTTTTCCTCAGTCATGTGACACGAGGATTCTTGTACGAGTTTGTGGAGGATTTTCTCCGCGTTGACCGCATGTTACCCGGGCGTGCACGTGTGTGAGTGCTGGACAAAGCTGTGGCCTCTGGAATAATCCCATTGTTCCCATCATAAAACAGGACTAACAGTCACCAAACATCACCTCATGTCTGTGTGTCTTTCAGGAACCAACCAATCAGCTGTCAGGATGATGCCCAAGGTAAACACGGAACCACCTCATGGTCAGGTTAAAAAAGTCTCCAGTCACAGTCACTGAAATGGAAACCAGCAAGTGGAAAACTGATTTATGAGTCTCAGACTTTTAATTTGAATCCTTTAAAAATACAAACATGTTTTGTTTTGTTGGTTGTTATACTGGTTGGTTTGTTTTGTTGGTTGTTATACTGGTTGGTTTGTTTTGTTGGTTGTTATACTGGTTGGTTTGTTTTGATGGTTGTTATACTGGTTGTTTGGTTTTGTTTTGATGGTTGTTTTATTTTGATAGGTTGTTTTGTTGTTTTTTTGTTATGGTTGTTTTAATGTTTTCAAGTCAAAGTCGGCTTTATTGTCAATTCTTCACATGTATTAGACATACAAGGAATCAAAATTTCGTTTCTCACCTTCCCTCTGTGATGACAGGACAAGACATTTCGATAATAAGAACAGTAAAGTGCACAAGTATTTACATTTTGTTGGTTGCTTTGATGGTTTGTTTTGGTGGTTGATTTGGTGTTTGTTTTGTTTTGCTGTTTTGTTTAGATGTTTGATTCTTTGTTATTTTGTTTTTTTTTTTTGTTGTTGTTATGCTGGTTGTTTTGTTTTGCTTTGAGGGAGGTGAGACCAGAAGATCCTTGGTTCAAATCCCAGCTTGACAAGAAAATCACTAAGGGCCCTTGGGCAAAGTCTTCCCCTGTATGGCAGCAGGGTCACATCTGAGTGAATGTGAGACATTATTGTAAAACACTTTGAGCATCCTATGCAGATGGAAAAGCGCTATATAAATGCAGTCCATTTATTATTTGATCGTTGTTTTATTTTGATTGTTGTTTTGTTGTGATGGTTTATTTATTATGGATGTTTTGATGTTTTGTAGGTTGCTTTGCTTTGTTTTGATAATAATTTTGTTTTATTGGTTTCTTTGATGAATGTTTCGATGGTTGATTTGGTGGATGTTTTGTTTTGGTGAAAGATGTTTTGTTGATTGTTTTGATGGTAGTTTTGTTAATTGTTTTGTTGTTTGTTTCTTGTTTGTTTTGTTGCTTGTTTTGTTGTTTTATTGGTTGTTAATTTGTTTTGGTGGTTATTTTGTTTGTTTTGTTTAATTTGTTGTGTTGGTATGCTGGTTGTTTTGTTCTTTTGATAGTTTTTGATGATTTGACAGGTTGTTAGGTGACTTTTTCAGCAGATGGTCAGACAATCAATTTGCAACTTTTTCCCCACTCACTCTCTGTTGTCCAGTAAAGGGGGCAGGACAGGAAGCTTGGTGACATCTGATAGGTTGAAGCTAATTACTTTGTCTTCAAGGGTCCTGTTTGATTTGTGACTTTTTAGATTGTATTGATCAGTCACCAAAATAATTGTCATGGATTCTTTCTGGAGTCTTCTGCTATTTGGCTGAGTGGCAGTGTGCAGTTGACCTCTGAACTGTGTGTGTGTGTGTGTGTGTGTGTGTGTGTGTGTGCGCGTGTGCGTGCGTGCGTGCGTGTGTGTGTGTGAGTGAGCAGCAGCTGGCTCAGACGTCTCCGGGTAGTGTGTTATCTCTGAGAGGGTCCAGCGTCCCAGGATCCCCTGCCGCCCCCATCGTGGTCAGTCCCACAGATTGAATGATCTTCTCCAGATTAACCTGGAGCTGGTAATCTGTCATCTCACTGAGTGACTTCTGCTCGTTTTCTCTTCAGGCCAGAGTGGAGGACGGCGTTATCGGCTACAAGGACCTGGCGGCTTTACCGAGAGACAAAGCTATTCTGGACATCGAGAGACCTGACTTGATGATTTACGAGCCGCACTACAGCTACAGTCCACTAGAGGTGCTGTGGGGTGTCAATGATGACAAGAAAACACATTTTATCTCTCAATTTAAGATAAAACATTCGTCAGCAGAAAATTAATTTATCAAACTAATCCATGGGTGAAAACAAGTCTGAGTTAAAATTCACTCAGTGTGACTATTTGGATTTTCTACATCATGACATCAGAGGACAACATTTATGCAACCACACACACACACACACACACACACACACACACACACACGCACGCACACAGTGGACAGTGGAAGTAAGACAAGGAGACTTTGTGGTGGAATGAAGATGTCCAGGAAAACAAGGAGAAAGAAGTTGGGGCAAAAGAACTGGGATATTCAGAGAGATGAAGAAAACAGACAGGAGTACAAGGAGATGCGGCATAAGGAGAAAAGAGAAGTGGCGAAACCTAAGGAAAAGGCATTTAGCAAGCTGTACAAGAAGATGAATAGTAAGGAAGGAGAAATGGACTTCTGCCGATTGGCCAGACAAAGGAACAGAGCTGGAAAGAATGTGCAGATGCAGTGGTCATGTGCTGACAAGTGAGATGAGTGTGTTGAGAAGGTGGAGGGAACATTTTGAGGAGCTGATGAATGAAGAAAATGAGAGAGAGAAAAGGCTGGATGATATGGAGAGAGTAAATCACAAAGTGCAAGAGATTAGTAAAGATGAAGTGAGGGCAGCTATGAAAAGAATGAAGAGTGGGAAGGCAGTTGGCCTTCTGGCAGATGGCTGAAGTCCATCAGGACTAAAACACCAAGACACGAAAACAGCTCTTCCCATCCGCAGCTACACTAATAAATAATGTCAGAGACCCCCATTTACCCTGCTCCCCCACTCCCACTAAATACAGATTGATCATCCCTGCACTGAAAGGTTCTGTACATCTGCATGCCTTTGCACAGCCCCATTCCACTATGTTATAGTTATTTGACAATGAACATAGTTTTGCCCATTTTGTCCATTTGACTCCTTCACTTCTTACAGAAGTATTTTTCCTATTATTTTTATTGTTTTTACACACCAATCACTTCTTACAGAAGCATTTTTTTTCCTTTTCTTTTTATTGTTGTTTATGCACCAATGACACCAGATCAAATTCCTTGTATGTGAGAACTTATTTGGCAATAAATTTGATTCTGATTCTGATTCTGGTGACATTCCAGTGGAGGCATGGAAATGTTTTGGAGAGATGACAGTGGACTTTCTAACCAGACTGTTTCATAAAATCTTGTAAAGTGAGAGAATGCCTGAGGAGTGGAGATGAAGTGTGCTGGTTCCTGTTTTTAAGAACAAGGGTGATGTGCAGAGGTGCAGTAACTACAGAGGCATAAAGCTGATCAGCCACAGCATGAAGTTATGGGAAAGAGTAGTAGAAGCTAGGCTTAAAAAACAGGTGATGATCTGTGAGCAGCAGTATGGTTTCATGCTGAGAAAGAGCACTACAGATGCAATGTTTGTTCTAAGAATACTGATGGAGATGTATGGAGAAGGCCAGAAGGGGTTACACCATGTATTTGTGGATTTAGAAAAAGCTTATGACAGGGTGCCAAGAGAAGAGTTGTGGTATTGTATGAGGAAGTCTGGAGTAGCAGAGACATATGTGAGGGTGATGTACAGTAGGAATAACAGACTAATTCAAGGTGGAGGTGGGATAACACCAAGGATCAGCTCTGAGTCAGTTTCCTGTTCAGGACACAGAGGACCTTCCCCACCACTTTGTGTTGGTAATCTTTCAGCTCTACAATACAAATAAATACTGTGTTGGAATACAAAGTAGGAATACATTTCCCAAATACTTAAAACATACTTTATTTTTACAGTCCAAAACAACTGTCCACAGGCAATACTGTACTACTGTACTCACTGAGTACTGTATTGATATGCAGTACTGCAGTTTTCTAGTGAGAGCAGATTTCTTACCTTCTCTCATTTTAGAAAGTCTGGGTGATGGATGCTACAATGTGCCTGCTCAAATCAGAGATTATGGACCTGGTCCTTCCTCGTCCCTGTCCTCTGTTGTGAAAAGTCTGATGACACGGACCCACAACAGGGGGCGTAAATGAACGGTCAATGGGAATGCAAGAATAACAATTTAATGTTGTGAAAGGTGCACAACGAATACAGATACAATCAATACTACAGTCAATCTCAAGTTGGTGTAGTGTGGGCAGGCTCGAGGATAGGAGACGCCCGTCCAGAGAGGAGTCGGAACCCACACGATTTCCACCGCCAACGGATCTGGAACACCCCGGAGCCGCCAATCCTGAGTCCCCAGGTGGCCACTGTCTCCAGCTGTCAGATTGGGTACTGCTGGCAGAAAACAGAAACAGTTAAGAGTGAGTGTGAGTGAACACACCCAGCAAACAGTCAGCAAATGACTCCTTTTTGGGAGGAGAAGAACGCCTCCACCTCCTATTTTCACAAGTCCTGTGAGTTACCGTGCAGACCCAGTATACACTTGTCGAGTGCTGGAGTCCAGAGCGGAAATGCCGGCTCCAACCAACTCCCGCAGACTCGGATACAAGTGGATAAGCTGCAAACTCAAAAGTCACTAATTATCAGCTACCAGCTCAGATGCAATGAACGTCACAACAAAAGCTTAGCTGCAAAGACGGCTGAGAGTCTACCTGTACGGGTCGACGATTTCTCAGCGTGGGTGTGGTGTCTTCTCCAGGCTTTTATGGGTGCGTCATGATGAGTGGATGAGTGACAGCTGTCAATCCAAGTTCCAGATGCTCCTGGCGGCGACTGCACCCTCTGGTGCCTGAAGCCCGCCTTCAGGCAGGGCGCCCTCTGGTGTCGGGCCAGCAGTACCTCCTCTTCGGGCGGCCCACACAACATCCTCCTCCTCTTACTCTCACTGCTCTTAGTCCATTCATATTGAGACTTGACCCACCAGTAATTGCAAAAAAAAAAAAAAAGTTTTATGTGGGATTGTCATCTGATATTCCCCAAGAGTAACATATTAAAAAAAATAGAGAACAATAGAAGGGGTGGAAGGGCCCAAAATATGCTAATTTATGTTAATTAGGTATGAACATCAAAGGAACCAGTCAAACAACTGGAAATCTTGTATTTGTCATCAAAATCCACATGTAGCACAAATCCACATGTAGTGTTGTGAGAAATACTAGAAACTGAAATCAGGTGCCTTTTTGGATAATTAGCTCATTATGGTGCTCAGTGACTCTGAATTCAAGAAACATTGCAGAAATCTTTCTGACTGGTACAGATACTGAACATGATTGAATTATTGAAGCTGGGGAGAAGCCAGTTGGTTGGAGCCTTAAACTGAATAAGTTGACTGGACTGTGTGGTTCTGCTTCTGTTTCCAACGTTGGCATCTGTCGCTCCAAAACAGAACAACTCACCTGTTGCCCTTTGGTGCTGAAGCTCTGATTGCTCACTGTAAAACTGTGTGACAGGTGTTTGTCCATGTGATGAGTCAGTGTGCACAGCAGAGCAATTATCCATCCATCCATCCATCCATTTTCTTCTGCTTTATCCGGAGTCGGGTCGCGGGGGCAGCAGCTCAAGTAAAGCCGCCCAGACCTCCCGATCCACACACACCTCCCCCAGCTCCTCCGGGGGAACCCCAAGGCGTTCCCAAGCCAGCCGAGAGATGTAATCCCTCCAGCGTGTCATGGGTCTTCCCCGGGGCCTCCTCCCAGTGGGACGTGCCCGGAACACTTCTCCAGCGAGGCGTCCAGGGGGCATCCGGAAAAGATGCCCAAGCCACCTCAACTGACTCCTTTCGACGTGGACGAGCAGCAGCTCGACTCCGAGCTCCTCCCAAGTGACCAAGCTCCTCACCCTATCTCTAAGGGAGCGCCCAGCCACCCTGCGGAGGAAACTCATCTCGGCCGCTTGTACTCGCGATCTCGTTCTTTCGGTCATGAGCCAAATCTCATGACCATAGGTGAGGATCGGAACGTAGATCGATCGGTAAATTGAGAGCTCTGAGCTATAGCTTTACAGTTTTCAGTGAGTGTGTTCATTGTGAAAACAAAAGATTTTCTTCATGAAAATTGTGCCAAAGCAGAGAATCGTTGTAGTGTTTTGAAAAAAAGTGTGTTTTAGAACTGAAATTTGAGTGTAAAGCAGGAATTGTGTTTGTAGCTGATCAGAGTTAGTCCGGGGGGGGGGTACACGAGTCATATGTTGTGGTCATTGAGTCTCCAGTATTTGTGTGGAAACAACTGTAAAAAAAAAATAATAATAATCATATTTGAAATAAATATATTCTAAATTAAAGTGTTTCTTAAACTGTTCAAAAGAGACTTCAAAATCTAACAGACAGCAACCTGTTCGGATTATTTTCATGATTAACTCGACTTGGATGTAAATCCAGAGCTCTGAGGTGTGTGTTTTGTGACGTTGGTGCTGCTCAGGTTGTAATTTGTGACGGACTGTTGGGGCTCAGCTGGCCGGTGGTTTTTGTATATTTGGGGAGTTCGTTGGTCCGTGAGATTTATTTATTAAGTTTATTTTATTGGTTATGTGGTTCCTGGACTGAACGCGTTTGAGAAACATGGGGTGGTTTTTAATGATTCGGGCCTCGTTAACATTTTAATGTCGATGTGAACAGTGTGTCATTGTCGAGTCATTGGTGAAAATTACACGTGTTGTTTAAACGTGTCCCAAAACATACAAACGTGTTTCCGGTTTCCTTTTTCACTCGATGCTCAGCTGCTAAATGTCCTGCTACGTCTGGTTTATGTTGTCAAACAGCAAAATGACTGACTGTATCACAGCAGGTTCCGTTGGTGGGTGTTTGCTCGTGGTTTTGACTGGGTCACAGCTGCACAACGCTTTTATTCCACATGGACACTGAAGCTTGATTGGTTCCTGACGCAGACAGTAAATCAGAGTGAACTGGTCTTTGTCAGCTAGTTTATGGGTTTTTTAGCTCTGCGGCTGGTCACCGTTTCAGACGTCGGTCTGCCGTGTCCAGATCAGACACTGACTTATGAGTCCTCAGTAAGTGAGGTATCCCGTGTGTAAGTGAGGTATCCCATGTTTAAGTGTGGTGTCCCGTGTGTAAGTGAGGTATCCCGTGTTTAAGTGTGGTGTCCCGTGTGTAAGTGAGGTATCCCGTGTTTAAGTGTGGTGTCCCGTGTGTAAGTGAGGTATCCCGTGTTTAAGTGTGGTGTCCCGTGTGTAAGTGAGGTATCCCGTGTTTAAGTGTGGTGTCCCGTGTGTAAGTGAGGTATCCCGTGTTTAAGTGTGGTGTCCCGTGTGTAAGTGAGGTATCCCATGTTTAAGTGTGGTGTCCCGTGTGTAAGTGAGGTATCCCGTGTTTAAGTGTGGTGTCCCGTGTGTAAGTGAGGTATCCCGTGTTTAAGTGTGGTGTCCCGTGTGTAAGTGAGGTATCCCGTGTTTAAGTGTGGTGTCCCGTGTGTAAGTGAGGTATCCCGTGTTTAAGTGTGGTGTCCCGTGTGTAAGTGAGGTATCCCGTGTTTAAGTGTGGTGTCCCGTGTGTAAGTGAGGTATCCCGTGTTTAAGTGTGGTGTCCCGTGTGTAAGTGAGGTATCCCGTGTTTAAGTGTGGTGTCCCGTGTGTAAGTGAGGTATCCCGTGTTTAAGTGTGGTGTCCCGTGTGTAAGTGAGGTATCCCGTGTTTAAGTGTGGTGTCCCGTGTGTAAGTGAGGTATCCCATGTTTAAGTGTGGTGTCCCGTGTGTAAGTGAGGTATCCCGTGTTTAAGTGTGGTGTCCCGTGTGTAAGTGAGGTATCCCATGTTTAAGTGAGGTATCCCATGTTTAAGTGAGGTATCCCGTGTTTAAGTGTGGTGTCCCGTGTGTAAGTGAGGTACCCCATGTTTAAGTGTGGGGTCCAGTGTGTAAGTGAGGTATCCCGTGTTTAAGTGTGGTGTCCCGTGTGTAAGTGAGGTATCCCATGTTTAAGTGAGGTATCCCATGTTTAAATGAGGTATCCCGTGTTTAAGTGTGGTGTCCCGTGTGTAAGTGAGGTACCCCATGTTTAAGTGTGGGGTCCAGTGTGTAAGTGAGGTATCCCGTGTGTAAGTGTGGTGTCCCGTGTGTAAGTGAGGTATCCCATGTTTAAGTGTGGTATCCCGTGTGTAAGTGCAGTGTCAGAGTTGTAGTCTTACACACCTCTCTGCAGCTTCTCTCCCCCTGCCATCCCCTCATTACCCCATCCCCGTAGAGACGGTGCCTGCTCCCAGACTACCAATAACCAGCAAAAATCTATTTAAGCATAAAAATTCAAAAAGAAAAAATAATATAGCACCTTCAACTGCACCACAGACTAAAACAGTTAAATGTGGTCTATTAAACATTAGGTCTCTCTCTTCTAAGTCCCTGTTGGTAAATGATATAATAATTGATCAACATATTGATTTATTCTGCCTAACAGAAACCTGGTTACAGCAGGATGAATATGTTAGTTTAAATGAGTCAACACCCCCGAGTCACACTAACTGTCAGAATGCTCGTAGCACGGGCCGGGGCGGAGGATTAGCAGCAATCTTCCATTCCAGCTTATTAATTAATCCAAAACCCAGACAGAGCTTTAATTCATTTGAAGGCTTGTCTCTTAGTCTTGTCCATCCAAATTGGAAGTCCCAAAAACCAGTTTTATTTGTTATTATCTATCGTCCACCTGGTCGTTACTGTGAGTTTCTCTGTGAATTTCAGACCTTTTGTCTGACTTAGTGCTTAGCTCAGATAAGATAATTATAGTGGGCGATTTTAACATCCACACAGATGCTGAGAATGACAGCCTCAACACTGCATTTAATCTATTATTAGACTCTATTGGCTTTGCTCAAAAAGTAAATGAGTCCACCCACCACTTTAATCATATCTTAGATCTTGTTCTGACTTATGGTATGGAAATAGAAGACTTAACAGTATTCCCTGAAAACTCCCTTCTGTCTGATCATTTCTTAATAACATTTACATTTACTCTGATGGACTACCCAGCAGTGGGGAATAAGTTTCATTACACTAGAAGTCTTTCAGAAAGCGCTGTAACTAGGTTTAAGGATATGATTCCTTCTTTATGTTCTCTAATGCCATATACCAACACAGTGCAGAGTAGCTACCTAAACTCTGTAAGGGAGATAGAGTATCTCGTCAATAGTTTTACATCCTCATTGAAGACAACTTTGGATGCTGTAGCTCCTCTGAAAAAGAGAGCTTTAAATCAGAAGTGTCTGACTCCGTGGTATAACTCACAAACTCGTAGCTTAAAGCAGATAACCCGTAAGTTGGAGAGGAAATGGCGTCTCACTAATTTAGAAGATCTTCACTTAGCCTGGAAAAAGAGTCTTTTGCTCTATAAAAAAGCCCTCCGTAAAGCTAGGACATCTTTCTACTCATCACTAATTGAAGAAAATAAGAACAACCCCAGGTTTCTTTTCAGCACTGTAGCCAGGCTGACAAAGAGTCAGAGCTCTATTGAGCTGAGTATTCCATTAACTTTAACTAGTAATGACTTCATGACTTTCTTTGCTAACAAAATTTTAACTATTAGAGAAAAAATTACTCATAACCATCCCAAAGACGTATCGATATCTTTGGCTGCTTTCAGTGATGCCGGTATTTGGTTAGACTCTTTCTCTCCGATTGTTCTGTCTGAGTTATTCTCATTAGTTACTTCATCCAAACCATCAACATGTTTATTAGACCCCATTCCTACCAGGCTGCTCAAGGAAGCCCTACCATTATTTAATGCTTCGATCTTAAATATGATCAATCTATCTTTGTTAGTTGGCTATGTACCACAGGCTTTTAAGGTGGCAGTAATTAAACCATTACTTAAAAAGCCATCACTTGACCCAGCTATCTTAGCTAATTATAGGCCAATCTCCAACCTTCCTTTTCTCTCAAAAATTCTTGAAAGGGTAGTTGTAAAACAGCTAACTGATCATCTGCAGAGGAATGGTCTATTTGAAGAGTTTCAGTCAGGTTTTAGAATTCATCATAGTACAGAAACAGCATTAGTGAAGGTTACAAATGATCTTCTTATGGCCTCGGACAGTGGACTCATCTCTGTGCTTGTTCTGTTAGACCTCAGTGCTGCTTTTGATACTGTTGACCATAAAATTTTATTACAGAGATTAGAGCATGCCATAGGTATTAAAGGCACTGCGCTGCGGTGGTTTGAATCATATTTGTCTAATAGATTACAATTTGTTCATGTAAATGGGGAATCTTCTTCACAGACTAAAGTTAATTATGGAGTTCCACAAGGTTCTGTGCTAGGACCAATTTTATTTACTTTATACATGCTTCCCTTAGGCAGTATTATTAGACGGTATTGCTTAAATTTTCATTGTTACGCAGATGATACCCAGCTTTATCTATCCATGAAGCCAGAGGACACACACCAATTAGCTAAACTGCAGGATTGTTTTACAGACATAAAGACATGGATGACCTCTAATTTCCTGCTTTTAAACTCAGATAAAACTGAAGTTATTGTACTTGGCCCCACAAATCTTAGAAACATGGTGTCTAACCAGATCCTTACTCTGGATGGCATTACCCTGACCTCTAGTAATACTGTGAGAAATCTTGGAGTCATTTTTGATCAGGATATGTCATTCAAAGCGCATATTAAACAAATATGTAGGACTGCTTTTTTGCATTTACGCAATATCTCTAAAATCAGAAAGGTCTTGTCTCAGAGTGATGCTGAAAAACTAATTCATGCATTTATTTCCTCTAGGCTGGACTATTGTAATTCATTATTATCAGGTTGTCCTAAAAGTTCCCTAAAAAGCCTTCAGTTAATTCAAAATGCTGCAGCTAGAGTACTGACGGGGACTAGAAGGAGAGAGCATATCTCACCCATATTGGCCTCTCTTCATTGGCTTCCTGTTAATTCTAGAATAGAATTTAAAATTCTTCTTCTTACTTATAAGGTTTTGAATAATCAGGTCCCATCTTATCTTAGGGACCTCGTAGTACCATATCACCCCAATAGAGCGCTTCGCTCTCAGACTGCAGGCTTACTTGTAGTTCCTAGGGTTTGTAAGAGTAGAATGGGAGGCAGAGCCTTCAGCTTTCAGGCTCCTCTCCTGTGGAACCAGCTCCCAATTCAGATCAGGGAGACAGACACCCTCTCTACTTTTAAGATTAGGCTTAAAACTTTCCTTTTTGCTAAAGCTTATAGTTAGGGCTGGATCAGGTGACCCTGAACCATCCCTTAGTTATGCTGCTATAGACGTAGACTGCTGGGGGGTTCCCATGATGCACTGTTTCTTTCTCTTTTTGCTCTGTATGCACCACTCTGCATTTAATCATTAGTGATCGATCTCTGCTCCCCTCCACAGCATGTCTTTTTCTTGGTTCTCTCCCTCAGCCCCAACCAGTCCCAGCAGAAGACTGCCCCTCCCTGAGCCTGGTTCTGCTGGAGGTTTCTTCCTGTTAAAAGGGAGTTTTTCCTTCCCACTGTAGCCAAGTGCTTGCTCACAGGGGGTCGTTTTGACCGTTGGGGTTTTACATAATTGTTGTATGGCCTTGCCTTACAATATAAGGCGCCTTGGGGCAACTGTTTGTTGTGATTTGGCGCTATATAAAAAAAATTGATTGATTGATTGATTGATTGAGTGTCCCGTGTGTAAGTGTGGTATCCCGTGTGTAAGTGCAGTGTCCCGTGTGTAAGTGTGGTGTCCCGTGTGTAAGTGTGGTGTCCCGTGTGTAAGTGAGGTATCCCATGTTTAAGTGAGGTATCCCATGTTTAAATGAGGTATCCCGTGTTTAAGTGTGGTGTCCCGTGTGTAAGTGAGGTACCCCATGTTTAAGTGTGGTGTCCCGTGTGTAAGTGAGGTATCCCATGTTTAAGTGAGGTATCCCATGTTTAAGTGAGGTATCCCGTGTTTAAGTGTGGTGTCCCGTGTGTAAGTGAGGTACCCCATGTTTAAGTGTGGGGTCCAGTGTGTAAGTGAGGTATCCCGTGTGTAAGTGTGGTGTCCCGTGTGTAAGTGAGGTATCCCATGTTTAAGTGTGGTATCCCGTGTGTAAGTGCAGTGTCCCGTGTGTAAGTGTGGTATCCCGTGTGTAAGTGCAGTGTCCCGTGTGTAAGTGTGGTGTCCCGTGTGTAAGTGAGGTATCCCGTGTGTAAGTGTGGTGTCCCGTGTGTAAGTTTGGTGTCCCGTGTGTAAGTGAGGTATCCCGTGTGTAAGTGTGGTGTCCCATGTGTAAGTGAGGTACCCCATGTTTAAGTGTGGTGTCCCGTGTGTAAGTGAGGTACCCCATGTTTAAGTGTGGTGTCCCGTGTGTAAGTGAGGTATCCCGTGTGTAAGTAAGGTACCCCATGTTTAAGTGTTGTATCCCGTGTGTAAGTGTTGTATCTCGTGTGTAACTGTGGTGTCCCATGTGTAAGTGAGGTGTCCCGTGTGTAAGTGAGGTGTCCCGTGTGTAACTGTGGTGTCCCGTGTGTAAGTGAGGTATCCCGTGTGTAAGTGAGGTATCCCGTGTGTAAGTGAGGTATCCCATGTTTAAGTGTGGTGTCCCGTGTGTAAGTGAGGTATCCCGTGTTTAAGTGTGGTGTCCCGTGTGTAAGTGAGGTATCCCGTGTTTAAGTGTGGTGTCCCGTGTGTAAGTGAGGTATCCCATGTTTAAGTGTGGTGTCCCGTGTGTAAGTGAGGTATCCCATGTTTAAGTGTGGTGTCCCGTGTGTAAGTGAGGTATCCCATGTTTAAGTGAGGTATCCCATGTTTAAGTGAGGTATCCCGTGTTTAAGTGTGGTGTCCCGTGTGTAAGTGAGGTACCCCATGTTTAAGTGTGGGGTCCAGTGTGTAAGTGAGGTATCCCGTGTTTAAGTGTGGTGTCCCGTGTGTAAGTGAGGTATCCCATGTTTAAGTGAGGTATCCCATGTTTAAGTGAGGTATCCCGTGTTTAAGTGTGGTGTCCCGTGTGTAAGTGAGGTACCCCATGTTTAAGTGTGGGGTCCAGTGTGTAAGTGAGGTATCCCGTGTGTAAGTGTGGTGTCCCGTGTGTAAGTGAGGTATCCCATGTTTAAGTGTGGTATCCCGTGTGTAAGTGCAGTGTCCCGTGTGTAAGTGTGGTATCCCGTGTGTAAGTGCGGTGTCCCGTGTGTAAGTGTGGTGTCCCGTGTGTAAGTGTGGTGTCCCGTGTGTAAGTGAGGTATCCCGTGTGTAAGTGTGGTGTCCCGTGTGTACGTTTGGTGTCCCGTGTGTAAGTGAGGTATCCCGTGTGTAAGTGTGGTGTCCCATGTGTAAGTGAGGTACCCCATGTTTAAGTGTGGTGTCCCGTGTGTAAGTGAGGTACCCCATGTTTAAGTGTGGTGTCCCGTGTGTAAGTGAGGTACCCCATGTTTAAGTGTGGTGTCCCGTGTGTAAGTGAGGTATCCCGTGTGTAAGTAAGGTACCCCATGTTTAAGTGTGGTGTCCCGTGTGTAAGTAAGGTACCCCATGTTTAAGTGTGGTGTCCCGTGTGTAAGTGAGGTACCCCATGTTTAAGTGTGGTGTCCCGTGTGTAAGTGTGGTGTCCCGTGTGTAAGTGAGGTATCCCATGTTTAAGTGTGGTGTCCCGTGTGTAAGTGAGGTATCCCATGTTTAAGTGAGGTATCCCGTGTTTAAGTGTTGTATCCCGTGTGTAAGTGTTGTATCTCGTGTGTAACTGTGGTGTCCCATGTGTAAGTGAGGTGTCCCATGTGTAAGTGAGGTGTCCCGTGTGTAAGTGAGGTGTCCCGTGTGTAACTGTGGTGTCCCATGTGTAACTGTGGTGTCCCGTGTGTAAGTGAGGTGTCCCGTGTGTAAGTGAGGTGTACCGTGTGTAACTGTGGTGTCCCATGTGTAACTGTGGTGTCCCGTGTGTAAGTGAGGTATCCCGTGTGTAAGTGAGGTATCCCGTGTGTAAGTGAGGTATCCCGTGTGTAAGTGCAGTGTCCCGTGTGTAACTGTGGTGTCCCATGTGTAAGTGAGGTGTCCCATGTGTAAGTGAGGTGTCCTGTGACCCAATAAATGGCATGCGATCTTTCGGGAAAATCTATATAATACGCACACATGTAGAGTGAAGTATATTCTTCGTCTTTGAAATGCCCCCTCGTGGCGATTGTGTGAAGTACATAATGAAGGTATTCCAGGCACTCCGGACAATATTTAAGTGTTATGATGCCCTCTGGTTGTTTTTGGCTCAGTTTCTAAAGTTTGTAGGTTTGTTTGGTTTGTTGACGTCTTTAATGTCTTTTTTTCCATCCTGCAGAGGTCTTTGTCTCCTCGCTCCATCTCTCCTCCTCCCTCCCCAGTGGTAAGACCTTCTCCCTCACTCTGGGTTCACACATTTCCACACTCAGCCCCTCCATTCCTAACTGACCGCCCTCTACTTACTCACAGAACCTTCTCCCCAAGGAGCCCAAGGAGTGGCTGGAGAACCGGTCTCCTGGAGGTTCCTCCTCTAGTTCCACTGTCCAGACGTGCCGAACGCACAGCGCAAGCACACCGCCCACTCCACACACGCTGAACACCATGCAGACACACTCGTCCTGTCTCAAGAGCGTCGTGCAGCACTTCCACAGACCCCGTAAATACTCCTTGCCTTCAACTTTACCTCCTCCTTCATTAGTTTTCATCCTATGTTAACAGGAGCCACGTCTGTTTGTTTTCTTTTAGAAAATGGCACAAACATCTACAAGAAGCCTCCCATCTACAAACAAGGTGAATTACACTCACATCATAATATTTCTGTCATTTCTGACAGTCCCTGAAGGCATCATCTTGCTCTGTTTCTAAATACTGGAACTGCAGGATTAAATTATTTGAACATTGATCACCTAATGGACAACATATTAGAAAACAACATGTGCACACGCGAGCTAAAGGCTAAATAGCCAATGTAGCGTAGCAGCCACTCTAGTGAACTGGACTCAGCTAGCTAACCAGCTAATACACACACTAACATGGTCTTTGTACCAACCAGGTTCCTCCAACCTCTGACGACTGGATGGTTACGTTCAGTTCGACGCTAACTTATTGCTACAGGCGGCACTACGACTTAGCCCATCGGTCATGTGACCACAAACAGTGTGTCAGTGAAAACAAGCATCGTGTTCACTGCCGTTCATGTTACTTACCATGTTAGAGTAGCGAATTTTCATCAGCTTGTTATCAAAGTTTTAGTAATTTGCTGCCGTATGTACGTAAACAACATAGAAAACCTGTGTGTTTTCACCGGCCCTTCAGATCGCTATGTTACCAAAGACCCGGATGTAGTCAAGTCCCATATGTCCGCCCCTGCCTAGAGCATGTCATGGCTAGCTAATGTGATAGCTGCTAATCCAAAACAGCCTTATCAGTAAAATCATGTTTGCCGTTGAATTACGTGACTCAGTGGGGCGTCTTGTGGTTTGTCTTTACTCTGCTCAGTGTGAGTCCCCATGTCAAAGTTCACAAATGTAAATGCCACAGCGACAGCTCACGTCAGCACTTTGGTGATTAACTACGGAAGGTCTGAGGTTTCACAGCGTTACGGTTTCTCCATGTTTTTACCGCAGTATATCTGTGACATTGACTCCCGTACTTAAACATATGAGTGTTTTCATTTCTGGTTGTAAGTGTTGTTAGCCATGAGACATACTGCTCCAACAAGACTTAAGACGCACTTGTTTTCCCTTTCATATGACTAGCATACTGGTATAGTATGTTACTATGCTTTTTACTCTTTTAATTCATTTTATTAGTAAACACAGCGTGCCGCGACCTCAACTTTATCTAATTTCTGGGTCTTTTAGTGAAGCTTAGGGCTAGTGGCCGGTGATCACCTTAGTATTTCTTCTGTTTTTCTTGTTGTTTAATGCTGATAAATTATACTGTATTTGTTGTCTTTCTGATGTCTGATTCTGTTTTTCTCTCTGTTTGAGATGCAGCTCCATCCAGAGATGGGTGTCTGTTTCTGAAACCCTCCTGTCCTGTGCACCGACAACATTTCCTGTTTATTTGTATTGTTAATTGTGTCTATATCATGGCCCAAGCACAGGGTCACCCCTTTGAGTCTGGTCTGCTTGAGGTTTCTTCCTCAAATCATCAGAGGGAGTTTTTTTTAACCACTGTTGCCTGTGTTCTTGCTTTGGGAGTTGATAAAGTTAGAACTTACTTGTGTGAAGTACCTTGAGGCAGCTTTGTTGTGATTTGTGTGTCAGCTACCTCACCAACAGGCCGCAGTATGTAAGGCTGAGGGGCACTGCATCTGACACTGTGATCAGCATCAGCGGTGCACCCCAGGGCACGGTGCTGGCCCCTCTTCTCTTCACCCTGTACACCTCTGACTTCTGCTACAACTCTGAGCTGTGTCACATCCAGATGTTTGCAGATGACATAGTCATTGTTGGATGCTTCAAGGACAACAGAGGCGGAACCTCGGGCTGTGGCTGGACAGCAAACTGGACTGGACGACCAGTACCAACCACCTGTACAGGAAGGGACAGAGCAGGCTGGACTTCCTGAGGAGGCTCCGGTGGTTTAACATCTGCAGGAAACGCCAATGAATGTTCTACCAGTCCGTAGTAACCAGCGTCCTCTTTTACACTGTGGTGCCATGGGGGGGCTGCACATCCAAGAAGGACATATCCATGCTGTACAAATTGATCAGGCGGGCTGGCTCTGTGGTTGGCATGAAGCTGGACTCTCTGGTGACGGTGGCAGAGAAGAGAACACTGGACAAACTGCTGGACATTATGGACGATGCCAGTCAGCCTCTGCACACCGTCATCGGCGACTAGAGGAGCCTCTTCAGCCACAGACTGCTCCTTCCCAAGTGCAGGACCAACAGACTGAAAAACTCCTTTGTCCCTCAGACCATCAGACTGTACGACTCCTCACTGAGGGGGAGGAGGGGTAACAGGAAGACAGAGGACAGGAATGAGAGGAACAGTAGGAGCCAGTAAACTAGTATTGATCAGTATGTGTGGTATTTATATTTGCAACTTGTTTTTCTTTTTTTCACTTTTGATACTCTGTGTGCTTCTTACCCTGTGTGCTGCTATACAATGCTGCTGGAACCTTATTTTCCCTGGGAGAGTCTTCCCTAGGAATCAATAAAGTTCTAGCTAATCTAATCTAATCTAATCTTTACCTGATGGAGGTCTGGTTAAATACAACCTGCAGTCTTGTTACAGTTGTTAATCTCGAATCCACTTGAGCTGTGATCCTAATACCACGTGGGTGGATCTGTTTACTGCACACTGAGCTGTCATCTGTCACTCAGACCCTTCTGTCTGCCCAGAGCAGATGCCAGTTTTTCTGTGTCACAGAGTCTTCGGTCTATCTGACCTCATGCCACTTGTTTGTTTCTGGGAGATTTCATGAATCTCAAGCTGTCAGTTCCGTGTCTCAAACCTCGTGTCAGCTCTCGTAGATTGGATCTAAGGTCTCGGCATGTAACTGTAGCTCACAGCTCATCTGGTTTACACATCATTTGCACTGGTGGACGATGGATGGATGGTCCACCTGCCAAGAGCCTCACGATGCAGAGAAGAAAGTGGTTTGTGTTTCTTCTGTGATGTAACCATACATGGACACATGTGCCATGTGGGCACCTTAAACTGTATTGATTCATCCATCTTTAACTGATTCCATCTGCTCAAAGTGGCATTAATCAGTAAAATCACCTGCTGGAGTCAGTGGCTGCAAGGAAAACCTGCACCGTCTTGGCCCTGTCTGGAATACTTTGGACACCACTGTCCTACGTGACCTGTTAGGATATATAGCCACACGGCTAATATTATGACAGATACTAATAATAACATGTTTAAAATGACAGACACAGCCCCCCCACACACACACACAACAGCTCACTGTCATTCAAAGTGGCCACTCCCCTAATTCTGCATAACTAAAATGATCCAGGCTGTAAACATGTTTATTTTGTTTATTTCTGCGCTAACGGTGGACATTTTAACATGGATTTCAAAGGGAACCTCCTCACTTTTGTAACCAGTGTCATGTGGCCAGTCAAGGAACTGCAACTTGTTCTCCTTGTGAGTGGGCCACATTTGGGACGGTTAAAGGTCACCGTTCACTGTGCACCGACCACACCTCAGTTTTAGATCAACACGGGTTAAAATGGTGAAATGATGACTATGTTATGGGGGAACCAGATTAGCAAGTGCACTGCTTTGTTTCACAAACAGTGTGTGTGTGTGTGTGTGCGCGTGTGTGTGTGTGCGTGTGCGTGCACAGATGCGTTGCCCTCTGCAGTCCCTCAGGGGAAACACATTGAGGATCTGATCATCGAGTCGTCCAAATTCCCGGCAGGTCAGCCCCCTGATCCCAACATCCCCTCCAAGATAGAGACGGACTACTGGCCCTGCCCCCCCTCCCTGGTTGTTGTTGGTATGACCCACCACACACACACACACACACACACACTCCCTCAGCTCATGCTGCGTTCAGGACATTTTAAAAAGGTGGTAAATATGAGACTTCATCAGAATGCATCATTGTCCTCTTTGCTTCTTCTCTCCTCTTCCCACCTTCCTTCTCTTCTTTCCTTTTGTCTCCTCTTCTACCTTTGTATCTTTTCCTTTCCTGTTTCCTCATCTCTTCTCCTTTCCTTCTTGTTGTCCTCCTCCAGAGAAGGAGTGGAAGAAGAAGGAGCAGGAGGAGCCAGAGGAGGATGGTGAGCAGGGTGATGAAGTTTGGGGACTCAGAGCGCTTCAGAAACAAGAACTGAACAAGGTACGAGTCCAGGACCGACGGGGGGCGGAGCCACATCCTTTTAAACTTTGTGACTTTTAATAAACTGAAAGTGAATAAACTAAAGAATCAACTGAATTAATTATTTTATTCTTTTGTTTATGCAGTAAATCTCTTTTTCATTTGGGCTACAATGTAAAAGTAATGACAAAATAAAAGGTTTTTCTTTATAAATTGGTTGATTAAATATAATGAAAAAGTAATTATGATTAATTTGTATTTGAAATAAAAAAATTAAGTACAAATAAATAAAAAATATATAATGTTTTAAATTCTTTTGGTGTAAAATTGGACCCACACGTTGACCCATTAATACTTTCTCCACCTTCTGCAGGTGGGAAAAATTCACTCTATCACTCATTGTTTTTATTATTATTTATTTTTGTTTATTTGTTATTTTCTCCTGACAGATTCAGTCAAATCTGGGAAAAATCATCTTGAAGGAGGAGCTGGACAAATCTGCAACTCCTCTGAGGAGGAAAACTCGCTCGCTGCCAGACCGCAGCCACAACACCGGTACGAATGCCCCGCCGTGACCTTTAGTGTCACAGCCTCGGGGGCGTGACCCCCTGTGTGATCACTCCAAATGATTTTGTTTGTTATATGCATGAAGCTAACAGTCACGCTGATTTAGCTTGTTAATGACACAGTCTGATGTGAATGTGAGTATTTTAAAGTTTAGTTTTCTACAGAACATTCAAATGTTTAAAAGTGACAAAACATCCTGAACAATGAGTTTTAAAGTTAACAACCTCCTGCTGGAAGTATCTTCAGACAGGAAGTCGTCCACGGGCCGAGTTTAAGGGGACAAACACTTAAGGCGCCCTGACACGTGCATGCACTGTGTCGTGCAGGAGAGTAAACTCGTCTTTAACGAGTGGAGACTGAATGTGAGAGGCGCCGGTGCATGCAAAGAGAATTTTGAAATGTTCAAAAAAAATCTTTCACGCATAAATGTTGCGCAGTGTGGCGCGATCAGCTCGTCAACACGACGTGCAGCTCGTCAAGTGGAGTAAAGAAGTGAACAGAGCGATTGGTTGCGTCAGCGCGTCACATCAGAGCGCAGCTCGTCTGAACGATTATAACGAGATGTTAAATCTATCATAAACATATCTTTACAGCTGCAGACAAGAAAGAAAGAACATGCAACTGTTTTACCAAGCCATGACAACGTAAACATGACAACTGATGACCTTTTTCGACGGCTCCAAAGGGTTTCTCACGCGAACGGCTGCTGCTGGAGCGCTCCTCTGTGATTCAGGAAGCGATTAGAGCCGTTTTCAGCAGCCAACTTGCAGAGAAAATGATTACTCTGCTACAAAATAATTATTTTATATACGCAGCGTCCAGCACACAGCGCGTGGCAGCCGGTGGAAGAAAGTGCGCCGTCCAGCTGGGAACACAGCGGGTGGGATCATCACGACGAAGTGCGTGCAAGTGCGCACATCGTTTTCTGCAGCAATAGAGAAGAATTCTTCTCTATTGTACCACATCTAAGACAACACTTTGACAACACATTCTTCTCTACAAGAGTCAAGACAGAAGTCTGACTACCAGAGCAAGAATTTTAGCTGAGGAAGCTTCTGCGATTTGAAGCGAAACGTCCTCGCGTCAAGCAACCCAGTCCAGTCGAAGATTCAAGCTTCTCTACTATGGAAACCACCTGGACAACTGAGAGCCTACACAGAAACATTGTGTGAATCAAAGTCGTGCAAGTGTCAGGGGGCCTTTACAGTCCAGCCTCAGTGTACCATGACCTACACACCTATATGGTGGCCATCCAGGGTGGCAGCTTTAACCAGGTAGGGGTCAATGCGGAATTACACAGGGTATCAAAAATTTGACTTTGACCCCTGTAGAAAGTGATATTGACCTCTGTCACCATTTTTGCTGTTTTTATCCCATAACTCCAAAACATTCAGTCATAGATAATCCAGACTCTACCTGTTGGAGTCTTTATGATCAGACAAATAATGTAGTGTAGTTTTCAATATGATTGGAGCATTTTTAAATGTTGACCTCTGTGTAATTCATCATTGACTCCTACCTGGCAAAAGCTGCAACCCTGGATGGCCACCATACCTTTGTGTTGGTCATAGTACACTGAGGCTGGATTCTAAGTGTTGTTTAGGCTCATGGACTAATGAAGGTGTGGATGTAGCACGGGCCGGGGCGGAGGATTAGCAGCAATCTTCCATTCCAGCTTATTAATTAATCAAAAACCCAGACAGAGCTTTAATTCATTTGAAAGCTTGTCTCTTAGTCTTGTCCATCCAAATTGGAAGTCCCAAAAACCAGTTTTATTTGTTATTATCTATCGTCCACCTGGTCGTTACTGTGAGTTTCTCTGTGAATTTTCAGACCTTTTGTCTGACTTAGTGCTTAGCTCAGATAAGATAATTATAGTGGGCGATTTTAACATCCACACAGATGCTGAGAATGACAGCCTCAGCACTGCATTTAATCTATTATTAGACTCTATCGGCTTTGCTCAAAAAGTAAATGAGTCCACCCACCACTTTAATCATATTTTAGATCTTGTTCTGACTTATGGTATGGAAATAGAAGACTTAACAGTATTCCCTGAAAACTCCCTTTTGTCTGATCATTTTTTAATAACATTTACATTTACCCTGATGGACTACCCAGCAGTGGGGAATAAGTTTCATTACACTAGAAGTCTTTCAGAAAGCGCTGTAACTAGGTTTAAGGATATGATTCCTTCTTTATGTTCTCTAATGTCATATACCAACACAGAGCAGAGTAGCTACCTAAACTCTGTAAGGGAGTTAGAGTATCTTGTCAATAGTTTTACATCCTCATTGAAGACAACTTTGGATGCTGTAGCTCCTCTGAAAAAGAGAGCTTTAAATCAGAAGTGTCTGACTCCGTGGTATAACTCACAAACTCGTAGCTTAAAGCAGATAACCCGTAAGTTGGAGAGGAAATGGCGTCTCACTAATTTAGAAGATCTTCACTTAGCCTGGAAAAAGAGTTTGTTGCTCTATAAGAAAGCCCTTCGTGAAGCTAGGACATCTTTCTACTCATCACTAATTGAAGAAAATAAGAACAACCCCAGGTTTCTTTTCAGCACTGTAGCCAGGCTGACAAAGAGTCAGAGCTCTATTGAGCTGAGTATTCCATTAACTTTAACTAGTAATGACTTCATGACTTTCTTTGCTAACAAAATTTTGACTATTAGAGAAAAAATTACTCATAACCATCCCAAAGATGTATCGTTATCTTTGGCTGCTTTCAGTGATGCCGGTATTTGGTTAGACTCTTTCTCTCCGATTGTTCTGTCTGAGTTATTTTCATTAGTTACTTCATCCAAACCATCAACATGCTTATTAGACCCCATTCCTGCCAGGCTGCTCAAGGAAGTCCTACCATTATTTAATGCTTCAATCTTAAATATGATCAATCTATCTTTGTTAGTTGGTTATGTACCACAGGCCTTTAAGGTGGCAGTAATTAAACCATTACTTAAAAAGCCATCACTTGACCCAGCTATCTTAGCTAATTATAGGCCAATCTCCAACCTTCCTTTTCTCTCAAAGATTCTTGAGAGGGTAGTTGTAAAACAGCTAACTGATCACCTGCAGAGGAATGGTCTATTTGAAGAGTTTCAGTCAGGTTTTAGAATTCATCATAGTACAGAAACGGCATTAGTGAAGGTTACAAATGATCTTCTTATGGCTTCGGACAGTGGACTTATCTCTGTGCTTGTTCTGTTGGACCTCAGTGCTGCTTTTGATACTGTTGACCATAAAATTTTATTACAGAGATTAGAGCATGTCATAGGTATTAAAGGCATTGCGCTGCGGTGGTTTGAATCATATTTGTCTAATAGATTACAGTTTGTTCATGTAAATGGGGAATCTTCTTCACAGACTAAAGTTAATTATGGAGTTCCACAAGGTTCTGTGCTAGGACCAATTTTATTCACTTTATACATGCTTCCCTTGGGCAGTATTATTAGACGGTATTGCTTAAATTTTCATTGTTACGCAGATGATACCCAGCTTTATCTATCCATGAAGCCAGAGGATACGCACCAATTAGCTAAACTGCAGGATTGTCTTACAGACATAAAGACATGGATGACCTCTAATTTCCTGCTTTTAAACTCAGATAAAACTGAAGTTATTGTACTTGGCCCCACAAATCTTAGAAGCATGGTGTCTAACCAGATCGTTACTCTGGATGGCATTTCCCTGATCTCTAGTAATACTGTGAGAAATCTTGGAGTTATTTTTGATCAGGATATGTCATTCAAAGCGCATATTAAACAAATATGTAGGACTGCCTTTTTGCATTTACGCAATATCTCTAAAATCAGAAAGGTCTTGTCTCAGAGTGATGCTGAAAAACTAATTCATGCATTTATTTCCTCTAGGCTGGACTATTGTAATTCATTATTATCAGGTTGTCCTAAAAGTTCCCTAAAAAGCCTTCAGTTGGTTCAGAATGCTGCAGCTAGAGTACTGACGGGGACTAGCAGGAGAGAGCATATCTCACCCGTGTTGGCCTCCCTTCATTGGCTTCCTGTTAATGCTAGAATAGAATTTAAAATTCTTCTTCTTACTTATAAGGTTTTGAATAATCAGGTCCCATCTTATCTTAGGGACCTCGTAGTACCATATCACCCCAATAGAGCGCTTCGCTCTCAGACTGCGGGCTTACTTGTAGTTCCTAGGGTTTGTAAGAGTAGAATGGGAGGCAGAGCCTTCAGCTTTCAGGCTCCTCTCCTGTGGAACCAGCTCCCAATTCAGATCAGGGAGACAGATACCCTCTCTACTTTTAAGATTAGGCTTAAAACTTTCCTTTTCGCTAAGGCTTATAGTTAGGGCTGGATCGGGTGACCCTGGACCATCCCTTGGTTATGTTGCTTTAGACGTAGACTGTGTTTCATAATTATTGTATGGCCTTGCCTTGCAATGTGGAGCGCCTTGGGGCAACTGTTTGTTGTGATTTGGCGCTATACAAGAAAAAAGTTGATTGATTGATTGATGTAGGATCAGTCAGTCCCCAGTTCTAACCCCGAACCTGGTCCAGAGTGTCCTATATAGCCTACAAACAAGTTCTGGTTTCAAAAGCTCTCAGGCACGGTTCCACCACAGGAACTCCTCCGGTCCCCCAGATTTCAGGAACGGCCCATTAAGGGGCCTTCAGCTGCATGACATCACATTCAGACATAACGTGCTCCTCCCACATCCACCCAATCACCGTGTTGTTCTGATCCTCCTCAGCGTGGCTGGAAATCCGCAGCCGCCCAAAGTCCCACTCTTCATCCCTACAAGGCGGTCCCGCCGGCTCCACGCAGCTCGTGCAGGCAGCACCCGATGCTTCCCAGACCGCAGGTTTGCCAGCGTCCTCAAAAACGGGTCTGGCCCGGGTACGTGCTGCTGAACGCCCGGTCTGGTCACAGGCAGACTTACATCATCGAACTCTGACAATGACCAAAGTGTTTCTGTTTCAGCTGCAGTCAGCAGAATTCAGCTCCAGAACAGCTGCAGGTACAACAAGGCACAAAACACACTAGATCTCACGGTGGCCCAGACGTGCAAAACAACACATCGATGACAGCACTTAGACAACACAGAAAACACGCTGAATCCCACTGCTGCACGCAACCACAACGGTGGCCCAGACGTGCAAAACACCACATCTAAGACAACACTTAGACAACAAAGAAAGCACACTGAATCCCACTGCTGCACGTGCCATTAGTATGGTGGCCCAGATGTGCAAAACACCACATCGATGACAGCACTTAGACAACACAGAAAACACACTGAATCCCACTGCTGCACGCACCTACTGCGGTGGCCCAGATGTGCAAAACAATACATCCAAGACAACACTTTGACAACACAGAAAACACACTGAATCCCACTGCTGCACATGACATCGGGACAGTGGCCCAGACGTGCAAAGCACCACATCTAAGACAGCATTTAGACAACACAGAAAACACACTGAATCTCACTGCTGCACGCAACATTGGTATTAGTACGGTGGCCCAGACATGCAAAATGCCACATCTAAAACAACACTTTGACAACACAGAAAACACACTGAATCCCACTGCTGCACATGACTTTAGTATAAGTACGGTGGCCCACACGTGCAAAACAACACATCTAAGACAAGACTTTGACAACACAGAAAGCACACTGAATCCCACTGCTGCATGTGACATTAGTATTAGTACGGTGGGCCAAATGTGCAAAACGCCACATCTAAAACAACACTTTGACAACACAGAAAACACACGTAATCCCACTGCTGCGCGACATTTGTACAGTGGCCCAGGTGTGCAAAACACCACATCTAAGACAACACTTTGACAACACAGAAAGCACACTGAATCCCACTGCTGCATGTGACATTAGTATTAGTACGGTGGGCCAAATGTGCAAAACGCCACATCTAAAACAACACTTTGACAACACAGAAAACACACGTAATCCCACTGCTGCGCGACATTTGTACAGTGGCCCAGGTGTGCAAAACACCACATCTAAGACAACACTTTGACAACACAGAAAACACACTGAATCCCACTACTGCATGCAACATTGTACAGTGGCCCAGAGGTGCAATCTAAGACAAAATTTAGACAACACAGAAAACACACTGAATCCCACTGCTGCACATGACATTAGTATAAGTATGATGGCCCAGATGTGCAAAACAACACATCTAAGACAACACTTTGACAACACAGAAAGCACACTGAATCCCACTGCTGCATGTGACATTAGTATTAGTATGGTGGCCCAGACGTGCAAAACGCCACATCTACAACAACACTGACAACACAGAAAACACACGTAATCCCACTGCTTCACGTGACATTTGTACAGTGGCTCAGACCTGCAAAACACCACATCTAAGACTACACTTAGTCAACACAGAAAACAAACATAATCCCACTGCTGCACATGACATTAGTATTAGTACGGTGGCCCAGATGTGCAAAACACCACATCTATGACAACACAGAAAACACACGGAATCCCACTGCTGCACGCGACATTAGTACGGTGGCCCGGATGTGCAAAACACCACATCTAAGACAACACAGAAAACACACTGAATCCCACTGCTCCATGTGACATTAGTACAGTGGCCTGGATGTGCAAAACACCACATCTAAGACAACACAGAAACCACACTGAATCCCACTGCTCCATGTGACATTAGTACAGTGGCCTGGATGTGCAAAACAACACATCTAAGACAACACATAGACAACACAGAAAACACACTGAATCCCACTGCTGCGCACAACATTTGTACGGTGGCCCAGACATGCAAAACACCACATCTAAAGCCCCTTTCACACTGGGCCCACTTTGACTTGCGCCATGTAGCATCATGATGATGCCACGTGGAAGCAACCCAGTGCTGAGATGATGTAGCTCAACGCCACAACAGCGCGAGGGACGCAAAGGACGAAGCGAATTGGATGCCAGAAAATTACACGTTTAAATTTATTTGTGTCCTGTGCTCAATGCAGAAATTAAGTGGTTTCAGCACAACGTCAGAGCAACGCGACGGTACTCAATGTGACTGCAAGCCACACACTCACTATACAACATTACCCGATGCCACTTTATGATTCCTGCTGTGTTCCATTGTTCCCGCGGTATAAATCATGCAGGATTATTTTTATACCGTGTACACAATGCAGTAAAACCACATGCTCAAAAAGAGCACAAAAAAAAAAATGCTGCTGATTGCAGCCTGACAGCTGCTGCAGCTCCTCGTTCTTCTCTCACAAATGTCTTTAAATAAAGTCCATAAAAGTCCTGCTCACAGAATGATTGCCAGAGACAGGACATGTCCACATCCAGTCATCTCCAGTCCACTCACGGATGATTGTTCGCGTGTGCACATATGAATAATTAACCCTCTGGGGCCGATGCCATCCTATACGATGGCTGGGACCAAGCTTTACTAAATTATAAATAAATTTTTAATGATATGAGATAGAAACTTACTTTTTTTGCTGAAAAGTTAACTCTGTGGCCTTTTGATCCACCGTCGGCCATCTTTGTACTCCTCATAGAAGCTGTGTGATGACATGTGCAATGTGAGTGTCCAATTGGAATTGGTTCACTGTCACATGGTTTTCCAAAATCCAATTGTGGGGCAGATTTACCTCACGTGAAAAGCCAAGGATCGTTTTCAGGAGTGATATCTTACTAGTTGCCCCGTTTGAATAGCCCCCTAACTCCTCCAATGCACCCTGCGCCATTACGCACAGCGAAGTGAAAGCAGACGGAGCAGGTGGAGAGCCTCGCATGACAATCTCACGTGCTCAAACAAAGAGTGTGTAACTATCAGGATTGCTCCACTAGTTTGCATTTGAATGTTACTGGATTACTCTGTGGCTCTCTCCCTCTGGCATAAAGCACTGTTTACCATATCAATGGAATGAGGGAGAGGGACCGCTCCTCAGACTGTAGGAGCCAAAGTGTGAAATGAAAGCTGCTTGCAGTCAGACAGAAGAAATTTGTGACGTGACCTTTGTGTAATAGCAGACAGAAATTGCTTTGAGTTGAAGACAAACAAAAATGCACAGATCATTTTGTATATATTGTTCAAAATGTGCATTTGTGTTTATTGTTTTAACTTTTTTGTTGTACAGTCTTTCACACAAGACCTCAAATTACCTTTATAAAGTGTCAAAACAGTTGTTTATTATAGTTTGCTGTGTTTTGAATAAATGTGTGTGTAAAATTATTTTCCACTTTATTTTTTCCTTTGTTATTTATGATTGTAAACCTTTATTGCACTTATAAAACACAACAAAAGCATATATATTATGAAAGAACAGGTTGTCCTGAAAAAAAGAGACACAAAACTTGATTGTGGGATGCAGGGAGAGCTGTTAACAGCAATAATAAAACCAGGAGAGTGAACTGTCCAAAAAATGCCCTCAGACCCCAGAGGGTTAAAAGAAAGAAAAAAAAACCTGTCTGGCTGCTGCAGTTCCTCACTCTTTCCTCAGACTCTCTCATCATTCTGTTGAATAAAGGACAAAAAGGACATAAGTCCTGCTCACAGACTGACTGCCAGAGACAGGACATGTCCACATCAAGTATAACTGCAGACATCTCCACATTTACTCACGGATGGTTTGTTCGTGCACGCGCATCTTGCAGTCAAAGGAGGAAAGATAAAGTAGAACAGAACTCAGAGCGCAGCAGGGCTGTGCACAGTGTGTGCAGTGTAGCACAGTGTGCACAGTGTGGCTGCCACACTGTGCACTCTGATTTCTCTGTGCAGAGAACCTGCAGGCTGTGTTCTCACTTCCTCTCTGCCCCCTGCTGCGTGCACCTGACTCAGACATTCCTGCGTTGTCATGATGCCACAGGAAGCAACTTGAAGACAACAGAAAACACACTGAATCCCAATGCGGCTTGCGACACATCTAAGATAACACTTAGACAACACAGAAAAGACACTGAATCCCACTGCTGGGCATGACATTAGTACAGTGACCCAGACATGCAAAACAACACATCTAAGACAACACAGAAAACACACTGAATCCCACAGCTGCACACAACATTAGTACAGTGGCCCAGATGTGCAAAACACCACATTTAAAACAACACTTAGACAACACAGAAAACACACTGAATCACACTGCTGCGCGTGACATTAGTACAGTGGCCCAGATGTGCAAAACAACACATCTAAGACAACACAGAAAACACACGGAATCCCTGTTTGTGTTCCACTGCTGCACACAACATTAGTATGGTGGCCCAGATGTGCAAAACAGTACATCTAAGACAACAGTTAAACAAAACAGAAAATACACTGAATCCCTGTTTGTGTTCCACTGCTGCAAACAACACTAGACAGTAAAAATCAGCCCAGCTCAGTGCATTAGGACAGCAGCCCCTACATGCAAAACACTCATCTAAGACAACCCTGTTTCAATTTTTTTGTTATTTTGTGTGATGTTTGGTAATTTTTCTCAAATAAATGTAAATTAATGTTTACATTCATGTCACTGTCAATGAATAACTTTCATTCAGTTTATTGCCTTTGACATTTTTGTGTTTTATTAATAATCTCTCTTGCTGTCTCTCTCTCATTCTACAGTTCTACAGGTACAGTATTTTTTTAAATGTAGTTTGTCATTATTTCAAAGATAACACATGGACATGTTCAGAGAAAACCTACGTCACAGTTTTAGTGAAACCTTCTGAAAATTAATTCAGTTATAGCTGATTTAATAATAGATCCCCTGAAATAATGTATATATATTTTTATTTTAAATGAACAATACTTTTAATCTGGATGTGGCACCATGATTAATAAGCATGCATCAGGAAAAAAAAACATAATCATAACAATAATAATAAGTTTTGCTGTTCAGAATGGAGACTCCAGGATGGACAGAGGAAACTCTCTCCCAAGCATGTTGGACCATAAGGTATGTGACGCCTATACTTTAATACAAATTCACATTCAGTGATAGTGATATTTGATTGAATATTCATGAGGCATTTATATTTTGATCACATTTGGATTTTAGGCTCTTTGACTTTTAAAATGTTTGGAAATTAAATTTGGTGATTTTCACTGTTTTTAACTATATACAATAAATGAATTAAAATAAATCAGCTCTTAGTTGTTGTTACAGTGACTGTGATGATGACTGTGTGAGGCCTTTGGCTCCTAAACAGAAGGTTGCTGGTTCAAGCCCCTCATTGAATTAGGAAGCAGGCGTGGCGTAATATCTGTTCCACATCCACAAGTTGGATCCAAACTGGATCCACTGTGGTGGCTCTGAGCAAAAGTGGGAGCAACCAAAAAAGAAGAAAAAAATAATGATATTGCCTGAAGTGACATGAGGCTCAGATGGACCAGGAGCTGGACCCAAATATGCAGACTAGGGTTCAAGTCCAGCTCACACTACCTGTCTGAGTCCTCAGACAGAACACTTCAGCTGCCCAGCCCCAGTCCACCCAGCTGTAACTGGGGACCACTTTGACTCTGAGCCCGTCCAGTGTGGAGAGGTCGACCCTGATCCGCCTCCCGCTACAGAATCCTGGGAACAGGCCCCGCGGTCTATATCAGACTTACTTCCTGTCGTGATGCAGTGGCAGATCAAAGGAGAAACCCGACAGCTGCTTTCAACTGATTGATTGATTGATTGATTGATGTGTGTAGATCTACCCCTATGAGATGCTGGTGGTGACTCACAGAGGGCGGAGCAAACTGCCACCGGGTGTGGACAGAACCAGACTGGAGGTAAAACTATGTCTTTTTAAATTTCATCCAAACCTGAAAGCATTTAAACCTTTATTGTTAATTTATGGGGTTGTTTGTTTGTTTTTAATCGTTATATCGACCACGTCCACACAGACGAGTCCAGCACGATTCTGGAACAGATAAATATAAATCACCAAATACACTAAACAACATGAAGGCAGGAAACGTAAAGTTATTTTTTCACTGTTGCAAGATAATTTTGTTTTCCAATGAATTGATTTTTACAGAGATTTTTTTCATGAAAAAAATCTTTTTTTTTCAGTATAAATGTTTGGGGTTATGCTGTGTGGACGGAGCATTTCAAAACATATTTTACAATTAAGCAACTTTAAGAACATTGAAAGCAAAAAGGCTGTGATGAAAATGGAGCTGAGCCAAAAGGCGAAGCTCTGGATCTACGTCTTCGTTCCTACTCTCACCTGTGGTCATGAGAATCAGAATTTATTACAAAGTAAGTTCACACAAAGAAGGAAATTGATGTGGTGTTATTGGTGCATAAACAATAAGAACAAGAAAAGAAAAACACTGCTGTTAGAAGTAAAGGAGTCAGATAGACAATACTATATTCACTGTTAAATAAATATAAATTTAACGTAGTGGAGTGGGGCTGTGCAGGAGGGTTGGGTCATGACCCAAAGAACTAGATCGCAGGTACAAGCCGGGGTGGCTGGTGTCTCCCTTAGAGATAGGGTGAGATGTTTGGTCATCTGTGGGGAGCTCGGAGTAGAGCAGCTGCTCCTTCTCGTTGAAAGGAGCCAGCTGAGGTGGTTCGGGCATCTGGTAAGGATGCCTCCTGGGTGCCTCCCTAGGGAGGTGTTCCAGGCACGTCCATCTGGGAGGAGACCCCGGGGAAGACCCAGGACTAGGTGGAGAGATTATATCTCCACACTGGCCTGGAAACACCGCAGGATCCCCCAATCACAGGTGGTCAATGTGGCCCAGGAAAGGGAAGTCTGGGGTCTCCTGCTGGAGCTGTTGCCCCCACGACCTGAACCCGGATAAGTGGTTGAAGATGAGGATGAGGCAAAAAGGCTCAAAGGCAGAGCTACATAAAGGGGCAGAGCTGTAAAAATTTGAAATATTTTTACAGCACGTGTCCCGATCAGGTGTTTTGGGCACTGAAGTAGGTTTTCATTCAGCTTTAAATGTTTGGCACATATGTGGTTTAATAAAAATAACTTTGCATTGAACTCATTTTTCTGATTCCTGGGATGAATAATTTGTGTGGGATTGAAGGACTGTCTGGGCTGTCTGTCCCTGCAGAGACACCTGTCCCCACAGGAGTTCCTGAGTGTTTTTGGGATGTCCCTGGAGGACTTTGACCGTCTGTCTCTCTGGAAGAGGAACGACCTGAAGAAGAAGGCCTCCCTCTTCTAATGGGACTACATCACCCACAATCCCGTGCACTCCCAAAATTACCACAGGAGACGGTTGTGATGCCACAGACTAAATCAGATGTCACTACCAGCACCGTTAACCATCACCTCTGAGGCCTGGCGAGCCGCCTGCTCGCCGCCGCCTCAGCAAGCGCCAGCGCTCACTAGATATTTGTCGATGTCACACGCTTCAGGTTTCACGTGTCTGACATGCAATTATGAGTTTTCCATCAGCTGTACACAGGAACCATCACAGCCACGAGGCCGTATGGTCAGCGTTCCTTCTTGGAGGTCAGTTAAAGGTCACAATGACAAAACAAGCTGAGCGGCGTCCTGCGCGCTCCTGAAAATCATAGAATCAGCAAAAGAGTAACTGACGTTTGGACATCGTGGAAACGCATCACGAGCTGTCACTCTATAGATGTCAAATCACAACCCGCGGTGTCATGGTAACCACGGCAATCCTCCCACACCATATGTGACACACCCAGGAAAACGTCTTCAACATCAAAAGTTTGGGAATGTGACTGAATGTTAACTCCGACCGTAACCTTACACTTGATGCTAACCATAGCAGGAAGTGCATTTTCATTTACGTCCTCTTTCTGAGTGCATCACGCTAACAAACATGAACGGACACCTGGTGCGGTTTCAGTTGTCAGAATCTCGGCTTTCACATAACTTTGTTTTTGTTTGCCGTTTATGATAAATACAACACGTCCTGTTTCCCGAACGTCCATGTTACGTTTGAACAGAATCGTAGTGTGATTTCAGCATTTCTACTTTGTGACTAAATTTCAGTTTATTTCTATTTATTTCACCACAATTCAGCCACAGAGTTGAAATATTCACTTGATAAATTTGCAGAAATTTTTCTGAGTTTAACCAGTGAACTTTGATGTCAAATCACATGCAGTCTGTAAATAAATTTTATAAAATTATACCACATCAAAGTATAAAATGATAAAAAAAAATTATAGTGAAAACAATATTGTTTGCTGTTGTATAAATAGATTCCCTTTAAGTCATTTTTAACTTATTATTCAGGCAGCGACTAAGCTAACAGGCAGTCAGTACTTTGGCAAGCGATTAGGTAGGTTGGCTCGTTAGCATGTAGCTGGCCTGAAGCGTGTTTGTAAGCACATCATGTGCTCTGCTAACAGTTTTTAATGTCGCCCTGATTAATACTAAATAACTGAACGGTGTATTTGCAGTTTAAGACACTCGCGTGTGATGCTTAGCTACAAAGTGTCCTACAAGAAATCCCCTTATTAATCAGTTTCCAGCACCGCTGCTAGCGTCAGCGTTGGTGCGACCGCCCTGTAGGCTGTCGGCGACCTTCAGGACGAGGTTCTTTAGAAAGTTCATATGAAGGTGAAGCTGAAAGTTCTTCTTTAAACACATGAAGCTAATTGGTTGTGGTGGTTTGGACACCTGCAGGGGCGTGGCCAGGTTTTAAGGACTGGTGCTGTGATTGGGTGACTGTGAATGTGAACACTGAAAGATTCTGTAGGGGGGTGGGCGCTAACAGCTGGTGGGTGGAGCCACAGTGAAAGTTGCTCAGACTGAATCCTTTAGAACTTTGAACATATTAAAGAACTTGATGTTGTCCCGCTACTTCAGTCGTCTTACTGCATGGTTAAAAGTAAAATCACAAATTTAGACATTTAATTGTAGATAAATGTCATGAATTTAGAGACCAAAGCAACATTTTTGACAGTTTTTACAGAGACACTGGACAGAGTTTGTGTTTCTGTGTTTGATTGATATGGCTGAGTGTGGCGTGGCACAGGAGGTAAGACACAGTGTGGCGTGGCACAGAAGGAGGTAAGACACACGATGCAGACTTGCAGGCAAAGGAGTAAAGGTAAAAAGGCTTTATCAAGATAACAGGCAAAGGTACGGTACACAGTGTGGCAGTTAGCGGGGCGGTGGTACAGTTCGACGAGAGGCAGAATTGTAGGTCAGCAAACAAGCAGGGATCAGGATCATGGAGTGGCGGAGGTCAGAGAAAACAAGCAAGGTCAAAAACACGAGGCAAACAGGACAGCAACAAGGACGCGAGTATGTGAAACAAGTTCAACAAACTGGTAGGGGACATAGAGACAGTGAGGGCTTAAATACCAGGAGAGTAATCAGGGCGTGATGAGAAGCAGGTGTGAGGAAAGTTCTAGAAGGGGCGTGGCCAGACAAGACAGGGAAGACAGGTGGGTGTGACAGACAAAACAACTGAGTGCAAGTGACCCCACCCACAACCAACAGAGACAAAAAGAACTGAATACCACAGAAAATAAAAGGCAAAAAACTAAGACAGAACTCACCATGTGGCTAAAGAATAAAAGAAAACAACTAATGACTACAGTGAAAGACAGAGTGCAAATACAAAGAAAATAAAAAGCAACAACTAAACTAGAACTCACAGGTGGCAAACATAGAACATCATATGATCAAAACCAAACAGATGAGTGATACACTAATGATAACAAAGTGGCAAACAGGCTAATGACTAACTAGAAAAAAAATGATCACACAAAACCAGAGATAACAGAAAATGCAATAAATAACAAACGGAAACACTAGAAGATAAATAATAACCAAAACCTGTGACTAAAGCATAATACAATAAATGTGATAAACAGAACAAAACTAAGACTAAAGGAACTTCAGGGACCGAGAGTGAAAGAACACAATGAACAATAAAGCAAAATGAGCGTAACAACAAAAATGAAGCAGTTTCATTGCAGTCATTCAGACCCAATCAGAAACATATGACATCAGAGCTGCTCACTATGAGATCAAAGTAAACACTCAAGTCTTGACCTAACGCGATATAACTCCACATGACTCGGTGTAACTTGACATAAGTTGATATAACTCGACATAACGCCACATAACTTAAAATAACTCGACATAATTGACATAACTTGAAATAACATTACTCGATATAACTCGACATAACTCGATATGACAACATAACTCGTCATAACATAAATAAATGGTAAATGGACTGCATTTATACGTATAGCGCTTTTCCATCTGTATCAGACGCTCAAAGCGCTTTACAATAATGCCTCACATTCACCCCGATGTCAGGGTGCTGCCATACAAGGCGCTCACTACACACTGGGAGCAATAGGGGATAAAAGGTGTTGCCCAAGGGCCCTTAGTGATTTTCCAGTCAGCCGGGGATTTGAACCCATGATCTTCTGGACTCAAGCCCAACATGTTAACCAGTAAACCATCACCTCTGTTGGGGAAAGTGTAGTGACACGGACCCACAACAGGGGGCGCAAATGAACGGTCAATAGATAATTTAATTTTTAATTTATTAATTTATATAGCGCCAAATCACGACAAAGTCGCACCAAGGCGCTTCACATAATTCACAACACAAATTAATCTAAATTCAAAATTAAAAGCAAGAAAAGCACAGTTAAAAGATAAAACACAGTAGAATAAAAAGAAATTACAAAGCAAACACAAACAGATTAAAAAATTAATGATAAGACAGTCTAAAAAAGTGGGTCTTCAGTCTTGATTTAAAAATCTCCACCGTGTCAGACTGCCGAATAACAGCAGGTAGATCATTCCAAAGAGCCGGACCACGGTAGGAAAAGGTTCTATAGATGAGCCAAAAGGTAACAATTTAATGTTGTGAATGTGCACAACGAACATACAGACAATCACAGAATCTGATAACAGTCAATACACAAAGGTGACGTGTGGGCAGGCTCGAGGATAGAAGACGTCTGTCCTGAGAAGAGCCGGAACCATACGACTTCCACCGCCACAGAACCCGGTGAATACTGGAGCCGCCAAGTCCCGAATTCCCAGGTGATCACCGTCCCTGACTGTCGGATCTGGTACTGCTGGCGAGGAGCACAAACAGTGAGATGTGGGTGTGTGCACACCCAGTAACCAAAACAGTCAGAAGGTGGAAAGTCACCTCCACCTCTAATCACACATTCGTGCAGCTCCTGTTAAACCACTTATCTGAATTGGGTGTGAAGCGTAGCCGTCGCTGTTCACACCAAACGCCAATCCCGCAGATAAGGCACACCACAGGAAAACGGCTGCAAAAGAAGTTCAGACTATTACACAAGGTTTTGTTCAGCAGAGAAAATTACCTTCACAGGTAGATGATATCTCGGCAGCGAGGTGGAGATGACGTCCGGCTTTTATGGAGTGGATTGATGAAGTGGAGATGGGTGACAGCTGTCAACCCCGGCTGTGTCCGTGGCGGCAGCGCCCTCTCGTGCCTCTCGTGTTTCTTTGAGGAAAAAGGGTTAGGGGTTAGGGTTAGGGTTAGGGTTAGATTCCAGTTCCACTCTTCGTGCTTTTTCGGAATTTATCCGGACATTTGAAACAGCTGACATCTCCAGAGTTTAGATTTGTGCTCAGAAAATAAAGAAAAATTCACTGTTTGGAATGAAACAGTCCTTTAAAAAAAAATCTATTTCAAAAGGCCTGGAAATGATCCTTCCCCCAAACTCAATTCAGTTTAAAAACACTCAAAAATATCCAGTGTTTTGAAAGGCTCAAAACACTAAATGAAACAAATCAGAAATGATTTGTTTCAAACACTAAATGAAACAATTCCTTCAAAATAATAATAACAGTAAAAATCATTGTTTCAAAAACACCCCAAAATGCTGAGTGAAACAATTCTTTTAAAAAATGGTTTAAAAACACCCCAAAATGCTGAAACATTTTTTCCTAGAAAATGGACCAGTTTTAAAACACTTAAAAGTGCTGAGTGACACATTACTTCAAAAAAAAAAGGAAAAAAAAGACAAAATTCAGTCAGAATTGAGTTGTTTCAAAATGCTGAGTGAAACAATTCTTTTAAAAAATGGTTTAAAAACACACCAAAATGCTGAAACATTTTTTCCTAGAAAATGGACCAGTTTTAAAACACTTAAAAGTGCTGAGTAACACATTACTTAAAAAAAAAGGAAAAAAAAGACAAAATTCAGTCAGAATTGAGTTGTTTCAAAATGCTGAGTGAAACAATTCTTTTAAAAAATGGTTTAAAAACACCCCAAAATGCTGAAACATTTTTTCCTAGAAAATGGACCAGTTTTAAAACACTTAAAAGTGCTGAGTGACACATTACTTCAAAAAAAAAAAAAAAAGACAAAATTCAATCAGAATTGAGTTGTTTCAAAATGCTGAGTGAAACAATTCTTTAAAAAAAAATGGTTTAAAAACACCCCAAAATGCTGAAACATTTTTTCCTAGAAAATGGACCAGTTTTAAAACACTTAAAAGTGCTGAGTGACACATTACTTCAAAAAAAAAAAAAAAAAAAGACAAAATTCAATCAGAATTGAGTTGTTTCAAAATGCTGAGTGAAACAATTCTTTTAAAAAATGGTTTAAAACACCCCAAAATGCTGAAACATTTTTTCCTAGAAATGGACCAGTTTTAAAACACTTAAAAGTGCTGAGTGACACATTACTTCAAAAAAAAAAAAAAAGACAAAATTCAATCAGAATTGAGTTGTTTCAAAATGCTGAGTGAAACAATTCTTTAAAAAAAATGGTTTAAAAACACCCCAAAATGCTGAAACATTTTTTCCTAGAAAATGGACCAGTTTTAAAACACTTAAAAGTGCTGAGTGACACATTACTTCAAAAAAAAAAAAAAAAAGAAAAATTCAATCAGAATTGAGTGTTTCAAAATGCTGAGTGAAACAATTCTTTTAAAAAATGGTTTAAAACACCCCAAAATGCTGAAACATTTTTTCCTAGAAAATGGACCAGTTTTTAAAACACTTAAAAGTGCTGAGTGACACATTACTTCAAAAAAAAAAAAAAAAAAAAACAAAATTCAATCAGAATTGAGTTGTTTCAAAATGCTGAGTGAAACAATTCTTTTAAAAAATGGTTTAAAAACACCCCAAAATGCTGAAACATTTTTTCCTAGAAAATGGACCAGTTTTAAAACACTTAAAAGTGCTGAGTGACACATTACTTCAAAAAAAAAAAAAAGACAAAATTCAATCAGAATTGAGTTGTTTCAAAATGCTGAGTGAAACAATTCTTTAAAAAAATGGTTTAAAAACACCCCAAAATGCTGAAACATTTTTTCCTAGAAAATGGACCAGTTTTAAAACACTTAAAAGTGCTGAGTGACACATTACTTCAAAAAAAAAAAAAAAGACAAAATTCAATCAGAATTGAGTTGTTTCAAAATGCTGAGTGAAACAATTCTTTAAAAAAAAAATGGTTTAAAAACACCCCAAAATGCTGAAACATTTTTTCCTAGAAATGGACCAGTTTTAAAACACTTAAAAGTGCTGAGTGACACATTACTTCAAAAAAAAAAAAAAAAAAAAGACAAAATTCAATCAGAATTGAGTTGTTTCAAAATGCTGAGTGAAACAATTCTTTTAAAAAATGGTTTAAAAACACCCCAAAATGCTGAAACATTTTTTCCTAGAAAATGGACCAGTTTTAAAACACTTAAAAGTGCTGAGTGACACATTACTTCAAAAAAAAAAAAAAAAAAAAAAGACAAAATTCAATCAGAATTGAGTTGTTTCAAAATGCTGAGTGAAACAATTTTTAAAAAATGGTTTAAAAACACCCCAAAATGCTGAAACATTTTTTCCTAGAAAATGGACCAGTTTTAAAACACTTAAAAGTGCTGAGTGACACATTACTTCAAAAAAAAAAAAGACAAAATTCAATCAGAATTGAGTTGTTTCAAAATGCTGAGTGAAACAATTCTTTTAAAAAATGGTTTAAAAACACCCCAAAATGCTGAAACATTTTTTCCTAGAAAATGGACCAGTTTTAAAACACTTAAAAGTGCTGAGTGACACATTACTTCAAAAAAAAAAAAAAAAAAGACAAAATTCAATCAGAATTGAGTTGTTTCAAAATGCTGAGTGAAACAATTCTTTTAAAAAATGGTTTAAAAACACCCCAAAATGCTGAAACATTTTTTCCTAGAAAATGGACCAGTTTTAAAACACTTAAAGTGCTGAGTGACACATTACTTCAAAAAAAAAAAAAAAAAAAGACAAAATTCAATCAGAATTGAGTTGTTTCAAAATGCTGAGTGAAACAATTCTTTTAAAAAATGGTTTAAAACACCCCAAAATGCTGAAACATTTTTTCCTAGAAAATGGACCAGTTTTTAAAACACTTAAAAGTGCTGAGTGACACATTACTTCAAAAAAAAAAAAAAGACAAAATTCAATCAGAATTGAGTTGTTTCAAAATGCTGAGTGAAACAATTCTTTAAAAAAAATGGTTTAAAAACACCCCAAATGCTGAAACATTTTTTCCTAGAAAATGGACCAGTTTTAAAACACTTAAAAGTGCTGAGTGACACATTACTTCAAAAAAAAAAAAAAGACAAAATTCAATCAGAATTGAGTTGTTTCAAAATGCTGAGTGAAACAATTCTTTAAAAAAAAAATGGTTTAAAAACACCCCAAAATGCTGAAACATTTTTTCCTAGAAAATGGACCAGTTTTAAAACACTTAAAAGTGCTGAGTGACACATTACTTCAAAAAAAAAAAAAAAAAAAAAGACAAAATTCAATCAGAATTGAGTTGTTTCAAAATGCTGAGTGAAACAATTCTTTTAAAAAAATGGTTTAAAAACACCCCAAAATGCTGAAACATTTTTTTCCTAGAAAATGGACCAGTTTTAAAACACTTAAAAGTGCTGAGTGACACATTACTTCAAAAAAAAAAAAAAAAAAAAGACAAAATTCAATCAGAATTGAGTTGTTTCAAAATGCTGAGTGAAACAATTTTTAAAAAATGGTTTAAAAACACCCCAAAATGCTGAAACATTTTTTCCTAGAAAATGGACCAGTTTTAAAACACTTAAAAGTGCTGAGTGACACATTACTTCAAAAAAAAAAAGACAAAATTCAATCAGAATTGAGTTGTTTCAAAATGCTGAGTGAAACAATTCTTTTAAAAAATGGTTTAAAAACACCCCAAAATGCTGAAACATTTTTTCCTAGAAAATGGACCAGTTTTAAAACACTTAAAAGTGCTGAGTGACACATTACTTCAAAAAAAAAAAAAAAAAAAGACAAATTCAATCAGAATTGAGTTGTTTCAAAATGCTGAGTGAAACAATTCTTTTAAAAAATGGTTTAAAACACCCCAAAATGCTGAAACATTTTTTCCTAGAAAATGGACCAGTTTTAAAACACTTAAAAGTGCTGAGTGACACATTACTTAAAAAAAAAAAAAAAAGACAAAATTCAATCAGAATTGAGTTGTTTCAAAATGCTGAGTGAAACAATTCTTTTAAAAATGGTTTAAAAACACCCCAAAATGCTGAAACATTTTTTCCTAGAAAATGGACCAGTTTTAAAACACTTAAAAGTGCTGAGTGACACATTACTTCAAAAAAAAAAAAAAAAAAAGACAAAATTCAATCAGAAATGAGTTGTTTCAAAATGCTGAATGAAACACATGATTTATGAAGCGATTCAATGTCTCGGAATGTTCAATACACAAAATGAAGGAATTCCTTAAGAAAAAGATTCTCTGATTTGATACATCAAGAACACACGCAATGAGCACAGCCGGACACACCCACATGGATCCGTGGCCACACCCCTGACTTTATTGCATCATGTCACTGGCTATTGGTCTCAGCTCTCGTTGGCTGAGATCAAAGTGTTCAGCCAAGTCCACTGCCGTGTTTTATCCACAGGACACCCCCCCACCCACCTCCACCCCTGGCATCACCTGGTGTTGCTTAGTGACCAAATGATGTGCAGCTATTTTTAAAGTAATGTGTTTGTTATTCAAATATAAACATTATTATGACATGAATGTGAGAAAACAACGAAAGACTGAAAATGACAAAATGGATTTTTTTAAAGCTTTTAATTTTCTTTATTTCCGAGTGATGCTAAAGTTTACAACATTCAAATAAACCACGTGAGGACAGAGGGATGATGGGAAAATTACTCAGCACAGATATTCAAATTTCACAAACCATCTCCACTGTATCACGGCGGTACGTCGATACTTTCTAATGATTTGCTTATTAAACGGTAATTCTAGCAACACCAATAATCAATCACCTGATCGCCAAACGATGCAAAAACTCTGCTGATTCTTATTTCAGGGAGCAGTTTGTAGTTCGAGTGTCACTTTAATAGTCGTCACTATGCAGCACAGTGTGGGATTAGGTTTGTGTCAGATGGGGAAATAGTTTGTGGGGTGTTAAATGAAATAAAACAAATTGTAAAATGTTTTACAGAGTTGACCTGAAAGATCACTGTGTCCTGGTACATTTTAATTAGCCGACACAAAAACTGAGCAAAATCCACGAGTGTCAAAACTACTGTGAGCACTGCATGCTAGCCTTAGCTGCGAATGCTAACTGCGAAATTGTCCAAAATCAAACTGAGAGCATTAATACAAAGTATTATGTATAATGTGATTCAAGTTACCCGTTGGTTTCTTCTTGTTTGGTTCATGTTTGTTTCGTTTAATGCCCCCAAAATGTGTTCAGATCTAACACCTTCTTTCTTTGTTGGACCTCTTGTCCTGTGGAGACGAACTGGAATCACATCAGGAACAACATCTCTTTGTTTATTTGGAGATTTTGTTATTTCCCTGTTTCATTCATTCCTAGGTAACACACAACGTAAATGCAACGTTGCTGGAAGGTTGCTGACAACGTAACAACGTGAATTTGTAGACTCCCCACAACATTGTTACAGCGTTGCAGCACAATGTCGTTGCAACTTCTGTGCAACGTTCCGGCAACATTGTGGCAACGTCAGATTGTTAGCTGGGTTGTGACTAATCTAATCCCATTCAGGTGACTCGCCTTCATCTTTGCTTCATAAAACCCACCAATCATTTTGTGTCAGAACTGAAAAAAAAAGTCTGATCAGAAGAAACTTTTCATCAATTAAAACAAAACGAAAAATGCTGAAATCAATTCAGGATTAAGAAAATTATTTTCTTCATTTGACATTATAAGCAGTGCAGTCTTTGACACAGATCTAATCCCATATCGCTGCCTGACCACGACTGTAAACAAACGACAGCTTTAGGATTTAAATCCACACCCATAGTTTTACAAAAAAAGTCATGAAAAATCAGAACATTTTAAAGTTACAATTTGAAATTTATGAAGAAACTGCAGAAAGTTTGCCAACCATCAATGTTAACTTTTTCATTAAAACTTGAGTTTCTTTTGGAAAGGTATTTTTGATTCAAGAAATATTTCATTCTCAGAACATAAATTACTTTATTTTTTAATAGTTTTGTTCAGTTTTCATCTACTACACCTACTAAATTTTGTTGGTTATTTTTAAACTTGTCTGAGGCTTTATTTAGCTGTGTAATGTCTGACTACACAGTTATTATAATAAGTAAATTTAATTTCTAAAGCACATTGAAACACAGCTTCCACTGACCAAAGTGCTGAACAAAAAGTAGATGAAATAGTAAAACAACTAAAAACATAAAAATAATTATTAATTAATATTAATAATGAAGATTTTCAGATAATTTGGAATTGTGATGTGTAACTTCTAAAGATTCATAAAGCAGAATTCTCTGCAGATTCACTTTAACAGCTTATTCCGATATTCACAGTCACTGTATTCCAGGAGTGACCACTAGGGGCTGCTGTTGGACAGAAATATTGATTTTCAAAGCACATACTGTTAAGAGAACATCGAGAAACCATCTTTATTTAAATTTTTACAGTACTATGAAGAAAATATTGGGGGGGTTTTTTTCAAGGAAAAAAGAAAATGCTAAAAACAGAAAATTACAAAAGAAATATTGGAATGTGTGATTCCACAAAAAGCTGACAGTTTATATTAAGAATGAGCTTTATTCTGGTAATATGTTTTTTTTTTCTTATGGTTTCTGTTTTTATTCTTATGCTGTTCTTTTTTCTCACAAAAGTTTGACATTCTTTTATTTGAATTATTTTTCTCCTTAAAACACGATGACACCATTCTGTGAAATCTGATCTGACCATACAAGAGGTTTTTCATTTATATCTTTTTTTTAAAGTTGTTTTATAAGATTATTGTTTCTCAAATTGTAACTGTTTTGTTTGTTGGTGTTTCAATGAGTCTCGTGGTGCGTTAAGGGGAATCAGTTTTTGTCAGCGCTTCCTGTGAGGCGTAACGGCCTTGGATTCACTGATGTCACTTCCTGTGTCTGGAAAATAACCTGGTATTTTTTAGTTTTAGTGTTTGATCACTTTCTGATGAGATAATCTCCTTTTTATTCTCTTTACTTGAGGAGAGACTGTGAGGCTGTTTCAGTGTGAGACGTGTGCTTAGTTCTGATTGGTCCTGTACAGTTGCTATGACTACTAACTCCATGACAACACAAAGATTGTTCTCTCTTTACTTTCTTTTGTACATCTTGAAGGTATTTTCTTTTTCTTTCTGATTTAGTTTTGACGCGCAGGTTGTCTTCGTGGAAACGCTCCGCTGCCAACACGTCTCATATTTTAGATTTTTTTTTTTTTTTAACTTGAAGTATGATGTCATCACGCAGTCACATTTGATTGGCCTGTGTTCCTGCGTTGGCACCAGTAGGTTCAGGTTCAGGCTCAGCGGCTCTGGGGAATCGAACCTGTGACGCGTTTAGCGCTGAGTGACGATCTTTGTATGTTTTAATATGACGTGACAGATGAATGCTGAAGTGATTAACGAGCTACAATAAAAACAAACTCTTTTCATTTGCTTGGATGCTGCAGATGTGTTTTATTTTATGATCATGTTTGCAATCAGTTGTACCCCAATCAAAGCTGAGGGGGCGTGGCTTCATTCATGTGCAGGAAAAAAATGCCATTTTTACTGATTGATATTTATTTCATATTTATTTACTGTCAAAGTCAAGAACTAAATTAGCAGTGTTTAATTAATTAATTAATGATTAAATTAATTGTTGACCCTTGACAAAAAAAAGTCATTCTTGTATCTTAAAAGTCAAATGTTTTGGTTGTGTCACAGATCCAAGCAACCACATGTTTGTGTTTGTTTTTCGTGAGTGCAGTCGGAGCGGGGCAGCGGTCAGCCCAGGGTCGGACTGGGAACAAATTTTGGCCCTGGCATTTTTCCTCTCGACCAGCCCACTATTGGCCTGACGAATCCACCCCAAAACACGCACACCCACCCGTCCATACCGAACCCCCAATGAACAAATACTATACACCTAAACACCATGAACACACACCTAAACACACACTTTCACTGTCATTTCACCTTGATCATAGTACAAAACGTGTTCCCGGCGCCATGAGGGGGCGTCCTGATAACATTAAAGGCAATTACATGTTTTGACGAAATTACAAGTTTAAATGACTATATATAAATATATATGTATATATATATATATATATGTATGTATATATATATATATATATATATATGTGTGTGTGTAAAACATCATGAGGTTTATGTCACAGAAATCCTACTTTACAATCACACTGCAGTCAGTTAAATTATTTCCTTTTGCATTTATAATAAACATTTGTATTTATTTAGTGTTTTCTGGTTGAAATAAGATATAACTAATCTACCAGACTTCAAAAAATATACAAGTTTCCATGTTATTTTATTTGTCTAAAAATAAATGTCTGAGGTTCCTTATGTTAAGAAATTATCTAATCTGCAATAACAGGTGGTTTTAATACAGATGAAAGGTTTCTAAATAACCATTTATTGATTTATTTACCTATTTTAATTACAAGTGTTCTAAACTTTTTTTAACAGTAATCAGAAATTTTGAGGTAACAACAACAGAAAAATTTCCAATGATTTCTTCAGAAAACTACTCTATAAATGAGCAGTCCTGTCACACGTTAATGTTTTGTAGAGATCAGTGGTTTCTGCCACGAGTCTTCCGTGTTTTGGCCCGACGCGTCGTTCCTATTGGACAATGCGAAGGTACGTCACAGCTCAGATTGTCGAAAGTTGGCGCACCTCATCTCGACAGAACACCGGTTCTGTGGAATGCAGGAGATCACTTGACCGAGCGTCTATACGTTCAAATAATAATAAAAAAAATACTGTCATCACTCTTCACTCTTAGTCAGTCTCTTACAACGCTGCAGCGTAAATACACGAGCTTTCCAGGAGCGCACGTCTCCTCCGGTGCGCCCTTTTTTTGGGGGGGGCTGATGATAAACTCATTGCCCCCTTAATATTTTTTTTTTCTCCGGGTCCGACAAAACGGAAGCAAAAGCAGCACACAAGGGGAAAAAAGTTTTTGTGTCTCCAAAGTGTGTGTGTGTGTGTGTGAGAGAGAGAGAGAGAGGTAATGTGTAACCACTGCTAGGATTCACACAGCAGCAAATTAAGGAGCTGAAGTCCGTAGCTGTTGCATTTAAAGATTAACAAAAGTAAAGCACATTTAATTAGGATAAAACAAACGATTCCGACCTTGTAATCAGTAGGAGAGTGGAGAGAAGTCCAGTCCATTCACAGGGACGGGACTAGCCGCCTGCTCTTCTTGCAATCTGATTGGCCACCCGGTATGCTTCCCCAATTGTCATTGGCTGTTGATCATGTCAATCATTGTGCTCGACGTATCTCTCCGTTGTGTGATCAAACGGAAAGAAAACTGAAACCTAGAATATGACTGCGCCGTGTATGAAACACTACAGAACTTTTATTTTGACACAAATTCAGGAAGTGGTTCTGCAGCTGCGCCGATAAAATGCTGTAGCTTCACCGATCACGGATTTTCCTCGTGTTGACAGCAGCGCGCGGTTCGAGAACACTGTATATTTCCATAATCTCTATAAATATGGGACGGCCGGCCCACGCACGTGTAAACGTGCAGCGGCCCACCGGGCAAATGCCCAAAATCACAGATTATCAGTCCGAGCCTGGGTCAGCCTGAACTCAAAAAGACGTGGGTTTGATCCTCTGTGTGCACATTTCCTCAGACATACAAACGGGCACAACAGGTTCATTTCTAGCATTACTGGAACTCAAATCACCATGACAACGGTCTCCGGGTTCCAAACTACATGAAGGTGGAGTTTGATGACTGATTCGGACAGTTTTAGCCGACTGGTCAAAACTTGGGTTTTAGCCACTCAGACCAGAACCCAGGTTTTAGCCCACTGGTCATAAGTGGGAAGAGTCAAAACAACAACACAATGTAGAAGCAGAGAAAATACAAGACATGATCCAATAGCTCCCCCTGGTGGTCTTTTTTTTTAACTCATCACCAATCCATTTTTGGAAACAAAAAACTAAATGATTTGCCTTTTGTTTGTTCTTCGATGTTTCTATGTAGGCTCTCAGTTGTCCAGGTGGTTTCCATAGTAGAGAAGCTTGAATCTTCGACTGGACTGGGTTGCTTGACGCGAGGACGCTTCGCTTCAAATCGCAGAAGCTTCCTCAGCTAAAATTCTTGCTCTGGTGTTCTGACTTCTGTCTTGACTCTTGTAGAGAAGAATAATCAAGAAGTCACAAAAGCTGGAGTTTTAAACCTAACCAGACCCCTCCTACCGAGAGGCAGACTGCTATAGGCTAGTGACTAAACAATAGCTCTAATTAGCACCTATTGTGCTCTAGTTCGCACCCTCCTAATGACAGGGCAGCTGTCCCTCTCCTGATAGCTCCCTTGACGACTCTCCTGATGACGTGAATGACTCATTATCATGACCAAAAGACTGAAACTGCTTTGACCTGAGTACCCCATTGTAAACAGGGGATAAAGCGTGTCTCAGACCCCCTCCCGTCGTGGGTACCCACATACTGTGAGGGCTTTCCGGACAAGTTGGTTGCGTGAGGATGCCAGAAACAACCATTTAGCCTTCTTGGACTGTGATGTTACGATTGGAGAGAACAGGCAGCTCCGGACAGGGGTTTACAGAAAACCAACTCACACTGACCAATATCTGTTCTTTGGCTCAAACCACCCCCTTGAACACAAGCTCGGGGTGATCAGGACGCTTCAACACAGAGCCCTACAGGTGACCACAACTGCAGAGGGACGGGCTAAAGAACAACAACTTGTCCGGAAAGCCCTCACAGTACGTGGGTACCCACGATGGTCCCTGGACAAAGTGCAGAAGTCCCAGAGAACAAAGAGACCAGATAGACAGGAGATGGAGACAAGAAGAAGAGGAGTGTCTCTCCCTTATTTAGCAGGAGTAGGGGAAAAACTACAGAAGATCTTCAGACAGCACAAAATCCCAGTTTACTTTAAACCGGTTAACACCTTGAGACAGAAATTAGTTCACCCTAAGGACAGGATCCCTAGTTACAAACAGAGCAATGTAGTGTATTCTATCAGATGTCAGGAAAACTGTAACGAACACTACATAGGTGAGACTAAGCAACCTTTACACAAAAGGCTATACCAGCACCGCAGAGAGGACGCCAGTGGACCTCAGTCTGCAGTTCATCTCCACCTTAAAGACACTAACCACACGTTTGAGGACAAGGAAGTTAAAATATTAGCCAGAGAGAAGAAATGGTTTGAAAGAGGTGTCAAGGAAGCATTCTTTGTGAAATGTCTGAAACCCAGCCTTAACCGGGGAGGGGGTCTGAGACACACTTTATCCCCTGTTTACAATGGGGTACTCAGGTCAAAGCAGTTTCAGTCTTTTGTTCATGGTAATGAGTCATTCACGTCATCAGCAGAGTCGTGAAGGGAGCCATCAGGAGAGGGACAGCTGCCCTGTCATTAGGAGGGTGCGAACTAGAGCACAATAGGTGCTAATTAGAGCTATTGTTTAGTCACTAGCCTATAGCAGTCAGCCTCTCGGTAGGAGGGGTCTGGTTAGGTTTAAAACTCCAGCTTTTGTGACTTCTTGATTATTCTTCTCTACAAGAGTCAAGACAGAAGTCAGAACACCAGAGCAAGAATTTTAGCTGAGGAAGCTTCTGCGATTTGAAGCGAAACGTCCTCGCGTCAAGCAACCCAGTCCAGTCGAAGATTCAAGCTTCTCTACTTTGTTCTTCGATGCTGAAAGTTCAAGTAAAACACGAGTTTGAGCGTCTTTGATGTGACTAAAACATGACGTCTGCACGATGCTGAAGTCAGCAGTGATTTGATTGATGGTTGTAAAGTGGGTGTGGCTTAGACAGCACAACAGGGACGTTATCCTCAGGGGTCTAAGTTATGGTCTGTGGTCCAAACATGTTCCTGATGACTTTAGATCTAACAGAACCAATCAAAAGCTCACTGTTTGTTTGTTTGCACACAAACAAGTCAATTTGCAAACTGTTGTAAAATCTCTTCTTTGTGTTGCCTGAGGATCTGTTTTAGGTTGTGGCTGAACTCTGCACTCTAATGACATTTCCCATCACTTCCTGCTGCACCACAGCGAGGTCACAGTCAATCTCAAAACATTTAGCAACGTTTTCAGGCCAGTCAGTACCAAAGTGTGCATAAGGTGGAATCAAACCCCAGACTTTCTTATGGTGAGTCCACAATGGTAACCGCTGAACCATCATGATCAGCTTTAATGAGTGCAGGACAGAGGACGTCTTCCAACCATTTTCTAAACCCAGTCGTTCCAGTTCAGGGCCGTGAGGTGCTGGGGTCGATCCCACTGGACGCCATGTTTATATCAAATAAAAATTCTTTAAGCGTTTTCAGATAAATATGCAGCATTTATTAAATCAGCTGGTCTGGACTGTGCACCAGGTGTGCAGAGGTGGAGGTGTCGGTCTCTTTTCTGTGGTTTTATATTTCTGTTTGCAGGGTCATCTGTCACAGGACACATCATTTATCCAAAAATGATTACAAATGAACCTCAGTGTAAGTTTATATTGTCCATCATCTGCTGACAGACTGTGGTCAATTAATAAGATTTACTTTTAAACTGCAAGAAACAAGAAGACAAAAACATTGTCCTCTTAATTAAAATCAGTTCTTTGTCCTAAACTGATGCTTTTGTTGAACTGACTGTATATTGAAAAAGCCTGTTTCTTAACATTATTTTATATAATATTCCCCTGATTGCCATGACAACCATTTTATAACCTGCACTATACATTACACTAACTATGGTTCAAATCAAAGAAATCTTTATTTACAGTTTACAATGTCACATTTTGTGTGTATATGTACACAAATTCATCTGAAATTCAAATGTATGTGCACATGTGACACAGATGTCAACAAGATTTTGAAGAAAACTAATTGTGTTAATTTGGTGTGCAGCTTTGACAAGAACCAGCAGCACTGCTTATCATATATATATATGTATATATATATATATATATATATATATATATATATATATATATACACGAGGTCTGTCAAAAAAGTATCAGACCTTGTGATATGGATTTGAATCATGTGTGCTTGCATAAGCCAACCTTGAACCTTCATGCACATGCGTGATTTTTTTCACGCCTGTCGGTTGCGTCATTCGCCTGTGAGCAGGCTTTGAGTGAGCACTGGTCCTCCCCCCTCGTTGGATTTTCATTGCGAGGAAAATGTCTGAACGATTTGGAGCTTTGCTGCATCAAATTTTCCCAGAAACTGTGAGAGACAGCCAGGTGGAAACCATTCGGAAGATTCAGACAGCTTTCGGTGACGATCCTATGGGCATCACACACATTAAGGAGTGTTACAACCGGTTTAAAGACAGCGCACAATGGCAGAGGGTGCGCCGTGCTCCGAGTGGCGATCGACAGGCTGAAACGACCAGATCATTTCCAAAGTGAACGCTGTGTTGATCCGGGATGTCGTCTGACTACCAGAGAAATTGCAGAAGAGGTGGACATCAGCACTTTTTCGACACATTCCACTGTTACAGGAGATTTTGTAATGAAAGACGTGCGGAAGTTGGAAGTCTCACAGGACATGTTGTGACATGTCCAGCTCTTACACAATTCCTCGGATACTCACTCGACTGAAAAGCCACCAAAAGCCGTCTGAATCTTCTGAATGGTTTCCACCTGGCTGTTTCTCACAGTTTCTGGAAAAATTTGATTCAGCGCTGCTCCAATCGTTCAGATATTTTCCTCGCAATGAAAATCCAACGAGGGGGGAGGACCAGTGCTCACTCAAAGCCTGCTCACAGGCGAATGACGCAACCGACAGGCGTGAAAAAAATCATGCATGCGCATTAAGGTTCAAGGTTGGCTCATGCAAGCACACGTGATTCAAATCCATAAGGTTTTTGAAAAAATAAAAAGGTCTGATACTTTTTGGACAGACCTCGTATGTATGTATTGATTTTATTTCATGGTAATTTTATGAAAAGATTTAAGAATCAAGGAAACTCTTCCCAACTGGGGTAATTTCAAGACGTTATTCATTGTTCACGCCTTGGGGCAACTGTTGTTGTGATTTGGCACTATATAAATAAAATTGATTTGATTTGATTTTGATTTGATGTTGTATTTAAACTGTTGCTTAAATAAATTTATTATATCCTGCATGGTGTTTTTGGTCCTTTTGTAAACTATAACTATTACTATTATTATTGTTGTAAATGTCTCTCAACAGCCAGAACGATGTTTCAAAGTGTAATTTGTCTGTTGGTAGTTTTATCAAATAATGTTCTGGTCATTAATTAAGGCTTCCAGAAGGGAGGATTTTACTATTGAATAGACATTTAAAAAATGGTTATAGTGAAAATACACTGAAACTGGTTTAAAAGTGAACATTTATTCAGCATCATTGAATAAATGTTGAATATCTGATGTTGAATATTTACTCATTGTACAAGTTGAAAAGTAACACTATTTAAAATCACAGTGAAAACAGTCTGAACAGTGGAAAAAAAAAACATTAAAATTTTTCAACAGAAAACTGCTGACTGAGATATTTGGAGACGTGAGGTTTTTATTTAAACGTGACCTCGAGTGCTGACCTTTTTTGTGACCTTTTGTAACTGCAGCACGTGAACAATTAAATAATTAATGTTCGTGACATTTTTGAACGTAGCGCTGAATATCTAACGCGGGTCTCCCTCAGCTCCTGATTGGTTATGATAAGAGGCTATGGGCGGAGCTAATCGGCTGTGGGCGGGTCTGAGGACCAGCACTCTAACAAGTGTCTCTGTAGTTTGACTGCTGTCTCATGTGTGTCTCCTCCCCTGATGATGTCACAGTGAACAGAGGCAGGACTGCGAGCCAGGGGGCGGAGCTGAGGAGAAAATCAGTTTCTGTCTTCTGTGTTTTTCACACAGACTGAAGCGGATCAGAGGACAGACATGGACAAACACAAAGGTACTGTCTCAAAATAAATATATATATATATAAAATCACAGTTTGTTTGTTTGTTTCAGCAACACTAAATGTGTTTGCTCAAACCAAACGCAGGAATAACAAAAAATTGCCGACTCCAAAAACATCAAGAAGCTTATTTTCAAAAGTATGTGGACAGGAGACGATGAACAGTCAGATTTTACTTTAACAAACCCAAAGTGTTAATTTACTGACAGATAAAAAGCTGCTGACACCAGCTAAGACGAGTGAGGGAAGCCACCAAACTCCCATTACAAGCCTCAGTGGCTGTGATTGGAGAGACTTTTATCAGGTGCTTCTCCAGTCAGAGACAGAAACATTGTTAAACAGAAGAAGAAGAAACTTCAGCTTCAGGTTTCCATACAGTAGACGGTCCTGAGCCTAGATTCAGCAGGTGCAATTGGAGAGACTTTTATCAGGTGCTTCTCCAGTCAGAGACAGAAATGCTGTCAGTGTTCAGTGTATATTTCTACCTGCCGCAGCTCAAACCGAAGTCAAATTCCTTGTATTCTGTGGATACTTGGCAAATAAAAGCTATTCTGATTCTGTTCAAAAGAAGAAGAAGAATCTTCAGCTTTGGGTTTCCATACAGCACGTGGTCCTGAGCCGAGATTCAGCAGCTGTGATTGGAGAGACTTTTGTGCTGCTTCTGCAGTCACAGCTTCATGACGGAGCTTAACATGTTGCTGATTAGAAGATGTGAACTGTAAGTTCATCTTTCATGTAGATTTCATATGTTTTCTTTAAAGCTGTGACTGGTGAACCATCAGGGGGACAAAAGTCTCTCCAATCACAGCCACTGGAACCTGGACAAAAGTCTCTCCAATCACATCCACTGAAGCCTGGACAAAAGTCTCTCCAATCACAGCCACTGGAGCGTGGACAAACGTCTCTCCAATCACATCCACTGGAGCCTGGACAAAAGTCTCTCCAGTCACATCCACTGGAGCCTGGATAAAAGTCTCTCCAGTCACATCCACTGGAGCCTGGATAAAAGTCTCTCCAATCACATCCACTGGAGCCTGGATAAAAGTCTCTCCAATCACATCCACTGGAGCCTGGACAAAAGTCTCTCCAGTCACATCCACTGGAGCCTGGATAAAAGTCTCTCCAATCACATCCACTGGAGCCTTGACAAAAGTCTCTCCAGTCACATCCACTGGAGCCTTGACAAAAGTCTCTCCAGTCACAGTTTGTGACTCCTTCAGAGCTGTCCTGAGTGTCTTGGTGGCTTCCCTCACCAGTGTCACTCTTCACACTGAGATGTAATTGATGGACTGACACCACTAAAGAGAAACGTTTCCAGTCGCGGTCCGTGATGGTTACCTGCACTGAGACGGCGGCTCGTTATCTCCCCGGTGGAATGTTAACGACAGGAAGCTCCTCTTCATCATCCTGTTTGTGTGCTGGATGAGTTAATGCAGCGTGAAGACGTGTTTGACTCCATCATGTTGTTGGCTTGTTCTCAGATGGACACTGTGTCCACCAAAGGACATTTTAAAAGGTCAACGACTTTCTTCATGACTTTTTATGAGAGTTAATTTGTGTTAATTTGTTCCCTTCGTGCCAGGACGCCATTCAAATCAGATTCATGAAACTTTAATCTGTTACAGAGAGCCTGTTTGTTTGTTTGTTTGCTTTTATCTCTTTGCTGTATATTTGCTTTTGGCCCTGTGGTGGCAGCTCTGTAGTGCTGGGCCTGTGTTGGTGGCCTTGTGGTGCTGGCTCTGTGTTGGTGGCCCTGTAGTGACAGCTCTGTAGTGCTGGGCCTGTGTTGGTGGCCCTGTGGTGCTGGCTCTGTGTTGGTGGCCCTGTAGTGACAGCTCTGTAGTGCTGGGCCTGTGTTGGTGGCCTTGTGGTGCTGGCTCTGTGTTGGTGGCCCTGTAGTGACAGCTCTGTAGTGCTGGGCCTGTGTTGGTGGCCCTGTGGTGCTGGCTCTGTGTTGGTGGCCCTGTAGTGACAGCTCTGTAGTGCTGGGCCTGTGTTGGTGGCCCTGTGGTGCTGGCTCTGTGTTGGTGGCCCTGTAGTGACAGCTCTGTAGTGCTGGGCCTGTGTTGGTGGCCCTGTGGTGCTGGCTCTGTGTTGGTGGCCCTGTAGTGACAGCTCTGTAGTGCTGGGCCTGTGTTGGTGGCCCTGTGGTGCTGGCTCTGTGTTGGTGGCCCTGTAGTGACAGCTCTGTAGTGCTGGGCCTGTGTGGTGGCCCTGTGGTGCTGGCTCTGTGTTGGTGGCCCTGTAGTGACAGCTCTGTAGTGCTGGGCCTGTGTTGGTGGCCCTGTGGTGCTGGCTCTGTGTTGGTGGCCCTGTAGTGACAGCTCTGTAGTGCTGGGCCTGTGTTGGTGGCCCTGTGGTGCTGGCTCTGTGTTGGTGGCCCTGTAGTGACAGCTCTGTAGTGCTGGGCCTGTGTTGGTGGCCCTGTGGTGCTGGGCCTGTGTTGGTGGCCCTGCGGTGCTGGCTCTGTGTTGGTGGCCCTGTAGTGACAGCTCTGTAGTGCTGGGCCTGTGTTGGTGGCCCTGTGGTGCTGGGCCTGTGTTGGTGGCCCTGTGGTGCTGGGCCTGTGTTGGTGGCCCTGCGGTGCTGGCTCTGTGTTCGTGGCCCTGTGGTGCTGGCTCTCTGTTGGTGGCCCTGTGGCGCTGGCTCTGTGTTGGTGGCCCTGCAATGCTGGCTCTGTGTTGGTGACCCTGTGGTGACAGTTCTGTGGTGCTGGCTCTCTGTTGGTTGACCCTGTGGTGACAGTTCTGTGGTGATGGGCCTGTGTTGGTGGCCTTGCGGTGCTGGCTCTGTGTTGGTGGCTCTGCTGTGCTGGCTCTGTGTTGGTGGCCCTGTGGTGACAGTTCTGTGGTGCTGGGCCTGTGTTGGTGGTTCTGCGGTGCTGGATCTGTGTTGGTGGCCCTATGGTGCTGGCTCTGTGTTGGTGGCTCTGTGGTGACAGCTCTGTGGTGCTGGCTCTGTGTTAGGGGCCCTGTATTGGCAGTATTACATTGATGGTCCATGTCTAACTCCTGTGGATGAAGTTGCTCAGCCTCAGGGCGGGTCTAACTCCCCTGGAGGAGGTCTTTTCAGAACAGGGCAGGTCTAACTCCCCTGGAGGAGGTCTTTCAGAACAGGGGGTGGGCCTAACTCATGGAGACGGTCTATGAGACTGGGTCTAATGATGACCTGAACCCACTGATTGGAATGAATGAATGACTGAAGAACATGGGGGGGGCTCCAGTAGGACTTCGTGGTTGGTGAGCGATGAGCTTGCAGCCGGCTTGTGATTGGAGGAGACGGCAGCCGAGTAACTGTAACTGTTTCTGTAGTTCTATGTTTGGCCTGCAGGGGCTGACAGTGATTGCTGCTCCACGCCCTGCAGTGTGGGCCAGAGTTCAGGACACGTGCACGAACCCTTCAGATATTTTCAAGATTTTGTTTTTTTGTTTTTTTTGTTGTTTTTTTTTGGTCTTTTTCATTCACAACTGTTTGGGCCAAAAGTCACAAAAGATTCAGAGATATAGATTATTGATTATTACAGTATTTGTGGGTTTGTTGGTGTTTTTTTGTGGGGGGGGGGGTATATTTTACCCTGGTGATAAAATTCAGATGTTTCAGTCGATTTGCCGGATATAAACTGTTGTGTATCAGTTTTAGGTTTTGGGTAAAGTTAGTGTTTGAAGGTCTTGAGGGTCCAAAGCGGCACAGCAAGTGTTTGTTCATCTTCAGTCTGGAGACAGGAAACAGCGTCTGATGGTCCGATAAGATGTTTGACTGTGTTTCTGTCTCTGTGAAGTCGGGTTCTGGGTTTTTGTTTTAGTTTCTGAGTTGCGTTGTTGTGCTGTTGTGGGTGTGCTCGGCATGCGGTGGTATGTGTTTAAAACAGCAGCCGTCAGATAAGCAGAACCTTAAAACCAGCAGAGATGAGTTAATCAGGAACTTTTAACCTCGAGCTCCCACTCGCCGCTCCGTCAATGGAGCCTGTGTCATCGCGACACACAATCCACGCCTGTGTTTTAGTCATTTACAGCAACACGGCAGATTAAAAGCTCTGTCTCAAAAACACAAATTCAACTCTGGATTTATTGATTTTAATCAATAAGTCATTGACTGATTGATAAAACATGTCGGCCGTTTATCGTTTTCAAAACACTGAACCGTTTGTTTTATCCTGACAAATATTCGACCTTCACAGGTTTGTGATGTCAGCGTCTGAATAATGATTAACTCCAACTAAACACTGTTTATTTCTCTTTTCATCCAGTTAAACTCAGTAAAACATCTGCATTATCTGTTACCGTTAAATTCTGTCACCATCTTTCTGTAAATCATCTTCGTTTTCTGTCTTTATTTTATGTAATTAAAATAAAAATCACACCACTAGTAAAGAATTACCGGCAACATCCCAAACTTTAATCTGCGGGAAATAAAAGTAAATCCATGATACCGCGTGTTAGCGTGACTGCACACATTTATTTATTTTTCTAAAACATTCAGATGTTGCTTTTATAGCTCAGATTGTCAAATGCATTGTTGATTAATTTTACTAATTTACAAACTAATAGTCTAATATTCCATGATGATCACATAGTAGGAGAAAATTGTTTTTATTTTTGAGCTGTGATTCAAGTTAGCCAAATGCTAGATGCTAGGCTAGCTGTACTAGCTGTTGAAGTACAAACAGCTCAGCTAGTTAAACTTTATGAAATATCACTTTTCTCCTCTTTTTTTAAACAAACTGCACCAAGTCAGATTAAAGTGTTGTTTGCCCCCTGGTGGTCGGGAGTATAAATAGGTGGTGTGTGTTCAGAGTGGTGATCATTGAATGGAACATTCCATCTTTCACCTCATGAAATATTCATTCCATTGAAAGAACAGACAACAGAAAAGGGACTTACATTTTGGTGTTCGTCACTGGTGCTTAACAGTCCAACACGAACTTTAAAACTGGAGTTCAAAATTGTGATCATGTAGTTAAAAAAAAAGGCTTTGTGTAGTTCCTCACTCCAGCAATAATCACATCAGAAATTCATCCAGCTTTTCACCCTAACAGCTCTTCATGCCTCCAGACGGCTTACAGAGTAGTAGATTTGTTTTTTTGTGTTACAAGAATAAGCTACTTCAAATCGTCATCCGCCAGCAAAGAAACTCTGCCATGTCTAGCTAAAGGCCCCCGGTAGTGTGAACACGCACGCAGTGGTCGGGGCGTGCAATAGCACATTTCATATAGCACAAAATTTGCACAGTCAAAAAACTATTGCACGGCCAATGAAACACAACGGCAAATGGTACGAATAATCCATGTCACGTGACACACAACCCACCAATCAAATGACAAGGATCCACTCAGCCGTTATATAAAGGCTGAGTTATACAAAGTGAAACTGTGGCGGGTTAGATGTAGACGGTAAATCAGAAAAAAAAAAATCACATCTTCATACTACTTGTACTAACGTATCCGTATTTTTATAAAAGTGATGTGTTCACATTATTTCACTGATGTTTTCAGTTCAAATCTCAGTAAATCAACACATTTCTTTCCCTTTTTTAAGGCAAAGAATTTAAAATATTTAAAGTTTATACATGTTAAGTTCACAGTCTGTGTCTTCCCACAGCGCACAGTAAAACACAAGTTGTCCTTTTTATGCCACATACACACATTCTTTAAATAGTGAATCTGCTCATGCTAATTTCATGCTAATTTCTGCAGCCTGTGTGTTTTTTTGTGAACATGAGGCGTGTATTAACAGGACTAAACTCCAGAGCTGTCCACCGCAGCACTCAGATGTGTCTTACATCAGCAGGTTCATCTCATACACACACACACACACACACACTGAGCACATAAAGCAAAAGTACATTACAGACACTGTTCACACACAGAACAGAAGAAGTAGAAAGAATTTAGCACATTTAGCTTTTGCATCCACCCTCAAGCTGGAGCCTTCAACGCCTCGATTTAGTTTTCTGATTTTGATGTTTTTTTGGTTTCAGTCTCTGTGTGTCTGTTTTCAGCGCTGTCCAGGCTCATGTGGGATCTGCAGTCCTTTCTGTCTGTTCTGGACTCGGAAAACTTGAGTTACATCGCTCAGGCTCAGAAGAAATCCATCTCAGAACTGCTGACCAAGTTACACCCGCTCCACCCGCCGAGTAATCAAACCACTGCCAACAGTACCGCCGCTACTACTACTACAGCTAAAGGTATTCTGACTGGTGATGCTAATCCCGTCGTTAGTGCTAGTATTTGTAATACTTTTCTACTGATAGAACTAGTTACACTTGTAATACTTCTGCTCATAATGTTTGTAGTACGCCTACTACAGTGTTAGAGTTTAACATGACCAATACTACTTTTACCGCTATAACAACTCCTACTCCTCCACTTACTCCAGTTAAGGGTCACGGGGGGCTGGAGCCTATCCCAGCAGTCATAGGGCATGGGGCGGGGCTCACCCTGGACAGGACGCCGGTCTGTCACAGGGACACATACAGACAAATGAAGACATTCCCACCTACAGACAGTTTAAAGTTCCCAGTCCACCTGCGTGTCTTTAGATGTGGGAGGAAGCCGGAGCACCCGGAAGGAACCCACACCAACATGAGGAGAACACGCAAACACGCAAAATAACTATATAGAAATAAAAATACTGTACTTCTGAGACTTGCGGCAACAAATACTCTGAATATTTTATGCATCAGTGACATCTGACGGTCACTGAGCAGGTTTGAGGCCAAATGTGAAGCAGCTGGGATGAGGATCAGCTACAGGGCTTGTTCTGCTGCCACCGTGACCCGGATAAACAGCTGAAAATGAATGAATGAATGAATTTTTGCAATTACTGTTATGATTATTAGAAACTGCTGTTGCCAATGGTTAAGGCTACTACTACCTTTACTACTTGTGTACATAGATTGTGTGAAGTGTGTAACTTACCTGGTGATGGTACTGCAGTGGTTCCTTCACAGTACTATGTTGTTGTGGTTCTAGTGGAGGATGCTGAATACATGATAATGAGCTGTCCATCCTCATCTCCTAAGGACATGACAGAAGCACCTGACTCAGGTACTCTGACAACTATTTGATTCTCTTTTAATAACATGTTGAGGATCAAATGACGACTGTTTTGAAAACCACCCTGTTTCTAGATTATTATTTTTTGTGTGTTCTGATTCTTTTTATGATTCTTTTTGTGTATTGTGATTTGTTTCCAGAAGGCGCCCAGCCCTGTGAGTTGGACTTAAAGCAGGACTCCGCTGCGTGGCTGAAAAATGTGGTGAGTTACCAAAGACCTGCAGGTGATGATAAGTTTTTCTTGCAGGTTTCTGTTCTTCCTTCGAACGAACACAAACAAGGGTTTTTTTTGTTGGTCCATCACTATGATGTATTTATTTTCCAACCACACAGTGTAACATTTGTTACTATGCAGACGATATGATGCACTTTAATAATAACCATCATTATAATTTTTGAATATTAGAGGCCACGTTTAGATGATGTATTTTAGGACACTGTCACTCATTTTCACTGAAAATAAACTAAAACACCTTGTGGGATGAACCTATGTCATCAAAATTCACAAGACTGAAGTGTAATATTATTATTTTTTCAGGGGGTTTTAGAAACCGTGTGCACAGAAGAGAACTGAAAAATTCAAACTTGGTCCACAAAAAATGAAAGACAATATATCTATAGTTTTAGTTTTATTAGATGCAGAGTCACTAGGAACATGTGGTGGTGGTGGTGGTGGTGGTGGTGGTGGGGGGGGGGGGGGGGGTTTGCTGTTGCGTCCTCCTGAGGTTTGGATGGAGGTGGTGAGGAGGTTACTTCCTGTGTGTGTGTGTGAGTCCACAGGATGTACAGTGTTTATGCATGTGGCCATCTGCCATCTGATTGGCTGAGAGCCCTGCAGGGGGAGGATGTGGTCACTGATGGCAGCTGATTAGCGGCAGGTCTACGTGACGGACACGCACACGTCGATGTGTCCTGGGAGTCTGGGCTCCACCTCCGAGTCTTTTATGCAGCATTAAACAGAACTGGAAATGTCTTATGTGCACATTTGAGGGACACATGCACGTTAGTGCGGGTGGTTGCGGGTGGGTTAGGGGTCAGTTACACATTTACAGGCTTTTTCCACCAACAGGGACCCGGTTCTTGAACCAGTACAGTTCAGAGTTACTTGGACTTTGGTGTCTTGGTTCCACCAGTTTTAATCACAAAAACCGATCAAGAAACAGTCAAGAAACAGTTTATCTGAACTTTAAAGACTCCAAGTGGTTTTATGTTTGTGGTGTGACCCAAAATGGAGCTGGTTCCCTGTTTAGACCGTTAGCCAGCGGGGTTGGTTGTTACTGAAAAAGTGACAAAGGCTGTCGTACGTCTTCTGAAAGGCTGGAATATGACATGAAGAGCAGCTGTTATCTCACAGAATGTAATGAACCAAAGAATAACACGGAGACCACTGAAAATCTAACAAGTGACACATGAATTCCTGTGTTTTTGGGTGTGAAAATCCCAATTATGACATTGGCATTGCTGTAAGAGGTCAAGGTCATGACCTTTTGGCATGGTCAATGACATTTTTGACATTTTTCCCAGTAATCATTTTGGGATTACTGGGAGTGCCCTTGCATGGTTTATGTCATACTTGACCAGTCGTTCTCACTGTGTTTTGTACAATAACTGTCATGTATCATGTTAATGTTGGGGTTCTTGTTTGTTCCCTTTTGTGGCTGGGTGGTTTGTGTTTGGGTTTTTTGAGTCTGTATGTCTCTTGGCTGCCTTCACTGTGCTTGGTGGGGGGCGGTGCTCGGTGAGTGGGTCACGCCCTGTTCTGGGTCTTTCTACACTTGTTCCGGGAGTATTTAGACGCCACTAGTTGCACCGGGTGTTGCCTGATCGTTGTGCCCTGTGCCAATGCTTCAAGAAGCTCAGTACCACGTTTTGTTAAGCTGTCTCTTGGTGTTTGACTGCCCTGCCTGTGTTTTTTGTCTACGCCTCTGCCTGATGTTTCGGTTTTGGTTGCTCTTCTTGGACTGTCTGCTTGTGTACCGAACCTTGCTAAGCACCTCAGTAAAAGCCTCTCTGAACCAGAACTGTTCCAGTGAGTCCTGCATTTGTCTCCTGCCTTCCTCGTCTGACAAGCGTGATAGTAACACTACCTCTAACCTTAGTGACATGAAATTTGGGGTTCCACAGGGGTCCGTCTTAGGCCCCCTGCTTTTCTTCCTTTATATAGCACCCCTTGGGCACATATTGTGGCGTTTTGGGATTACCTTTCATTGCTATGCTCATGATACTCAGTTATACATGCCGATAACTGCTGGTAATCTTGTTCACATAAAATCCTTAGAAGATTGCCTTGCATCAGTGAGAAGCTGGATGTCTAGAAACTTCCTACTTTTAAACTTTGATAAGACTGAAATGATGGTTCTTGGTCCAGTGAGACATCACCATCAATTTGACCAGTTAACGCTCAGCCTAGGCTCGTGTGTCATACATCACACTGACAAAGTGAGGAACCTTGGTGTAATTTTTGATCCTTCGTTGTCCTTTGGCCTCCACATTAGAAATATTATGAGCCTGCTTTCTTCCACCTGTGAAATATAGCGAAGATTCGTCCCATCCTGTCTATGGCTGATGTTGAGACCCTGATCCATGCCTTTGTCTCTTCTAGATTGGACTACTGCAATGTTCTATTTTCTGGTTTACCGCAGTCTAGCATTAGGGGTCTCCAATTGGTTCAAAATGCTGCTGCCAGACTTTTGACACAAAGCAGAAAGTTTGACCACATTACACCCATTTTGGCGTCTCTTCACTGGCTTCCTGTCCCAGCGAGATCAGATTTTAAGGTTCTGCTACTAGCCTATAAAATTATTCATGGACTGGCACCTCCCTACCTAGCTGACTTAATTAAACCTTACATACCAGCCTAGGCTGTGCATTCTCAGGGTGCAGGACTACTTTGTGTCCCTAGGGTGAATAAAAAGTCTGCAGGTCATAGAGCTGTCTCTTATCGTGCCCCTGTTCTGTGGAATGATCTCCCTGCATCAATAAAACAGTCAGATTCTGTGGAGACTTTCAAGTCCAGACTTAAGACGCACTTATTTTCCCTTTCATATGGCTAGCATACTGGTATAGTATGTTTCTATGGTTTATTCATTTTATTAGTAAACTGAGCATGTCACAGCCTCAACTTTATCTAAATTCTGAGGCTTTTAGTGAAGTTTAGGGCTAGTGGCCGGTGATCACCTTAGTATTTCTTCTGTTTTTCTTGTTGTTTAATGCTGACAAATTATACAGTATTTCTTGTCTTTCTGATGCCTGATTGTTTTTTTTTTTTCTCTCTGTTTGAGGTGCAGCTCCATCCAGAGATGGGTGTGGTGTCTGTTCTGTAACCCTCCTGTCCTGTGCAAAGGCAACATTTCCTGCATATTCTTTTTGTGAATTGTTTTGTAAATTGTGTCTGTAGCATGGCCCAAGCAGAGGGTCACCCCTTTGAGTCTGGTCTGCTTGAGGTTTCTTCCCAAAATCATAGGGGGAGTTTTTCCTTACCACTGTCGCCTGTGTGCTTTCCCCTTGGGTTAGTAAGGCTAGACCTTACTTGTGTGAAGCGCCTTGAAGCAACTTTGTTGTGATTTGGTGCTATATAAATGAAAATAAATTGAAATTGAAATTGCTGAGTCCAGCCTGGAGAGGTGGAGATATGCTCTGGAGAGAAGGGGAATGAAAGTCAGTCGAAGCAAGACTGAGTTCATGTGTGTGAATGAGAGGGAGCCCAGTGGAATAGTGCAGTTACAAGGAGTAGAAGTGGTGAAAGTAGATATGGAGAGTGTGGTAGAGGGGTGAAGAATAGAGTCCAGGCAGGGTGGAGTGGGTGGAGAAAGGTGACAGGAGTGATTTTTGACTGAAGAATATCTGCTGTAGTAGCGTAGTATGAGTTTCCTACCTGTAGTAGCGTAGTGTGAGTTTACTAGCTGTAGTAGCGTAGTGTGAGTGTACTAGCTGTAGTAGCATAGTATGAGTTTACCAACTGTAGTAGTGTAGTGGCAGTTTACTAGCTGTAGTACCGTACTATGAGTTTACTAGCTGTAGTAGCGTAGTGTGAGTTTACTCTGTAGCAGCATAGTATGAGTTTACTTGCTAGTAGCGTAGTATGAGTTTACTAGCTGTAGTAGCATAGTGTGAGTTTACTAGTTGTAGTAGCATAGTTTGAATTTACTAACTGTAGTAGTGTTGTGTGTGTTTACTAGCTGTGGTAGCATACTATGAATTTACAAACTGTAGTAGCGTAGTGTGAGTTTACTAGCTGAAGCAGCGTAGTGTGAGTTTACCAGCTTTAGTAGTGTAGTGTGAGTTTGCTAACTGTAGTCGCATAGTATGAATTTACTAACTGTAGTAGTGTTGTGTGTGTCTACTAACTGTAGAAGCATAGTTTCAATTTACTAACTGTAGCAGTGTAGTGTGAGTTTACTAGCTGTGGTAGCATAGTATGAATTTACGAACTGTAGTAGCATAGTGTGAGTTTACTAGCTGTAGTAGCGTAGTGTGTTTACTAGCTGTAGTAGTGTAGTGTGAGTTTTCTAACTGTAGTAGCATAGTATGAATTTACTAACTGTAGTAGCGTAGTGTGAGTTTACTAGCTGTAGTAGCATAGTATGAATTTACTAACTGTAGTAGCGTAGTGTGAGTTTACTAGCTGTAGTAGCATAATATGAGTTTACTAACTGTGGTAGCGTAGTGTGAGTTTACCAACTGTATTTGTGTAGTGTTAGTTTGCTAACTGTAGTCGCATAGTATGAATTTACTAACTGTAGTAGCGTAGTGTGAATTTATTAGCTGTAGCAGCATAGCATGAATTTACTAACTGTAGTAGCGTAGTGTGAATTTATTAGCTGTAGCAGCATAGCATGAATTTACTAACTGTAGTAGCGTAGTGTGAGTTTATTAGCTGTAGCAGCACAGCATGAATTTACTAACTGTAGTAGCGTAGTGTGAGTTTATTAGCTGTAGCAGCACAGCATGAATTTACTAACTGTAGTAGCGTAGTGTGAATTTATTAGCTGTAGCAGCATAGCATGAATTTACTAACTGTAGTAGCGTAGTGTGAATTTATTAGCTGTAGCAGCACAGCATGAATTTACTAACTGTAGTAGCGTAGTGTGAGTTTATTAGCTGTAGCAGCATAGCATGAATTTACTAACTGTAGTAGCGTAGTGTGAGTTTATTAGCTGTAGCAGCATAGCATGAATTTACTAACTATAGTAGCGTAGTGTGAGTTTATTAGCTGTAGCAGCATAGCATGAATTTACTAACTGTAGTAGCGTAGTGTGAGTTTATTAGCTGTAGCAGCATAGCATGAATTTACTAACTGTAGTAGCGTAGTGTGAGTTTATTAGCTGTAGCAGCATAGCATGAATTTACTAACTGTAGTAGCGTAGTGTGAGTTATTAGCTGTAGCAGCATAGCATGAATTTACTAACTGTAGTAGCGTAGTGTGAGTTTATAGCTGTAGCAGCATAGCATGAATTTACTAACTATAGTAGCGTAGTGTGAGTTTATTAGCTGTAGCAGCATAGCATGAATTTACTAACTGTAGTAGCGTAGTGTGAGTTTATTAGCTGTAGCAGCATAGCATGAATTTACTAACTGTAGTAGCGTAGTGTGAGTTTATTAGCTGTAGCAGCATAGCATGAATTTACTAACTGTAGTAGCGTAGTGTGAGTTTATTAGCTGTAGCAGCATAGCATGAATTTACTAACTGTAGTAGCGTAGTGTGAGTTTATTAGCTGTAGCAGCATAGCATGAATTTACTAACTGTAGTAGCGTAGTGTGAGTTTACTAGCTGTAGTAGCATAGTATGAATTTACTGCAGTAGCTAGTGATGGGTTTATGAGGCCTCATGAAGCGTTTCAACACATTGCCAAACTGTATTGATACTGTGTCACTGAATACTGACACCTGCTGGACCTAAAAAATCCCTACAGGCACCCGAGTTGATAGACTCAACTGACACTGATTTCATGGCCTCGTATATACAATTATATAATCTAAGTCATTGTATTTCATTTTATCATTTCCTATCTTCAGTTAAATTTAAAATCTTTAACAATAAATAATGTGAACATGTATCATTACGTGAAAAATCTAGTGAACATGTTGTGAATGAGGATGCTTGTGGTCTGGGATTTCTTCTTCTTTTTTTTTTTTTTTTTTACAAATTTTTATTTAAAAAAAAGAAGTTGTTCCAAAGTCTTGAATTTGAGTCTGTTATGCTTGTTTGATGCAACGTCTCCAGCTTTATAAAACACCTGCTCACAGGGCACAGATGAGGCTGAGTGCAGAGAAACTGGAATGACAGTTGGAAGAGGTTTGGATATACTGTCTTCTGGTTGTCCCAGTATCTCAGAGGCTCCTGGGACCCTCTGCCAGGTACCTCTGCACCTCCTGGATGGAATCAAATGTGGCACCTTTGGTCTGCCTGCCCCCTTCGATGTTGAGATGTTGCCAAAGGTCATCTAAAAACAACAATGTGGCATTTCAGGACATGATTTCCAAACAACAACAAACAAATAGTGCTGAATATGAGGGCTGAAGGACCTGAACCAGTTCCCTGAACCCATCACTCTCCACAGTGCTGAGGGGCTGGCAGACCTTCAGGATGAACCTCAGCAGAGCCTCATCCAGCATCTGCTTCCTGGAAGCTTGATGGTTAAAAATGAGGTACAGAATAAATTAATAGGAATTAATTATCAATAAATGAACTGTGAGTAAGTTGTAGACTGGCTGTGTACCTGAGTTCATCCTGGGTGTATCTGGGACTTCATTCTCATGTCTGGTCCTATAATGTCTCAGCATTGAGGAGGTGGTTTTGTTTAAATAGGAAAGTTCTACTGAACAAATGCGACATTTAACCTGTAGAAAATAATATAAATGGTAAATTAAGTTACTTTGAAATTAATACGAATTCAAATAGCTCATGTGAAAACTCTGAGAGGAGCTGGATGAAGCAAAATTAAAACATACCTTATTTTCCGATATGACATCAAAATTATCCCACACGGCGGAAACGTTCCTTTTTGTTTGCTGCTGCTCCATGACGTTTGGTGAATTTGATGATATCATCAATTTCATCAATCATCAATTTTATTTATATAGCGCCAAATCACAACAAACAGTTGCCCCAAGGTGCTTTATATTGTAAGGCAAGGCCATACAATAATTACGTAAAAACCCCAACGGTCAAAACGACCCCCTGTGAGCAAGCACTTGGCTACAGTGGGAAGGAAAAACTCCCTTTAACAGGAAGAAACCTCCAGCAGAACCAGGTTCAGGGTACACCGCAAAAGATCTGAGATTCTTTTGACAGATCCCGTTGACAGATACTTTTCCTTATAAACACAGTTTGGCCACTTTGGCACGTCAGTGTCAGTTTGAAACAGTTACTGTATCGGTCACGTGACTTTCACAAAGCGATACGCCCACCGACACGGGGTTTCACTTTATGAGCTTGACGCATGCGCCAACGCATCGGTGTTGCCGGACCCATCACTAGTAGTAGCATAGTGTGAGTTTACTAACTAGTAGCGTAGTGTGAGTTTACTAGCTGTAGTAGCATAGTTTGAATTTACTAACTGTAGTAGCGTAGTGTGAGTTTACTAGCTGTAGTAGCATAGTTTGAATTTACTAACTGTAGTAGTGTAGTGTGAGTGTACTAGCTGTAGTAGCATAGTTTGAATTTTCTAACTGTAGTAGTGTAGTGTGAGTTTACTAGCTGAGTTTACTACAGCTAGTAAACTCATAGTACGGTACTACAGCTAGTAAACTGCCACTACACTACTACAGCTGGTAAACTCATACTATGCTACTACAGCTAGTAAACTCACACTACGCTACTACAGGTATGAAACTCATACTACGCTACTACAGCAGATATTCTTCAGTCAGAAATCACTCCTGTCACCTTTCTCCACCCACTCCACCCTGCATGGACTCTATTCTTCACCCCTCTACCACACTCTCCATATCTACTTTCACCACTTCTACTCCTTGTAACTGCACTATTCCACTGGGCTCCCTCTCATTCACACACGTGAACTCAGTCTTGCTTCGTCTGACTTTCATTCCTCTTCTCTCCAGAGCATGTAGTAGCATAGTGTGAGTTTACTAACTGTAGTAGCATAGTGTGAGTTTACTAACTGTAGTAGTGTAGTATGAGTTTACTAACTGTAGTAGCGCAGTGTGAGTTTACTAACTGTATAGTAGCGTAGTGTGAGCTTACTAACTGTAGTAGTGTAGTATGAGTTTACTAACTGTAGTAGTGTAGTATGAGTTTACTAACTGTAGTAGCGTAGTGTGAGTTTACTAACTGTAGTAGCGTAGTGTGAGCTTACTAACTGTAGTAGCGTAGTATGAGTTTACTAACTGTAGTAGCGTAGTGTGAGTTTACTAACTGTAGTAGCGTAGTGTGAGCTTACTAACTGTAGTAGCGTAGTATGAGTTTACTAACTGTAGTAGTGTAGTATGAGTTTACTAACTGTAGTAGCGTAGTGTGAGCTTACTAACTGTAGTAGCGTAGTATGAGTTTACTAACTGTAGTAGTGTAGTGTGAGCTTACTAACTGTAGTAGCGTAGTATGAGCTTACTAACTGTAGTAGTGTAGTATGAGTTTACTAACTGTAGTAGTGTAGTGTGAGTTTACTAACTGTAGTAGCGTAGTGTGAGCTTACTAACTGTAGTAGCGTAGTATGAGCTTACTAACTGTAGTAGTGTAGTATGAGTTTACTAACTGTAGTAGTGTAGTATGAGTTTACTAACTGTAGTAGCGTAGTGTGAGTTTACTAACTGTAGTAGCGTAGTGTGAGCTTACTAACTGTAGTAGCGTAGTATGAGTTTACTAACTGTAGTAGCGTAGTATGAGTTTACTAACTGTAGTAGCGTAGTGTGAGCTTACTAACTGTAGTAGCGTAGTATGAGTTTACTAACTGTAGTAGTGTAGTGTGAGCTTACTAACTGTAGTAGCGTAGTATGAGCTTACTAACTGTAGTAGTGTAGTGTGAGCTTACTAACTGTAGTAGCGTAGTATGAGCTTACTAACTGTAGTAGTGTAGTGTGAGCTTACTAACTGTAGTAGTGTAGTGTGAGCTTACTAACTGTAGTAGCGTAGTATGAGCTTACTAACTGTAGTAGTGTAGTGTGAGCTTACTAACTGTAGTAGCGTAGTGTGAGCTTACTAACTGTAGTAGCGTAGTATGAGCTTACTAACTGTAGTAGCGTAGTATGAGTTTACTAACTGTAGTAGTGTAGTGTGAGCTTACTAACTGTAGTAGCGTAGTGTGAGCTTACTAACTGTAGTAGCGTAGTATGAGTTTACTAACTGTAGTAGTGTAGTGTGAGCTTACTAACTGTAGTAGTGTAGTGTGAGCTTACTAACTGTAGTAGCGTAGTATGAGCTTACTAACTGTAGTAGCGTAGTATGAGCTTACTAACTGTAGTAGTGTAGTGTGAGCTTACTAACTGTAGTAGCGTAGTGTGAGCTTACTAACTGTAGTAGCGTAGTATGAGTTTACTAACTGTAGTAGTGTAGTGTGAGCTTACTAACTGTAGTAGCGTAGTGTGAGCTTACTAACTGTAGTAGCGTAGTATGAGTTTACTAACTGTAGTAGCGTAGTGTGAGCTTACTAACTGTAGTAGTGTAGTGTGAGTTTACTAACTGTAGTAGCGTAGTGTGAGTTTACTAACTGTAGTAGCGTAGTGTCAGGTTTGACCTCGCCTAGACATACAAGAATTGACACTTGAGACAAGACCTCAGACAGAGAGTTGAGATATCTTTTGTGAGTTTTGCAAAAGGGAGACACAGCAGAGCTGGCAGCTTGTAAGTGTAGTTCTTCAACTGTGTCATTCTCTGCGAGGCCCTTTTATTGTGTGTAAAAAACAAAGATAAGGGTGGGGGCTACATGAGTCCACGGTTACAACATGTCAATAGTCAATCAATCAATTTATATAGCGCCAAATCACAACAAACAGTTGCCCCAAGGTGCTTTATATTGTAAGGCAAGGCCATACAATAATTACGTAAAAACCCCAACGGTCAAAACGACCCCCTGTGAGCAAGCACTTGGCGACAGTGGGAAGGAAAAACTCCCTTTTAACAGGAAGAAACCTCCAGCAGAACCAGGCTCAGCGAGGGGCAGTCTTCTGCTGGGACTGGTTGGGGCTGAGGGAGAGAACCAGGAAAAAGACATGCTGTGGAGGGGAGCAGAGATCGATCACTAATGATTAAATGCAGAGTGGTGCATACAGAGCAAAAAGAGAAAGAAACAGTGCATCATGGGAACCCCCCAGCAGTCTACGTCTATAGCAGCATAACTAAGGGATGGTTCAGGGTCACCTGATCCAGCCCTAACTATAAGCTTTAGCAAAAAGGAAAGTTTTAAGCCTAATCTGAAAAGTAGAGAGGGTGTCTGTCTCCCTGATCTGAATTGGGAGCTGGTTCCACAGGAGAGGAGCCTGAAAGCTGAAGGTTCTGCCTCCCATTCTACTCTTACAAACCCTAGGAACTACAAGTAAGCCTGCAGTCTGAGAGCGAAGCGCTCTATTGGGGTGATATGGTACTACGAGGTCCCTAAGATAAGATGGGACCTGATTATTCAAAACCTTATAAGTAAGAAGAAGAATTTTAAATTCTATTCTAGAATTAACAGGAAGCCAATGAAGAGAGGCCAATATGGGTGAGATATGCTCTCTCCTTCTAGTCCCCGTCAGTACTCTAGCTGCAGCATTTTGAATTAACTGAAGGCTTTTCAGGGAACTTTTAGGACAACCTGATAATAATGAATTACAATAGTCCAGCCTAGAGGAAATAAATGCATGAATTAGTTTTTCAGCATCACTCTGAGACAAGACCTTTCTGATTTTAGAGATATTGCGTAAATGCAAAAAAGCAGTCCTACATATTTGTTTAATATGCGCTTTGAATGACATATCCTGATCAAAAATGACTCCAAGATTTCTCACAGTATTACTAGAGGTCAGGGTAATGCCATCCAGAGTAAAGATCTGGTTAGACACCATATTTCTAAGATTTGTGGGGCCAAGTACAATAACTTCAGTTTTATCTGAGTTAAAAAGCAGGAAATTAGAGGTCATCCATGTCTTTATGTCTGTAAGACAATCCTGCAGTTTAGCTAATTGGTGTGTGTCCTCTGGCTTCATGGATAGATAAAGCTGGGTATCATCTGCGTAACAATGAAAATTTAAGCAATGCCGTCTAATAATACTGCCTAAGGGAAGCATGTATAAAGTGAATAAAATTGGTCCTAGCACAGAACCTTGTGGAACTCCATAATTAACTTTAGTCTGTGAAGAAGATTCCCCATTTACATGAACAAATTGTAATCTATTAAACAAATATGATTCAAACCACCGCAGCGCAGTGCCTTTAATACCTATGGCATGCTCTAATCTCTGTAATAAAATTTTATGGTCAACAGTATCAAAAGCAGCACTGAGGTCTAACAGAACAAGCACAGAGATGAGTCCACTGTCCGAGGCCATAAGAAGATCATTTGTAACCTTCACTAATGCTGTTTCTGTACTATGATGAATTCTAAAACCTGACTGAAACTCTTCAAATAGACCATTCCTCTGCAGATGATCAGTTAGCTGTTTTACAACTACCCTTTCAAGAATTTTTGAGAGAAAAGGAAGGTTGGAGATTGGCCTATAATTAGCTAAGATAGCTGGGTCAAGTGATGGCTTTTTAAGTAATGGTTTAATTACTTATAACTAATGAAAATAACTCAGACAGAACAATCGGAGAGAAAGAGTCTAACCAAATACCGGCATCACTGAAAGCAGCCAAAGATAACGATACGTCTTTGGGATGGTTATGAGTAATTTTTTCTCTAATAGTTAAAATTTTGTTAGCAAAGAAAGTCATGAAGTCATTACTAGTTAAAGTTAATGGAATATTCAGTATGTGTTTACTAACTGTAGTAGCGTAATATGAGTTTACTAACTGTAGTAGCATAGTATGTGTTTACTAACTGTATAGTAGCGTAGTATGAGTTTACTAACTGTACTAGCGTAGTATGTGTTTACTAGCTGTAGTAGCGTAGTATGTGTTTACTAACTGTATAGTAGCGTAGTATGAGTTTACTAACTGTAGTAGCGTAGTATGTGTTTACTAACTGTATAGTAGCGTAGTATGTGTTTACTAACTGTATAGTAGTGTAGTCTGTGTTTACTAACTGTAGTAGCGTAGTATGTGTTTACTAACTGTATAGTAGCGTAGTATGTGTTTACTAACTGTATAGTAGCGTAGTATGTGTTTACTAACTGTATAGTAGTGTAGTCTGTGTTTACTAGCTGTAGTAGCGTAGTATGTGTTTACTAACTGTATAGTAGCGTAGTCTGAGTTTACTAACTGTATAGTAGCGTAGTATGTGTTTACTAACTGTATAGTAGCGTAGTATGTGTTTACTAGCTGTAGTAGCGTAGTATGTTTACTAGCTGTAGTAGCGTAGTATGTGTTTACTAACTGTAGTAGCGTAGTGTGAGTTTACTAACTGTATAGTAGCGTAGTATGTGTTTACTAACTGTATAGTAGCGTAGTATGTGTTTACTAACTGTATAGTAGCGTAGTATGAGTTTACTAACTGTAGTAGCGTATTGTGAGTTTACTAACTGTAGTAGCGTATTGTGAGTTTCCACAAAAGCATTTTCTTTGTCATGGCTTCCCTTTTCCTGTGATGTCATTTTCAGGGCCCTACAGTGGCCCTCCCACCAGGAGGTCTTGGAAGTGACGATGATGAAGATACATATGAGGAGGCGGAGCCTTTCATACCTGACACAGCCACTACAAACACAGGTGTGAACATTCTCACAAACTTACGTTTTTACTTTCCAGTTCCAGATTTTCAGAATAAAATCATGAAAACCTCTTCGTGCAGAGAAAGGCGAGTCGGACAGCAGCCACTATGAGTCGTACGGGGAGGATGATGAGGATGGCGAGGGGGAGGAGCTTGTGAAGGACAGAGCTCACTATATCCAATGGAGTGCCTCTCAGCCCTGCCTAAGACCCGCCCTGGAGTCCCGCCTCTGTGGCTACCTGTGGAGGAGGAAGTGGCTCGGACAGTGGACCAAGCAGCTGTTCATCATCAGGAACGACGTCCTGCTGGTCCGTTACCTCAGAAAGTACTGCAGTGTTTATTACACATGTAACTACTGTTTCCAGATTAAAGGGGTCACATGTTGACCAGAGTGACATGCCCCCACCGAGGTACAGGAAGACGCTAAACTACGCTAACGCCAAAAACAACTGTTGACCAAACAAAGCATTATTCATATTATTTAAAAAAGTGTTTGACTGTTTATTTACCTCACTGATGTTGTAAACAAAGCTGTAAATATGTGGTATTGGTAACATTAACTTAGGTGTGCAGTTGAGGTGGACATTTGATGACCTTGATGTGAATTCAAGTAGGGGACTGCCTGATGGGGTGACATATGGTGTGCCTCGTGGTTGCTACGGTATCCAGGAAGACCCAACAGGAACCTTGAACATTTGACATCTAACAGAACACGTGACAGCTATCAGGACACATGACAGCTAACAGATCACTAGGGTAGAATCCACGCAGGGTCCCGCTGGCAGACATCAATTTGCGTATCCCACAGGGGCACTGACGGAATTACACAGGAAACTCAGTATGCACGGTTCTGCGTGGTAACATATGCAGGACATGAGACACTGTGTTTCATGTCCTGCATGTGTTAACAGACAGGGGATCACTTGGTTATGGTGAATTTTGTGCAAAATGTGATGAAAGATCACTACAAGAATTCATTCACCATAACGAAAATAATAAATGTTATGGAGGGGCGGGCGAGTAATCCGGCCACACTGAGTCATCCGTACCGGGGTGTCAGAGGCATGGTGGTGTAATAGAGCGGTAGACCTCCACTGTGGGGGCACCTGTTGAGTCGGGCACACCCCCGTGGAGGAGAATGGGTACACTCCATGAGTCTGTTGAGCTTGAGGCGGTCAGCTGAAGAGCGCCCAGCTTCGCCGCCTGTGTTGACCACAAAGTCTTTGTCCACCATTTCAATATGTGAAACAGGCCGTCACAGGGAGGCTGTTGTGGTCCTCCGTGAGCATCACGGTGGTATAAAGCCTATTCCGCTGGGGCGCGGCAGTTGGGGCAGTGCGAGCAGGCATGAGAGTCAGGGGAACTTTGGAGTGGCAGTGGATCTTAGAGTGCTGACAGTCACCACGGGAGTCCATCAACGATGAACAGGTGTGGCTGTCTTGTGGAGGCATCGTGGAACAGCCTGTCATGTCTGTGAGGTGAGGACGAAGCGAGGCAGCTGTCCAGTGCAAATGATGTGGAGCAGTCTGTGTGGCATGAACATTTTTGTTTTGCTGTCTTTGTGGTGTTTGGGGGGTTCTTGTTGCGTGTTTTGGGTTTGTTTTTGTTTTTTTTGCTGTCTTTGTAGTGTTTGGGGGGTTGTTTTGCTGTCTTTGCAGTGTTTGGGGGGTTGTTGTTGCATGTTTTGGGGGGTTGTTTTGCTGTCTTTGCAGTGTTTGGGGGTTGTTGTTGCGTGTTTTGGGTTTGTTTTTGTTTTTTTGCTGTCTTTGTAGTGTTTGGGGGGTTGTTACGTGTTTTGGGCAGGTTGTTTTGCTGTCTTTGCAGTGTTTGGGGGGTTGTTGTTGCATGTTTTGGTGGGGTTGTTTTGGTGTCTTTGCAGTGTTTGGGGGGTTGTTGTGTGTTTTGGGGGAGTTGTTTTGGTGTCTTTGCAGTGTTTTGGGGGTTGTTGTGTGTTTTGGGGGGTTGTTTTGCTGTCTTTGCAGTGTTTTATGGGTTGTTGCATGTTTTGGGGGTTGTTTTGTTGTCTTTGCAGTGTTTGGGGGGTGAGTGCACCAGTCAAGTGCACCTGCTTGACTGGTGCACTTGACTCTTGCTTGCCTCTACTGGTGGTTGGCTCTCACTGCGGTATTGTATCACTTCCTGTTCCGGAGCACAGCGGTGTTTTTCTGTATCTGTTAGCTGTTTAATCTGCGCAGTTAGATTGATCTAGTTATCTAGATTACGATTTGTTTCCCAGTGTAATCTTTACGTGCCTTAACTAAAGCACTCCTTCTGCTGAATCACCTCTAAATTATTTACACATTATTCACTTTGCGTGTTTTTAGGAATCCGCTAGCTTAGCGTAGCTACTAGCTCTTAGCCGATTTAGCATGGCGGCTTCTCCTGTCTCTCCCGCACTTTTCTGCTCTGGGTGTGAAATGTTTAGTTATTCCTCGGCCTCCTTTAGCAGTAACGGTACTTGTAATAAGTGTAGCTTATTCGTAGCTTTGGATGCCAGGCTGGGCGAACTGGAGACTCGGCTCCGCACCGTGGAAAATTCTACAGCTAGCCAGGCCCCTGTAGTCGGTGCACACCAAGGTAGCTTAGACGCCGTTAGTTACCCCCTGGCAGATCCCGAGCAGCCGGGAAAGCAGGCCGACTGGGTGACTGTGAGGAGGAAGAGTAGTTCTAAACAGAAGCCCCGTGTACACCGCCAACCCGTTCACATCTCTAACCGTTTTTCCCCACTCGGCGACACACCCGCCGAGGATCAAACTCTGGTTATTGGCGACTCTGTTTTGCGAAATGTGAAGTTAGCGACACCAGCAACCATAGTCAATTGTCTTCCGGGGGCCAGAGCAGGTGACATTGAAGGAAATTTGAAACTGCTGGCTAAGGCTAAGCGTAAATTTGGTAAGATTGTAATTCACGTCGGCAGTAATGACACCCGGTTACGCCAATCGGAGGTCATTAAAATTAACATTAAATCGGTGTGTAACTTTGCAAAAACAATGTCGGACTCTGTACTTTTCTCTGGGCCCCTCCCCAATCAGACCGGGAGTGACATGTTTAGCCGCATGTTCTCCTTGAATTGCTGGCTGTCTGAGTGGTGTCCAAAAAATGAGGTGGGCTTCATAGATAATTGGCAAAGCTTCTGGGGAAAACCTGGTCTTGTTAGGAGAGACGGCATCCATCCCACTTTGGATGGAGCAGCTCCCATTTCTAGAAATCTGGCCAATTTTCTTAAATCCTCCAAACCGTGACTATCCAGGGTTGGGACCAGGAAGCAGAGTTGTAGTCTTACACACCTCTCTGCAGCTTCTCTCCCCCTGCCATCCCCTCATTACCCCATCCCCGTAGAGACGGAGCCTGCTCCCAGACTACCAATAACCAGCAAAAATCTATTTAAGCATAAAAATTCAAAAAGAAAAAATAATATAGCACCTTCAACTGCACCACAGACTAAAACAGTTAAATGTGGTCAATTAAACATTAGGTCTCTCTCTTCTAAGTCCCTGTTGGTTTCTTTATGTTCTCTAATGCCATATACCAACACAGTGCAGAGTAGCTACCTAAACTCTGTAAGTGAGATAGAGTATCTCATCAATAGTTTTACATCCTCATTGAAGACAACTTTGGATGCTGTAGCTCCTCTAAAAAGAGAGCTTTAAATCAGAAGTGCCTGACTCCGTGGTATAACTCACAAACTCGTAGCTTAAAGCAGATAACCCGTAAGTTGGAGAGGAAATGGCGTCTCACTAATTTAGAAGATCTTCACTTAGCCTGGAAAAAGAGTCTGTTGCTCTATAAAAAAGCCCTCCGTAAAGCTAGGACATCTTTCTACTCATCACTAATTGAAGAAAATAAGAACAACCCCAGGTTTCTTTTCAGCACTGTAGCCAGGCTGACAAAGAGTCAGAGCTCTATTGAGCTGAGTATTCCATTAACTTTAACTAGTAATGACTTCATGACTTTCTTTGCTAACAAAATTTTAACTATTAGAGAAAAAATTACTCATAACCATCCAAAGACGTATCGTTATCTTTGGCTGCTTTCAGTGATGCCGGTATTTGGTTAGACTCTTTCTCTCCGATTGTTCTGTCTGAGTTATTTTCATTAGTTACTTCATCCAAACCATCAACATGTTTATTAGACCCCATTCCTACCAGGCTGCTCAAGGAAGCCCTACCATTATTTAATGCTTCAATCTTAAATATGATCAATCTATCTTATTAGTTGGCTATGTACCACAGGCTTTTAAGGTGGCAGTAATTAAACCATTACTTAAAAAGCCATCACTTGACCCAGCTATCTTAGCTAATTATAGGCCAATCTCCAACCTTCCTTTTCTCTCAAAAATTCTTGAAAGGGTAGTTGTAAAACAGCTAACTGATCATCTGCAGAGGAACGGTCTATTTGAAGAGTTTCAGTCAGGTTTTAGAATTCATCATAGTACAGAAACAGCATTAGTGAAGGTTACAAATGATCTTCTTATGGCCTCGGACAGTGGACTCATCTCTGTGCTTGTTCTGTTAGACCTCAGTGCTGCTTTTGATACAGTTGACCATAAAATTTTATTACAGAGATTAGAGCATGCCATAGGTATTAAAGGCACTGCGCTGCGGTGGTTTGAATCATATTTGTCTAATAGATTACAATTTGTTCATGTAAATGGGGAATCTTCTTCACAGACTAAAGTTAATTATGGAGTTCCACAAGGTTCTGTGCTAGGACCAATTTTATTCACTTTATACATGCTTCCCTTAGGCAGTATTATTAGACGGCATTGCTTAAATTTTCATTGTTACGCAGATGATACCCAGCTTTATCTATCCATGAAGCCAGAGGACACACACCAATTAGCTAAACTGCAGGATTGTCTTACAGACATAAAGACATGGATGACCTCTAATTTCCTGCTTTTAAACTCAGATAAACTGAAGTTATTGTACTTGGCCCCACAAATCTTAGAAACATGGTGTCTAACCAGATCCTTACTCTGGATGGCATTACCCTGACCTCTAGTAATACTGTGAGAAATCTTGGAGTCATTTTTGATCAGGATATGTCATTCAAAGCGCATATTAAACAAATATGTAGGACTGCTTTTTTGCATTTACGCAATATCTCTAAAATCAGAAAGGTCTTGTCTCAGAGTGATGCTGAAAAACTAATTCATCATTTATTTCCTCTAGGCTGGACTATTGTAATTCATTATTATCAGGTTGTCCTAAAAGTTCCCTAAAAAGACTTCAGTTAATTCAAAATGCTGCAGCTAGAGTACTGACGGGGACTAGAAGGAGAGAGCATATCTCACCCATATTGGCCTCTCTTCATTGGCTTCCTGTTAATTCTAGAATAGAATTTAAAATTCTTCTTCTTACTTATAAGGTTTTGAATAATCAGGTCCCATCTTATCTTAGGGACCTCGTAGTACCATATCACCCCAATAGAGCGCTTCGCTCTCAGACTGCAGGCTTACTTGTAGTTTCCTAGGGTTTGTAAGAGTAGAATGGGAGCAGAGCCTTCAGCTTTCAGGCTCCTCTCCTGTGGAACCAGCTCCCAATTCAGATCAGGGAGACAGACACCCTCTCTACTTTTAAGATTAGGCTTAAAACTTTCCTTTTTGCTAAAGCTTATAGTTAGGGCTGGATCAGGTGGACCCTGAACCATCCCTTAGTTATGCTGCTATAGACGTAGACTGCTGGGGGGTTCCCATGATGCACTGTTTCTTTCTCTTTTGCTCTGTATGCACCACTCTGCATTTAATCATTAGTGATCGATCTTGCTCCCCTCACAGCATGTCTTTTTCCTGGTTCTCTCCCTCAGCCTCAACCAGTCCCAGCAGAAGACTGCCCCTCCCTGAGCCTGGTTCTGCTGGAGGTTTCTTCCTGTTAAAAGGGAGTTTTTCCTTCCCACTGTAGCCAAGTGCTTGCTCACAGGGGGTCGTTTTGACCGTTGGGGTTTTACATAATTATGTATGGCCTTGCCTTACAATATAAAGCGCCTTGGGGCAACTGTTTGTTGTGATTTGGCGCTATATAAAAAAATTGATTGATTGATTGTTGTTGCGTGTTTTGGGCGCATTGTTTTGCTGTCTTTGCAGTGTTTGGGGGGTTGTTGTGTGTTTTGGGGGTTGTTTTGCTGTCTTTGCAGTGTTTTATGGGTTGTTGCATGTTTTGGGGGTTGTTTTGTTGTCTTTTGCAGTGTTTGGGGGTTGTTGTGTGTTTTGGGCGCATTGTTTTGCTGTCTTGCAGTGTTTGGGGGTTGTTGTTGCATGTTTTGGGGGGGTTGTTTTGGTGTCATTGCAGTGTTTTGGGGGTTGTTGTGTGTTTTGGGGGGTTGTTTGCTGTCGTTACAGTGTTTTGGGGTTGTTGCATGTGGTTGGGGGTTGTTTTGCTGTCGTTGCAGTGTTTGGGGGTTGTTGTGTGTATGGGGGGGGTTGTTTCGCTGTCTTTGCAGTGTTTGGGAGGGTTGTTGTTGCTTGTTTTGGGGGGGTTGCTGTCTTTGCAGTGTTTGGGGTTGTTACGTGTTTTGGGGTTGTTTTGCTGTCTTTGCAGTGTTTGGGGGTTGATGTTGTGTGTTTTTGGGGGTTGTTTTGCTGTCTTTGCAGTGTTTGGGGGTTGATGTTGTGTGTTTGGGGGGTTGTTTTTGCTGTCTTTGCAGTGTTTGGGGGTTGTTGTTGTGTGTTTTGGGGGGTTATTTTGCTGTCTTTGGGGTTGATGTTGTGTGTTTTGGGGGTTGTTTTGCTGTCTTTGCAGTGTTTGGGGGGGTTGATGTTGTGTGTTTTGGGGGTTGTTTTGCTGTCTTTGCAGTGTTTGGGGGTTGATGTTTTTGGGGGGTTGTTTTGCTGTCTTTGCAGTGTTTGGGGGTTGTTGTGTGTTTTGGGGGGTTATTTTGCTGTCTTTGCAGTGTTTGGGGGGTTTTGTGTGTTTTGGGGGGTTGTTTTGCTGTCTTTGCAGTGTTTGGGGGTTGATGTGTGCTTTGGGGGGTTGTTTTGCTGTCTTTGCAATGTTTGGGGGTTGTTGTTGTGTGTTTTGGGGCGTTGGTTTGCTGTTTTTGCAATGTTTGGGGGTTGTTGTGTGTTTTGGGGCGTTGTTTTACTGTCTTTGCAGTGTTTGGGGGGTTGATGTTGTGTGTTTTGGGGCATTGTTTTGCTGTCTTTGCAGTGTTTGGGGGTTGTTGGTGTTTTGGGGCGTTGTTTTGCTGTCTTTGCAATGTTTGGGGGTTGATGTTGTGTATTTTGGGGCGTTGTTTTGCTGTCTTTGCAGTGTTTGGGGGGTTGATGTTGTGTGTTTTGGGGGTTGTTTTGCTGTCTTGGCAGTGTGGTTCTGGTCCTGGTCTATGTGTGGTTCAGTGTGTTGTGTTGTGTGTCTGTCAGTGTTATAAATGTGCTCAGGACCTGTTGCCTCAGCTGGAACTGAACCTGCTCTGTCAGCTGGTCTACAAGGCCAAGAACAACAGGAAGATCCAGCACCAACTCAAACTGCTGCTGCTGGGCGCTGACACTCTGGTTCTGGGCTACGGCAGCTTCCAGCAGGCCGAGGAGTGGAGGAGGGTCAGCATCAACTCAGCTCACTTATTTCTGGTTGTTTTACTCATTCTTTGTGTTCATTATGCACTGTGTGTCCAGGTGATTGAGGAGGGAGTGCCGGAGGGGACGTGGTTCACGCCGGTGGTTCGTGTCCAGTCAGGGCGGAACAGTCGCTGTCCTGCGTGGTGAGGCTGGAGCAAACACTCTGTGTCCATTCTCACTGACACATTCCTGAGAGTCCTTCATGTGACCTAAACCCAAATGACTATGTGACAGGAAGTCCCCCCCGATTATGTTCCCTCAGGCTGACGCTGGAGTTAGCGTAGCATCAGACTGATTAAGTTACTTTTCCTGATAATGGTTTTCAGACTTCAGATGTTTAACACCATACAGTTTGTATGGTACATTCACACTCCGATGGAGCCCAGTGTTTGCCGACAGATAGTGAAAAATTAATTAACGTCAACCAGCGGTGAAGTCTTCCAGACTGCACAGGAGCTAAGTCAATGTCAGTCGAGCAATGCTGACATTCATCACGGTCCTGGAAAAATTTTCTACATGCTTAAAATTTTTGACGTTCAAGCTAAAATGCAGGCAAGAGTTGAGCTCCGCTTCAACTACGTCACCTCCGCTAGTCACATGTGATAGAATGTGCACCTAAAGGACTTCTGAAAACACACACTGAAGATGTTTATATATATTTCTGAAAACCTTGATGTCAGCTAAGTCCTGTTTTCTTGTTAATGATAGTGATGCAAATGAGACTATGAATTTCTTAAAAAAAATGATGATGTCGAAAAGCTTTTATTGTGAAATACTTTCAGGAAAATGTGGGTTACAAGTAGCAGCTTTACACATTTCCCCTGAAAAGGAAAACAACAGCAAACTGTCTGCAGCTGTTCTTTGCTTACTCGGGTTACTAACTGTAATTTCTGAGTATTTCGGGTTCACTAGGACACTAAACCCTGAAAAGACTCGAGAGTTTTTACTCGATGTCACCGAAACTGTAGAAAAACAGGAATTGACCAAACTAACCTGGGAGCAGTTCCACCTTCATACTTCTCCCTCAGCTGCCAGAGAAATTGAAGTTAATTGTCGCCCCCTACTGGTGATTGTTGAACACCGGATCCAGAAAAGCCAGATTTGGATTCTGTTGATGTCAGTTTTGTTGGGGAAGTGTAATGACACGGACCCACAACAGGGGGCGCAAATGAACGGTCAATGGGTAGTCAAATAAATACAATTTATTGTGGCAAATGTGCACAACAGGTCGAATACTATTTTTAGACAGTCAATTACAAATATCAACAGGTGACGTGTGGGCAGGTCCGAGGGTAGGAGACGCCTATCCAGAGAAGAGCCGGGGCCCACAAGGTTCCGCCGCCAACGAAGACCTGCAGCAAATCGAAGCCGCCATGTCCCGAGTCCCCAGGTGGCCTCTACTTCAGCTGTCAGATCCGGTACTGCTGGCAGTGTTGTGGCTGGCGTGCCTGGCTGGCTTTTGTGTGTCTTCTGTTTCTGTCTTTTGGTTTTCCTCCCAGGTGGTGCGCATTTGGGACTGAGTGGCTGTGTAGCTGAGTTTATCAGGACCTCACCCTGATCACCTGAGGCTGATCACGTGCAGCTCGTCAGGACTCACAGCTGTGGTGCATCTACACGGATTGGAACATGGTGGCATTTAAGTCTGGAGTGCACAGTGTGTTTGCCAGAGACTCGACCTTGTGACCAGACGGTGAGATCGTCGTCTCTAGAGCCATCTCCCATCAGTGGATGCAGAGAACGTCCAGGTTTGATGCATGGTCTGTGAAAGAGGAGGGGGTGAGGTCTCACGCTCGTCAGCACACTTCCTGAGGTACGTTTGGTTTTGTGACTAACATTTATACAGTCAGTAAATGTGTGTCCCTCACACCTTATATATTGAGCTGTATGTTAGTCGTTTAAATCAGCTTCCACTGCAGTGGAGTTTTGTGAACGGGGTGTTCTATGCCTGCAGGGTGGGAAGCTGATTTGCAATTAAGCCAGGAAGTGTTTGCTGTTTGTACACCTTTGAGCGGTCTCTCTGTGTGTGGAGTGTGGACTCACATAATGATTTCTTCTTTCACAGACTCGGTTTGTCGCGGCCACCTGGGGGGTGTCGGCGGGGTCCTTGGGTCAGAACAGTTTTCTGGCTCCGGACCGTTAGCGCTGCTGGGAGCGCACTGTAATCCACCACGCCAGACCGCACACTCTTTTGTTGTTTCGTATCACTTCACTGTTATGTTTATTAAACTCAGTTATCCTTTGTACCGTGCTCTGCTTATTTCATACTGGGTCCTTCAAACGCTGGTCGGTTCTCGGGCTGCGTCCGACACATAACAGTAGTCTTTGGCCAAACATCACGGACCCAGCGGTAGCAGAGACGGTAACGCGCCGGGAAGGCGCAGCAGACGTTCAGAAGTTATCCGGATCAGTTGCGGGTGCTCTCCGCCCGGATGGTGCGCGTTGGAGAACCCATTACTGAATACTGATTTGAGCGCTCATGCAGCCGTGTTCCTGTGTGTGCCTTATCCGTGGGTCGTGGTGGAGTGTGACTGGCGACGGCTTCGCGTCACACTTCGACCGGATAAGAGGTTTAAACGGGAGCTGCAGGAGTGGGTCTGTAATGGGTGAACACGCACGGCGGAGCTCTGTGGCACGGGTCGCGGTGCTTCCTGTGTTACAGTCGTAGCCCCTTTCCCCGGGTAATGATAGCTACTGCGTCTGTTGTGTCAGCTCTGGTGTATTTAGTTGAATCACATTTTTGGTTGTGTGTTGCACACAGCTGCGCACAGAAAAGCAGCTCGTTTGTTTTCTCTGTCACCAAAGGGGGTTTTTCATTTTTAGCACTCTGGCTCCCTCTGTTGGTGACTGAGTCACATTACCGTCAAGCTCTTAAGTTGGAACAGGTGTGTTCCATTTGTTTGAGCTTGACGGTATAAATCACTTATTAGTTTTGTGTTAGTTCATTTTGTGTGGGTGTTTTTTGAGTTGGTTTTTGTGTGGGATTATTTTTTACACTATTTAGTGTCTGGGGTCGTGACCCTGCAGTTCTGTTTGGAGCATGAAAAGGACCCGCAACTTTATGTTAGTCTGTTGGTCTTTCTTTTTGTTTCTTTTGGTTTCGCCTCCCGGGGTTTGATGGGACGGTCCCCTGGGGGTGATGGGGGGGGTAATTGGGTTGTTTTTTCTTTTTTTTTGTTTGTTTTTTGTTATGCCCTCTCTTCTCCTCTGACTCCAGCCGGGTGAGCCGTAGAGTCGGCGTTGCTGGAGTGGTGCAGTTTGGTTATGCTGGACGTTTCCCAGGTAACCTCTGCACCCGGGAGGGGAGGGGGGGGGTTTGGGGTATTTTCTTGTTATTCCCTCTCTTCTCCTCTGGCTCCAGCCGTGTGAGCCGTAGGTTGTCGGCGTTGCTGGAGTGGTGCAGTTTGGTTATGCTGGGCATTTCCAGGTAACCTCTGCACGTGGGGGGGGGGGGTGTTTTTGTTTGTTGATTCCCTGTTCCACCTCCGGCTTCACGCGCCTTTGAGCCGTCTGCCATCGGCGTGGCTGAGGTTTGGGGCAGTGGGATATACCCGCAGCTGGTGGCTGGTTTGGAAGTCGGAGGAGTGGCGCCGTTTTGTGCCGTCTGCCATAACCGCTGTTCCACTCCTCCCGGTTGGCTTCTGGGGTATAGTCATGGTTGGTGACGCTGGACGTGCTTCCAGTTTCCACTGCGCCAAGGGGGTGGGGTTGGGGTTGTTTTGTTTGTATGTTTTTTTTCTTTCCTTTTGTTTTTACCCCCAGTTTCCGCCCTCAGGGTGTGACTGTGGTGTCCTCTGGGGGGGAAAGGGCTGTGGGTCCATCTAGCCATAGACGGCCCGGGCTGGGTCCGTTGGTCATGAGGGGAGGCATCTCCTGGGTTGATGGAATGGTCCTCTGGGAGGCGCTGGGAGTCCCCGTGAGTGACGTTGGATCCCAGAGGGAGCTCGGCTGTGGTTATTACTCCTGGAGCTGGCAGGATGTCCTCTGGGGGGGTTGGTCCCTACATGTCGTTGGGGGGGGGGGGGTGTTAGTATTTTATTTGCAAGCTTAAGTTTGGGTTGTTTTTCTTTTCTCCCCTTCCCCGGGGTTTGATGGAACGGTCCTCTGGGGAGGGGGGGGGGGTATTAGCATTGTTATTTGCAAGCTTAAGTTTGGGTTGTTTTTCTTTCTCCCCTTCCGGGGTTTGATGGGACGGTCCTCTGGGAGGGGGGGGGTTTGGTTTTGTGTTTGTCTTTTTTGTTTTATGACTAATCAGACTGAACATGGTTGGACAAAGGCTGACGCACAGGTTTAAGAACTCCTGGCCACACCTGTGCTAAGTGACTGACAGAAACAAAGGCAAAGATGCAGCCAGAGGAGAAGACATCAACCGTTCTGTTAAATGAAGATTCTGTTGGAAGACGAATGCAGATACGGTTTCCAGCCATGGTCCCTGGAGGGGGTGTTTCTCCTGGGCCAGGTTTGTGTGGTCGCGGGAGGCTTCCCGTGAGGGTGGGGTGCTGTTGTGGCTGGCGTGCCTGGCTGGCTTTTGTGTGTCTTCTGTTTCTGTCTTTTGGTTTTCCTCCAGGTGGTGCGCATTGGGACTGAGTGGCTGTGTAGCTGAGTTATCAGGACCTCACCCTGATCACCTGAGGCTGATCACGTGCAGCTCGTCAGGACTCACAGCTGTGGTGCATCTACAGGATTGGAACATGGTGGCATTTAAGTCTGGAGTGCACAGTGTGTTGTTTGCCAGAGACTCGACCTTGTGACCAGACAGGTGAGATCGTCGTCTCTAGCGCCATCTCCCATCAGTGGATGCAGAGAACGTCCAGGTTTGATGCATGGTCTGTGAAAGAGGAGGGGGTGAGGTCTCACGCTCGTCAGCACACTTCCTGAGGTACGTTTGGTTTTGTGACTAACATTTATACAGTCAGTAAATGTGGTGTCCCTCAAGCAAAAAGGAAAGTTTTAAGCCTAATCTGAAAAGTAGAGAGGGTGTCTGTCTCCCTGATCTGAATTGGGAGCTGGTTCCACAGGAGAGGAGCCTGAAAGCTGAAGGTTCTGCCTCCCATTCTACTCTTACAAACCCTAGGAACTACAAGTAAGCCTGCAGTCTGAGAGCGAAGCGCTCTATTGGGGTGATATGGTACTGTGAGGTCCCTAAGATAAGATGGGACCTGATTATTCAAAACCTTATAAGTAAGAAGAAGAATTTTAAATTCTATTCTAGAATTAACAGGAAGCCAATGAAGAGAGGCCAATATGGGTGAGATATGCTCTCTCCTTCTAGTCCCCGTCAGTACTCTAGCTGCAGCATTTTGAATTAACTGAAGGCTTTTCAGGGAACTTTTAGGACAACCTGATAATAATGAATTACAATAGTCCAGCCTAGAGGAAATAAATGCATGAATTAGTTTTTCAGCATCACTCTGAGACAAGACCTTTCTGATTTTAGAGATATTGCGTAAATGCAAAAAAGCAGTCCTACATATTTGTTTTATGCGCTTTGAATGAATATCCTGATCAAAAATGACTCCAAGATTTCTCACAGTTACTAGAGGTCAGGGTAATGCCATCCAGAGTAAAGATCTGGTTAGACACCATATTTCTAAGATTTGTGGGGCCAAGTACAATAACTTCAGTTTTATCTGAGTTAAAAAGCAGGAAATTAGAGGTCATCCATGTCTTTATGTCTGTAAGACAATCCTGCAGTTTAGCTAATTGGTGTGTGTCCTCTGGCTTCATGGATAGATAAGCTGGGATCATCTGCGTAACAATGAAAATTTAAGCAATGCCGTCTAATAATACTGCCTAAGGGAAGCATGTATAAAGTGAATAAAATTGGTCCTAGCACAGAACCTTGTGGAACTCCATAATTAACTTTAGTCTGTGAAGAAGATTCCCCTTTACATGAACAAATTGTATTAAACAAATATGATTCAAACCACCGCAGCGCAGTGCCTTTAATACCTATGGCATGCTCTAATCTCTGTAATAAAATTTTATGGTCAACAGTATCAAAAGCAGCACTGAGGTCTAACAGAACAAGCACAGAGATGAGTCCACTGTCCGAGGCCATAAGAAGATCATTTGTAACCTTCACTAATGCTGTTTCTGTACTATGATGAATTCTAAAACCTGACTGAAACTCTTCAAATAGACCATTCCTCTGCAGATGATCAGTTAGCTGTTTTACAACTACCCTTTCAAGAATTTTTGAGAGAAAAGGAAGGTTGGAGATTGGCCTATAATTAGCTAAGATAGCTGGGTCAAGTGATGGCTTTTAAGTAATGGTTTAATTACTTATAACTAATGAAAATAACTCAGACAGAACAATCGGAGAGAAAGAGTCTAACCAAATACCGGCATCACTGAAAGCAGCCAAAGATAACGATACGTCTTTGGGATGGTTATGAGTAATTTTTTCTCTAATAGTTAAAATTTTGTTAGCAAAGAAAGTCATGAAGTCATTACTAGTTAAAGTTAATGGAATATTCAGTATGTGTTTACTAACTGTAGTAGCGTAATATGAGTTTACTAACTGTAGTAGCATAGTATGTGTTTACTAACTGTATAGTAGCGTAGTATGAGTTTACTAACTGTACTAGCGTAGTATGTGTTTACTAGCTGTAGTAGCGTAGTATGTGTTTACTAACTGTATAGTAGCGTAGTATGAGTTTACTAACTGTAGTAGCGTAGTATGTGTTTACTAACTGTATAGTAGCGTAGTATGTGTTTACTAACTGTATAGTAGTGTAGTCTGTGTTTACTAACTGTAGTAGCGTAAGTATGTGTTTACTAACTGTATAGTAGCGTAGTATGTGTTTACTAACTGTATAGTAGCGTAGTATGTGTTTACTAACTGTATAGTATGGTAGTCTGTGTTTACTAGCTGTAGTAGCGTAGTATGTGTTTACTAACTGTATAGTAGCGTAGTCTGAGTTTACTAACTGTATAGTAGCGTAGTATGTGTTTACTAACTGTATAGTAGCGTAGTATGTGTTTACTAGCTGTAGTAGCGTAGTATGTTTACTAGCTGTAGTAGCGTAGTATGTGTTTACTAACTGTAGTAGCGTAGTGTGAGTTTACTAACTGTATAGTAGCGTAGTATGTGTTTACTAACTGTATAGTAGCGTAGTATGTGTTTACTAACTGTATAGTAGCGTAGTATGAGTTTACTAACTGTAGTAGCGTATTGTGAGTTTACTAACTGTAGTAGCGTATTGTGAGTTTCCACAAAAGCATTTTCTTTGTCATGGCTTCCCTTTTCCTGTGATGTCATTTTCAGGGCCCTACAGTGGCCCTCCCACCAGGAGGTCTTGGAAGTGACGATGATGAAGATACATATGAGGAGGCGGAGCCTTTCATACCTGACACAGCACTACAAACACAGGTGTGAACATTCTCACAAACTTACGTTTTTTACTTTCCAGTTCCAGATTTTCAGAATAAAATCATGAAAACCTCTTTCGTGCAGAGAAAGGCGAGTCGGACAGCAGCCACTATGAGTCGTACGGGGAGGATGATGAGGATGGCGAGGGGGAGGAGCTTGTGAAGGACAGAGCTCACTATATCCAATGGAGTGCCCTCTCAGCCCTGCCTAAGACCCGCCCTGGAGTCCCGCCTCTGTGGCTACCTGTGGAGGAGGAAGTGGCTCGGACAGTGGACCAAGCAGCTGTTCATCATCAGGAACGACGTCCTGCTGGTCCGTTACCTCAGAAAGTACTGCAGTGTTTATTACACATGTAACTACTGTTTCCAGATTAAAGGGGTCACATGTTGACCAGAGTGACATGCCCCCACCGAGGTACAGGAAGACGCTAAACTACGCTAACGCCAAAAACAACTGTTGACCAAACAAAGCATTATTCATATTATTTAAAAAAGTGTTTGACTGTTTATTTACCTCACTGATGTTTGTAAACAAAGCTGTAAATATGTGGTATTGGTAACATTAACTTAGGTGTGCAGTTGAGGTGGACATTTGATGACCTTGATGTGAATTCAAGTAGGGGACTGCCTGATGGGGTGACATATGGTGTGCCTCGTGGTTGCTACGGTATCCAGGAAGACCCAACAGGAACCTTGAACATTTGACATCTAACAGAACACGTGACAGCTATCAGGACACATGACAGCTAACAGATCACTAGGGTAGAATCCACGCAGGGGTCCCGCTGGCAGACATCAATTTGCGTATCCCACAGGGGCACTGACGGAATTACACAGGAAACTCAGTATGCACGGTTCTGCGTGGTAACATATGCAGGACATGAGACACTGTGTTTCATGTCCTGCATGTGTTAACAGACAGGGGATCACTTGGTTATGGTGAATTTTGTGCAAAATGTGATGAAAGATCACTACAAGAATTCATTCACCATAACGAAAATAATAAATGTTATGGAGGGGCGGGCGAGTAATCCGGCCACACTGAGTCATCCGTACCGGGGTGTCAGAGGCATGGTGGTGTAATAGAGCGGTAGACCTCCACTGTGGGGGCACCTGTTGAGTCGGGCACACCCCCGTGGAGGAGAATTGGTACACCTCCATGAGTCTGTTGAGCTTGAGGCGGTCAGCTGAAGAGCGCCCAGCTTCGCCGCCTGTGTTGACCACAAAGTCTTTGTCCACCATTTCAATATGTGAAAACAGGCCGTCACAGGGAGGCTGTTGTGGTCCTCCGTGAGCATCACGGTGGTATAAAGCCTATTCCGCTGGGGCGCGGCAGTTGGGGCAGTGCGAGCAGGCATGAGAGTCAGGGGAACTTGGAGTGGCAGTGGATCTTAGAGTGCTGACAGTCACCACGGGAGTCCATCAACGATGAACAGTGTGGCTGTCTTGTGGAGGCATCGTGGAACAGCCTGTCATGTCTGTGAGGTGAGGACGAAGCGAGGCAGCTGTCCAGTGCAAATGATGTGGAGCAGTCTGTGTGGCATGAACATTTTTGTTTTGCTGTCTTTGTGGTGTTTGGGGGGTTCTTGTTGCGTGTTTTGGGTTTGTTTTTGTTTTTTTTTGCTGTCTTTGTAGTGTTTGGGGGGTTGTTTTGCTGTCTTTGCAGTGTTTGGGGGGTTGTTGTTGCATGTTTTTGGGGGGGTTGTTTTGCTGTCTTTGCAGTGTTTGGGGGTGTTGTTGCGTGTTTGGGTTTGTTTTTGTTTTTTTGCTGTCTTTGTAGTGTTTGGGGGGTTGTTACGTGTTTTGGGCAGGTTGTTTTGCTGTCTTTGCAGTGTTTGGGGGGTTGTTGTTGCATGTTTTGGTGGGGTTGTTTTGGTGTCTTTGCAGTGTTTGGGGGGTTGTTGTGTGTTTTGGGGGAGTTGTTTTGGTGTCTTTGCAGTGTTTTGGGGGTTGTTGTGTGTTTTGGGGGTTGTTTTGCTGTCTTTGCAGTGTTTATGGGTTGTTGCATGTTTGGGGGTTGTTTTGTTGTCTTTGCAGTGTTTGGGGGGTGAGTGCACCAGTCAAGTGCACCTGCTTGACTGGTGCACTTGACTCTTGCTTGCCTCTACTGGTGGTTGGCTCTCACTGCGGTATTGTATCACTTCCTGTTCCGGAGCACAGCGGTGTTTTTCTGTATCTGTTAGCTGTTTAATCTGCGCAGTTAGATTGATCTAGTTATCTAGATTACGATTTGTTTCCCAGTGTAATCTTTACGTGCCTTAACTAAAGCACTCCTTCTGCTGAATCACCTCTAAATTATTTACACATTATTCACTTTGCGTGTTTTTAGAATCCGCTAGCTTAGCGTAGCTACTAGCTCTTAGCCGATTTAGCATGGCGGCTTCTCCTGTCTCTCCCGCACTTTTCTGCTCTGGGTGTGAAATGTTTAGTTATTCCTCGGCCTCCTTTAGCAGTAACGGTACTTGTAATAAGTGTAGCTTATTCGTAGCTTTGGATGCCAGGCTGGGCGAACTGGAGACTCGGCTCCGCACCGTGGAAAATTCTACAGCTAGCCAGGCCCCTGTAGTCGGTGCAGACCAAGGTAGCTTAGACGCCGTTAGTTACCCCCTGGCAGATCCCGAGCAGCCGGGAAAGCAGGCCGACTGGGTGACTGTGAGGAGGAAGAGTAGTTCTAAACAGAAGCCCCGTGTACACCGCCAACCCGTTCACATCTCTAACCGTTTTTCCCCACTCGGCGACACACCCGCCGAGGATCAAACTCTGGTTATTGGCGACTCTGTTTTGCGAAATGTGAAGTTAGCGACACCAGCAACCATAGTCAATTGTCTTCCGGGGGCCAGAGCAGGTGACATTGAAGGAAATTTGAAACTGCTGGCTAAGGCTAAGCGTAAATTTGGTAAGATTGTAATTCACGTCGGCAGTAATGACACCCGGTTACGCCAATCGGAGGTCATTAAAATTAACATTAAATCGGTGTGTAACTTTGCAAAAACAATGTCGGACTCTGTACTTTTCTCTGGGCCCCTCCCCAATCAGACCGGGAGTGACATGTTTAGCCGCATGTTCTCCTTGAATTGCTGGCTGTCTGAGTGGTGTCCAAAAAATGAGGTGGGCTTCATAGATAATTGGCAAAGCTTCTGGGGAAAACCTGGTCTTGTTAGGAGAGACGGCATCCATCCCACTTTGGATGGAGCAGCTCCCATTTCTAGAAATCTGGCCAATTTCTTAAATCCTCCAAACCGTGACTATCCAGGGTTGGGACCAGGAAGCAGAGTTGTAGTCTTACACACCTCTCTGCAGCTTCTCTCCCCCTGCCATCCCCTCATTACCCCATCCCCGTAGAGACGGAGCCTGCTCCCAGACTACCAATAACCAGCAAAAATCTATTTAAGCATAAAAATTCAAAAAGAAAAAATAATATAGCACCTTCAACTGCACCACAGACTAAAACAGTTAAATGTGGTCAATTAAACATTAGGTCTCTCTCTTCTAAGTCCCTGTTGGTTTCTTTATGTTCTCTAATGCCATATACCAACACAGTGCAGAGTAGCTACCTAAACTCTGTAAGTGAGATAGAGTATCTCATCAATAGTTTTACATCCTCATTGAAGACAACTTTGGATGCTGTAGCTCCTCTAAAAAAGAGAGCTTTAAATCAGAAGTGCCTGACTCCGTGGTATAACTCACAAACTCGTAGCTTAAAGCAGATAACCCGTAAGTTGGAGAGGAAATGGCGTCTCACTAATTTAGAAGATCTTCACTTAGCCTGGAAAAAGAGTCTGTTGCTCTATAAAAAAGCCCTCCGTAAAGCTAGGACATCTTTCTACTCATCACTAATTGAAGAAAATAAGAACAACCCCAGGTTTCTTTTCAGCACTGTAGCCAGGCTGACAAAGAGTCAGAGCTCTATTGAGCTGAGTATTCCATTAACTTTAACTAGTAATGACTTCATGACTTTCTTTGCTAACAAAATTTTAACTATTAGAGAAAAAATTACTCATAACCATCCCAAAGACGTATCGTTATCTTTGGCTGCTTTCAGTGATGCCGGTATTTGGTTAGACTCTTTCTCTCCGATTGTTCTGTCTGAGTTATTTTCATTAGTTACTTCATCCAAACCATCAACATGTTTATTAGACCCCATTCCTACCAGGCTGCTCAAGGAAGCCCTACCATTATTTAATGCTTCAATCTTAAATATGATCAATCTATCTTTATTAGTTGGCTATGTACCACAGGCTTTTAAGGTGGCAGTAATTAAACCATTACTTAAAAAGCCATCACTTGACCCAGCTATCTTAGCTAATTATAGGCCAATCTCCAACCTTCCTTTTCTCTCAAAAATTCTTGAAAGGGTAGTTGTAAAACAGCTAACTGATCATCTGCAGAGGAACGGTCTATTTGAAGAGTTTCAGTCAGGTTTTAGAATTCATCATAGTACAGAAACAGCATTAGTGAAGGTTACAAATGATCTTCTTATGGCCTCGGACAGTGGACTCATCTCTGTGCTTGTTCTGTTAGACCTCAGTGCTGCTTTTGATACAGTTGACCATAAAATTTTATTACAGAGATTAGAGCATGCCATAGGTATTAAAGGCACTGCGCTGCGGTGGTTTGAATCATATTTGTCTAATAGATTACAATTTGTTCATGTAAATGGGGAATCTTCTTCACAGACTAAAGTTAATTATGGAGTTCCACAAGGTTCTGTGCTAGGACCAATTTTATTCACTTTATACATGCTTCCCTTAGGCAGTATTATTAGACGGCATTGCTTAAATTTTCATTGTTACGCAGATGATACCCAGCTTTATCTATCCATGAAGCCAGAGGACACACACCAATTAGCTAAACTGCAGGATTGTCTTACAGACATAAAGACATGGATGACCTCTAATTTCCTGCTTTTAAACTCAGATAAAACTGAAGTTATTGTACTTGGCCCCACAAATCTTAGAAACATGGTGTCTAACCAGATCCTTACTCTGGATGGCATTACCCTGACCTCTAGTAATACTGTGAGAAATCTTGGAGTCATTTTTGATCAGGATATGTCATTCAAAGCGCATATTAAACAAATATGTAGGACTGCTTTTTTGCATTTACGCAATATCTCTAAAATCAGAAAGGTCTTGTCTCAGAGTGATGCTGAAAAACTAATTCATCCATTTATTTCCTCTAGGCTGGACTATTGTAATTCATTATTATCAGGTTGTCCTAAAAGTTCCCTAAAAAGACTTCAGTTAATTCAAAATGCTGCAGCTAGAGTACTGACGGGGACTAGAAGGAGAGAGCATATCTCACCCATATTGGCCTCTCTTCATTGGCTTCCTGTTAATTCTAGAATAGAATTTAAAATTCTTCTTCTTACTTATAAGGTTTTGAATAATCAGGTCCCATCTTATCTTAGGGACCTCGTAGTACCATATCACCCCAATAGAGCGCTTCGCTCTCAGACTGCAGGCTTACTTGTAGTTCCTAGGGTTTGTAAGAGTAGAATGGGAGGCAGAGCCTTCAGCTTTCAGGCTCCTCTCCTGTGGAACCAGCTCCCAATTCAGATCAGGGAGACAGACACCCTCTCTACTTTTAAGATTAGGCTTAAAACTTTCCTTTTTGCTAAAGCTTATAGTTAGGGCTGGATCAGGTGACCCTGAACCATCCCTTAGTTATGCTGCTATAGACGTAGACTGCTGGGGGGTTCCCATGATGCACTGTTTCTTTCTCTTTTTGCTCTGTATGCACCACTCTGCATTTAATCATTAGTGATCGATCTCTGCTCCCCTCCACAGCATGTCTTTTTCCTGGTTCTCTCCCTCAGCCTCAACCAGTCCCAGCAGAAGACTGCCCCTCCCTGAGCCTGGTTCTGCTGGAGGTTTCTTCCTGTTAAAAGGGAGTTTTTCCTTCCCACTGTAGCCAAGTGCTTGCTCACAGGGGGTCGTTTTGACCGTTGGGGTTTTACATAATTATTGTATGGCCTTGCCTTACAATATAAAGCGCCTTGGGGCAACTGTTTGTTGTGATTTGGCGCTATATAAAAAAATTGATTGATTGATTGTTGTTGCGTGTTTTGGGCGCATTGTTTTGCTGTCTTTGCAGTGTTTGGGGGGTTGTTGTGTGTTTTGGGGGGTTGTTTTGCTGTCTTTGCAGTGTTTTATGGGTTGTTGCATGTTTTGGGGGGTTGTTTTGTTGTCTTTGCAGTGTTTGGGGGGTTGTTGTGTGTTTTGGGCGCATTGTTTTGCTGTCTTTGCAGTGTTTGGGGGTTGTTGTTGCATGTTTTGGGGGGGGTTGTTTTGGTGTCATTGCAGTGTTTTGGGGGTTGTTGTGTGGTTTGGGGGGTTGTTTTGCTGTCTTTACAGTGTTTTGGGGGTTGTTGCATGTGTTGGGGGTTGTTTTGCTGTCTTTGCAGTGTTTGGGGGTTGTTGTGTGTATTGGGGGGGTTGTTTCGCTGTCTTTGCAGTGTTTGGAGGGTTGTTGTTGCTTGTTTTGGGGGGGTTGCTGTCTTTGCAGTGTTTGGGGTTGTTACGTGTTTTGGGGGTTGTTTTGCTGTCTTTGCAGTGTTTGGGGGTTGATGTTGTGTGTTTTTGGGGGTTGTTTTGCTGTCTTTGCAGTGTTTGGGGGTTGATGTTGTGTGTTTGGGGGGTTGTTTTTGCTGTCTTTGCAGTGTTTGGGGGGTTGTTGTTGTGTGTTTTGGGGGGTTATTTTGCTGTCTTTGGGGGTTGATGTTGTGTGTTTTGGGGGTTGTTTTGCTGTCTTTGCAGTGTTTGGGGGGGTTGATGTTGTGTGTTTTGGGGGTTGTTTTGCTGTCTTTGCAGTGTTTGGGGGTTGATGTGTTTTGGGGGGTTGTTTTGCTGTCTTTGCAGTGTTTGGGGGGTTGTTGTGTGTTTTGGGGGGTTATTTTGCTGTCTTTGCAGTGTTTGGGGGGTTGTTGTGTGTTTTGGGGGGTTGTTTTGCTGTCTTTGCAGTGTTTGGGGGGTTGATGTGTGCTTTGGGGGGTTGTTTTGCTGTCTTTGCAATGTTTGGGGGTTGTTGTTGTGTGTTTTGGGGCGTTGGTTTGCTGTTTTTGCAATGTTTGGGGGTTGTTGTGTGTTTTGGGGCGTTGTTTTACTGTCTTTGCAGTGTTTGGGGGGTTGATGTTGTGTGTTTTGGGGCATTGTTTTGCTGTCTTTGCAATGTTTGGGGGTTGTTGTGTGTTTTGGGGCGTTGTTTTGCTGTCTTTGCAATGTTTGGGGGTTGATGTTGTGTATTTTGGGGCGTTGTTTTGCTGTCTTTGCAGTGTTTGGGGGGTTGATGTTGTGTGTTTTGGGGGGTTGTTTTGCTGTCTTGGCAGTGTGGTTCTGGTCCTGGTCTATGTGTGGTTCAGTGTGTTGTGTTGTGTGTCTGTCAGTGTTATAAATGTGCTCAGGACCTGTTGCCTCAGCTGGAACTGAACCTGCTCGGCTGTCAGCTGGTCTACAAGGCCAAGAACAACAGGAAGATCCAGCACCAACTCAAACTGCTGCTGCTGGGCGCTGACACTCTGGTTCTGGGCTACGGCAGCTTCCAGCAGGCCGAGGAGTGGAGGAGGGTCAGCATCAACTCAGCTCACTTATTTCTGGTTGTTTTACTCATTCTTTGTGTTCATTATGCACTGTGTGTCCAGGTGATTGAGGAGGTGAGTGCCGGAGGGGACGTGGTTCACGCCGGTGGTTCGTGTCCAGTCAGGGCGGAACAGTCGCTGTCCTGCGTGGTGAGGCTGGAGCAAACACTCTGTGTCCATTCTCACTGACACATTCCTGAGAGTCCTTCATGTGACCTAAACCCAAATGACTATGTGACAGGAAGTCCCCCCCGATTATGTTCCCTCAGGCTGACGCTGGAGTTAGCGTAGCATCAGACTGATTAAGTTACTTTTCCTGATAATGGTTTTCAGACTTCAGATGTTTAACACCATACAGTTTGTATGGTACATTCACACTCCGATGGAGAGCCCAGTGTTTGCCGACAGATAGTGAAAAATTAATTAACGTCAACCAGCGGTGAAGTCTTCCAGACTGCACAGGAGCTAAGTCAATGTCAGTCGAGCAATGCTGACATTCATCACGGTCCTGGAAAAATTTTCTACATGCTTAAAATTTTTGACGTTCAAGCTAAAATGCAGGCAAGAGTTGAGCTCCGCTTCAACTACGTCACCTCCGCTAGTCACATGTGATAGAATGTGCACCTAAAGGACTTCTGAAAACACACACTGAAGATGTTTAATTATATATTTCTGAAAACCTTGATGTCAGCTAAGTCCTGTTTTCTTGTTAATGATAGTGATGCAAATGAGACTATGAATTTCTTAAAAAAAATGATGATGTCGAAAAGCTTTTATTGTGAAATACTTTCAGGAAAATGTGGGTTACAAGTAGCAGCTTTACACATTTCCCCTGAAAAGGAAAACAACAGCAAACTGTCTGCAGCTGTTCTTTGCTTACTCGGGTTACTAACTGTAATTTCTGAGTATTTCGGGTTCACTAGGACACTAAACCCTGAAAAGACTCGAGAGTTTTTACTCGATGTCACCGAAACTGTAGAAAAACAGGAATTGACCAAACTAACCTGGGAGCAGTTCCACCTTCATACTTCTCCCTCAGCTGCCAGAGAAAATTGAAGTTAATTGTCGCCCCCTACTGGTGATTGTTGAACACCGGATCCAGAAAAGCCAGATTTGGATTCTGTTGATGTCAGTTTTGTTGGGGAAGTGTAATGACACGGACCCACAACAGGGGGCGCAAATGAACGGTCAATGGGTAGTCAAATAAATACAATTTATTGTGGCAAATGTGCACAACAGGTCGAATACTATTTTTAGACAGTCAATTACAAATATCAACAGGTGACGTGTGGGCAGGTCCGAGGGTAGGAGACGCCTATCCAGAGAAGAGCCGGGGCCCACAAGGTTCCGCCGCCAACGAAGACCTGCAGCAAATCGAAGCCGCCATGTCCCGAGTCCCCAGGTGGCCTCTACTTCAGCTGTCAGATCCGGTACTGCTGGCAGTGTTGTGGCTGGCGTGCCTGGCTGGCTTTTGTGTGTCTTCTGTTTCTGTCTTTTGGTTTTCCTCCCAGGTGGTGCGCATTTGGGACTGAGTGGCTGTGTAGCTGAGTTTATCAGGACCTCACCCTGATCACCTGAGGCTGATCACGTGCAGCTCGTCAGGACTCACAGCTGTGGTGCATCTACACGGATTGGAACATGGTGGCATTTAAGTCTGGAGTGCACAGTGTGTGTTTGCCAGAGACTCGACCTTGTGACCAGACGGGTGAGATCGTCGTCTCTAGAGCCATCTCCCATCAGTGGATGCAGAGAACGTCCAGGTTTGATGCATGGTCTGTGAAAGAGGAGGGGGTGAGGTCTCACGCTCGTCAGCACACTTCCTGAGGTACGTTTGGTTTTGTGACTAACATTTATACAGTCAGTAAATGTGGTGTCCCTCACACCTTATTATATTGAGCTGTATGTTAGTCGTTTAAATCAGCTTCCACTGCAGTGGAGTTTTGTGAACGGGGTGTTCTATGCCTGCAGGGTGGGAAGCTGATTTGCAATTAAGCCAGGAAGTGTTTGCTGTTTGTACACCTTTGAGCGGTCTCTCTGTGTGTGGAGTGTGGACTCACATAATGATTTCTTCTTTCACAGACTCGGTTTGTCGCGGCCACCTGGGGGGTGTCGGCGGGGTCCTTGGGTCAGAACAGTTTTCTGGCTCCGGACCGTTAGCGCTGCTGGGAGCGCACCGTAATCCACCACGCCAGACCGCACACTCTTTTGTTGTTTTCGTATCACTTCACTGTTATGTTTATTAAACTCAGTTATCCTTTGTACCGTGCTCTGCTTATTTCATACTGGGTCCTTCAAACGCTGGTCGGTTCTCCGGGCTGCGTCCGACACATAACAGTAGTCTTTGGCCAAACATCACGGACCCAGCGGTAGCAGAGACGGTAACGCGCCGGGAAGGCGGCAGCAGACGTTCAGAAGTTATCCGGATCAGTTGCGGGTGCTCTCCGCCCGGATGGTGCGCGTTGGAGAACCCATTACTGAATACTGATTTGAGCGCTCATGCAGCCGTGTTCCTGTGTGTGCCTTATCCGTGGGTCGTGGTGGAGTGTGACTGGCGACGGCTTCGCGTCACACTTCGACCGGATAAGAGGTTTAAACGGGAGCTGCAGGAGTGGGTCTGTAATGGGTGAACACGCACGGCGGAGCTCTGTGGCACGGGTCGCGGTGCTTCCTGTGTTACAGTCGTAGCCCCGTTTCCCCGGGTAATGATAGCTACTGCGTCTGTTGTGTCAGCTCTGGTGTTATTTAGTTGAATCACATTTTTGGTTGTGTGTTGCACACAGCTGCGCACAGAAAAGCAGCTCGTTTGTTTTCTCTGTCACCAAAGGGGGTTTTTCATTTTTAGCACTCTGGCTCCCTCTGTTGGTGACTGAGTCACATTACCGTCAAGCTCTTAAGTTGGAACAGGTGTGTTCCATTTGTTTGAGCTTGACGGTATAAATCACTTATTAGTTTTGTGTTAGTTCATTTTGTGTGGGTGTTTTTTGAGTTGGTTTTTGTGTGGGATTATTTTTTACACTATTTAGTGTCTGGGGTCGTGACCCTGCAGTTCTGTTTGGAGCATGAAAAGGACCCAAGCAACTTTATGTTAGTCTGTTGGTCTTTCTTTTTGTTTCTTTTGGTTTCGCCTCCCGGGGTTTGATGGGACGGTCCCCTGGGGGGTGATGGGGGGGGTAATTGGGTTGTTTTTTCTTTTTTTTTGTTTTGTTTTTTGTTATGCCCTCTCTTCTCCTCTGACTCCAGCCGGGTGAGCCGTAGAGTCGGCGTTGCTGGAGTGGTGCAGTTTGGTTATGCTGGACGTTTCCCAGGTAACCTCTGCACCCGGGAGGGGAGGGGGGGGGTTTGGGGTATTTTCTTGTTATTCCCTCTCTTCTCCTCTGGCTCCAGCCGTGTGAGCCGTAGGTTGTCGGCGTTGCTGGAGTGGTGCAGTTTGGTTATGCTGGGCATTTCCCAGGTAACCTCTGCACGTGGGGGGGGGGGGGTGTTTTTGTTTGTTGATTCCCTGTTCCACCTCCGGCTTCAGCGCGCCTTTGAGCCGTCTGCCATCGGCGTGGCTGAGGTTTGGGGCAGTGGGATATACCCGCAGCTGGTGGCTGGTTTGGAAGTCGGAGGAGTGGCGCCGTTTTGTGCCGTCTGCCATAACCGCTGTTCCACTCCTCCCGGTTGGCTTCTGGGGTATAGTCATGGTTGGTGACGCTGGACGTGCTTCCAGTTTCCACTGCGCCAAGGGGGTGGGGTTGGGGTTGTTTTGTTTGTATGTTTTTTTTCTTTCCTTTTGTTTTTACCCCCAGTTTCCGCCCTCAGGGTGTGACTGTGGTGTCCTCTGGGGGGGGAAAGGGCTGTGGGTCCATCTAGCCATAGACGACCGGGGCTGGGTCCGTTGGTCATGAGGGGAGGCATCTCCTGGGGTTGATGGAATGGTCCTCTGGGAGGCGCTGGGAGTCCCCGTGAGTGACGTTGGATCCCAGAGGGACCTCGGCTGTGGTTATTACTCCTGGAGCTGGCAGGATGTCCTCTGGGGGGTGTTGGTCCCTACATGTCGTTGGGGGGGGGGGGGGGTGTTAGTATTTTTATTTGCAAGCTTAAGTTTGGGTTGTTTTTCTTTTCTCCCCTTCCCCGGGGTTTGATGGAACGGTCCTCTGGGGAGGGGGGGGGGGGGGTATTAGCATTGTTATTTGCAAGCTTAAGTTTGGGTTGTTTTTCTTTTCTCCCCTTCCTGGGGTTTGATGGGACGGTCCTCTGGGAGGGGGGGGTGGTTTGGTTGTTTGTGTTTGTCTTTTTTGTTTTATGACTAATCAGACTGAACATGGTTGGACAAAGGCTGACCGCACAGGTTTAAGAACTCCTGGCCACACCTGTGCTAAGTGACTGACAGAAACAAAGGCAAAGATGCAGCCAGAGGAGAAGACATCAACCGTTCTGTTAAATGAAGATTCTGTTGGAAGACGAATGCAGATACGGTTTCCAGCCATGGTCCCTGGAGGGGGGTGTTTCTCCTGGGCCAGGTTTGTGTGGTCGCCGGGAGGCTTCCCGTGAGGGTGGGGTGCTGTTGTGGCTGGCGTGCCTGGCTGGCTTTTGTGTGTCTTCTGTTTCTGTCTTTTGGTTTTCCTCCCAGGTGGTGCGCATTTGGGACTGAGTGGCTGTGTAGCTGAGTTTATCAGGACCTCACCCTGATCACCTGAGGCTGATCACGTGCAGCTCGTCAGGACTCACAGCTGTGGTGCATCTACACGGATTGGAACATGGTGGCATTTAAGTCTGGAGTGCACAGTGTGTGTTTGCCAGAGACTCGACCTTGTGACCAGACAGGTGAGATCGTCGTCTCTAGAGCCATCTCCCATCAGTGGATGCAGAGAACGTCCAGGTTTGATGCATGGTCTGTGAAAGAGGAGGGGGTGAGGTCTCACGCTCGTCAGCACACTTCCTGAGGTACGTTTGGTTTTGTGACTAACATTTATACAGTCAGTAAATGTGGTGTCCCTCACACCTTATTATATTGAGCTGTATGTTAGTCGTTTAAATCAGCTTCCACTGCAGTGGAGTTTTGTGAACGGGGTGTTCTATGCCTGCAGGGTGGGAAGCTGATTTGCAATTAAGCCAGGAAGTGTTTGCTGTTTGTACACCTTTGAGCGGTCTCTCTGTGTGTGGAGTGTGGACTCACATAATGATTTCTTCTTTCACAGACTCGGTTTGTCGCGGCCACCTGGGGGGTGTCGGCGGGGTCCTTGGGTCCGAACAGTTTTCTGGCTCCGGACCGTTAGCGCTGCTGGGAGCGCACCGCAATCCACCACGCCAGACCGCGCACTCTTTTGTTGTTTTCGTATCACTTCACTGTTATGTTTATTAAACTCTGTTATCCTTTGTACCGTGCTCTGCTTATTTCATACTGGGTCCTTCAAACGCTGGTCGGTTCTCCGGGCTGCGTCCGACACATAACAGGCAGGAACAGAAGACAGGTTAATGGTGGGTGTGTGCACACCCAGCAGAACAATCAGCAATTCAGTTCAGTTCCTTTTGTGGGAGAATCTCCACCTCCGACACAAAAACACAGTAGTGCAGAGCCTGTGAGCTACTTATCCATTTTGGCGTGAGGGGTGAAGAACGTCACTCCTACACGGACCACAAAACTCAGCACCAGCTGAAAGCAGTCACCAGGATCTCCTGCAAACACTCAGAAAAAGATCACGTGCATACGGCACAGTCAAAAACGGCTGAGAGGTTACCTGAGTGGTAAACTGATATCTCGGCAGAGATGTGGTGTCTCCTCCAGTCTTATATGGGATGGGATGATGATGAGAGATGTCTGACAGCTGGTAGTCCTGGCTCCTGGGTGGTGACTGCGCCCTCTGGTGCCTGAAACCCGACTACAGGCAGGGCACCCTCTGGCGTTGGCCAGCAGTACCTCCTCTTTGGGCGGCCCACATAACAAGTTTGAAGCTGCTCTGTTTCAGTATCAAAGTCTGGACCGAAAGCCTGAAGTGTTTGTTGTGTCTCTTCCCGTCAGTCCAGTGTGATCCAGATGAACGAGGACGAGGACAAACCTTCAGCTGCCTGCAGCCGGAAAAAGAACCACAAAGGTGCTGAGACCATCGCAGTCAAACAGGGTCAGACCTGGTCACGTACCCAGTCTGACTCTTATGTATACAGACTCCTCCCTCCTGTGATTTCAAACTCTGTTAGTGTTTACTCAAAACCTGTGGCTGATCCTCACACCAACCCAGCAGCATGACGTCTGCAGGCTGAGGACAAAACACGTTGCAGACATGCAGGTCCCCGTCACTGACTGGACAACAGCAGGCTCCATCCACAGAGCTCCGCACTAATCAAGTAACGAGGGAAGGCCATGTAGTCCACGAGCCAGACAGTCTTGACCTCATCAGAACCGCTTAAGGGAACTAAACGGCACTTACATTCCAGCCTCAGTGAGACATGACCTACATGAAAGGTATGGTGGCCATCCAGGGTGGCATCTGTAGTCAGGTAGGGGTCAATGAAGACTTAGACAGGGGTCAACATATAAAAAAAACTCTAATCATATTGAAAAATATAACGCATTATTTGTCTGATCATAAAGATTCCAAAAAGCTATAGTTTGGACAGCCTAGTGTCACGGGTTTTTTTCATGCTCACGTGACGAAATGAGTCAAATTTTTGTGACAGGGTTTTTTTTAACTCACCCTACTACCACCCCCAACCCTAACCTTAACCACCCCGACTTCCCCGCTTTACTTTTAATTTCGTGCAGCCGTCACAAAATGAATTAGAATGAATTCATGCTGCAGTGACGAAAATGAGGCGCTTTTCGTCACAATATCATGAACCAATAGATTAATGTATATTTCGTGCTGCTGAATCAAGACTTGCTGTGAGACTAGATTGAGTTTGGACTATCTGTGACTGAACGTTGTGGAGTTACGGGGTTAAAAACAGCAAAACAAATGGTGACAAAGGTCAAATTCACTTTGCACAGGGGTCAAAAGTTAAAGTTGCTCCAATTTTGGTGAAGAGACACAAATCATTGTTTGAGCTACTATGGTTATTAATTGGCATAGTTTTGACTGTGTTCAGTGTTTAGTCTCCAAAGTAAAGGTCAAACATATCAGGCTGGATGGTCAGGAATTGTAGGACACAAATGCACGGCTCACACAAACGGCACTGGTTGTAAAAAGGTTTTACTCGGGTGCATAGCAGAGGTCGATACACAAGTAGGCAGTCCAGAAAAACCAGCAGTACAAAAATGATCAGACTTAAGGTGTGGTCGATCAAACAGGCTGGAGGTCAGGAACACACAAGGAGGCAGGGAGGACAAAGGAACACAGGAACAGCGCTGGAATGAAGGCACAAGGCACAACAAACTGGCAAAGGACTAACACACCCAGTGAGCTTATATCACCCCAGCTGATGATCAGCAAATCATGAACAGGTGTGCATGGAAAGCACCAGAACAAGGGCGTGGCCAGAGAGGGAAACACCCACCACCAAGAACCAAGAGACAGACAAGAGAGATAGAGACAGGCAGACCCAAGCAGAAAAAAACCCAGCAAGAGAATAAACAAACAAAAACCAATGACTTAGAAAAAATAACAAACAGACCAGAGAAAATAAAAAAAAGATAACTAAACAAACTCCAACCCTGACAAAACAAGGTCAATGTCCACTGGATTCTATGACATATGACATATGTTATCCTGTAATGTCATGGCTAAACAAGACAGACCTTTTTGGAATCTTTATGATCAGACAAATAATGCTTTTCAGTATGATTGGAGCATTAAATGTTGACCCCTGTGTAAGTCTTCATTGACCCCGACCTGGCTACAGCTACTACCCTGGATGGCCACCATTGTACACTGAGGCTGGATTGTAAGTGTTGTTTAGTCCCCTTAAGTGGTACCAAAACCCTGCTTGGCCCATGAACTAATGGACCTGTCTGAGGAAGAGTTCAGCTGAGAACTGTCCAGTTACTTTTGGTCCTGTGTGTGTGTGTGGGGGGGGGGGGGGGGAGTGCACCCACATACTTTAACAAAATAATTATACTTCCTAAACTGTTCACCAGTTTCGATGTAATGACCCTCAAATTACAGCTGACAGTCTGCAGAGTTTATGTGAATGATATAATTCTGTAATTGTTAAAATAAGAAAAGTAAAATAAGCTGATACAGGGGATAAAATAAGTATTCAACACGTCACCATTTTTCTCAGTAAATATATTTCTAAAGGTGCTGCTGACATGAAATTTTCACCAGATGTCAGTAACAACCCAAATAATCCACACACAGAGACACCAAAACAAATAAGTACAGAAATGAAGTTATGTGTAATAAAATGGAATGACACAGGGAAAAAGTATTGAACACACTTACTGAAATTTAATACTTGGCACAAAAGTTGGTAATGAAGTAATAGTTGTTGGTAATGAAGCTTCAAGACACCTCCTGTGTGGAGAAACTAGTCACATGCATTGATCAGGTGTGATTTTGGTCCATTTTTCCACACAATCAGTTGGAACAATTGTACCTGCTAATTCCAGGTCCTTGGCTCTTGGAAAACTCTTCTGATAATTCTTCTCCATCAGAAATCTTGTGAGGAGCACCTGGTCATGACCGGTTTATGGGTGAAATGATGTTCTTTCTACTTCCAGATTATGACACCAACAGTGCTCACTGGAACATTCAGAAGTTTAGAAATCCTTCTGTAACCAGTGACATCAGTATGTTTTGCAACAATAAGAAAGCTCTTTGGTTTTACCCATCGTGAGGTGTTTCTTGTGTGACAGTTTGTTATAGGCCATCAGTTGTGACTGAACAACTCTCATCTTCTTCATCTTCAACCACTTAGTCCAAGTAAGGGTCGCAGGGGGCTGGAGCCTATCCCAGTTGTCATAGAGCGCGAGGCGGTGTTCACCCTGGACAGGACGCCAGTCTGCCGCAGGGCCACATATAGAGAAACAAACACATACACACCCGCACACACACCTATGGACAATTTAAAGATTCCAATCCACCTAACCCGCAGGTGTTTGGACATGGGACGAAGCCAGAGCACCCGGAGAGAACCCACACAAACACGGGGAGAACACGCAAACTCCACACAAAAAGGCCACAGGTGGGAAGCGAACCCTTGACCTTCTTGCAGTGAGGCAACAGTGCAAACCACTAAGCCACCATGCTAACCATTAAGCCACCAGACTGAACCAGCTGATATTAATTTGCACTGACAAGGGTCAGGACTGCTTTATAATTACTGATAGATTTCAGCTGGTGTCTTGTCTTTCCATGCGTTTTTGCACCTCTCTTACTTCAGATGTTCAATACTTTTTCCCTGTGTCATTTCAGATTATTACACATAATTTATGGACATGTATGGTTTGACTTTTTTGTGCTACTTGTGTTGTTACTGACATCTGGTGAAAACTTCATGTCAGTAGCACATTTAGAAATATATTTACTGCTGTACTTTTGGGGCATCGGTTCCCTCAGTGACCTCTGACCTCGGGTGTTGTTGACTGACAGGGTTCCTGAACGTACTGATGAACTGCCAGTGGCAGAACCTGCTGTGTCAGGTGGAGGACGACCTCCTGAAGATGTTTGGGGATGACAGGAAGGAGGAGGAGAGCGACAAGGTGAAGAAGGACCACTCGCCTCAGTACTCCGTGCCGCTCCGAGGCTGTGAGGTCCAAGCGGGTCCGGACACTGACAGCTCCTTCAGGATCACGCTCAGCTTGCTCGGTGACCCCGTGGCTGTGCTGGAGGTGAGACACCGATTCCAGGATGCACGTGGCTGATTTGTTGGATGCTGGCTCCACCCACATAGAACCCAGAGTCCTCGTTTCTCAAACTGAAAAGCTTTTGTACAAACAAAATTTTTCATAAATATCAGCTGTTGATAAATCCCACATGTTCCTGTTCATTTGCACTTGGAAACTCCCTCAATTAACCATGTGTGATAATAAAACACCCATTTGTTGCTCGTGTTCCTCACCAGAATAACGGAAGAAGAGAGCAAAGAAAATCTGCTTTTGTGAAATTGAGACTGAGGCGTTTGTGTGACATCACAGCATTGAGATGACAAAAATAAATGCAGCAATTGGCAACACAAGTCTACAAGTATTATTGAGCCCAGCCATTGGTGACAACCGTTTAACGTGTTTCTTAACGTAGACATAATCATTCGTGGACATAATTTTAATGAGCTTTAACAAACTCACCATAAGAACCAGCATAAGACCTCCCAAATAACGGAATAAGTCGGCAATTTTTCATCGTTAGGTGGTGTCTTTATTAAGATAAAATCTCTCCCAACTAAATCTGAGCAGCAAACATAATGTGGGTCCATTTTTAGTATAAATCGCAGGCAGGAAACTACACTGAATAAAAATGTAAAGGCAGCTCTTTTGTTTTTGCTCCCATTTTTCATGAGCTGAACTCAAAGATCTAAAACATTTTCTGTATACACAAAAGAGCTGTTTCTCTCAAATATTGTTGACAAATCTGTCTGAATTTGTGTAAGTGAGCACTTCTCCTTTGCAGAGATAATGCATCCCACCTCACAGGTGTGGCAGATCAAAATGCTGATTAGACAGCATGATTATTGCACAGGTGTGCCTTAGTGTTGTTTCCTGGAGTCATTGGGTGTTTCTGGTCTTGTACAGACACCCTCCTCCAGGCAAACCAACCAACCGAAGTCTGATCAGACCTTGACCTGTGTCCAAGTGATGATTCCCACTTGCAGCTGATGCCACTCTGATGTTTCCTGGCCAGAAGACACCCTCAGACTGAACTTGCTGTAATAGTTCAAAATGAGTTCTTTTACCTTCTGGGGTATGTGATGCCGATCCAGAGCTCCTTCAACCAGTCTGTGCGGTATTGAACCGTAGGCATTGGTTGGGTCCAGCCACAGTGCAGCCAGGTCCCCTCTGCCTTCTCTTACCTCCCTGATGAGCTGGGTCACCACGCCTGTGTGTTCAAGGCAGCCAGAGACTCCAGGTTTGCCTCCCTTCTGCACCAACATGTCAATTCACCCTATTGACGTTAGAGGTGGGCGGATCGATCCTAATATCGATAATATCGATACCAACGCTGGTATTGATATTGAACGATCCTTGTGTAAAAAGATCGATACTCAAGCTTTTTTCTCTCCCGCACGCACTGACTGCTGCGCACGCAGATTCATCACAGTCTACTGTCTGTCTGTAAGAGCAGCGCTGCGCTGTGTCACATAACATGGAGCAGTGCACCCTCCCCCCTCTGGTCTTTTGTTGTTGCGCCATCACGTGGCTCAGCAGCGGCAGACAATTTTGTTGTGGTGTGTTAATTTTGTTGTTGAGAACTGCATTGAGACGCTCTGATCACGCTGCACTTTAACCTCTGCACACAGACAACACCATTAACATCGCAACATAAAACTATTTTTATATTGTGTCTAAAACTCTCATGAATATATTCTCTGGGTTTATAGACGTTGTTATTGTGTTTATTTTATGTAAACATGTGAGAATCACAGTCTGTCTCTCAGTTATTTTCAGTGGGAGCTGCTGTGAGCTACAATCGCTTCCTGATCATGTCGTTCTGAGGGAAAGTGAAGTTTGCTCTTTAACATCTTGATTATTGTTCTTTACAACACTGTTTGTCCTCTTTGTTCCAGACTAATATATATAATATGTCTGAAATTCGGTTTGCGTTTATTAAATTCCACGCAGATTAAACGTAGCAGACACGGATTATTTGTTATATTTGTTTTAGCAAGTTTTCAGGGTGTCATGCAGCAGTCTCTTATTAACGTGATGAAAAGCATAAAAAATGACATTTTTGTAGATTAATATTCATTTACAATTGTCATCATGTGGATTCTCTATGTTGTTTGACTGCAGCGACTCTCTGGCGCGCAAGGGATTATGGGATACGTCATTAGGGTGAATGTAGTTGTTACTCAACAAGAATTTGGAGAGTCACTTGTCCACAACACTGAGGAGGATTTTACTCTCCACACTGAGCAAAGAGATGATCTGAAATAAGCTGATGTTCTCACATTCCTCCTTGACTTCCTCCTCTCCCTTTAGGCTGAGCTCCCTTTAATTACCTTTTTAAGTTGCACATCGTTCAGACGTCACTGTACAAAATAACAACAACAGCAGTAATAAGAGCAGTCCAGGAATTTCTACTTTTGTTGTTCTCTTCCACTGTTGTGTTTTGTAGTACATTCGATCATGGAAGTTGGACCATATTGGACATTTTTGTGCTCCTGAATCTGGTGCTGTGTTCTTCTGGAATTGGAACATGGGGCTCTAAGATGACGTCTGAGCTGCATGACGACCTTTAAGATCACTTCCTTTTAAAGGGATTAGAGATAGGTTTAGGATTCGGGCTCACATTAGGGTTGGGGTTCAACCTGGGGTTCTAAGATCTAAAGTGGGCTCTAACCGAACAGTAACAGGCCTGTAATTACTCAGTTAACAGCAGAACAAGCCGGGAGCTTACAGCGGCTAACTGTATAACCGCTCATTTTAGGAAAGTTATTTACAGTATTTTCTGAACTATAGCTCATGGTTTTTTACTTGTTTGGGAGGTCCTGTGACTTATACTCCAACACAACTTATACACTGAAAAATCACACATTTGTTAGGAAGGGCATCCGGCATAAAACTTACAGGTCCACCTTGGATCCACCACGGCAACCTCGAAGGAGAAGCTGAAATGACTCACTGACTATTTACATTTAGCGAGGTTAGCATGTGCACGGTTTCCGCCACAGGGATCCCGCCTGTGCCACAGACATGTTTGATGCAACCTCAATCAATCAATCAATCAATCAATTTTTTTATATAGCGCCAAATCACAACAAACAGTTGCCCCAAGGCGCTTTATATTGTAAGGCAAGGCCATACAATAATTATGTAAAACCCCAACGGTCAAAACGACCCCCTGTGAGCAAGCACTTGGCTACAGTGGGAAGGAAGAGAAAGAAACAGTTCATCATGGGAACCCCCCAGCAGTCTACGTCTATAGCAGCATAACTAAGGGATGGTTCAGGGTCACCTGATCCAGCCCTAACTATAAGCTTTAGCAAAAAGGAAAGTTTTAAGCCTAATCTTAAAAGTAGAGAGGGTGTCTGTCTCCCTGATCTGAATTGGGAGCTGGTTCCACAGGAGAGGAGCCTGAAAGCTGAAGGCTCTGCCTCCCATTCTACTCTTACAAACCCTAGGAACTACAAGTAAGCCTGCAGTCTGAGAGCGAAGCGCTCTGTTGGGGTGATATGGTACTATGAGGTCCCCAAGTTAAGATGGGACCTGATTATTCAAATCCTTATAAGTAAGAAGAAAAAATTTAAATTCTATTCTAGAATTAACAGGAAGCCAATGAAGAGAGGCCAATATGGGTGAGATATGCTCTCTCCTTCTAGTCCCCGTCAGTACTCTAGCTGCAGCATTTTGAATTAACTGAAGGCTTTTTAGGGAACTTTTAGGACAACCTGATAATAATGAATTACAATAGTCCAGCCTAGAGGAAATAAATGCATGAATTAGTTTTTCAGCATCACTCTGAGACAAGACCTTTCTGATTTTAGAGATATTGCGTAAATGCAAAAAAGCAGTCCTACATATTTGTTTAATATGCGCTTTGAATGACATATCCTGATCAAAAATGACTCCAAGATTTCTCACAGTATTACTAGAGGTCAGGGTAATGCCATCCAGAGTAAGGATCTGGTTAGACACCATGTTTCTAAGATTTGTGGGGCCAAGTACAATAACTTCAGTTTTATCTGAGTTTAAAAGCAGGAAATTAGAGGTCATCCATGTCTTTATGTCTGTAAGACAATCCTGCAGTTTAGCTAATTGGTGTGTGTCCTCTGGCTTCATGGATAGATAAAGCTGGGTATCATCTGCGTAACAATGAAAATTTAAGCAATACCGTCTAATAATACTGCCTAAGGGAAGCATGTATAAAGTGAATAAAATTGGTCCTAGCACAGAACCTTGTGGAACTCCATAATTAACTTTAGTCTGTGAAGAAGATTCCCCATTTACATGAACAAATTGTAATCTATTAGACAAATATGATTCAAACCACCGCAGCGCAGTGCCTTTAATACCTATGGCATGCTCTAATCTCTGTAATAAAATTTTATGGTCAACAGTATCAAAAGCAGCACTGAGGTCTAACAGAACAAGCACAGAGATGAGTCCACTGTCCGAGGCCATAAGAAGATCATTTGTAACCTTCACTAATGCTGTTTCTGTACTATGATGAATTCTAAAACCTGACTGAAACTCTTCAAATAGACCGTTCCTCTGCAGATGATCAGTTAGCTGTTTTACAACTACCCTTTCAAGAATTTTTGAGAGAAAAGGAAGGTTGGAGATTGGCCTATAATTAGCTAAGATAGCTGGGTCAAGTGATGGCTTTTTAAGTAATGGTTTAATTACTGCCACCTTAAAAGCCTGTGGTACATAGCCAACTAACAAAGATAGATTGATCATATTTAAGATCGAAGCATTAAATAATGGTAGGGCTTCCTTGAGCAGCCTGGTAGGAATGGGGTCTAATAAACATGTTGATGGTTTGGATGAAGTAACTAATGAAAATACTCAGACAGAACAATCGGAGAGAAAGAGTCTAACCAAATACCGGCATCACTGAAGCAGCCAAAGATAACGATACGTCTTTGGGATGGTTATGAGTAATTTTTTCTCTAATAGTTAAAATTTTGTTAGCAAAGAAAGTCATGAAGTCATTACTAGTTAAAGTTAATGGAATACTCAGCTCAATAGAGCTCTGACTCTTTGTCATCCTGGCTACAGTGCTGAAAAGAAACCTGGGGTTGTTCTTATTTCTTCAATTAGTGATGAGTAGAAAGATGTCCTAGCTTTACGGAGGGCTTTTTTATAGAGCAACAGACTCTTTTTCCAGGCTAAGTGAAGATCTTCTAAATTAGTGAGACGCCATTTCCTCTCCAACTTACGGGTTATCTGCTTTAAGCTACGAGTTTGTGAGTTATACCACGGAGTCAGGCACTTCTGATTTAAAGCTCTCTTTTTTAGAGGAGCTACAGCATCCAAAGTTGTCTTCAATGAGGATGTAAAACTATTGATGAGATACTCTATCTCACTTACAGAGTTTAGGTAGCTACTCTGCACTGTGTTGGTATATGGCATTAGAGAACATAAAGAAGGAATCATATCCTTAAACCTAGTTACAGCGCTTTCTGAAAGACTTCTAGTGTAATGAAACTTATTCCCCACTGCTGGGTAGTCCATCAGAGTAAATGTAAATGTTATTAAGAAATGATCAGACAGAAGGGAGTTTTCAGGGAATACTGTTAAGTCTTCTATTTCCATACCATAAGTCAGAACAAGATCTAAGATATGATTAAAGTGGTGGGTGGACTCATTTACTTTTGAGCAAAGCCAATAGAGTCTAATAATAGATTAAATGCAGTGTTGAGGCTGTCATTCTCAGCATCTGTGTGGATGTTAAAATCGCCCACTATAATTATCTTATCTGAGCTAAGCACTAAGTCAGACAAAAGGTCTGAAAATTCACAGAGAAACTCACAGTAACGACCAGGTGGACGATAGATAATAACAAATAAAACTGGTTTTTGGACTTCCAATTTGGATGGACAAGACTAAGAGACAAGCTTTCAAATGAATTAAAGCTCTGTCTGGGTTTTTGATTAATTATAAGCTGGAATGGAAGATTGCTGCTAATCCTCCTCCTCGGCCCGTGCTACGAGCATTCTGACAGTTAGTGTGACTCGGGGGTGTTGACTCATTTAAACTAACATATTCATCCTGCTGTAACCAGGTTTCTGTAAGGCAGAATAAATCAATATGTTGATCAATTATTATATCATTTACCAACAGGGACTTAGAAGAGAGAGACCTAATGTTTAATAGACCACATTTAACTGTTTTAGTCTGTGGTGCAGTTGAAGGTGCTATATTATTTCTTCTTTTTGAATTTTTATGCTTAAATAGATTTTTGCTGGTTATTGGTAGTCTGGGAGCAGGCACCGTCTCTACGGGGATGGGGTAATGAGGGGATGGCAGGGGGAGAGAAGCTGCAGAGAGGTGTATAACTCTGGAACTTTCACTCACAGCTTTACTGAATCTTTGTTATGACTGTGATCTGACGTCTGTCGATGTTTTCTGTCTCACTCCTTTGTTTCCTTCCTTTCTTCTTTCCTTCCTTCCTTGATTCCTGCAGACGAGCACTTCGGAAGAGAAGCAGCGTTGGCTCCAGCTGCTGCAGGATGAAGCTGCCAATCACGGTCACTGTGATGACACCACAGGTGGAGCGCTCAGGTAAAGGGGCGTGTCTGTTTATCCGTTATTCAGTCAAACCAACCTGCAGGTTGCCATGGAGACAGACCATATTTTATTTGTTTTTACTGTGATGATGTTGGTGTTTCGTTGATGTAAATCTTCAGTAGGCTACAGACACGGCGATTTCCCGCCGACAACACCTACATGGACGACCCGTTTCACCTGGTCCAGAACCAGCCCATCTACTCCAACATGTCCATCCTGGACCACATGGTACGGCTCAACCACAACCCAAAGAACCAACCCACAAATGCCTGTTCTTCATTACATCCAGCCCACTTTCAATCAGTCAAATCAGGGCCAAACTAAGGTTCATGAAAAATCTTGCTACATTTGAAAAATGATGTCGTAAAATTTAGAAACACTCAAACCCCCCCCCCCCCCCCCCCCCCCCCCCCCACCACCACCACCACCAACCAGCCATGCTTTAAAAAGTAGTTTCATATTTTTTTATGAAAACCGCAGGGAGGCCTTCTTTATTTTTGTCCCTTTTCAGCTTCCATCCCTCTGGCAGATTCTGAGTATTGATGCTTAATTACATTTAGTAGCATTTTTCACAGTAGAGTGTCCAGTTCAAACAAATCAGATCGAATCACGTAAAATGTCACAATTTTATGATAGTTTTTGTTTGTCTATAAAACACTCTGACATCATTTATCCCAAAATTTAGAATTTGCAAGAAAACATTTCATTTGTAAAACATGAGAACTAAATTAAAGTTTGCAATAAAGAAGGTAAAAATTTTGAGTTGTGACCTCATCAGTTTGTTATTCAGAAAAATATTCATAATCAACTACAGAAATACAAACAGTAAGTTATGGATATGGCAGTGCCACGCTCCTTATTCTCTGCTTACGTTTGTTAGGGCCCCTTCACACATAACACAAAGACGCAGAAACCGGAAGAAAATCCACAAACCAAACACAAAACGGGGAAAAACAAACAATTGTGTGCGTGCACGAACACAGTGCAAGCAGCTGGGACGTGTTGCACCACATCACACCACTGAAGTGGAGAAAAATAAAATAAAAACCAGCTGTATATTTAGTGAATATCACTGTGTTGATATAAATAATAAATAAAAGGGGACACAATACAGAACCCTGTGGTTAAATAAAAAATAAATGCCACTTACGGTGTTATGGGTAGAGATCTGGACAGGACCGGGCCAGTACAGGCTATGGACCCAAACGCTGGGAGCAAGAAAACAGTGCTGGTTGTGAATGAAAAGATATTTATTTACAATAAATAAATAATACTGTTGTGCTGGGGTGCCTGCAGAGTAGAGAGTCAGTCCTCGCGTAGTGGTGGAAAATAGGGAGCTGCAGGTTCCTGAGCCAGGCTTGAAAGTGAACTGAGATCTTGAAGTGCATGGATTCTGGGGCAGGGACCACGTGGGACGTACAGAGCCAAGAATAGGAACTAAGAGAACGGAGGAGAGAGGAGGTGAGTGATTTCACTTGTAACACTGGAAGCCTTTAACAACAGACAGTTCACTGAAGGCTTAAAACAGAAATGTTCACAGTTCTGGAATTAATGTTCTCTGTTTAGGAAATAAGGTTTGCTGTTCAGGAATCATTCACAGTTCATGAATCATCTTCAGAGGTCAGAGGTCATGTGCTGCACGTCTGTGACGCATTTCCAATTTAAGCAGGACTTGACTTTAGAAACGACTTGGAAAGTTCTTAGTAGTTCAGTATCAGAGTTCATACAGTTCTTAGAAAACAGCTCTTGGATATAGTTCTTGGTCATGTACAGTCACATACAGGAGATGGGTGAGAGCAGAATCTCACCGAACATGAGGGAACTTAACTGAAGACTTAGGAACTTAACTCTCAGAGCTACGCGCTCTGAGAGCCGGAGATTTCTAAAGTGTTGTAGAGCCACATTCCTGACACTCTTAGTTGTCTCCCTGCTCCAACACACCTGAATCCAATGAAAGACTCGTTAGCAGACTTTTAATGAGCCTTTCATTGGATTCAGGTGTGTTGGAGCAGGGAGACAACTGAGTGTCAGGAATGTGGCTCTTGAGGACCGAACTTGGCCACCCCTGAACTAGGGGATTAAGGACCTTGCCCAAGGGCCCTTAGTGATTTTGCAGTCAGGCTGGGATTTGAACCAAGGATCTTCTGGTGTCAAGGCAAAAGCCTTAACCACTAGACCATCGCCTCCCCTTACCCTGAGATGAGCTGTGGAAAGCTCAGATGTCAGAGCGCATGGAAGCATCAGTGTAGACAAGGTCATGGATTTCTCATGGAGCGTCAACATGTAGAATCCGACAGTCACTGAGCTCACTGAGTAAGGTTTAAGTAACGCACTTCTGATGAGACACAGATGAGCCTCAGGTGCTAGTAGCTGGAGCAGTAAGTGTTCCTCAGCTCTACAGTGCGCCACCTGGAGGGAAAACAGATAAACTACACACAAGAAGTTAAAAAGGAGAGAGAGGCACCCAAAAGGCTGGCCACAACACATGGAATTCAAACCTGCAAATTACAAAAGTTCTGATTACCAGATGGAAACTTTACCACTGTGCTACAATCACTGTCTTGTAGCAGGAGTGTAAAATGGCTAAAATCAACAAGGAGATAAACATATTTAAAAAAAAAGAGAAAAAAGTGCCGTGATAACTGACTAAACAGTGTTTGTTACGGCGTATTTCTGCTGATATATAATAATAATAATAATAATAACAATACATTTTCTTTATAATGCACTTTACATTTATGCAGTCTCAGAGTGCTCCAGTACAGACTTAATTAAAAAGAGACACAAGGCAAAATTAATTAAAAAAATAATAACAAAAAAAAAACAGTAGAAGGTGTACTAAAATTTAACAGAAAGCTTTCTTAAATAAATACAGTGAGGAAAATAAGTATTTGAACACCCTACGATTTTGCCAGTTTTCCCACTTAGAAATCATGGAGGGGTCTGAAATTTTCATCTTTGGTGCATGTCCACTGTGAGAGACATAATCTAAAAAGAAAAATCTGGAAATCACAATGTGTGATTTTTAAATAATTGATTTGTATGTTACTGCTGCAAATAAGTGTATGAACACCTACCAACCAGCAAGAATTCTGTCTCTGACAGACCTGTTAATTTTTCTTTAAGAAGCCCTCTTATTCTGCACTCTTTACCTGTATTAATTGCACCTGTTTGAACTTGTTACCTGTATAAAAAACACCTGTTCACACACTCAGTCAATCACACTCCAACCTGTCCACCATAGCCAAGACCAAAGAGCTGTCTAAGGACACCAGGGACAAAACTGTAGACCTGCACAAGGCTGGGATGGACTACAGGACAACAGGCAAGCAGCTTGGTAGAAGCCAACAACTGTTATGATTATTTATTAGAAGGTGGAAGAAATATAAGATGACTGTCAATCTCCCTCAGTCTGGGATTCCATGCAAGATCTCACTTTGTGGGGTAAGGATGATTCTGAGAAAGCTCAGAACTACACAGGAGGACCTGGTCAATGACCTGAAGAGAGCTGGGACCACAGTCACAAAGATTACATTAGTAACACATGATGCTGTCATGGTTTAAAATCCTGCAGGGCAGCAAGGTCCCCCTGCTCAAGCCAGCACATGTCCAGGCCCGTTCGAAGTTCACCAGTGACCATCTGGATGATCCAGAGGAGGCATGGGAGAAGGTCATGTGGTCAGATGAGACCAGAATAGAGCTTTTTGGAATCAACTCCACTTACCATGTTTAGAGGATGAGAACAACCCCAAGAAAACCATCCCAACCGTGAAGCATGGGGGTGGAAACATCATACTCTGGGGGTGCTCTTCTGCAAAGGGGACAGGATGACTGCACCGTATTGAATGGAGGATGGATGGGATCATGTATTGTGAGATTTTTGCAAACAACCTCCTTCCCTCAGTAAGAGCATTGAAGATGGGTCATGGCTGGGTCTTCAGCATGACAATGACCCCAAACACACAGCCAGGGCAACTAAGGAGGGGCTCCGTAAGAAGCATTTCAAGGTCCTGGAGTGGCCTGGCCAGTCTCCAGACCTTGAACTCAATACAAAATCTTTGGAGGGAGCTGAAACTCCAAACCTGAATTATTTGGAGAAGATCTGTATGGAGGAGTGGACCAAAATCCCTGCTGCAGTGTGTGCAAACCTCGTGAAAAACTACAGGAAACGTCTGACCTCTGTAATTGCAAACAAAAGCTACTGTTCCAAATATTAACATTGATTTTCACAGGTGTTCAAATACTTATTTGCAGCAGTAACATACAAATAAATTATTAAAAAAAATCATACATTGTGATTTCTGGATTTTTCTTTTTAGATTATGTCTCTCACAGTGGACACGCAGCTAAGATGAAAATTTCAGACCCCTTCATGATTTCTAAGTGGGAGAATTTGCAAAACCGCAGGGTGTTCAAATACTTATTTTCCTCACTATATGTCTTTAAGTTTTGGTCACAGGACACATGTGTCGGGCCGGGCCTGCATGCGTGTCTAGCCCGACACACGTGTCCTGTCAGACAGACGTGACATTCAGATCGCATGCTGCGTGTCCACATGAACTGACAGTCCATTTCTCCAGCCCGTCACAAAAGCGATATATGTTTTTATGTATTTCCACATGAGGACAGCAAGCACACACATGCGCGTGTCCGTCAAAACACGGTACATGTTCTGCAGCTGTGACATCCACAACCAGAGATGTCAACAGCTGCTGCTGTTAGCAGCCAGCCACGCCCCCTGTCCAGTCAGCACACAGACCAAGGTGTCAGATGAGAGGTGCCTTGTCTCTCATGGTTCGGTTGCGAACCATACGCACACCATGTGCTGCGGGGGGGGACACACGCATAGACCCATACTTGTTGTGGGGAGAGCTGACACTCTGGCACACCACACTTGTGGGGCACATAGACAAATTTCACAGCCAACTCAAAAGTGATTGCCTGCTCACCATTTTAGTGCTAACAGTGCGTATAGTTACACATTTCCTAAGTGCTCCGCGAGCAGTATTAGATATTTATGTGTATCACCTGGAATTTGGCCGACGCCTGCCGTGAGAGGGATCGAATCGGCTCTCACAGGGCACACTCTGTCTTTCAGCCGCTTGTGCGCACGAATGGTTGTAGCGACAGGTGTATGACGCGTTGGAGGCAGTTCCGATTATTCGTGACTGGCATGCAGTTCCTCCTTTGTGCGCTAGTCGACTTCAGTCATGTTATGTGTGAAGGGGCCCTTAAGTATGTTCTTATGTTATTATTAGAAAACATGACGTCTGATTGTTTTGGTGAGTTTGAACCCATTTGTGTTGAACTCCACAGATCCACGGCACTCAGGATCCAGACGTGACGTATGGGAACACCGTCTTCAGCAGCCGCAGTGAGTCACACGTTACACCCGACCACTGTGAATGCACCACGAAAAAAATACAGTTATTATTCTGTTGAGTCATTTAAATTTAAAGATCAAACGTCTTTTCACAATCAACCATCAGGAATAAACTGTCTTATTTTATTTTACTTCATTTGTGGTTCTATAATTATGCCTTATATTTAAATCATCAATGCTAATATTTTTGCTTTTCTTAGTCACATGACCATTTATTAATACATTTCTTGATTAATTATATATATAAACATATGTGTGTGTTAATTATTTGTATGGATGTTTGAAAAGTGCTGTGCAAATATAATAATCCTAATTGTTATTATTGTTGTTGTTGTTTTTCATGTTCACAGTTGGTTCCTGACAGGTTTTGTGGTGTGTTTGTGTGTTTGTGGTTGCGACGTCGGGTTCGGCAGAACAAGGAGTTCAGAAGCTGGAACTGACCGGAAAGGAGAGGGTTCCCCTCAGGGCGGGGTCAGAGGTCAACCTGGCATCAGCAGGGAAGCCAAACAAGCGCATGTCTTTCCGGCAGTCGCTGGCCGTGTGCACGGAGCGAGCTCAGGTGGGACAAACAGCCGCTGATGATTGACAGTAACCGTAGCAACATTAGAAATCACGACTTTAGGGATGTGAGGCGTCGTGCATGCCTACTGTGCACGCTGAGGCCATGCCTCTTTTTTCTAATTAGAGTTGAAACAATCAGTTACTTAATCAATTAGCAACACAAACAGCAACTAGTCTCATAATTACTTATTTAATATGATTTGATCTGTATTTTTAATGGGAGAATATAATTTTTCTTAAAAGTGATTTGAATCCAAAAAAATAGAAAAAACAGGATAAAGTGTAAATTTGTGTGAAACTTCATGTGTGTTTTAATCAGGTCTGAATTTCTTTTTTTTCCAAACTGTAAATGAAAGATAAACAAACACTGAAATATGTCGAAATAACTCAAATCCAGTTTAATTCCAGAAAAAAAAATTTCTGCATCAACAAAGCACCTCAAAGTGCTTTTATATTATTCCACATCTGTTTTTTTAAATGGTTTGGTTCACTTTACAACTGTGTTCTCAATCTTTTTCAGAACTCTTAAGCAATAATAAAAGATAATATAACAATCTCACAGATCGCTGAACTCCCCAAATATAAAAAACCTCCTCCAACAGTATTTTACAAATTACCAGCTAAAAGCTGTGCTCGCGTCACAAAACGAGGAAATTCACATTAAAATGTTTGGATTTACAAAGAATTTGAGTTAATAATGAAAATAATACATGTTAATATCAATTAGACTTTGGAGATGTTCCTAAACAGTTTGAGAAACACTTTAAATTCGAAAACATCAGTTTAAAATGTGACATTTCACCAGTATACTTACCGACCACTAGAGGTCACTGACAATCCACCAGTGGTCTGCAGAACGCTGATTAAGAACCAAAATGTTCTTAAACCAAATTTTTTTTAACCCTGGCAGAGGTGATACAATTCAAATAATGTTAAATCTGGAGTGAAATAATTCGCTCTCATGGCTGTCATGACTTTTATTTATGCAAACAGAGTGATGAGACGTAAAGAAAAATTCAGATTTCTAAACAAAACAAAACAAAACAGGAAGCAGTTTGATGAATACAGAAGAAGACATAGATTTTTTTTCCAGTTGATTCTTATTGCGTCTGAGATGTTGCTGAGAGTCTTTAAGTGGCTGCAGGAGGAATCATGTTCTGTCCTGGTCTCTTCTGGTCCAGGCTGGTTTCCTGAACCCGCTGCTGCGACGGACGGCCTCAGCTAAAACCTCACTGAGGAAAGCTCCTTCAGCGCTCTTCATCGAAAATGGAAAGGTTTTCCAGAGCAGGAAGGTCAGATTTTCCCAGAAACACAACGGGCCAGATTACAGATTATTTCACAGTTCATACAGACATTTGTAGTTTCACTCTTCATCTGTAAATATGATCCACCAGCCAGTGACCCAGATCCACGTAACACACTGACAAAGTGCTCAGAAACAGAAAGCAGATTTAACACATTTTAAATTTGAAATCTCAAACTCGTCTTTCTCATCAAACTGAAGTTTAGTTTCCAGCCGTCCTGCTCCCCTGAATTAGAAATACAGAATTTAAAACACTTTCAGAAATCATCAGCTCAGGGAGGACGCGCTGGTACCGTCTCATCCTTACAACTGGTCCATTCCCACCTCTCCAAAGGAATCAGTGAAATGTGGGCGTGTCCTTCTCTAGGTAAAATGTGCATGTGTCCTTGTCCAGATGAAATATGGGCATCTCCTTGTCCAGGTGAAATGTGGACGTGTCCTTTTTGAGGTGAAATATGGGCATCTCCTTGTCCAGGTGAAATGTGGGCGTGTCCTTGTCCAGATGAAATATGGGCGTCTCCTTGTCCAGGTGAAATGTGGGCGTGTCCTTTTTGAGGTGAAATATGGACATCTCCTTGTCCAGGTGAAATGTGGGTGTGTCCTTTTTGAGGTGAAATATGGGCATCTCCTTGTCCAGGTGAAATGTGGGCGTGACCTTGTCCAGGTGAAATATGGTCATCTCCTTGTCCAGATGAAATATGGGCGTGTCCTTTTTCAGGTGAAATATGGTGGGGTCTCCTTGTCCAGGTGAAATGTGAGTGTACCCTTGTCCAGGTGAAATGTGGGTGTGTCCTTGTCTAGATGGTAATGTGGGTGTGTCCTTGTCCAGATGAAATATGGGCGTGTCCTTTTTCAGGTGAAATATGGGGGTCTCCTTGTCCAGGTGAAATGTGGGCATGTCCTTGTCCAGATGGAAATGTGAATGTGTCTGTGTCCAGGTAAAATGTGGGCATGTCCTTGTCCAGGTGAAATATGGTCATCTCCTTTTCCAGGTGAAATATGGTCATCTCCTTGTCCAGGTGAAATATGGGTGTACCCTTGTCCAGGTGAAATGTGGGCGTGTCCTTGTCCAGGTGAAATATGGTCATCTCCTTGTCCAGATGAAATATGGGCGTGTCCTTTTTCAGGTGAAATATGGGGGGTCTCCTTGTCCAGGTGAAATGTGGGTGTGTCCTTGTCTAGATGGTAATATGGGTGTGTCCTTGTCCAGATGAAATATGGGCGTGTCCTTTTTCAGGTGAAATATGGGGGTCTCCTTGTCCAGGTGAAATGTGGGCATGTCCTTGTCCAGATGGAAATGTGAATGTGTCTGTGTCCAGGTAAAATGTGGGCATGTCCTTGTCCAGGTGAAATATGGTCATCTCCTTTTCCAGGTGAAATATGGTCATCTCCTTGTCCAGGTGAAATATGGGTGTACCCTTGTCCAGGTGAAATATGGTCATCTCCTTGTCCAGGTGAAATATGGGTGTACCCTTGTCCAGGTGAAATATGGGTGTACCCTTGTCCAGGTGAAATGTGGGCATGTCCTTGTCCAGGTGAAATATGGTCATCTCCTTGTCCAGATGAAATATGGGCGTGTCCTTTTTCAGGTGAAATATGGGGGGTCTCCTTGTCCAGGTGAAATGTGGGTGTGTCCTTGTCTAGATGGTAATGTGGGTGTGTCCTTGTCTAGATGAAATATGGGCGTGTCCTTGTCCAGGTGAAATGTGGGCATGTTCTTGTCCAGGTGAAAAGTGTTTCCTTGTTCAAATAAAATGTGGGTGTGTCCTTGTCTGCATAAAATGTGGGTGTATTTGTGTCCATGTAAAATGTGGGTGTGTCTATGTTTAGGTAAAATGTGGGTGTGTCTATGTTTAGGTAAAATGTGGGTGTGATATTGAACCCAGGTCTACATATTGGCAGGCCAGCTCCTTATCCACTGAGCTACCTGCTCTATGCTGTAAAATTGATGAATGACAGCAAATTCACCAAAGGGGCCCAAAAACGGTCACTGACTCTGACTATTTTTTTTTTTTAATTTCATGACATCAAATTGTTTGTTGTTGTTCAGTAACTCGGAACATTTTATGAAATATTTTGATGATATAAAATGACTTAGTTTAATTTCTGAACATATTTAAAATTCTGTACTTGAAGCTGACGGTGGCAGTGATGATAATAATAATAATATTAATAATAATAATAATTCTGATAGTGATTCTGAGTAAAAGTTTAACCTCTGTAATTTTGTCCCTGACTCGGCCGACACGTTGATCTCTCCAGTCACAGACGAAATCAGCGTAACACCAACCTCACACACATCGACCTGACCCCAGTGTGTGCATGTCAGCCTGACAGATGTGAAATAAAGTTGTAAATATATATATATTTGTCCTCTGTTTTCACAGGAATGGGAGACAAAAGCTGCTTTTTGATTCTGGTTCCTCCAGTCACAGACCACAGAGTCACCGCAGTCCTCAGAACTGAATTCACTTCAAATTCACAGACTGTAACATGTTTCTGAGTTTGGTTGTAGTGTTTTATTTGTAATTGTGTGATGCTCTGAACAGAAATCTACAACAAACCAGGAAAGACTGAGTTCTCTCTATTTTGAGAATAATTGTGTAATTTTGACAATAAAGTCATAATGTTCCAAAAATATCTTCAAATGAAACTTTTAATTATGAAATGTTGTGCTACTAAGTAAAGAAATGACAATATTATGAATCTTATATATAAAAGTCAGATATATGTGGGTATGTACGTCCTCCTATGACTGGCCTGTTGCTGAGGAACCAACCAACCAACCCCCCCCACACACACACACACACACACACACACACACACACACACACACACATACACATACAGACACAAAACCCCCTGTACATGGGTATGTGTATGACTGGCCTGTTGCAGTAATCACGGCAACTGATTCATTATGAAGAAAGCTATGGTTCAGGAAATGTCCAAGTACTTGTCCCCATCAATACGTCACATGACCCCATCAATGTGTCATGTCATGACCTTATAAAGACAAATTACTGAGGAAAGCAGCTGCAAACATTACAAAAAAAAAAAACAACAAATCAGATTGTTAAAATTTGTGTTGCTGTCCGTTCATTTGGAATCACCACAGTGGCTCCAGCACAGATCCTCACTGGATTTGGCAGAAGTTTACACCGGATGCTCTTCGTGACTTAACTCCAGTTTCACCTGTACAAACCATTGGTTTGAATAACATGCTTTTATTGTACGTGTGTCATAAGAATCAGTTTTGTCATTGTTGTGTTTGTATCAGCAAAATGTAATACTTTTTGTGTCATGACTTCATATGTATTGTTGAATTTCTATGTTTGTTAGGCTCCAGCCCTCTGTGACCCTTAACTGGAGTAAGCGGGTTTAGAAAAAGGATGGATGGGTGGATTTCCATGTTTGTATAATTTTTGTATCTTTTTTTTTGTAATCTCTGGAGATTTTTGTTTTCCTTTCAGATTCAACACTGATCTTTAACATGATTCTATAAATAAACTTTTTTTTACTTTCACATATTTTGCTTTTATTTGGAGGTTATTTTGGTAATTTGTTGTTGCATACATAAAGTTATTAAGGATACAACATAAACCTCAATTATTATTTTTAAATTTTAAATTCCAAATTCCATTCTTTCAAAACTCATAAATATGATGTTCACAATATGAACACAAACCATAAAACAGGAAGATTAATGTTTCTAGGCTGAATAAATAAATAACAGCGGCAGCAATAACAGTTAAATGTTTGAAAAAAAATGTCCTGATGTAAAATTAACAAGAAGAAAAGGTCAAATAATGAACTACTTTTAAATGTTCAAGTCACTTGTATTTATATTGTTTAATTTACAAATAACAGCTGGAAAATTATGTTGAACAATAAGAAATATTATATTATTATTCTAAATAAGAAGTATGTATTATTTAGAGTTTATAAAACTTTAATAATTTATCTATTTTAAATTTTCATTTCATTTCTGTTCATTTTAAATGCCAATAAATACAGAAACATAAAACAAAATTCTTCAAAATGTCCCTAGTTACAGCTTTTTATATTTAATGTATCTTGTTTGCACAATTACACAAAAACGTTAATACAAATACTCCGTTTTTGTTGTCCTGTTCCATTCTTTGATTGCGATAGATCCCTACACCGTACCAGGTGGTGGCAGTAATGCACATGTCTGTTGTTTTCAAACCGCCATAAACATCAAGAGGAAGAAGAAAAATGCGGAAGTGAGGAAGGCTTCCTGACAGGTCAGCAGCAGGCTAACAAGCTAATCTGGATCTGAATTTGTCTGAACAACACGATTTTAGTTTAAATCCGAGTTTGATCGACACTTGGAGTGAAGGTAAATCAAAACTCCATCAGCTTAAGTTTGTGCTTTGATTATTTTTGAGAAAAATTGGGTGTTATCTTACCGGTTAGCTACACGGCTAATGTATCTTTAAAGATTATTAATGTTATTAAAACATTTGACTTGACGTCATAAAGTCAGATTTTTAAAGTCTGTTAGTCCGTTAAACTGGTACCGAGAGAATTAAATCCATTTTCAGGTGTGAGACACAGGGTGTGGACACTAAATCAGTGTTCACACTTCAGATCAGGATTAAATCAGGGTTCACACTTCAAATCAGGATTAAATCAGGGTTCACACTTCAAATCAGGATTAAATCAGGGTTCACACTTCAAATCCGGATTGAGTCAGGGTTCATACTTCAGATCAGGATTAAATCAGGGTTCACACTTCAAATCCGGATTGAGTCAGGGTTCACACTTCAGATCAGGATTAAATCAGGGTTCACACTTCAAATCCGGATTGAGTCAGGGTTCATACTTCACATCAGGATTAAATCAGGGTTCACACTTCAAATCCGGATTGAGTCAGGGTTCATACTTCACATCAGGATTAAATCAGGGTTCACACTTCAAATCCGGATTGAGTCAGGGTTCATACTTCACATCAGGATTAAATCAGGGTTCACACTTCAAATCCGGATTGAGTCAGGGTTCATACTTCACATCAGGATTAAATCAGGGTTCACACTTCAAATCCGGATTGAGTCAGGGTTCATACTTCACATCAGGATTAAATCAGGGTTCACACTTCAAATCCGGATTGAGTCAGGGTTCATACTTCACATCAGGATTAAATCAGGGTTCACACTTCAAATCCGGATTGAGTCAGGGTTCATACTTCACATCAGGATTAAATCAGGGTTCACACTTCACATCAGGATTGAGTCAGGGTTCATACTTCACATCAGGATTAAATCAGGGTTCACACTTCAAATCCGGATTGAGTCAGGGTTCATACTTCACATCAGGATTAAATCAGGGTTCACACTTCACATCAGGATTGAGTCAGGGTTCATACTTCACATCAGGATTAAATCAGGGTTCACACTTCAAATCCGGATTGAGTCAGGGTTCATACTTCACATCAGGATTAAATCAGGGTTCACACTTCACATCAGGATTAAATCAGGGTTCACACTTCAAATCCAGATTAAGTCAGTGTTCACACTTCACATCAGGATTGAGTCAGGGTTCATACTTCAAATCAGGATTAAATCAGGGTTCACACTTCAAATCTGGATTGAGTCAGGGTTCATACTTCACATCAGGATTAAATCAGGGTTCACACTTCAAATCCGGATTGAGTCAGGGTTCATACTTCACATCAGGATTAAATCAGGGTTCACACTTCAAATCCGGATTGAGTCAGGGTTCATACTTCACATCAGGATTAAATCAGGGTTCACCACTTCAAATCCGGATTGAGTCAGGGTTCATACTTCACATCAGGATTAAATCAGGGTTCACACTTCACATCAGGATTGAGTCAGGGTTCATACTTCACATCAGGATTAAATCAGGGTTCACACTTCAAATCCGGATTGAGTCAGGGTTCATACTTCACATCAGGATTAAATCAGGGTTCACACTTCACATCCGGATTGAGTCAGGGTTCATACTTCACATCAGGATTAAATCAGGGTTCACACTTCAAATCTGGATTGAGTCAGGGTTCATACTTCACATCAGGATTAAATCAGGGTTCACACTTCAAATCCGGATTGAGTCAGGGTTCATACTTCACATCAGGATTAAATCAGGGTTCACACTTCAAATCCGGATTGAGTCAGGGTTCATACTTCACATCAGGATTAAATCAGGGTTCACACTTCACATCAGGATTAAATCAGGGTTCACACTTCAAATCCAGATTAAGTCAGTGTTCACACTTCAAATCAGGATTAAATCAGGGTTCATAATTCAAATCAGGATTAAATCAGGGTTCACACTTCAAATCCAGATTGAGTCAGGGTTCACACTTCACATCAGGATTAAATCAGGGTTCACACTTCAAATCTGGATTGAGTCAGGATTAAGTCAGGGTTTGGACTTCAAATCAGGATTACATCGGGGTTCACACTTCAAATCCAGATTAAACCGGGGTTCAAACATCAAATCTGCATTAAGTCGGGGTTCACACTTCAAATCAGGATTAAATCAGGGCTCATACTTCAAATCTGGATTAAGTCAGGGTTCACACTTCACATCTGGATTGAGTCAGGGTTCACACTTCAAATCCGGATTGAGTCAGGGTTCACACCAAATCAGGATTAAATCAGGGTTCATACTTCAAATCAGGATTAAGTCAGGGTTCATACTTCAAATCGGGATTAAATCAGTAGTCACGTTACGGCTATACTAAAATACGAAATGTAAGGAAATGGGGACAGTAAACGTTAATTTCATGAAATGCGTACCTGAATCGCCCGTCCAAACCCAGGTAAAGCCATAAGACTTTATCAGACTATAATACTCCTTTAAAGACACAAGACAGTGCTGCCACCTGACGTAAATAGCAGCTGTCTCTGCTTAAAGCAGGGAACCCACGATAACCTGATGATCGGCGACAACATGCTAAATAGGATTAAATGTGCTGCCACCACCTAGTGACAGTTACCAGTAATCTGTGGGAAATGGGTTGATATGTTTATAAATTAAATGATTTGATATAAAGAATGGACGTGAAGAGACCCAAAGAATCGTTTTTAGTGGCAGTCCTGTAAATTGTGTTTTTAATGACTAGTGTCATTTGAAAACATCATGCTGGGATTCTGAAAACTAAAAGGAACTGTAGTATTCACTGTAGTATTCACAGCGCTTCACTTTTCCACATTTTATGTTACAGCCTGATTCCAAAATGGATGAAATTCTTTTTTTTTCTTTCTTAAAATTGTACACATAATACCCCATAATGACATTGTGGAAAAATATTTTAAGATTTTTGCACATTTAATAAATAAATAAATAAACTAAGAAATCACATGTACTTAAGTATTCACAGTCTTTGCCATGAAGCTCAGCATTGGGCTCAGGTGCCTCCTGTTTTCACTGATCATTCTTGAGATGTTTCTGCAACTTAATTGGAGTGCACCTGGGGTACATTCAGTTGATTAGACATAATTTGGAAAGACACACACCTGTCTACATATAAGGTCCCACAGTTGACAGTCAGAGCACAAACCAAGCATGAATTCAAAGGAATTGTTGTAGACCTCTGAGACAGGATTGTCTGGAGGCACAAATCTGAGGAAGGGAACAAACATTTCTGCTGCTTTGAAGGTCCCAATGAGCACAGTGGCCTCCATCATCTGTAAATGGAAGAAGTTCAGCTCCACCAGGACTCTTCCTAGAGCTGGTCCCCCGTCTAAACTGAGCGATTGGGGAGAAGGACCTTAGTCAGGAAGGTGACCAAGAACCTGATGGTCACTCTGTCAGAGCTCTAGCATTCCTCTGTGGAGAGAGAAGAACCTTCCAGAAGGACAACCATCTCTGCAGCAATCCACCAATCAGGCCTGTGTGGTAGAGTGTCCAGACAGAAGTCACTCCTTAGTAAAAAGCACATGGCAGCCCACCTGGAGTTTGACAAAAGGCACCTGAAGGACTCTCAGACTCTCTTTGTATATTTAACTTAATGGGAGTTTAAAAGTGTGTTTTCATTTTAATGTAAAGAGCTTTTAAATCCAAAAAAAGTGGCGAGTAGAATGATTGAATTGATTCAGGTTTTATTTTGGTTTCTTGTCCAACAGGAAGATGACAGCTGCTCCGTACAACTACTCCTACATCTTCAAGTACATCATCATTGGTGAGTCTTGAACCTGGACCCTGGAGTTCCCGCTGTGAGTGTGTTGGACTGTGGCAGAGGTCTGAGTGTGGCTTTGTCTTCCCGCAGGTGACATGGGAGTGGGGAAGTCCTGTCTGCTGCACCAGTTCACTGAGAAGAAGTGTGAGTACTTCACTCTCACGTCTTTTCTTCTCCCTCAGAGTATTTTTTTTTCTTGCCGAAGTAGAACGATGGTCCACTGTCACGCAGTGTGTCCCTGCTGCTGACCACGTGTCCTGGGACCTGTTGAACTTCTGCAGATCCTTTCATGAGCTGCTCGTTTGAACGTTTTTAAGACTGTGGCTGCTGGCTTTGATCTTTGCCGTGTGTCGCCGTGCGTTGTCGATGGTGTGTGTGTACTTTGTGTGCGTTTGTCTCACAGTCATGGCCGACTGCCCTCACACCATCGGCGTGGAGTTTGGGACCCGGATCATGGAGGTCCACGGTCAGAAGGTGAAGCTGCAGATCTGGGACACAGCGGGTCAGGAGCGGTTCAGGGCTGTCACTCGATCGTACTACAGGGGGGCCGCCGGGGCCCTCATGGTCTATGACATCACCAGGTACCGCCGCCCACAGGCCTGCTCAGAGTTATGGACTCCGGAAAATTATAATGACATGACATGAATTTATTAAACAACAACAAAAGCGCTTTTATGTAGTGGAGCCCTGAGGAAGGTCTGTCGACCGAAAGTTTGTCCTTTAAATAAATATATAAAGGATTTAAGTGTGCAGACATTTTTCTTTCTTATGTAGTGGAAATAAAAAAAATGATATAAAATTAATTTACAGCAAATCATCATTTTATAGCCAGTTTAATTTAGACAGTCAAGGGATGAAGACATGAACATTTCCATCACCCCGTCATTAACACAGACAGTAGACCTGTTCAAAATGTCAAATGTTACAAAATCTTTTGGGCCACGTTGTTCTTGTTCCACTAATAAAATAAAAGATCTGTGCCAAATTTTATTGTAATGGGACATTGTTTAGGGTCCCCCACAAAGCAACAACTTTCTCTAAACAAACAATGTAGTAATCCAGTAATTCCAGTAATGTTCTCCTCTAGGTGACCAGTCAATCACCACTTTTTGTGATTAGAAGCCATCAGATGTACCTGTAAGTGAAAAATAATACCATCAGAGTCTTCTCCTGTTAGGGTGACGTTGTCTTGCCAGTGGAGGCAGAAGAACATGTGTCACTCTGGGGGACCTTTAAATCTTATCTGATTGAGTTCAGATTTGGTCTGAACCTACAAAACCCCAAGTGGAACCAAAACAACATGTGGCCCAAAGTCTCTCACAACTTCTATTTTTCACTATATAACATGAACAGCCCTAACAGACAGTACGGTAAACCTAAGAGTGAGTGACTGTGCAGGGAGGAGACTGATGAGGGAAGCCACCAAGAAGCCCCAGCGGCTCTGAAGGAGATACAGTCATCTGTGGCTGTGATTGGATGAACTGTGCAAAGTTTGTCTGTTGCATCAGCAGTTAACGGCTTCATGGTGGGACAGACACGGATTTTCATCCAAGGGGAAAAGACATTTTGGGTTTACTTGTTTTGCTATAAATAATTATATATTTGCAGTAAAATCCCTTCAGGTTCTCCCTTGTGATCCCTTGTGGGTTTGTCGCAGCAGATCCGATCTGCATGTAATTAAATTAGTGGGATCTAAAAAAAAAAATACAATAAAATTAAATTAGTGAGATTTAAAAAAAAATACAATAAAATTAAATTAGTGACATATGAAAAAAATACAATAAAATTACTCACTCATCTTCAACAGCTTATCTGGGATCAGGTTGCAGGGGCTCCAGCAGGGGACCCCGGACTTCCCTTTCCCAGGCGACATTGACCACCTCTGTCTGGGGGATCCAGAGGTGTTTCCAGGCCAGTGTGGAGATATAATCTCGACACCTAGTCCTGGGTCTTCTCCGGGGTCTCCTCCCAGATGGACGTGCCTGGAACACCTCCCTAGGGAGGTGCCCAGGAGGCATCCTTACCAGATGCCCGAACCACCTCAGCTGGCTCCTTTCAACGTGAAGGAGCAGCGGCTCAAGAGTTGGTCGGTTGTTCCATGACCAGGACGGAACCCACATTGTTCCTCTTCAATCAGAGGTTCGACTATTGGCCGAACCCTCCTTTCCAGCATCTTGGAATAGACTTTACCAGGGAGGCTGAGTAATGTGATGCCGCTGTAGTTGGCAAACACTCTCTGGTCCCCCTTTTTAAATATGGAGACCACCACCCCAGTTTGCATCTCATCCAAGACAGTCCCTCCACTCCCAAAGCCTTCAACATTTCTGGACAGATCTCATCAATCCCCGGGGCCTTGCCACTGCGGAGTTGTTTGACTACCTCAGTGACTTCCACCAGGTAAATTGATGAGAATCCTCCATCAGCTTCCAGTTGTGCCCCTACTACAGAGGGCGCTCTAGTCTGATGCAGGAGATCCTCAAAGTGTTCCTTCCAGCAGCCGATTACCTCCTCAGTTGACATCAACAGAGTCCCATCCTTACTGTAGACAGCTTGGATGGTTCCCTGTTTCCCCTCCTGAGGTGCCTCACAGTTTGCCAGAAGCACCTTGGTGCTGACTGAAAGTCCTTCTCCATGGTTGCTCTGAACTCCTCCCACACCTGCTGCTTTGCCTCCCTCTTTGCCTGTAGGTACCTTGCAACTGCCTCAGGAGTCCTCTGAGATAACATATCCCGGAAGGACTCCTTCTTCAGTCGGATGGCTTCCCTGACCACCGGTGTCCACCACGGTGTTCGAGGGTTGCTGCCCCTTGAGGCATCTAAGACCTTCAGCTCCCCACTGCAGCTTCAGCAGTGGAAGCTTTGAGCATTGCCCATTCTGGTTCAATGACCCCAACCTCCACAGGGATGCTAGAAAAGCTCCACTGGAGGTGTAAGTAGAAGATCTGTTGGACAGTGGGCTCCTCCAGAGGCTCCCAGTTCACCCGCACTATCTGTTTGGGCTTACCAGGTCTGTCTAAAGTCCTCCCCCCACCCTCTGATCAAACTCACCAACAGATGGTGATCAGCTGACAGCTCTGCCCCTCTCTTCACCCAAGTGTCCAGAACATGCAGCCTCATATCAGATGATATGATCACAAAGTCAATCATTGATCTTCTGTCTAGGGTGCTCTGGTACCATGTACACTTATGAGCATCCTTTTATGTTGGAACATGGTGTTCGTTATGGACAGTCCAGGACTAGCACAAAGGTCAAATAACAGACGACCTCTTGGGTTGCGATCAGGTAGAACGTTCCCCCCAATCACGCCTCTCCAGGTGTCTACTGTCATTGCCCTGGTGTGCGTTGAAGTCCCCCAGTAGAACAATGGAGTCCCCCACTGGAGCCCCATACAGGACTCCAGTCAGAGACTCCCAGAAGGCCGAATACTCCAAACTGCTGTACGGTGCATTCGCACAAACAACAGTCAGTTTCTCCCCCGCTACCCGAAGGCACAGGGAGATGACCCTCTCATCTAACTCCAACGTAGCGGCGCTCAGCCGGGTACTCGTGAGTTTCCCCACACCCGCCCAGCTCCTCACACCCTGGACAACCCCAGAGAAGAATTCATTCCAACCCATCAAGGAGAGTGGTTCTGGAGCCGAGGATGTGCGTAGAGCCGAGACCCAGCAGATCTAACTGGCAACGCTCCACCTCCTGCACAAGCTCCTGCTCCTTACCCCACAGTGTGGTGACGTTCCACACCCGAGAGCTAGCCCCTGCAGCCCGGGTCTGGTCCACCGAGGCCCTTGACTTTCACTGCCACCCATGGGACAGCGCACCCGACACCAGCGGCTCCCTGTGCAGGTGGTGAGCCCACAGTGTGGGAGATGGAAGGTCCATGTTGCCTTTTTGGGTTGTGCCCGACTGGGCTCTGTGGCAAGCCCAGCCACCAGGGGTTCAGTGACGGGCCCCACATCCAGGCCTGGCTCCATAAAGGGACCCTGGGCTTCCTCCGGGCTGGGTCACATTTCCTGTACCTCGTTCTGTCATGGTGTCTTATGAACCACTGTTAGTCTGGACTCTCGCCTGAGACCAATTTGCCATAGGAGACCCTACCAGGAGCACAAAGGCTCCAGACAACACAGCTCTCAGGTTCATAGAGGCACACAAACCTCTCCACCACGATAAGGTGATGGTTCCCGGAGAAGACACCAAAATTAGTGAGATTAAATAATAATAATAATTTTAATTGTGAGATAAAAAAATACAATTAAATTAATGACATAAAATGAAATTAGTGACATAAAAAATACAGTAAAACTAAGACAATCAAATAATTGTACAAGAAAAAATGCTGTAAAAAAGGAATAGTACAAAGTTATCAGGAGAACGTGGCACATTTATTTCCACAGTGGACATTTGGAACAAAGTTCTAACTTAACAGATATACACAACGTGATATTAAACACACATTACTATGAAAACTTAAATTATATCACAAAGTCACTAATCTCTGTCAGTTTCATCCTGTCCTGTTAATAATGCTGATATTTCTCTTTAAATGAATCCGTTTATATCAACATTGTGTTGTCTTGTGCTGCAGGAGTTTAGAACTATTTTTGAGTTTTGGCATGAGTGATTTAGATTTTTTTTTTAAGGACAAAAAAAATTTCCAGGAGCATCAGCAATTTTTTACCAAAATATCGGACATTCTTTATTAATAAATAATCATTATAATGAATATTTAAACAGAAATCTCACAGGAATGAAATCACTAAGCAAAATTAACTCTAATTTTTCTGCATTGTTGTAGTGCTTTTTATTACTGACATTTATTATTAAACTGCTGATAATAACAGAAAAATGTGCAATTTACACCCTCACAATATTTAAAATAAAAGTCTCCTCTTGCTGAGGTGTAGTTTTTGTTATATATATTTTTAGCCAGTGTTCTGATGTTGATGATCTTCAACAATTTCAGAGGATAAAGTCTTTAAATCAACATGTTATCAGTGTTTGTCTGAATATGATGGTTGTGGTTGTAATTGTATTTTTCTGTATTGTTGAACGCTGTGTTTCCTTAAGTGTTTTTATTGTGTTGTCTTCATGTGTGTAGGAGGAGTACATACAATCACCTGAGCAGCTGGCTGACAGACGCCCGAAATCTGACCAACCCAAACACCGTGAGTAAAATGCTCAACTTAGAGGGCGATAATACACACTCCAGCCACTGGGAGGAACCAATGATAGCAAGCTGACTGCAACAATAACGGGGTCATTTGAACAGTTTGGAGGCGGAGTCTCTGATTTCTTTCCTCTGAATTCTGTGGCCCGTCAGCAACGCGTTCTGGTTCCGGCGTTGGGTGAGGCCATGAAGTCTTTGCGAGGTTCAGTCTCCTTCACTTTGCAGATGATGCTGTGGTGTTTGTAGAACCCAGGACTATGATTGGATAACATCCCCATGGAGGATGTAGAGGACATCAGGACTACCTGACAACCTGCTGCCATTGTGACCAAACCCTGAATTTACAGGATTAAAATGGGTGGACAGAAGGAAACAGGCAGTTCTTTGCACTTTTCCATGAAGGATCATGGCGTGGGACACGTGCAGTCTGCTGGTTTGGTTGATGCAGTCAGATTAGGGTTGTTGGAGTCAGTTGGACTCGGCCCCTGATCTGGATGTTGAAGCAGCCTCAGCTGATCTGGTCGGCGACAATGTTCTGTTCTATGTGTCTGTGGAAACCTCGTCTTCCCACGAATTTCACAGACTTCAGCTGCAGTCACGGAGTTTTTGGGAATGTTTAAAGCTCCAGACAAAATCCACTGTGACTAATGTGGTGTGCTAGTGTTTCCTGGATGTTCTGTATTAAGCTAAACTCCTCGATGTGGTTTGGCAGGAAGCCGTACTCCTGATATCTCTGTTTCTGATCTGTTGATGTTCAGTGTAAACAGAAGATAAAAGTTTCATATCATCAATAAACAGCAATAGTTAAAGTCTGAAAAAATGTCTCAGATTTGGTCAAAAAGAAGGCTGTAAAGAAATCGTGTGATAATCGTAATCGAGGTCAAAGGTTGACATAACGGTGATGTTGATTTGGAGCCGTAGTCCAAATCGAGGATGGCACCTGCAGTCTGGGTTTCTACCACATCTGTTTTTTTTATCGCCGGATCATCGTCTTGTGTAAGTAGTACGTTGGCGCGTGCCATTCTGACTGCCGCCGGCTCGCCGGAGCTGTGGCCGCCGTGAGTTTAGTCTCTGTCTTTGTGTTGGCAGGTGATCATTCTGATCGGTAACAAGGCGGACCTGGAGGCTCAGAGAGACGTGACATACGAGGAGGCCAAACAGTTCGCTGACGAGAACGGTGAGGCATGTAGACTTGACACACTTCCCATGATGCACTGCTGTTATCACACAACCTTCACACATCTACGACACGCAGACGCTTAAAGGAGTCACTGTGGAAAAAATCGAATATAATCAACAGATGGTTAAAAAGTAGAGTTCTGATGACAGCAAATCATTTATTTATCTACTTTTAGTTCTTGTTTTCTTTTGTTGTCTTTTTTGTTTTTTTCTCACTGTAGGTTTGTTGTAAACGTTTATAATTAGCTCAGATAAACAACACTAACGTGACGTGTACTTCCTGTTTTTGATCAGGTTTGCTGTTTCTAGAGGCCAGCGCTAAGACGTAAGTATGTTCACTCAGTACAGCCCCCTGGTGGCCAGAACACTGACATTAACTTTGTTGTTTTAATGGAAACTGTTGAACTGTTTGTGTTATTACTGATGACGTGTGAGTGTCACCTGTTACGCTGCCTGTTCAGCAGGTATCCAGCAAGACCTCCATGTGAAATTTGTCCAGATTTCCGCTTCAGTTTTTTTCCCAACTGGATCTTGGAGTTCTGGTTTATTGATGTCTTTTTGTTTCTATGTTGCACCTTTTTTTTTTTTTTTTTGTCATGCTGTCGCAAATGTAAGGATTCTCTGTTTGTTTGGCTCTGTGAAGCTAATGCTAGCATTTGGCTGTCAAAGTCCAACCCCTTGTCTGGGAGGTGACACCTGGGTATCGGATCAAGTAGGGGATTGTCTGTTGGAGTGAAATCTGGTTGGAACCTTGTGAACCCCATGGTAACTACACTAACCTCAGTGGCAGATCAGATGATGGTTTGTAACCCAACGGCTGTGAAGGCTGATGCAGCAGATCTTCAGACCCTGATCCTCCGGGTTTCCCCAGCCGTTTGACCAGAGGTCTGTCAAGGACCATGTGTCTTGTCAACAGGCAACGACATTCCCACCATTCACGAACTCAGGCACAGGTGTCTCTGAATCCACTCTGTCTCTGTATTCTGTCCCGAAGTGTTCCAAGAGACGATTTTCCTCACTGTCAAGGGGTTGCCACAACTACGGGCCATATTAAATGGAGCAGTGCCATTTGAGGCTTGAACAGCATACTGGCCTACTGAGTTCCGCACTGTTAAGGTCCAAACCTGTAGCTCTGGTTAGCAAGATAATCAAAACACACCAGCATCTCGCTCGGCGCTACGTTAGTTTTGCGAACAGTCATTAGTTGGTGTTTTTCTTTTATATCTGCTTATGTGGGCGTGTCCTTTGTTTATTTTTCTTGTTGTTTGTCCTTTGTTTTTAAATTTGCATTTAGCCTGTTTTGCTAAAATTGTAACGTTTACAAGACGGTATTAATGAATTTGTATTTTCCTTCTCTGATAAATAAACAAGTTAAATTGTTCCTCGTATCTTCTTTCTCCTCGTCTGCCATCCTGTTTGTCTCCTGAAGAGGGGAAAATGTTGAGGAGGCGTTCCTGGAGGCAGCAAAGAGGATCTACCAGAACATCCAAGATGGGAGTCTGGATCTGAAACGCGGCCGAGTCAGGGGTCCAGCACAAACCGTCGGCGCCGCAGGGAGGCCACCTGAACGCCGACAGTCAGCCGGTGAAGGAGGGATGCAGCTGCTAACCGCAGATGCCACGGCTCGCTAAGAGACATAGACGGTTTTACTGGCATGGATCCTTTTCCACCGGCACTAAGAAGCCTCCAGAGTCTGTCAACTGGATTAAGGCCGCAGTGGTCCATCCCAAACACCCGTATCAGATCCAGACCTAAATTCAGTCCAGACCACTTAAAGGCAGATCCAGCCAGATTCTCCACGTAGTTAAAGTTGTAACTTTTTTATTCAGGAAACCTTCGACCAAATCAAGAACCCACAAAGACCCAGTCAGAGCTCCAGGCCAGTCACTGAGTTGGACCAAACGCAGATCTGGTACATTGTAGACCTAAATTTGGTTATTGTTGACACAAAAGGAATCTGCGCACACCTGGATCAGGCTGAGGGTCATTCAGCCTCAGTCTGACCCTGTCAGCCCTGCCCAGTCAGAACCAGACAGAACACTAACACAGACCGGACTTGGACCTCAGATCAGGTCTCCAAAGGCTTTTCTTTGCTGCATTCCTGCGTTTGTTAAATTTGCTTATTTTACGTGATGTTCCTTCACGTTTAATGAAGGAAACATTTTTCCCTTCTCATAGCGAGTTCTCACCAAAGCAAAAACTGCATTAAACGTACACAGTATCATCAAAGCCTTCGTAACCTCGTGCTGTTGTTTTAGCCCCGTAGAACACGTCAGTGTGGACTGTTTGCTGACAACAGGCGTACTTGTGCCCATTCGCTAGTATGAAGCTGATTGGCATAAATTATTGAATGAAATTGCGCACTGGAATGCCCCCTGACGTTACCCAGTTAAAGAATTTTATTGCAGTACGTCATCACGAACAGGCTCAGGAAGCCAGTACAGGCTAAATAAGCTAGTTAGCTTTATGCGGCAGTAGCGTAACAGCTAGCTACATTTTGTAAACATCTGTCACCACAAACGTCTTTAAACATCGACAAAAATGTACATGTAAAAGTTAAAATATAACCAAAATATTTCACTTCTGTGAATAAAGACACTAATGGCGACAAAACAGCAAAATAATTGAGATAGTCTCTGAAACATGTTGACGTTAGCAGATTTTAAGTAATAAATACAAATGTTACTGTTTGGTCCTACTAAGTAAAGTACCTGTTTTATAAATCTGAATCAAGATTTGACTCGTGAATCCACAGTCCGTGTAAATGCTAAAATACATTTTCTAGGCTCAAATTGCAGTCCACTGGTCCAGATTTGGACAGAAGTATAGTCCAGCTGAAGACCACAACTTTCTGGTACCCGGTCCACACCAGAGATCTAAAATACCTTCTGCTAAAAATCAGGTTGTTTCACCATAAATCCGGTCGGTCTGTATTTAGCGACATGTCTGTTTTGCTAAACGTCCTCGTGTTCTCTAATGACACAAGCACAGTGAAGGCAGGGCGGACTGATTCCTTAGGGGGGGACCGTTCGGTCACCGACACGTGTTTTTGAATCAGGTTTCTCTCTCAGAAAAGTCCAGAAAGTCTTCATTTAGTAACAAACATGTTACAAACAAAGTATCGTTTGACAAAGAAACTCCACCTTTTCACCTCAATGACACACTTGTACTCATTAGAGGTGACACTCCAACCTGAGGTTCTTCTGTGGGCTCAGTGGACTCGGGTTTTATTTTTAGTTTTTGTGGTGCTGTTTACTGATTATTGGAGCTCCCCCCGGTGGTCCCCCTGTGTCAGAGAAACAGGAACCGAGATTCTTGTTTGCTTGTGCCTTTTTTGTTTGAATCATAATTTATGACTTCAGTTTGTTGTTTGTAACTTGTAATCTTTGTTAAACTGGGTGTTTAAGTGCACAAAAAAAATTTGAAACCAAATTTTTTGTGTCATTGTGTAGAAATACTTTATTTATCCTCAGGAAATGTCTGACATTTTGTTAAATATGAAACGGAACGACTTGCTAATACAGCTGTTGTCATAATTTGGCTACTCTGTTCCTGGTTTAGATATAGCGGTCATATACTTTGAGCTAACCTAGGCTCAGTCATTGACCCTGATTGTGTGTCGAATCTTTGAACTACCATAGGCTTGGTCATCTATTTGTCCATGGAATCTTTACTGTAACCTAGGTTCAGTCTTGGCTGTTGTCTGTACTGGAGTTTTGAGCTAACCTAGGCTCAGTCATTGACCCCAACTGTGTTCTAGAATCTTTGACCTACCACTTAGTCTCATCGTCCATTTGTCCATTGACATAATCTTAATTCTAACCTAGGGGCCAGTCTTTGGTTCTTACCTGTACTGGAGTATTTGGGGTGTGGGAATTGCAGTAACTGCATGCCAATTTACTTCTTTATCACAAGTCACCAGACCTTTTGTAACAGCTCGGCCCGGCCCATTAACCTCACAGGATTCTAACGGAAAAACACCACAAGGGTCGAAACAGAAAACATTATCCGAGACAGCTCGTTATATGCAAACAGATACACACTGGCAATTAATCACACAGGGGGTCGAGACAGGAAACCAATATGTGCACCTCAGCGTGCTAGCACCTACAGAACAGGAGACCCACTCTAAGCACCGGCGACACTTTGGTATGTGCGTTCGCAGATCTGGATTGTTACCACATACCCAACAGGAAACACATGCGCTATGGTGAATTATGTCCATGGGTGTTGAATGTCTGCCACAGTGGTATCCTAGGCTCAGTCTTTGACCTGTCATGTCCCCGCTGGAGGACATGGCACATTTTTCACAAAATGTCGGACTTTTCTTCTCTAATTTTTGAAGCGAGTTCTGATGTATTTTTACATTTTCTAGCCAAAATTGCTAAATGTTCCATTTTAAAGGTAGTCGGCGCTCCTGAAACCATTCTCATGTTCCCCAGGTCATTGGCTCGGTTCTGTTTTGACAGAATACTTCCAGTGCTTTCAACATGTTTTAGGACTTTTCCTGAAAACTGGCTCTAAAGAAATATTCTGGTCTGAACCAGACCAGAAATGTTCTGCAGAATCTGGATCAGGCTGAAACTCTTCGTAAGTTTTTTTTTTTTTTTAAGTCATAAGTCAATAATTGAAAACTGATCACTTCCATGTGAATTCCAATCCAGACTCTGGTCTGGTTCAGAATCCAGTTCTAAAGTTTTTGTCTCAAATGCAAAATTTGCTTTTTGTTTTAAAATTGGCTCACAATTCAACTGTTTAAAATAACTTCAGAAAATTATACTTTGCTGTTTTTTTAAAATGTAGATTTCTTTCAAAGTTCAAATTTAACTTTAATTTTGTGTTAATTTACTTTGTTCATTTACTTTCTCGTACAATCAAGAATAAACATTTTTGTAAGATTACTTTGTTTCTTGTATATTGACGTATACCTTTTCACTCAACCACTCTGTTACCAAGAGTTCCTACGGTGCCAGAAGGGGCAGTATTACTGTATGTAATTATAGTTTTTTTGGGTTTTTTTATGTTCTGACTCAGTTTTATAATGCAAAAAATAAATAAATAAAACCCTGAAATTTTCAGTTTGTACTTTACAAAAATGCTGAAATTGTTACTATAATTGGCCAGATGGGGGCGCTGTTCTCAGGTCAAAGCAGTTCTGTGCGTGCTGGCTGTAAATCTGTTTTGCATCTTATTTTCACAGATTTTTCTTAAAGTGTGTAGTCAACAGCGTGCACGGGCTCACTGATCTGTAAATAAACAGTCGTTTACTCTGCAGGTGGAAAAACTGATATTAACCAACTTGATGACCAAGTCTGAAGCGAAAACAAACATTCAGCCTTCACAGACAACCTCTGGCTCGTTGCTGTATTGCGCTCGGGACCAACCGCTGTTCTGATCACAACTCCAGCTATAGTGGCCTTGATAATCAAAATCAGTTTCAGAGCCAATTATCCTCATTTAGAAGTAAATCCTCGTGTTCCCTGAATACTTGCCCAGGTTTTTGTGCGTGCACAGCCTTTGTACATGAGGCCCCTGGACTCTCCTGGATATCTGGAACTGAGGTGGAGAAATAAAACCACACCAGCTCATAAATCAAATAAACACAAACTACCAATCAACTACATGGAAACCAACAGAAAACTACAAATTTCGAGTAAAAGTCCTTTGATTTAAAACTAAAGTCAAATCATTTGAATCACACCATCAATTTACAAAGTCAATCAAGTTTATCCTTTTATTCCCAAAATATTACTTTGTGATGTTTCACTTTGAGCAAAATGACATGAAGCAAAGATTTTTCTTGCAATCTGAAGGGAAATGCAAAGTTTTATAACAGATTTGTAAAAGAAAATGTATGTTGGGTTTTTTTGTTTCTTGAGTGTGTGTGTGGGGGGGGGGGGGGAGTCAATTTAATCCTAAATTCATCTTTAATTTTGTAAATAAATCTGTGAAACTGCCAGTGGCTGAAGCTGCGTTTCAGCTCTGAACAGACTTCAATACCATTGCATTTATGGTGATTTGCTCCACACAACAATCGCAGAACAAAACGCCACAGTGTGAACGAGCACTCAGCCACACCCACTGTGCACAGAAAGTAAATTCCAAACATGAGCATGATGACAGCATGAAAGAAACACTTCATAAAAAAAACAAAAAAAAAAACAGGTCCTTTGCAAAAGGCGGCGTATGACAGATGGCCCCGTGTCGGAGTGCGCCCTCTGCTGGAGAGTCTCATAATGCTGGCATTCAGTTTGACAGCTCTACGTGGCTCTGCTCTTGGGGGCGGGTTCTGTTTCATGTTCGTATTCAATCTTTACGTAGGCCCGCTTCTTCCTGGGCAGCGAACCGTTAGCCAGCAATTTGCCTTTTGATTTGGAGGCTGTCGTCTCCACCTCCATCTCCTCCTCGCTGGACTCCTCACCGTCTTCCTGCTCCTCCTCGTCACTGCTCGTCTTCAGTTTGTTCATCTCCTGAAAACACAGTTTGTTTCATTGGATTACTGAAAAACTAACAAACAGCTTTACCGCAGCTAACTGCCGAGTTAACCGTGAATTGATGCCATCAGGTCTGTAAGAATGGCAGAGCCAGTAAACTAAGACGATTGGTGAGGTGGACTGTTTTTGGTCATTTTGACCACGTTTTGAGGGCTACAGCTACCACTGACACTGACAGCTAGTTTAGTGCAAAATCTCAGCGTCTATAATGACGTGCTGAACATTAGCCTGTCCTGTTAATGCTAAAGTGGAGCATCATGGACAAAGCATTGAACAAGATTCTAATGGCCGCCATCAAAAAGACGTGGGAGAAGAAAATTGACCTCAAATTCACTGAGGTCCACTCCCTCCAGCTCTTCTCTGCAACAAACTCTCTCGTCTCGACGTCCTGCAGAAAGACGGGCAGTCAGAATCCAAAAATCCAAAAGCAGAAGCTTCAGGTTCCTCTCAGTCCAGCTGAAGAAAGTTCATCACCTCCTCGTCCTCCTCCTCGACTCCGACTCTTCGTCCTGCTGTTCCAGAGCTTTTGTCGAAGGCATGTAGCGGGAAGTTGTAGATGTCACCGTACTGAAACATGAAACAGGTTCGCATTAAAGGAAACATCTGCTTCACTGTGAAACCACCTTAAAGACAGTTTTTCGGGAAAACCAACAATCGATGCTTTATGACTAACCAGGGTTTAACTGCATGCTAACAACACCAACATAAAAATAAATGCTGATGTCTGCCAAATTATTAATGACGTATCATAACGTGTCTTGAAAACTCACTCATTACATGATGTGAAGCTACTGGGCTAGCAGTAGCATGAAAACACTCTAGCATTGTAACATGATGCTAATGGGCTAACTTTAGCATTAAATCATGCTAACGTGACATAATGCAACGCTAATGGGCCAACGTTGGCATGAAACCTCACTAGGGACAGATAATGTGATGCTAAAAGGCATCAGATAATGCTATGCTATGGGGCTAACACTAGCCTTGATTCATGCTAGCATGACATAACGTGATGCTACTATGTCAACGTTGGCATGAAACCTCAGTGGCAGATAATGTGATGCTAAAAAGCATCAGGCAATGCTATGCTATGGTGCAAGTGTTAAACATTAAATTGAGCTAGCATCACATACTGCAATGCTAACCGGCTGATGTTTGCATGAAACCTCACTAGTGTCAGATCTGATGCTAAAAGGTGGCGGATAATGCTATGCTGCGGGGATAACATGAGCACCAAATCTCACTAGTGTTAACTAGTTCTGAACCTGGTTATAAACTTAACCAGAACTATAAAGGGTTTTTTTTTTTTCCCCACCATGCGTTTCACTGCTTCAGCTAATTTACTGATACTTGAAACCTTTTGATGTCAAATGTCAGCGTAAACAGACCCACGTTTGTGGTTGATCACTATGTTTTACATCTTTCCGTAGAATAACTTGCACTAATGTAAGACGCGGTGTTAACTTCACATCCTGGATCCTGTATTTAAACTGGAGTCACAAGATTTGTCATTTTGGTCCAACTCATATGAGCTTCAAATCAGACCCGAGTGATACTTCTACATGACACCACCTAGTGGACAGACACTGCAGCTGCAGCTCAGCCTGGCGTACCGTTCCCTGCTTGAGTCGCTCCAGCAGCTCCTTCTCGATAGCGTTATCCAGCTGAGCCGCGATCAGAGCCTTCTCCTAAACACACCAGGAGACAAACGAGTTAGCGTGGTGAGCTAGCATTACGGGCTAGTCAGTTAGCACGCCACTTCACCTCGTGCCTCTTCAGCCGCTGCTCCACCTTCCTGCTGAGGGGAACCAGCTTCCTCCTGTAATCAGAGAAGCAGACGTCTGCTAACTGTGCAGGATGCAGTAGTACCAGGGCTGTGAAATGGAAATTGTGAAATCCGAGGAAAATTTGCAGGGAGTCTGGGGGAGCAGCGTCCAGGAGCTGGGGTCTAGGGCCCTGTGGGGCCACAGAATTAAATTTTTATCTAATGATACTTTTTCAGCATCTCCTGGAAGAACAAATCTCAAAATTAGTGGATATTTAAATGATCCTACATTCAACCTTTCATTTGACCTGTCAATGATGATGTTGAAATAACAGAATATGATGTGGAAGTAGGACCTGGAATGATTTTCCTTTTAATTGTAAACCAAATTATACATTAACTCAGAACAATTAAACTACATGAAATTCATGAAGACTGAAAAGACTGTTACAGCATTTCAAAAACCACAGCTAAAGCTTGTAGAATATTTGGAAAAATCACGGTAAAATATCAATAACATACCTTATAGCAGGGGTAGGCAACCTGTTCCAGAAAGAGCCATGAGGGTGCAGGTTTTCTTTGCAGCCACTGACTCCACCAGGTGATTTTACTGATTAATATCACTTTGAGCACATGGAATCAGTTAATCAGTGAAATCACCTGGTGGAGTCAGTGGCTGCAAAGAAAACCTGCACCCTCATGGCTCTTTCTGGAACAGGTTGCCTACCCCTGCCTTATAGCAAAAAGTCAAAAAAGTAAAAAAAAGCAGATCACAGACATGACACAAAACTAAAGTCATTTCAAATGGCAACTTTCTGGCTTTAAGAAACACTATAAGAAATCAGGAAAAAAAAATTGTGGCAGTCAGTAACGGTTACTTTTTAGACCAAGCAGAGGGAAAAAAATATGGAATCACTCAATTCTGAGGAATAAATTATGGAATCACCCTGTAAATTTTAATCCCCAAAACTAACACCTACATCAAAAGATCTGCTCATTAGTCTGCATCTAAAAAGGAGTGATCACACCTTGGAGAGCTGTTGCACCAAGTGGACTGACATGAATCATGGCTCCAACACGAGAGATGTCAATTGAAACAAAGGAGAGGATTATCAAACTCTTAAAAGAGGGTAAATCATCACGCAATGTTGCAAAAGATGTTGGTTGTTCACAGTCAGTTGTGTCTAAACTCTGGACCAAATACAAACAACATGGGAAGGTTGCTAAAGGCAAACATACTGGTAGACCAAGGAAGACATCAAAGTGTCAAGACAGAAAACTTAAAGCAATATGTCTCAAAAATCGAAAATGCACAACAAAACAAATGAGGAACGAATGGGAGGAAACTGGAGTCAACGTCTGTGACCGAACTGTAAGAAACTGCCTAAAGAAAATGGGATTTACATACAGAAAAGCTAAACAAAAGCCATCATTAACACCTAAACAGAAAAAAACAAGGTTACAATGGGCTAAGGAAAAGCAATCATGGACTGTGGATGACTGGATGAAAGTCATATTCAGTGATGAATCTCGAATCTGCATTGGGCAAGGTGATGATGCTGGAACTTTTGTTTGGTGCTGTTCCAATGAGATTTAAAGATGACTGCCTGAAGAGAACATGTAAATTTCCACAGTCATTGATGATATGGGGCTGCATGTCAGGTAAAGGCACTGGGGAGATGGCTGTCATTACATCATCAATAAATGCACAAGTTTACGTTGATATTTTGGACAATTGAAAGGATGTTTGGGATGATGAAATCATTTTTCAAGATGATAATGCATCTTGCCATAGAGCAAAAACTGTGAAAACATTCCTTGCAAAAAGACACATAGGGTCAATGTCATGGCCTGCAAATAGTCTGGATCTTAATCCAACTGAAAATCTTTGGTGGAAGTTGAAGAAAATGGTCCATGACAAGGCTCCAACCTGCAAAGCTGATCTGGCAACAGCAATCAGAGAAAGCTGGAGCCAGATTGATGAAGAGTACTGTTTGTCACTCATTAAGTCCATGCCTCAGAGACTGCAAGCTGTTATAAAAGCCAGAGGTGGTGCAACAAAATACTAGTGATGTGTTGGGAGCGTTCTTTTGTTTTTCATGATTCCATCATTTTTTCCTCAGAATTGAGTGATTCCATATTTTTTCTCTCTGCTTGATCTAAAAAAGTAACCGTTACTGACTGCCACAATTTTTTTTTCCTGATTTCTTATAGTGTTTCTTAAAGCCAGAAAGTTGCCATTTGAAATGACTTTAGTTTTGTGTCATGTCTGTGATCTGCTTTTTTTCTACAAAATTAAACAACTGAATGAACATCCTCCGAGGCTGGTAATTCCATAATTTTTGCCAGGGGTTGTATTCTTGTGTAAATTCATGCAGCCTAAATCCATTCAAAGCCACAATGTCTTTTTTTACAATAAAAGAAAGATTAGTGAAAAAAGTCACATAATCTTGTCTAAAATCCTGTTTGAACAGCAGAATGTTTATTTTCCAGGGAGAGAAAAGTTCTTACCGTGTTTCCTGAGAGGTCACAGTTCACAGACACCCTCTCTACTTTTAAGATTAGGCTTAAAACTTTCCTTTTTGCTAAAGCTTATAGTTAGGGCTGGATCAGGTGACCCTGAACCATCCCTTAGTTATTCTGCTATAGACTTAGACTGCTGGGGGTTCCCATGATGCACCGAGTGTTTCTTTCTCTTTTTGCTCTGTATGCACCACTCTGCATTTAATCATTAGTGATCGATCTCTGCTCCCCTCCACAGCATGTCTTTTTCCTGGTTCTCTCCCAGCCCAACCAGTCCCAGCAGAAGACTGCCCCTCCCTGAGCCTGGTTCTGCTGGAGGTTTCTTCCTGTTAAAAGGGAGTTTTTCCTTCCCACTGTCGCCAAGTGCTTGCTCACAGGGGGTCGTTTTGACCGTTGGGGTTTTACATAATTATTGTATGGCCTTGCCTTACAATATAAAGCGCCTTGGGGCAACTGTTTGTTGTGATTTGGCGCTATATAAAAAATTGATTGTTGATTGATTGATTGACTTTTCCCGTTTCTTTTATCTTTCAGGTGTGTCGATGAAGCCAGTGACGATTCCATGGATTCTTGTCCTTATAAGACTTTTTCAAACTTTTTCAGACATGCTGCACAAATCTTCTTTTAAAAACTTGAAAGCTCTAAAAGTTTGGGATGTCCACATGCTAAGTTTAGCTTACGCGCCGCACAGGAGCCACACAGCGTCGCCGCAGCAACCAACCAGTCCTGCTTTACGACAACTGTCATACAGCTAACAGCTACGCTTTGAGTGGCATTTTTCTTCCACGAAACTCCGCGGATCCGAGGAAACTGATTTGTATCTGTAAATATGGATCAGTGTCTGCGGACTTATAAAACTTACACAATGTTGTAAAAAAAGAGAACGTTTTGCGATGAGCATTTTAAAAACTGAGTGATGTTCATGATTAAAGAGTACATCACTAACACCCCCCCCCCCCCCCGTAGTACTAGTAGTACTGCAGTACTCACTGCCTCTTCAGGACCAGTTTGCGCATGCGGATCAGGTACTGCGTGATCTTGGTGAACCTCTGCTTGCACTTGTGTCTGATGAAGCGGGGCCAGTAGATCAGGTTCTCGTCGATCTGCTCCAGGGCCTTTTCGTAGTTCTTACTCAGCTTCACCTGCAGACACACACGACCTTTGACCTCTCAGAAACCCACAACACGGCGGTGGGCGGGTTAACGTGAGCGGTGTGTTCACCTTCTCCCACATTCTCGCAGGAAACGCCGCCCTCTCGATCACCTTCATGTACAGGAAGCACTGACCTGGAAGACAAAACGGCACAGCGGCTCGTCCATGCACTCACACAGACGTTGGTTCGATTCCTGTAGCTTCAGAGTGTCAAAGTGTTGAACGGAACACTGAACCCTTCAAAGGTGCAGCCCGCAAACACAAACAACCCGATCAAACAGATAAAACTCTCAGTGTTTTGGTTAATTTCTTTAAGGGGGGGGGGGGGCATAAAACCCGCAGAATCTCATTTTTCTTTTTTACAACAATAAAAACGCCGTTCCCAAATGTTTAGGTGGAGGGAGGCTTGTCCCGGGGGGGGATTTCTGATGAGTCCAAAATAATAATTTATTTTTGTTTTGCAGCTTTAATGTCAAAGTTGTCAACAGTCTGACTTTAAATAATATAATAATTTTGCAGTTGACCACTGGACACCGACTTTGCAGTTTGAGTTTTGTTCTGGTGCAGACAGTCTCCTGTTGGTCCTCATAGGCCAAAAATTAATAACGTCATTTAAAAACCCCCACCAGGACACTTTGACACGAGAAGCTGGGTTTCGAACCACATACACGTGGGTTACCTTTCTCCTCTCTGATGGTGGCATACTGGCTGTTGGCCAGCGGGCACGATGAGCGGTTACACAGACCAGTGATGTTGAACTCATTACGACAGAAGTTTTGAGTTTTCGTCCTGAAGACAAAAAGAGAAAACAAGACGTCTGCGTCAAACTGCCGGCTCCATTTATCTTCTAGAACTAAAAGCAATCCAACGATCACTGGACGAACATTTGAGCGGTTCCACACGTGGTTCTGTAGGCGGTACCACCCAGAGTGCTGACCATCAACATCAAAACACAACAAATTAAGTTTAAACACCAGAATAAAAACGTTCCATCATCCTCATTTAAACACACAACATCCTGGTTCCCGTCTACTGCACCTAACGGCAGCTTTGTACTGTCTGTACGTGTGTGTTGCTCAGGTGATGTTTAAAGTTACTTTTTTTTTACTGGTTCCTGATTTTCAGCATTTTAGAGAATGTGATCTTTTTCTGATTTATACAAGAAAAAAATGTAAACAGTTTTTAAGACGCCTCAAACATTCTATTTCATTAAAAAAAAAGTATTTACTAATACAGCAGCCTGGACACAAGGCTCTGGAAATGAAGCAACATCACCACCTAGTGGACATTTACAATTAATGCAGGGACAACTGAATGGATGATTTTCAAGTTGCGATCTGGTTGTTAAGCGCTGACGTAACGCATCACGTGATAAATCTGTTTCCGGGTCCAAAGACCTCCAAGTTTACAATTAAAGTTACGTCTGTTTGATCCTTTTAAAGGATTTACAGTTTAAGTTTAGTTTGTGTTTACAATGTGCGCAAACCTCCGTCCCTCCCTTCTCCGTCTCCGTTAAACGCATTCGTCTGGCTCTATGGTCACAACACTTAATAAAAAATGTTTTTCTTTTACTTTACATATTTTATTATGCACAGGTAAAATATACATGTCTGTTTAATAAAAACTTATTTATTAAAATAAACAGGACGTTAAAGTGCAAACTTCACTTTCTCCCCAAACGACATGAACAGGAAGCGATCACAGCTCACAGCAACTCCCACTGAAAAAAACGGAGAAACAACCTGAGCGTCTGACATTTTTACATAAAACAAACGCAGTTAATAACATCTAAAAACCCAGTTAATATATCCAGGAGAGTTTTAGGCACAATATACAAAGAGTTTTACGTTGCGATGTTAATGCTGTTGTCCGTGTGCAGCGGTGTTAAGTGCAGCGTCAGAGTGTCTCAGTGCAGTTCTCAATGTTAATGACAGCGCGCCTTTTTTGTTTGGAGCCGGAGGTTGAAAATTACATGATGCGTTACGTCACACTTAACCAGATAGAGCAGCGCCTACCGCATGCATGAAGACATCACAACTCTGTCCAGTTAGTGAGACGCGGGTTCATTCAACAACAAGAACTGTCAAGAAACTTTCTCGTGTGTGGTTGGAGTTGTGTGGAGGTAGGAATAGCCTTTTGAATGTCAGTTGCACAAAGAAATCAAATAATAGTGAAAAATGTTCACGGTGCCCAGAATGTAGGTATTTTGGTGGTTGAACTTTCCTAGCAACAAATGTAAAGCCCCGGGCACACGGCACTAACAGTCAGCCGCTCCGTGAGGCGTCGTAACATCGGATCGGTCAGCCGCTCCGTGAGGCGTCATAACATCCAATCGGTCAGCCGCTCCGTGAGGAGTCATAACATCCAATCGTCAGCCGCTCCGTGAGACATAAGGGAGAGAGTGCCAAGACGGTACGTTCTTGTGTCTGGCTGCGTCTCTGCTGCTCTCCAGTTTTGTTTGTTATTTTATTGTTTTTAACTTTTGCCGTTTTTTTATTATTTTATCGATTAATCAAGTAATCGGATAAAAAGTACCTTTGTGTTTTTAAACAATATCAGTAGTGACAGGGCTCTCCCTAAGTAGTGGCACAATGTTTCTGTGCCATCATTCAGATTTTTAAAGTAGACCTGCATTGAAATTGAAATTAATGCAGTCAGATCTTTGGACCAAAAAATGACTTATATTTACACGTAAGATCCTTCTGAATGTAGTAAAGTAAATCTGGAAGCCCAGATCTGTCATTCAACAGAGAATCTTCATTTAAAAATTACAAATTTACAACTAACATTTAACCCTCCGCGCAAAACTGTCCCTCTCATCATGGACGCTGCCGAGACGTCACGGAGAAGATCCTCTCTCCCAGCATGCATTGCGCGCCAACTATAATTTGGGATTTACGTCAGTTTGCATCTGCACCTTTTTCTTGTGGTATACGGAAGGATCTACTTTTTTTAAAACTTCATATTGTCTTGCGGCATGTTTGGCGAGTACACATTTCTTTTATTTGTGCTTGAAAATTATTTGGGGGACTTTTTCATACGCCCGTTTGATTGAGTGGTGTTGCATTGAAAATCTACTGTCTTTCACCTCGGTACCATCGCGGGATATGGAGGCGAGACCCGCAAAGAATCCCAGTCATTAAAATATATAACCTCTCTCAGCTCCATGGAGCTCTGGGGCTCCGATTGCCGAGACGTGCGGTGCTGCGGATTTGCAGCAAGAAGTCTGTCCTTGCAGCAACAGGTGTACCGGCCGCTTCGCATTAAAACAGCGAGCGTAGCGGAGGCAGAGAGCGGGAGAGGAAGAACGCGCCCCGCTGTCGATGCTGATCTGAGCACACAGATCTGTATCTCACATTCATTGCAGCTTACTTTTGGATGTTGAAACCAGGATGTGTATAGTAACATTACTAACAGATAAAATCAATTTCAATGCGGGATCGACTGAAGGCGGGAGCGCGTCGTCTTGTCCCTGACGTCATGGAAATGATACGGCTGTACAAACTGTTTTCACAGAGGGCTAAATTTTAGCTGCAAATTTGTCATTTTTAAACGAAGATCTCTCCACGGAATTACAAATTTGGGCTTACAGATTTACTTTACTGCATTCACAAGGGTCTTATAAATACATATCACTATTTCTTTCTGAAATCTGACCACATTTTTTTCAATGCAGGTCTACTTTAAGTTTAGAGTGTTCCCTCTCTCTGTTTTGCCAGGTTATTAATTTTTCATATTAAGAGTTTTAAAGCTTTGCCAAACCATAAGCCCAGGCAGTCTGTGAAATCTTCAGTGTGCATTCTTTTTTTTCCTTCTTATTGCATATTTCATTTGCACTTTTTATTACTGTGTATACTCATACGTGCCGTACAGAGCAGCTCAAACCAAAGTCAAATTCTTTGTTTTCTGTGGATACTTGGTGAATAACACGGCCTTTGAAAAACGGCTGTGGATTGCTGCGTTTCCACAAAAGCTGCCTGTTGATAAAAACTCTTACCAAATCTGAATTAAAGCTTTTTTTAATCATTAAACATGACTCATTTAAAGTGCGCGTCCTTTCGCTTCATCTGTGGAGGTGGAGAACGGCTAGTGGAGCAAAACGGGTTTTTTTTTTAAATATTACAAACACACTGCTTCACTTAAAATGCGCAATAAGTCCGTTTCAGACGATCGGCGTGGACCCTTTCTCTTAAAAGGCTTCCCTCAGAGTATTTTTTTTTCTTGCCGAAGTAGAACGATGGTCCACTGTCACGCAGTGTGTCCCTGCTGCTGACCACGTGTCCTGGGACCTGTTGAACTTCTGCAGATCCTTTCATGAGCTGCTCGTTTGAACGTTTTTAAGACTGTGGCTGCTGGCTTTGATCTTTGCCGTGTGTCGCCGTGCGTTGTCGATGGTGTGTGTGTACTTTGTGTGCGTTTGTCTCACAGTCATGGCCGACTGCCCTCACACCATCGGCGTGGAGTTTGGGACCCGGATCATGGAGGTCCACGGTCAGAAGGTGAAGCTGCAGATCTGGGACACAGCGGGTCAGGAGCGGTTCAGGGCTGTCACTCGATCGTACTACAGGGGGGCCGCCGGGGCCCTCATGGTCTATGACATCACCAGGTACCGCCGCCCACAGGCCTGCTCAGAGTTATGGACTCCGGAAAATTATAATGACATGACATGAATTTATTAAACAACAACAAAAGCGCTTTTATGTAGTGGAGCCCTGAGGAAGGTCTGTCGACCGAAAGTTTGTCCTTTAAATAAATATTAAAGGATTTAAGTGTGCAGACATTTTTCTTTCTTATGTAGTGGAAATAAAAAAATGATATAAAATTAATTTACAGCAAATCATCATTTTATAGCCAGTTTAATTTAGACAGTCAAGGGATGAAGACATGAACATTTCCATCACCCCGTCATTAACACAGACAGTAGACCTGTTCAAAATGTCAAATGTTACAAAATCTTTTGGGCCACGTTGTTCTTGTTCCACTAATAAAATAAAAGATCTGTGCCAAATTTTATTGTAATGGGACATTGTTTAGGGTCCCCCACAAAGCAACAACTTTCTCTAAACAAACAATGTAGTAATCCAGTAATTCCAGTAATGTTCTCCTCTAGGTGACCAGTCAATCACCACTTTTTGTGATTAGAAGCCATCAGATGTACCTGTAAGTGAAAAATAATACCATCAGAGTCTTCTCCTGTTAGGGTGACGTTGTCTTGCCAGTGGAGGCAGAAGAACATGTGTCACTCTGGGGGACCTTTAAATCTTATCTGATTGAGTTCAGATTTGGTCTGAACCTACAAAACCCCAAGTGGAACCAAAACAACATGTGGCCCAAAGTCTCTCACAACTTCTATTTTTCACTATATAACATGAACAGCCCTAACAGACAGTACGGTAAACCTAAGAGTGAGTGACTGTGCAGGGAGGAGACTGATGAGGGAAGCCACCAAGAAGCCCCAGCGGCTCTGAAGGAGATACAGTCATCTGTGGCTGTGATTGGATGAACTGTGCAAAGTTTGTCTGTTGCATCAGCAGTTAACGGCTTCATGGTGGGACAGACACGGATTTTCATCCAAGGGGAAAAGACATTTTGGGTTTACTTGTTTTGCTATAAATAATTATATTTGCAGTAAAATCCCTTCAGGTTCTCCCTTGTGATCCCTTGTGGGTTTGTCGCAGCAGATCCGATCTGCATGTAATTAAATTAGTGGGATCTAAAAAAAAAAATACAATAAAATTAAATTAGTGAGATTTAAAAAAAATACAATAAAATTAAATTAGTGACATATGAAAAAAATACAATAAAATTACTCACTCATCTTCAACAGCTTATCTGGGATCAGGTTGCAGGGGCTCCAGCAGGGGACCCCGGACTTCCCTTTCCCAGGCGACATTGACCACCTCTGTCTGGGGGATCCAGAGGTGTTTCCAGGCCAGTGTGGAGATATAATCTCGACACCTAGTCCTGGGTCTTCTCCGGGGTCTCCTCCCAGATGGACGTGCCTGGAACACCTCCCTAGGGAGGTGCCCAGGAGGCATCCTTACCAGATGCCCGAACCACCTCAGCTGGCTCCTTTCAACGTGAAGGAGCAGCGGCTCAAGAGTTGGTCGGTTGTTCCATGACCAGGACGGAACCCACATTGTTCCTCTTCAATCAGAGGTTCGACTATTGGCCGAACCCTCCTTTCCAGCATCTTGGAATAGACTTTACCAGGGAGGCTGAGTAATGTGATGCCGCTGTAGTTGGCAAACACTCTCTGGTCCCCCTTTTTAAATATGGAGACCACCACCCCAGTTTGCATCTCATCCAAGACAGTCCCTCCACTCCCAAAGCCTTCAACATTTCTGGACAGATCTCATCAATCCCCGGGGCCTTGCCACTGCGGAGTTGTTTGACTACCTCAGTGACTTCCACCAGGTAAATTGATGAGAATCCTCCATCAGCTTCCAGTTGTGCCCCTACTACAGAGGGCGCTCTAGTCTGATGCAGGAGATCCTCAAAGTGTTCCTTCCAGCAGCCGATTACCTCCTCAGTTGACATCAACAGAGTCCCATCCTTACTGTAGACAGCTTGGATGGTTCCCTGTTTCCCCTCCTGAGGTGCCTCACAGTTTGCCAGAAGCACCTTGGTGCTGACTGAAAGTCCTTCTCCATGGTTGCTCTGACTCCTCCCACACCTGCTGCTTTGCCTCCCTCTTTGCCTGTAGGTACCTTGCAACTGCCTCAGGAGTCCTCTGAGATAACATATCCCGGAAGGACTCCTTCTTCAGTCGGATGGCTTCCCTGACCACCGGTGTCCACCACGGTGTTCGAGGGTTGCTGCCCCTTGAGGCATCTAAGACCTTCAGCTCCCCACTGCAGCTTCAGCAGTGGAAGCTTTGAGCATTGCCCATTCTGGTTCAATGACCCCAACCTCCACAGGGATGCTAGAAAAGCTCCACTGGAGGTGTAAGTAGAAGATCTGTTGGACAGTGGGCTCCTCCAGAGGCTCCCAGTTCACCCGCACTATCTGTTTGGGCTTACCAGGTCTGTCTAAAGTCCTCCCCCCACCCTCTGATCAAACTCACCAACAGATGGTGATCAGCTGACAGCTCTGCCCCTCTCTTCACCCAAGTGTCCAGAACATGCAGCCTCATATCAGCTGATATGATCACAAAGTCAATCATTGATCTTCTGTCTAGGGTGCTCTGGTAACCATGTACACTTATGAGCATCCTTTTATGTTGGAACATGGTGTTCGTTATGGACAGTCCAGGACTAGCACAAAGGTCAAATAACAGACGACCTCTTGGGTTGCGATCAGGTAGAACGTTCCCCCCAATCAACGCCTCTCCAGGTGTCTACTGTCATTGCCCTGGTGTGCGTTGAAGTCCCCCAGTAGAACAATGGAGTCCCCCACTGGAGCCCCATACAGGACTCCAGTCAGAGACTCCCAGAAGGCCGAATACTCCAAACTGCTGTACGGTGCATTCGCACAAAACAACAGTCAGTTTCTCCCCCGCTACCCGAAGGCACAGGGAGATGACCCTCTCATCTAACTCCAACGTAGCGGCGCTCAGCCGGGTACTCGTGAGTTTCCCCACACCCGCCCAGCTCCTCACACCCTGGACAACCCCAGAGAAGAATTCATTCCAACCCATCAAGGAGAGTGGTTCTGGAGCCGAGGATGTGCGTAGAGCCGAGACCCAGCAGATCTAACTGGCAACGCTCCACCTCCTGCACAAGCTCCTGCTCCTTACCCCACAGTGTGGTGACGTTCCACACCCGAGAGCTAGCCCCTGCAGCCCGGTCTGGTCCACGAGGCCCTTGACTTTCACTGCCACCCATGGGACAGCGCACCCGACACCAGCGGCTCCCTGTGCAGGTGGTGAGCCCACAGTGTGGGAGATGGAAGGTCCATGTTGCCTTTTTTGGGTTGTGCCCGACTGGGCTCTGTGGCAAGCCCAGCCACCAGGGGTTCAGTGACGGGCCCCACATCCAGGCCTGGCTCCATAAAGGGACCCTGGGCTTCCTCCGGGCTGGGTCACATTTCCTGTACCCATCGTTCTGTCATGGTGTCTTATGAACCACTGTTAGTCTGGACTCTCGCCTGAGACCAATTTGCCATAGGAGACCCTACCAGGAGCACAAAAAAGGCTCCAGACAACACAGCTCTCAGGTTCATAGAGGCACACAAACCTCTCCACCACGATAAGGTGATGGTTCCCGGAGAAGACACCAAAATTAGTGAGATTAAATAATAATAATATTTTAATTGTGAGATAAAAAAAATACAATTAAATTAATGACATAAAATGAAATTAGTGACATAAAAAATACAGTAAAACTAAGACAATCAATAATTGTACAAGAAAAAATGCTGTAAAAAAGGAATAGTACAAAGTTATCAGGAGAACGTGGCACATTTATTTCCACAGTGGACATTTGGAACAAAGTTCTAACTTAACAGATATACACAACGTGATATTAAACACACATTACTATGAAACTTAAATTATATCACAAAGTCACTAATCTCTGTCAGTGTCATCCTGTCCTGTTAAATGCTGATATTCTCTTTAAATGAATCCGTTTATATCAACATTGTTTGTCTTTGTGCTGCAGGAGTTTAGAACTATTTTTGAGTTTTGGCATGAGTGATTTAGATTTTTTTTTTAAGGACAAAAAAAATTTCCAGGAGCATCAGCAATTTTTTACCAAAATATCGGACATTCTTTATTAATAAATAATCATTATAATGAATATTTAAACAGAAATCTCACAGGAATGAAATCACTAAGCAAAATTAACTCTAATTTTTCTGCATTGTTGTAGTGCTTTTTATTACTGACATTTATTATTAAACTGCTGATAATAACAGAAAAATGTGCAATTTACACCCTCACAATATTTAAAATAAAAGTCTCCTCTTGCTGAGGTGTAGTTTTTGTTATATATATTTTTAGCCAGTGTTCTGATGTTGATGATCTTCAACAATTTCAGAGGATAAAGTCTTTAAATCAACATGTTATCAGTGTTTGTCTGAATATGATGGTGTGGTTGTAATTGTATTTTTCTGTATTGTTGAACGCTGTGTTTCCTTAAGTGTTTTTATTGTGTTGTCTTCATGTGTGTAGGAGGAGTACATACAATCACCTGAGCAGCCTGGCTGACAGACGCCCGAAATCTGACCAACCCAAACACCGGGAGTAAATGCTCAACTTAGAGGGCGATAATACACACTCCAGCCACTGGGGAGGAACCAATGATAGCAAGCTGACTGCAACAATAACGGGGGTCATTTGAACAGTTTGGAGGCGGAGTCTCTGATTTCTTTCCTCTGAATTCTGGGGCCCGTCAGCAACGCGTTCTGGTTCCGGCGTTGGGTGAGGCCATGAAGTCTTTGCGAGGTTCAGTCTCCTTCACTTTGCAGATGATGCTGTGGTGTTTGTAGAACCCAGGACTATGATTGGATAACATCCCCATGGAGGATGTAGAGGACATCAGGACTACCTGACAACCTGCTGCCATTGTGACCAAACCCTGAATTTACAGGATTAAAATGGGTGGACAGAAGGAAACAGGCAGTTCTTTGCACTTTCCATGAAGGATCATGGCGTGGGACACGTGCAGTCTGCTGGTTTGGGTTGATGCAGTCAGATTAGGGTTGTTGGAGTCAGTTTGGACGCGGCCCCCTGATCTGGATGTTGAAGCAGCCTCAGCTGATCTGGTCGGCGACAATGTTCTGTTCTATTGTCTGTGGAAACCATCGTCTTCCCACGAATTTCACAGACTTCAGCTGCAGTCACGGAGTTTTTGGGAATGTTTAAAGCTCCAGACAAATCCACTGTGACTAATGTGGTGTGCTAGTGTTTCCTGGATGTTCTGTATTAAGCTAAACTCCTCGATGTGGTTTGGCAGGAAGCCGTACTCCTGATATCTCTGTTCTGATCTGTGATGTTCAGTGTAAACAGAAAGATAAAAGTTTCATATCATCAATAAACAGCAATAGTTAAAGTCTGAAAAAATGTCTCAGATTGGTCAAAAGAAGGCTGTAAAGAAATCGTGTGATAATCGTAATCGAGGTCAAAGGTTGACATAACGGGATGTTGATTTGGAGCCGTAGTCCAAATCGAGGATGGCACCTGCAGTCTGGGTTTCTACCACATCTGTTTTTTTATCGCCGGATCATCGTCTTGTGTAAGTAGTACGTTGGCGCGTGCCATTCTGACTGCCGCCGGCTCGCCGGAGCTGTGGCCGCCGTGAGTTTAGTCTCTGTCTTTGTGTTGGCAGGTGATCATTCTGATCGGTAACAAGGCGGACCTGGAGGCTCAGAGAGACGTGACATACGAGGAGGCCAAACAGTTCGCTGACGAGAACGGTGAGGCATGTAGACTTGACACACTTCCCATGATGCACTGCTGTTATCACACAACCTTCACACATCTACGACACGCAGACGCTTAAAGGAGTCACTGTGGAAAAAATCGAATATAATCAACAGATGGTTAAAAAGTAGAGTTCTGATGACAGCAAATCATTTATTTATCTACTTTTAGTTCTTGTTCTTTTGTTGTCTTTTTTGTTTTTTTCTCACTGTAGGTTTGTTGTAAACGTTTATAATTAGCTCAGATAAACAACACTAACGTGACGTGTACTTCCTGTTTTTGATCAGGTTTGCTGTTTCTAGAGGCCAGCGCTAAGACGTAAGTATGTGTCCCTCAGTACAGCCCCTGGTGGCCAGAACACTGACATTAACTTTGTTGTTTAATGGAAACTGTTGAACTGTTTGTGTTATTACTGCATGACTTGTGAGTGTCACCTGTTACGCTTGCCTGTTCAGCAGGTATCCAGCAGACCTCCATGTGAAATTTGTTCCAGATTTCCGCTTCAGTTTTTTCCCAACTGGATCTTGGAGTTCTGGTTTATTGATGTCTTTTGTTTCTATGTTGCACCTTTTTTTTTTTTTTTTGTCATGCTGTCGCAAATGTAAGGATTCTCTGTTTGTTTGGCTCTGTGAAGCTAATGCTAGCATTTGGCTGTCAAAGTCCAACCCCGTTGTCTGGGAGGTGACACCTGGGTATCGGATCAAGTAGGGGATTGTCTGTTGGAGTGAAATCTGGTTGGAACCTTGTGAACCCCATGGTAACTACACTAACCTCAGTGGCAGATCAGATGATGGTTTGTAACCCAACGGCTGTGAAGGCTGATGCAGCAGATCTTCAGACCCTGATCCTCCGGGTTTCCCCAGCCGTTTGACCAGAGGTCTGTCAAGGACCATGTGTCTTGTCAACAGGCAACGACATTCCCACATTCAACGAACTCAGGCACAGGTGTCTCTGAATCCACTCTGTCTCTGTATTCTGTCCCAGAATTGTTCAAGAGACGATTTTCCTCACTGTCAAGGGGTTGCCACAACTACGGCCATATTAAATGGAGCAGTGCCATTTGAGGCTTGAACAGCATACTGGCCTACTGAGTTCCGCACTGTTAAGTCCAAACCTGTAGCTCTGGTAGCAGATAATCAAACACACCAGCATCTCGCTCGGCGCTACGTAGTTTTGCGAACAGTCATTAGTTTGGTGTTTTCTTTTATATCTGCTTATGTGGGCGGGTCCGTTGTTTATTTTTCTTGTTGTTTGTCCTTTGTTTTAAAATTTGCATTTAGCCTGTTTTGCTAAAATTGTAACGTTTACAAGACGTATTAATGAATTTGTATTTTTCCTTCTCTGATAAATAAACAAGTTTAAATTGTTCCTCGTATCTTCTTTCTCCTCGTCTGCCATCTGTTTGTCTCCTGAAGAGGGAAAATGTTGAGGAGGCGTTCCTGGAGGCAGCAAAGAGGATCTACCAGAACATCCAAGATGGGAGTCTGGATCTGAAGCGCGGCCGAGTCAGGGGTCCAGCACAAACCCGTCGGCGCCGCAGGGAGGCCACCTGAACGCCGACAGTCAGCCGGTGAAGGAGGGATGCAGCTGCTAACCGCAGATGCCACGGCTCGCTAAGAGACATAGACGGTTTTACTGGCATGGATCCTTTTCCACCGGCACTAAGAAGCCTCCAGAGTCTGTCAAACTGGATTAAGGCCGCAGTGGTCCATCCCAAACACCCGTATCAGATCCAGACCTAAATTCAGTCCAGACCACTTAAAGGCAGATCCAGCCAGATTCTCCACGTAGTTAAAGTTGTAACTTTTTTATTCAGGAAACCTTCGACCAAATCAAGAACCCACAAAGGACCCAGTCAGGCTCCAGGCCAGTCACTGAGTTGGACCAAACGCAGATCTGGTACATTGTAGACCTAAATTTGGTTATTGTTGACACAAAAGGAATCTGCGCACACCTGGATCAGGCTGAGGGTCATTCAGCCTCAGTCTGACCCTGTCAGCCCTGCCCAGTCAGAACCAGACAGAACACTAACACAGACCGGACTTGGACCTCAGATCAGGTCTCCAAGGCTTTTCTTTGCTGCATTCCTGCGTTTGTTAAATTTGCTTATTTACGTGATGTTCCTTCACGTTTAATGAAGGAAACATTTTTTCCTTCTCATAGCGAGTTCTCACCAAAGCAAAAACTGCATTAAAACGTACACAGTATCATTCAAAGCCTTCGTAACCCTCGTGCTGTTGTTTTAGCCCCGTAGAACACGTCAGTGTGGGACTGTTTGCTGACAACAGGCGTACTTGTGCCATTCGCTAGTATGAAGCTGATTGGCATAAATTATTGAATGAAATTGCGCACTGGAATGCCCCCTGACGTTACCCAGTTAAAGAATTTTATTGCAGTACGTCATCACGAACAGGCTCAGGAAGCCAGTACAGGCTTAAATAAGCTAGTTAGCTTTATGCGGCAGTAGCGTAACAGCTAGCTACATTTGTAAACATCTGTCACCAACAAACGTCTTTAAACATCGACAAAATGTACATGTAAAAGTAAAATATAACCAAAATATTTCACTTCTGTGAATAAAGACACTAATGGCGACAAACAGCAAAATAATTGAGATAGTCTCTGAAACATGTTGACGTTAGCAGATTTTAAGTAATAAATACAAATGTTACTGTTTGGTCCTACTAAGTAAAGTACCTGTTTATAAATCTGAATCAAGATTTGACTCGTGAATCCACAGTCCGTGTAAATGCTAAAATACATTTTCTAGGCTCAAATTGCAGTCCACTGGTCCAGATTTGGACAGAAGTATAGTCCAGCTGAAGACCACAACTTCTGGTACCCGGTCCACACCAGAGATCTAAAATACCTTCTGCTAAAATCAGGTTTGTTTCACCATAAATCCGGTCGGTCTGTATTTAGCGACATGTCTGTTTGCTAAACGTCCTCGTGTTCTCTAATGACACAAGCACAGTGAAGGCAGGGCGGACTGATTCTTAGGGGGGACCGTTCGGTCACCGACACGTGTTTTGAATCAGGTTTCTCTCTCAGAAAAGTCCAGAAAGTCTTCATTAGTAACAAACATGTTTACAAACAAAGTATCGTTTGACAAAGAAACTCCACCTTTTCCCTCAATGACACACTTGTACTCATTAGAGGTGACACTCCAACCTGAGGTTCTTCTGTGGGCTCAGTGGACTCGGGTTTTATTTTTAGTTTTTTGTGGTCTGTTACTGATTATTGGAGCTCCCCCCGGTGGTCCCCCTGTGTCAGAGAAACAGGAACCGAGATTCTTGTTTGCTTGTTGCCTTTTTTGTTTGAATCATAATTTATGACATTCTGTTTGTTTGTTTGTAACTTGTAATCTTTGTTAAACTGGGTGTTTAAGTGCACAAAAAATTTGAAACCAAATTTTTTGTGTTATTGTGTAGAAATACTTTATTTATCCTCAAGGAAATGTCTGACATTTTGTTAAATATGAACGGAACGACTTTGCTAATACAGCTGGTTGTCATAATTTGGCTACTCTGTTCCTGGTTTAGATAATAGCGGTCATATACTTTGAGCTAACCTAGGCTCAGTCATTGACCCTGATTGTGTTGTCGAATCTTTGAACTACCATAGGCTTGGTCATCTATTTGTCCATGGAATCTTTACTGTAACCTAGGTTCAGTCTTTGGCTGTTGTCTGTACTGGAGTTTTTGAGCTAACCTAGGCTCAGTCATTGACCCCAACTGTGTTCTAGAATCTTTGACCTACCACGTAGTCTCATCGTCCATTTGTCCATTGACATAATCTTAATTCTAACCTAGGGGCCAGTCTTTGGTTCTTACCTGTACTGGAGTATTTGGGGTGTGGGAATTGCAGTAACTGCATGCCAATTTACTTCTTTATCACACAAGTCACAGACCTTTTGTAACAGCTCGGCCCGGCCCATTAACCTCACAGGAATTCTAACAGGAAAAACACCACAAGGGGTCGAAACAGAAAACATTATCCGAGACAGCTCGTTATATGCAAAACAGGAATACACACTGGCAATTACTCACACAGGGGTCGAGACAGGAAACCAATATGTGCACCTCAGCGTGCTAGCACCTACAGAACAGGAGACCCACTCTAAGCACCGGCGACACTTTGGTATGTGCTTCGCAGATCTGGATGTGTTACCACATACCAAACAGGAAACACATGCGCTATGGTGAATTATGTCCATTGGGTGTTGAATGTCTGCCACAGTGGTATCCTAGGCTCAGTCTTTGACCTGTCATGTCCCCGCTGGAGGACATGGCACATTTTTCACAAAATGTCGGACTTTTCTTCTCTAAATTTTTGAGCGAGTTCTGATGTATTTTTACATTTTCTAGCCAAAATTGCTAAATGTTCCATTTTAAAGGTAGTCGGCGCTCCTGAAACCAGTTCTCATGTTCCCCAGGTCATTGGCTCGGTTCTGTTTTGACAGAATACTTCCAGTGCTTTCAAACATGTTTTAGGACTTTTCCTGAAAACTGGCTCTAAAGAAATATTCTGGTCTGAACCAGACCAGAAATGTTCTGCAGAATCTGGATCAGGCTGAAACTCTTCGTAAGTTTTTTTTTTTTTTTTAAGTCATAAGTCAATAATTGAAAACTGATCACTTCCATGTGAATTCCAATCCAGACTCTGGTCTGGTTCAGAATCCAGTTCTAAAGTTTTGTCTCAAATGCAAAATTTGCTTTTTGTTTTAAAATTGGCTCACAATTCAACTGTTTAAAATAACTTCAGAAAATTATACTTTGCTGTTTTTTAAAATGTAGATTTCTTTCAAAGTTCAAATTTAACTTTAATTTTTGTGTTAATTTACTTTGTTCATTTACTTTCTCGTACAATCAAGAATAAACATTTTTTGTAAGATTACTTTGTTCTTGTATATTGACTTTATCCTTTTCACTCAACCACTCTGTTACCAAGAGTTCCTACGGTGCCAGAAGGGGGCAGTATTACTGTATTGTAATTATAGTTTTTTTGGGGTTTTTTTTATGTTCTGCTCAGTTTTATAATGCAAAAAATAAATAAATAAAACCCTGAAATTTTCAGTTTGTACTTTACAAAAATGCTGAAATTGTTACTATAATTGGCCAGATGGGGGCGCTGTTCTCAGGTCAAAGCAGTTCTGTGCGTGCTGGCTGTAAATCTGTTTTGTATCTTATTTTCACAGATTTTTCTTAAAGTGTGTAGTCAACAGCGTGCACGGGCTCACTGATCTGTAAATAAACAGTCGTTTACTCTGCAGGTGGAAAAACTGATATTAACCAACTTGATGACCAAGTCTGAAGCGAAAACAAACATTCAGCCTTCACAGACAACCTCTGGCTCGTTGCTGTATTGCGCTCGGGACCAACCGCTGTTCTGATCACAACTCCAGCTATAGTGGCCTTGATAATCAAAATCAGTTTCAGAGCCAATTATCCTCATTTAGAAGTAAAATCCTCGTGTTCCCTGAATACTTGCCCAGGTTTTTGTGCGTGCACAGCTTTGTACATGAGGCCCCTGGACTCTCCTGGATATCTGGAACTGAGGTGGAAGAATAAAACCACACCAGCTCATAAATCAAATAAACACAACCTACCAATCAACTACATGGAAACCAACAGAAAACTACAAATTTCGAGGTAAAAGGTCCTTTGATTTAAAACTAAAGTCAAATCATTTGAATCACACCCATCAATTTACAAAGTCAATCAAGTTTTATCCTTTTATTCCCAAAATATTACTTTGTGAGTTTCACTTTGAGCAAAATGACATGAAGCAAAGATTTTTCTTGCAATCTGAAGGGAAATGCAAAGTTTTTATAACAGATTTGTAAAAGAAATGTATGTTGGGTTTTTTTGTTTCTTGAGTGTGTGTGTGGGGGGGGGGGGGGGAGTCAATTTAATCCTAAATTCATCTTTAATTTTGTAAATAAATCTGTGAAACTGCCAGTGGCTGAAGCTGCGTTTCAGCTCTGAACAGACTTCAATACCATTGCATTTATGGTGATTTGCTCCACACAACAATCGCAGAACAAAACGCCACAGTGTGAACGAGCACTCAGCCACACCCACTGTGCACAGAAAGTAAATTCCAAACATGAGCATGATGACAGCATGAAAGAAACACTTCATAAAAAAAACAAAAAAAAAAAAACAGGTCCTTTGCAAAAGGCGGCGTATGACAGATGGCCCCGTGTCGGAGTGCGCCCTCTGCTGGAGAGTCTCATAATGCTGGCATTCAGTTTGACAGCTCTACGTGGCTCTGCTCTTGGGGGCGGGTTCTGTTTCATGTTCGTATTCAATCTTTACGTAGGCCCGCTTCTTCCTGGGCAGCGAACCGTTAGCCAGCAATTTGCCTTTTGATTTGGAGGCTGTCGTCTCCACCTCCACTTCCATCTCCTCCTCGCTGGACTCCTCACCGTCTTCCTGCTCCTCCTCGTCACTGCTCGTCTTCAGTTTGTTCATCTCCTGAAAACACAGTTTGTTTCATTGGATTACTGAAAAACTAACAAACAGCTTTACCGCAGCTAACTGCCGAGTTAACCGTGAATTGATGCCATCAGGTCTGTAAGAATGGCAGAGCCAGTAAACTAAGACGATTGGTGAGGTGACTGTTTTGGTCATTTTGACACGTTTTGAGGGCTACAGCTACCACTGACACTGACAGCTCGTTAGGGCAAAATCTCAGCTTCTATAATGACGTGCTGAACATTAGCCTGTCCTGTTAATGCTAAAGTGGAGCATCATGGGACAAAGCATTGAACAAGATTCTAATGGCCGCCATCAAAAAGACGTGGAGAAGAAAAATTGACCTCAAAGTCACTGAGGTCACTCTCCTCCAGCTCTTCTTCTGCAACAAACTCTCTCGTCTCGACGTCCTGCAGAAAGAGCGGCAGTCAGAATCCAAAAATCCAAAAGCAGAAGCTTCAGGTTCCTCTCAGTCAGCTGAAGAAAGGTTCATCACCTCCTCGTCCTCCTCCTCGGACTCCGACTCTTCGTCCTGCTGTTCCAGAGCTTTGTCGAAGGCATGTAGCGGGAAGTTGTAGATGTCACCGTACTGAAACATGAAACAGGTTTCGCATTAAAGGAAACATCTGCTTCACTGTGAAACCACCTTAAAGACAGTTTTCGGGAAAACCAAACAAATCGATGCTTTATGACTAACCAGGGTTTAACTGCATGCTAACAACACCAACATAAAAATAAAATGCTGATTCTGCCAAATTATTAATGACGTATTCATCAACGTGTCTTGAAAACTCACTCATTACATGATGTGAAGCTACTGGGCTAGCAGTAGCATGAAAACACTCTAGCATTGTAACATGATGCTAATGGGCTAACTTTAGCATTAAATCATGCTAACGTGACATAATGCAACGCTAATGGGCCAACGTTGGCATGAAACCTCACTAGGGACAGATAATGTGATGCTAAAAGGCATCAGATAATGCTATGCTATGGGGCTAACACTAGCCTTGATTCATGCTAGCATGACATAACGTGATGCTACTATGTCAACGTTGGCATGAAACCTCAGTGGCAGATAATGTGATGCTAAAAAGCATCAGGCAATGCTATGCTATGGTGCAAGTGTTAAACATTAAATTGAGCTAGCATCACGTACTGCAATGCTAACCGGCTGATGTTTGCATGAAACCTCACTAGTGTCAGATCTGATGCTAAAAGGTGGCGGATAATGCTATGCTGCGGGGATAACATGAGCACCAAATCTCACTAGTGTTAACTAGTTCTGAACCTGGTTATAACTTAACCAGAACTATAAAGGGTTTTTTTTTTTTCCCCACCATGCGTTTCACTGCTTCAGCTAATTTACTGATACTTGAAACCTTTTGATGTCAAATGTCAGCGTAAACAGACCCACGTTTGTGGTTGATCACTATGTTTTACATCTTTCCGTAGAATAACTTGCACTAATGTAAGACGCGGTGTTAACTTCACATCCTGGATCCTGTATTTAACTGGAGTCACAAGATTTGTCATTTTGGTTCAACTCATATGAGCTTCAAATCAGACCCGAGTGATACTTCTACATGACACCACCTAGTGGACAGACACTGCAGCTGCAGCTCAGCCTGGCGTACCGTTCCCTGCTTGAGTCGCTCCAGCAGCTCCTTCTCGATAGCGTTATCCAGCTGAGCCGCGATCAGAGCCTTCTCCTAAACACACCAGGAGACAAACGAGTTAGCGTGGTGAGCTAGCATTACGGGCTAGTCAGTTAGCACGCCACTTCACCTCGTGCCTCTTCAGCCGCTGCTCCACCTTCCCTGCTGAGGGGAACCAGCTTCCTCCTGTAATCAGAGAAGCAGACGTCTGCTAACTGTGCAGGATGCAGTAGTACCAGGGCTGTGAAATGGAAATTGTGAAATCCGAGGAAAATTGCAGGGAGTCTGGGGGAGCAGCGTCCAGGAGCTGGGGTCTAGGGCCCTGGGGGCCACAGAATTAAATTTTTATCTAATGATACTTTTTCAGCATCTCCTGGAAGAACAAATCTCAAAATTAGTGGATATTTAAATGATCCTACATTCAACCTTTCATTTGACCTGTCAATGATGATGTTGAAATAACAGAATATGATGTGGAAGTAGGACCTGGAATGATTTTCCTTTTAATTGTAAACCAAATTATACATTAACTCAGAACAATTAAACTACATGAAATTCATGAAGACTGAAAAGACTGTTACAGCATTTCAAAAACCACAGCTAAAGCTTGTAGAATATTTGGAAAAATCACGGTAAAATATCAATAACATACCTTATAGCAGGGGTAGGCAACCTGTTCCAGAAAGAGCCATGAGGGTGCAGGTTTTCTTTGCAGCCACTGACTCCACCAGGTGATTTTACTGATTAATATCACTTTGAGCACATGGAATCAGTTAATCAGTGAAATCACCTGGTGGAGTCAGTGGCTGCAAAGAAAACCTGCACCCTCATGGCTCTTTCTGGAACAGGTTGCCTACCCCTGCCTTATAGCAAAAAGTCAAAAAAGTAAAAAAAAGCAGATCACAGACATGACACAAAACTAAAGTCATTTCAAATGGCAACTTTCTGGCTTTAAGAAACACTATAAGAAATCAGGAAAAAAAAAAATTGTGGCAGTCAGTAACGGTTACTTTTTTAGACCAAGCAGAGGGAAAAAAATATGGAATCACTCAATTCTGAGGAATAAATTATGGAATCACCCTGTAAATTTTAATCCCCAAAACTAACACCTACATCAAAACAGATCTGCTCATTAGTCTGCATCTAAAAAGGAGTGATCACACCTTGGAGAGCTGTTGCACCAAGTGGACTGACATGAATCATGGCTCCAACACGAGAGATGTCAATTGAAACAAAGGAGAGGATTATCAAACTCTTAAAAGAGGGTAAATCATCACGCAATGTTGCAAAAGATGTTGGTTGTTCACAGTCAGTTGTGTCTAAACTCTGGACCAAATACAAACAACATGGGAAGGTTGCTAAAGGCAAACATACTGGTAGACCAAGGAAGACATCAAAGTGTCAAGACAGAAAACTTAAAGCAATATGTCTCAAAAATCGAAAATGCACAACAAAACAAATGAGGAACGAATGGGAGGAAACTGGAGTCAACGTCTGTGACCGAACTGTAAGAAACTGCCTAAAGAAAATGGGATTTACATACAGAAAAGCTAAACAAAAGCCATCATTAACACCTAAACAGAAAAAAACAAGGTTACAATGGGCTAAGGAAAAGCAATCATGGACTGTGGATGACTGGATGAAAGTCATATTCAGTGATGAATCTCGAATCTGCATTGGGCAAGGTGATGATGCTGGAACTTTTGTTTTGTGCCATTCCAATGAGATTTATAAAGATGACTGCCTGAAGAGAACATGTAAATTTCCACAGTCATTGATGATATGGGGCTGCATGTCAGGTAAAGGCACTGGGGAGATGGCTGTCATTACATCATCAATAAATGCACAAGTTTACGTTGATATTTTGGACACTTTTCTTATCCCATCAATTGAAAGGATGTTTGAGGATGATGAAATCATTTTTCAAGATGATAATGCATCTTGCCATAGAGCAAAAACTGTGAAAACATTCCTTGCAAAAAGACACATAGGGTCAATGTCATGGCCTGCAAATAGTCTGGATCTTAATCCAACTGAAAATCTTTGGTGGAAGTTGAAGAAAATGGTCCATGACAAGGCTCCAACCTGCAAAGCTGATCTGGCAACAGCAATCAGAGAAAGCTGGAGCCAGATTGATGAAGAGTACTGTTTGTCACTCATTAAGTCCATGCCTCAGAGACTGCAAGCTGTTATAAAAGCCAGAGGTGGTGCAACAAAATACTAGTGATGTGTTGGGAGCGTTCTTTTGTTTTTCATGATTCCATCATTTTTTCCTCAGAATTGAGTGATTCCATATTTTTTCTCTCTGCTTGATCTAAAAAAGTAACCGTTACTGACTGCCACAATTTTTTTTTCCTGATTTCTTATAGTGTTTCTTAAAGCCAGAAAGTTGCCATTTGAAATGACTTTAGTTTTGTGTCATGTCTGTGATCTGCTTTTTTTCTACAAAATTAAACAACTGAATGAACATCCTCCGAGGCTGGTAATTCCATAATTTTTGCCAGGGGTTGTATTCTTGTGTAAATTCATGCAGCCTAAATCCATTCAAAGCCACAATGTCTTTTTTTTACAATAAAAGAAAGATTAGTGAAAAAAGTCACATAATCTTGTCTAAAATCCTGTTTGAACAGCAGAATGTTTATTTTCCAGGGAGAGAAAAGTTCTTACCGTGTTTCCTGAGAGGTCACAGTTCACAGACACCCTCTCTACTTTTAAGATTAGGCTTAAAACTTTCCTTTTTGCTAAAGCTTATAGTTAGGGCTGGATCAGGTGACCCTGAACCATCTCTTAGTTATTCTGCTATAGACTTAGACTGCTGGGGGTTTCCCATGATGCACCGAGTGTTTCTTTCTCTTTTTGCTCTGTATGCACCACTCTGCATTTAATCATTAGTGATTGATCTCTGCTCCCCTCCACAGCATGTCTTTTTCCTGGTTCTCTCCCTCAGCCCCAACCAGTCCCAGCAGAAGACTGCCCCTCCCTGAGCCTGGTTCTGCTGGAGGTTTCTTCCTGTTAAAAGGGAGTTTTTCCTTCCCACTGTCGCCAAGTGCTTGCTCACAGGGGGTCGTTTTGACCGTTGGGGTTTTACATAATTATTGTATGGCCTTGCCTTACAATATAAAGCGCCTTGGGGCAACTGTTTGTTGTGATTTGGCGCTATATAAAAAATTGATTGATTGATTGATTGATTGACTTTTCCCGTTTCTTTTATCTTTCAGGTGTGTCGATGAAGCCAGTGACGATTCCATGGATTCTTGTCCTTATAAGACTTTTTCAAACTTTTTCAGACATGCTGCACAAATCTTCTTTTAAAAACTTGAAAGCTCTAAAAGTTTGGGATGTCCACATGCTAAGTTTAGCTTACGCGCCGCACAGGAGCCACACAGCGTCGCCGCAGCAACCAACCAGTCCTGCTTTACGACAACTGTCATACAGCTAACAGCTACGCTTTGAGTGGCATTTTTCTTCCACGAAACTCCGCGGATCCGAGGAAACTGATTTGTATCTGTAAATATGGATCAGTGTCTGCGGACTTATAAAACTTACACAATGTTGTAAAAAAAGAGAACGTTTTGCGATGAGCATTTTAAAAACTGAGTGATGTTCATGATTAAAGAGTACATCACTAACACCCCCCCCCCCCCCCCGTAGTACTAGTGTAGTACTGCAGTACTCACTGCCTCTTCAGGACCAGTTTGCGCATGCGGATCAGGTACTGCGTGATCTTGGTGAACCTCTGCTTGCACTTGTGTCTGATGAAGCGGGGCCAGTAGATCAGGTTCTCGTCGATCTGCTCCAGGGCCTTTTCGTAGTTCTTACTCAGCTTCACCTGCAGACACACACGACCTTTGACCTCTCAGAAACCCACAACACGGCGGTGGGCGGGTTAACGTGAGCGGTGTGTTCACCTTCTCCCACATTCTCGCAGGAAACGCCGCCCTCTCGATCACCTTCATGTACAGGAAGCACTGACCTGGAAGACAAAACGGCACAGCGGCTCGTCCATGCACTCACACAGACGTTGGTTCGATTCCTGTAGCTTCAGAGTGTCAAAGTGTTGAACGGAACACTGAACCCTTCAAAGGTGCAGCCCGCAAACACAAACAACCCGATCAAACAGATAAAACTCTCAGTGTTTTGGTTAATTTCTTTAAGGGGGGGGGGCATAAAACCCGCAGAATCTCATTTTTCTTTTTTACAACAATAAATAACGCCGTTCCCAAATGTTTAGGTGGAGGGAGGCTTGTCCCGGGGGGGGATTTCTGATGAGTCCAAAATAATAATTTAGTATTTTTGTTTTGCAGCTTTAATGTCAAAGTTGTCAACAGTCTGACTTTAAATAATAATAATAATTTTGCAGTTGACCACTGGACACCGACTTTGCAGTTTGAGTTTTGTTCTGGTGCAGACAGTCTCCTGTTGGTCCTCATAGGCCAAAAATTAATAACGTCATTTAAAAACCCCCACCAGGACACTTTGACACGAGAAGCTGGGTTTCGAACCACATACACGTGGGTTACCTTTCTCCTCTCTGATGGTGGCATACTGGCTGTTGGCCAGCGGGCACGATGAGCGGTTACACAGACCAGTGATGTTGAACTCATTACGACAGAAGTTTTGAGTTTTCGTCCTGAAGACAAAAAGAGAAAACAAGACGTCTGCGTCAAACTGCCGGCTCCATTTATCTTCTAGAACTAAAAGCAATCCAACGATCACTGGACGAAACATTTGAGCGGTTCCACACGTGGTTCTGTAGGCGGGTACCACCCAGAGTGCTGACCATCAACATCAAAACACAACAAATTAAGTTTAAACACCAGAATAAAAACGTTCCATCATCCTCATTTAAACACACAACATCCTGGTTCCCGTCTACTGCACCTAACGGCAGCTTTGTACTGTCTGTACGTGTGTGTTGCTCAGGTGATGTTTAAAGTTACTTTTTTTTTACTGGTTCCTGATTTTCAGCATTTTAGAGAATGTGATCTTTTTCTGATTTATACAAGAAAAAAATGTAAACAGTTTTTAAGACGCCTCAAACATTCTATTTCATTAAAAAAAAAGTATTTACTAATACAGCAGCCTGGACACAAGGCTCTGGAAATTAAGCAACATCACCACCTAGTGGACATTTACAATTAATGCAGGGACAACTGAATGGATGATTTTCAAGTTGCGATCTGGTTGTTAAGCGCTGACGTAACGCATCACGTGATAAATCTGTTTCCGGGTCCAAAGACCTCCAAGTTTACAATTAAAGTTACGTCTGTTTGATCCTTTTAAAGGATTTACAGTTTAAGTTTAGTTTGTGTTTACAATGTGCGCAAACCTCCGTCCCTCCCTTCTCCGTCTCCGTTAAACGCATTCGTCTGGCTCTATGGTCACAACACTTAATAAAAAATGTTTTTCTTTTACTTTACATATTTTATTATGCACAGGTAAAATATACATGTCTGTTTAATAAAAACTTATTTATTAAAATAAACAGGACGTTAAAGTGCAAACTTCACTTTCTCCCCAAACGACATGAACAGGAAGCGATCACAGCTCACAGCAACTCCCACTGAAAAAAAACGGAGAAACAACCTGAGCGTCTGACATTTTTACATAAAACAAACGCAGTTAATAACATCTAAAAACCCAGTTAATATATCCAGGAGAGTTTTAGGCACAATATACAAAGAGTTTTACGTTGCGATGTTAATGCTGTTGTCCGTGTGCAGCGGTGTTAAGTGCAGCGTCAGAGTGTCTCAGTGCAGTTCTCAATGTTAATGACAGCGCGCCTTTTTTGTTTGGAGCCGGAGGTTGAAAATTACATGATGCGTTACGTCACACTTAACCAGATAGAGCAGCGCCTACGCGCATGCATGAAGACATCACAACTCTGTCCAGTTAGTGAGACGCGGGTTCATTCAACAACAAGAACTGTCAAGAAACTTTCTCGTGTGTGGTTGGAGTTGTGTGGAGGTAGGAATAGCCTTTTGAATGTCAGTTGCACAAAGAAATCAAATAATAGTGAAAAAATGTTCACGGTGCCCAGAATGTAGGTATTTTGGTGGTTGAACTTTCCTAGCAACAAATGTAAAGCCCCGGGCACACGGCACTAACAGTCAGCCGCTCCGTGAGGCGTCGTAACATCGGATCGGTCAGCCGCTCCGTGAGGCGTCATAACATCCAATCGGTCAGCCGCTCCGTGAGGCGTCATAACATCCAATCGGTCAGCCGCTCCGTGAGACATAAGGGAGAGAGTGCCAAGACGGTACCGTTGTGTCTGGCTGCTCGTCTGCTGCTCTCCAGTTTTGTTTGTTATTTTATTGTTTTTAACTTTTGCCGTTTTTGTTATTATTTTATCGATTAATCAAGTAATCGGATAAAAAGTACCTTTGTGTTTTTAAACAATATCAGTAGTGACAGGGCTCTCCCTAAGTAGTGGCACAATGTTTCTGTGCCATCATTCAGATTTTTAAAGTAGACCTGCATTGAAATTGAAATTAATGCAGTCAGATCTTTGGACCAAAAAATGACTTATATTTACACGTAAGATCCTTCTGAATGTAGTAAAGTAAATCTGGAAGCCCAGATCTGTCATTCAACAGAGAAATCTTCATTTAAAAATTACAAATTTACAACTAACATTTAGCCCTCCGCAAAACTGTCCCTCTCATCATGGACGCTGCCGAGACGTCACGGAGAAGATCCTCTCTCCCAGCATGCATTGCGCGCCAACTATAATTTGTGGATTTACGTCAGTTTGCATCTGCACCTTTTTCTTGTGGTATACGGAAGGATCTACTTTTTTTAAAACTTCATATTGTCTTGCGGCATGTTTGGCGAGTACACATTTCTTTTATTTGTGCTTGAAAATTATTTTGGGGGACTTTTTCATACGCCCGTTTGATTGAGTGGTGTTACATTGAAAATCTACTGTCTTTCACCTCCGGTACCATCGCGGGATATGGAGGTGAGACCCGCAAAGAATCCCAGTCATTAAAAATATATAAACCTCTCTCAGCATCCATGGAGCTCTGGGGCTCCGATTGCCGAGACGTGCGGTGCTGCGGATTTTGCAGCAAGAAGTCTGTCCTTGCAGCAACAGGTGTACCGGCCGCTTCGCATTAAAACAGCGAGCGTAGCGGAGGCAGAGAGCGGGAGAGGAAGAACGGCGCCCGCTGTCGATGCTGATCTGAGCACACAGATCTGTATCTCACATTCATTGCAGCTTACTTTTGGATGTTGAAACCAGGATGTGTATAAGTAACATTACTAACAGATAAAATCAATTTCAATGCGGGATCGGACTGAAGGCGGGAGCGCGTCGTCTTGTCCCTGACGTCATGGAAATGATACGGCTGTACAAACTGTTTTCACAGAGGGCTAAATTTTAGCTGCAAATTTGTCATTTTTAAACGAAGATCTCTCCACGGAATTACAAATTTGGGCTTACAGATTTACTTTACTGCATTCACAAGGGTCTTATAAATACATATCAGCTATTTCTTTCTGAAATCTGACCACATTTTTTTCAATGCAGGTCTACTTTAAGTTTAGAGTGTTCCCTCTCTGTTTTGCCAGGTTATTAATTTTTTCATATTAAGAGTTTTAAAGCTTTGCCAAACCATAAGCCCAGGCAGTCTGTGAAATCTTCAGTGTGCATTCTTTTTTTTCCTTCTTATTGCATATTTCATTTGCACTTTTTATTACTGTGTATACTCATACGTGCCGTACAGAGCAGCTCAAACCAAAGTCAAATTCTTTGTTTTCTGTGGATACTTGGTGAATAACACGGCCTTTGAAAAACGGCTGTGGATTGCTGCGTTTCCACAAAAGCTGCCTGTTGATAAAAACTCTTACCAAATCTGAATTAAAGCTTTTTTTAATCATTAAACATGACTCATTTAAAGTGCGCGTCCTTTCGCTTCATCTGTGGAGGTGGAGAACGGCTAGTGGAGCAAAACGGGTTTTTTTTTAAATATATACAAACACACTGCTTCACTTAAAATGCGCAATAAGTCCGTTTCAGACGATCGGCGTGGACCCTTTCTCTTAAAAGGCTTTATTTTACTTGGCGTGTGGCTTTGCAAACTTGTAGCATCACCTGCTACATTGATTAGTGATATGGTCTTCTGTGTTTTTTGTGGGACTGTTACAGCGCCACATACAGGCCTGGCATATGTACTACAGCTTTAAACGAAGCCTCGAGGCAAAGAATTTGCCTCGAACATTTTTTGTAATCGAATTATTCGAATTACTCGACGAATCGTTTCAGCCCTACTGTGCACAGAATTCTGGCGGGATCTGTGCTGCCCTGGCGCCTTGTGGATCCAGTTAAAGCCTGTGTGGTGACACTGGTCGGCTCTGAGGACTGTCGGCCTGGCCGTCCACGTCTTCGCCGGATTGATGTGCGCCAGTGGCGCTTGCGGAACCCGGGCTTGCTTCGCCGGGTTCCGAACAGTCAGACTGTCATCCCCACTGAGGTCCTTAGTCTGGGTCTCCTGAACATCAGTTCACTGTCCTCGAAATCATTGTTGATTAATGATCTAATCATGGAACATCATTTAGATATGATTGGCTTGTGTGAAACCTGGTTCAAACCCACAACTCTCCTTCCTCTGAATGAGGCCTGCCCACCAGCGTGCACATTTAGTCACGTGTCTTGTGGTGTGAAGCAAGGCGGGGGTGTGGCTTTTCTTTATAAATCTAGGTTTTCTTTATTAGGTGTTGGGGTCACAAATATAATTCCTTTGAGCATCTGACTCTCCGTTCTACCCGTGATGCTAAGTACTGTCAGGGTCATAAAACTGGAGCTCAGCTATGTTACTTTGTCACTGTTTATAGGCCCCCTGGCCCATACTCTGACTTCTTAGATGAATTTGGTGCATTCATCTCTAGTTTGTCAACTAGTGCAGATAACATTTTGATTATTGGTGACTTTAACATTCATATAAATAAGCCCTCTGATCCCCTGAGCAAATCATTTATGAAATTGTGGATGCATTGGGATTCCAGCAATACATTCAGGACCCGACACATATTAGTGGAAATACCCTGGATCTGGTTCGTGCACGTGGGTTCGCTGTCACAAATATCAACATATTGCCTCTCGCCTCTATAGTCTCAGACCATATTAAACCATATCATATTAAACCCTCAACTATGACTGAACTTGAGGCTAGGCTACCCGATAATTTAGCTTCGAATCTGGAGAATGCTAATCCAGTAGACAGCCTTGCGGAGAGTTTAAATTTACCGCTTAAAACCACACTTGATAAGATTGCGCCTCCTCTTTTAAGGCCACGCCCTGTTAAACGTTCTCCCTTTTCAGCACAGGATTTCTTGGATTATTTCAAGAAGAAAATAGAAGATATTAGGCTGAACATATCTCAGCACGCCCAACCATTAAGCCTTGCTAGATTATTTCAAGAAGAAAATAGAAGATATTAGGCTGAACATATCTCAGCACGCCCAACCATTAAGCCTTGCTATGGAGGTGGGTGCTACCATTGAGGTGTTACCTAGATTTACAGAATTTAATAGTATTTCATTAGGCGTGCTGAAGAAACTCGTGGTGTCTACAAAAAGCACAACCTGTTTGTCTGATCCCATAGTTGTATTTGTGTTGGCGATCCTCCTGTCCTGTGCGCCAATAGCATTTCTTGTATATTCATCAGTGAATTGTTCTGTAATTTATGTTTGGATGGACCTTGTGACGTTCGTTTGAGAGGAACAGAGGAAGTTGATACGTGTTCAGATACGTGTTGGCATCAGAATTTTGGCTCTCTGTTGGGACTGTTTACACAGAGACTGCTACCTGCTGCTTTGGACTTGAATTAACAGTCTTTTTCAAGACTTTTTTACTTTTTTACCTTTTTACTTTTTTTTTACTTTTTTACTGTGCTCCAACGCCTAAGGAAGACCTCTAACGGTCAAAACATCGCGACGGAGCACTTTTATCAGCTAACTTTCATCAGCATTGGCAAGCTAACTAGCTTGCTAACGCTTTCGTTTTTATTTATTTATTTATTTTTTTTTAATTTATTTTTTTTATTGTATTTTTATTTTTTTATTTTTTTTCTCTTTTAGCACTGTAGTCGTGCGTTATCTGTGCTGCTCCACAGCGTGTTTAGTTGATTTTTATTTTATTTTAGCACTGTTGTCGTGCGTTGACTGTGCTGCTTCATGGCCTGTTTGGTGCCTTGATTGGGGCACTCCTTCTGCTGAATCACCTTTAAATTATTTACACATTATTCACTTTGTGTGTTTTTAGGAATCCGCTAGGTTGCGTAGCTACTAGCTCTTAGCCGATTTAGCATGGCGGCTTCTCCTGTCTCTCCCGTACTTTCTGCTCTGGGTGTGAAATGTTTAGTTATTCCTCGGCCTCCTTTAGCAGTAACGGTACTTGTAATAAGTGCAGCTTATTCGTAGCTTTGGAGGCCAGGCTGGGTGAATTGGAGACTCGGCTCCGCACCGTGGAAAATTCTACAGCTAGCCAGGCCCCTGTAGTCGGTGCGGACCAAGGTAGCTTAGCCGCCGCTAGTTCCCCCCTGGCAGATCCCGGGCAGTCGGGAAAGCAGGCTGACTGGGTGACTGTGAGGAGGAAGCGTAGCCCTAAACAGAAGCCCCGTGTACACCGTCAACCCGTTCACATCTCTAACCGTTTTTCCCCACTCGACGATACACCCGCCGAGGATCAAACTCTGGTTATTGGCGACTCTGTTTTGAGAAATGTGAAGTTAGCGACACCAGCAACCATTGTCAATTGTCTTCCGGGGGCCAGAGCAGGCGACATTGAAGGAAATTTGAAATAAGGCTAAGCGTAAATTTGGTAAGATTGTAATTCACGTCGGCAGTAATGACACTCTGTTACGCCAATCGGAGGTCACTAAAATTAACATTAAATCGGTGTGTAACCTTGCAAAAACAATGTCGGACTCTGTAGTTTTCTCTGTGCCCCTCCCCAATCAGACCGGGAGTGACATGTTTAGCCGCATGTTCTCCTTGAATTGCTGGCTGTCTGAGTGGTGTCCAAAAAATGAGGTGGGCTTCATTGATAATTGGCAAAGCTTCTGGGGAAAACCTGGTCTTGTTAGGAGAGACGGCATCCATCCCACTTTAGATGGAGCAGCTCTCATTTCTAGAAATCTGGCCAATTTTCTTGGATCCTCCAAACTCTGACTGTCCAGGGTTGGGACCAGGAAGCAGAGTTGTAGTCTTACACACCTCTCTGCAGCTTCTCTCCCCCTGCCATCCCCTCATTACCCCATCCCCGTAGAGACGGTGCCTGCTCCCAGACTACCAATAACCAGCAAAAATCTATTTAAGCATAAAAATTCAAAAAGAAAAAATAATATAGCACCTTCAATTGCACCACAGACTAAAACAGTTAAATGTGGTCTATTAAACATTAGGTCTCTCTCTTCTAAGTCCCTGTTGGTAAATTATATAATAATTGATCAACGTATTGATTTATTCTGCCTAACAGAAACCTGGTTACAGCAGGATGAATATGTTAGTTTAAATGAGTCAACACCCCCGAGTCACACTAACTGTCAGAATGCTCGTAGCACGGGCCGAGGCGGAGGATTAGCAGCAATCTTCCATTTCAGTTTATTAATTAATCAAAAACCTAGACAGAGCTTTAATTCATTTGAAAGCTTGTCTCTTAGTCTTGTCCATCCAAATTGGAAGTCCCAAAAACCAGTTTTATTTGTTATTATCTATCGTCCACCTGGTCGTTACTGTGAGTTTCTCTGTGAATTTTCAGACCTTTTGTCTGACTTAGTGCTTAGCTCAGATAAGATAATTATAGTGGGCGATTTTAATATCCACACAGATGCTGAGAATGACAGCCTCAACACTGCATTTAATCTATTATTAGACTCTATCGGCTTTGCTCAAAAAGTAAATGAGTCCACCCACCACTTTAATCATATCTTAGATCTTGTTCTGACTTATGGTATGGAAATAGAAGACTTAACAGTATTCCCTGAAAACTCCCTTCTGTCTGATCATTTTTTAATAACATTTACATTTACCCTGATGGACTACCCTGCAGTGGGGAATAAGTTTCATTACACTAGAAGTCTTTCAGAAAGCGCTGTAACTAGGTTTAAGGATATGATTCCTTCGTTATGTTCTCTAATGTCATATACCAACACAGAGCAGAGTAGCTACCTAAACTCTGTAAGGGAGTTAGAGTATCTCGTCAATAGTTTTACATCCTCTTTGAAGACAACTTTGGATGCTGTAGCTCCTCTGAAAAAGAGAGCTTTAAATCAGAAGTGTCTGACTCCGTGGTATAACTCACAAACTCGTAGCTTAAAGCAGATAACCCGTAAGTTGGAGAGGAAATGGCGTCTCACTAATTTAGAAGATCTTCACTTAGCCTGGAAAAAGAGTTTGTTGCTCTATAAAAAAGCCCTCCGTAAAGCTAGGACATCTTTCTACTCATCACTAATTGAAGAAAATAAGAATAACCTCAGGTTTCTTTTCAGCACTGTAGCTAGGCTGACAAAGAGTCAGAGCTCTATTGAGCTGAGTATTCCATTAACTTTAACTAGTAATGACTTCATGACTTTCTTTGCTAACAAAATTTTGACTATTAGAGAAAAAATTACTCATAACCATCCCAAAGATGTATCGTTATCTTTGGCTGCTTTCAGTGATGCCGGTATTTGGTTAGACTCTTTCTCTCCGGTTGTTCTGTCTGAGTTATTTTCATTGGTTGCTTCGTCCAAACCATCGGCATGTTTATTGGACCCCATTCCTGCCAGGCTGCTCAAGGAAGTCCTACCATTATTTAATGCTTCAATCTTAAATATGATCAATCTATCTTTGTTAGTTGGTTATGTACCACAGGCCTTTAAGGTGGCAGTAATTAAACCATTACTTAAAAAGCCATCACTTGACCCAGCTATCTTAGCTAATTATAGGCCAATTTCCAACCTTCCTTTTCTCTCAAAGATTCTTGAGAGGGTAGTTGTAAAACAGTTAACTGATCACCTGCAGAGGAATGGTCTATTTGAAGAGTTTCAGTCAGGTTTTAGAATTCATCATAGTACAGAAACAGCATTAGTGAAGGTTACAAATGATCTTCTTATGGCTTCGGACAGTGGACTTATCTCTGTGCTTGTTCTGTTGGACCTCAGTGCTGCTTTTGATACTGTTGACCATAAAATTTTATTACAGAGATTAGAGCATGTCATAGGTATTAAAGGCACTGCGCTGCGGTGGTTTGAATCATATTTGTCTAATAGATTACAGTTTGTTCATGTAAATGGGGAATCTTCTTCACAGAAGATTACAGTTTGTTCATGTAAATGGGGAATCTTCTTCACAGACTAAAGTTAATTATGGAGTTCCACAAGGTTCTGTGCTAGGACCAATTTTATTCACTTTATACATGCTTCCCTTAGGCAGTATTATTAGACGGTATTGCTTAAATTTTCATTGTTACGCAGATGATACCCAGCTTTATCTATCCATGAAGCCAGAGGATACACACCAATTAGCTAAACTGCAGGATTGTCTTACAGACATAAAGACATGGATGACCTCTAATTTCCTGCTTTTAAACTCAGATAAAACTGAAGTTATTGTACTTGGCCCCACAAATCTTAGAAGCATGGTGTCTAACCAGATCGTTACTCTGGATGGCATTTCCCTGATCTCTAGTAATACTGTGAGAAATCTTGGAGTCATTTTTGATCAGGATATGTCATTCAAAGCGCATATCAAACAAATATGTAGGACTGCCTTTTTGCATTTACGCAATATCTCTAAAATCAGAAAGGTCTTGTCTCAGAGTGATGCTGAAAAACTAATTCATGCATTTATTTCCTCTAGGCTGGACTATTGTAATTCATTATTATCAGGTTGTCCTAAAAGTTCCCTAAAAAGCCTTCAGTTGGTTCAGAATGCTGCAGCTAGAGTATTGACGGGGACTAGCAGGAGAGAGCATATCTCACCCGTGTTGGCCTCTCTTCATTGGCTTCCTGTTAATTCTAGAATAGAATTTAAAATTCTTCTTCTTACTTATAAGGTTTTGAATAATCAGGTCCCATTTTATCTTAGGGACCTCATAGTACCATATTACCCCATTAGAGCGCTTCGTTCTCAGACTGCGGGCTTACTTGTAGTTCCTAGGGTTTGTAAGAGTAGAATGGGAGGCAGAGCCTTCAGCTTTCAGGCTCCTCTCCTGTGGAACCAGCTCCCAATTCAGATCAGGGAGACAGATACCCTCTCTACTTTTAAGATTAGGCTTAAAACTTTCCTTTTCGCTAAGGCTTATAGTTAGGGCTGGATCGGGTGACCCTGGACCATCCCTTGGTTATGCTGCTTTAGACGTAGATTGTGGGGGGGTTCCCATGATGCACTGTTTTTCTCTTTTTGCTCCGTATGCACCACTCTGCATTTAATCATTAGTGATCGATCTCTGCCCCCCTTCACGGCATGTCTTTTTCCTGGTTTTTTCCCTCAGCCCCAACCAGTCTCAGCAGAAGACTGCCCCTCCCTGAGCCTGGTTCTGCTGGAGGTTTCTTCCTGTTAAAAGGGAGTTTTTCCTTCCCACTGTTGCCAAGTGCTTGCTCATAGGGGGTCGTTTTGACCATTGGGGTTTTTCATAATTATTGTATGGCCTTGCCTTACAATATGGAGCGCCTTGGGGCAACTGTTTGTTGTGATTTGGCGCTATATAAGAAAAAAGTTGATTGATTGATTGATTGATACCAACAAAATTGTTTAAGGACCTGTGGCCCACTCTTGGGCCAATTGTGCTGGAAATTATCAATTTGTCATTAACCACTGGATCTGTTGCAAAATGTTTTAAATCTGCAGTGATTAAACCATTACTTAAGAAATCTAATCTCAACTCTAGTGTATTGAAAAATTACAAGCCAATATCAAATCTATATCATTCTGTTCCAAAATTTTGGAAAAGGTGGTTTCACGGCAGCTCCTAGACCACCTCAATGAGAATGATCTTTTTGAGCCACTGCAGTCTGCTTTTAGGAAATATCACTCCACAGAGACAGCACTCACTGAAGTAGTGAATGATCTTCTGCGAACAACGGACACCACTACGGTTCTGATGCCGTTGGATCTCAGTGCTGCGTTTGATACCGTGGATCATCATATTTTGCTTGATAGGTTGGAGAAGCTTTTTGGGATTACTGGAAGTGCCCTTGCCTGGTTGACGTCGTATCTGTCCCGTCGTTCTCAATGTGTTTTGTATAATAACACTACCTCTAACCTTACTGACATGAGATTTGGGGATCCACAGGGATCCATTTTAGGCCTCTTGCTTTTCTCCCTGCATGCAGTGCCCCTTGGGCGTACACTGCGGAGTTTTGGGATTGCCTTTCATTGTTACGCGGATGATACTCAGTTGTACATGCCGATAACTGCAGGAAATCTCACTCCCATAAAATCCCTGGAGGACTGTCTTCTATCAGTGAGAAGTTGGATGTCTAGTAACTTCCTACTTTTAAACTCTGATAAGACTGAAATGATGGTTCTTGGTGGTCCAGCGACACATCGGCATCAGTTTGACCAGCTGGCGCTCAGCCTGGGTTCGTGTGTCATACATCATACGGACAAAATGAGGAACCTTGGGGTAAATTTTTGATCACACGCTGTCTTTTGACCTCCACATCAGGGATGTTACTAGGACTGCTTTTTTCCATCTGCGAAATATAGTGAGGATGCGCCCCATCCTGTCTATGGCTGATGCTGAGACCCTGATTCATGCTTTTGTTTCTTCTAGTCTAGATTATTGTAATGTTTTACTTTCAGGGTTACCGCAGTCCAGCATTAGGGGTCTTCAGCTGGTTCAGAACGCTGCCGCCAGACTTTTGACACGTAGCAGAAGGTCTGAACATATCACACCCATTTTGGCATCCTTGCACTGGCTCCCTGTCTCTGTGAGAGCAGATTTTAAGGTTTTGTTATTGACCTATAAAGTTGTGGACTGGCGCCATCTTATCTGGCTGATCTGGTGGAACTTTACGTGCCGCCCCAGGCTTTGCGGTTGCACGATGCAGGACTTCTCTGCGTTCCCAAGGTGAAGAAGAAGTCAGCAGGTCAAAGAGCGCTTCCTCATCGTGCACCAACCCTGTGGAACAGTCTTCCTGCGACCGTGAGGCAGTCAGAGTCCGTGGACATTTTTAAGTCAAGACTGAAAACCAATTTTTGTTCTCTTTCTTATGAATAGTTTTTATTTTTTTAATCTGTTTTATTCTTTTACTTCTGCTTTTAATTATGTATTTGAATTTTTTATTCATTTTTAATTATTTAAATTTTATGTTGTATTGTTTAGTAGAAGACGCCTTGAGACGGCTTTTACTGTGATTTAGCGCATTATAAGCTAATTAAATTAAATTAACCACTGATCGGTCAGCTGCTCCGTGAAGCTCATAACAAGCTGTTGTTTCTACTGATGCCAAACACGTGAGTGACAGGCTCCCTAACCAGTAGTCTCTGTTTCAAGATGACGGCGCAACTTGAAAATGTCCGTTTTGCCAAAAGTGCTTGTCGGCTGAGATTTTAGACTTTTGGGGTCAAAATGAAGACTTTAAAGAACTGCCTTTTGTGAAATGTGAACTTTGTTCAGTTTCACACTCACTTGACTTTGTAGGAGCAGAAATGTTTGTTCCCAATAACGTCCCAGATAACCTGCAAGCAAGCAAACAAACAAAACACAGTTATTAACTAAAGATCGTTGACTCATAAATCGGAGCACAAATGAGAATAAAACATGGCCGGGATTTTGTATTTGATACTGTAATTTGTATAACACCCCCCAATCAAACTGCTAAAAAACAAAACAAACAACAACAAAAACCCCTCTTCTTCAGGTTCACCATCGGGAAACAGACGGACAAACAAAATGTTTGAAACGAGTCATTAAACTAACTGGACACGTTGCTCTTGTGTCCTCTTCTTGACCTGGTTTCTGATGGTCCTGATCCCGCACCCCGGTCAGGCTTTCCTCTTAAAATCTGAAACTGGCCCATAATGTTGCTTCAGTTAATCTGATTAAATTTCACAATTTTACTTAAAAATTACGTGGAAATATTTTGGTTAAAATTAAGATGAAAAGCTATTAAATTTACATTCGAATATTGAACCCGGTGCCAACTTCACACTGATTACATCAAAGTTAAGCAACTTTTTTATACATAAATTGACGTGATGACGTCCCCATCAATAAGATAAATTATCGACGAGAGTGAAGGTGATTTTGAAACGATAATTAAATTTTTGACTCGAAAAATACCGACAGCCCCGTTAACTGAAGAAAAAGTGTCTGTATCTTTGTTGTATCAAGGCACACACTGAGTGAAGATATCTGCTGTTTACAGCTCGTCTGTTCCACAAAAAGTAAACTGCGAGCCGCTAGCCTAATGTTAGCATGAAGTTGTTAGCGGCGTCAAAATTCACGAAACACACTTACGTCGTCGTGCTGCATTTTTCTTTCCTTTAAGCTTCCCTCGGTGTCATCAAAATCGTTGTGTTCCGCTGCGTTTAATCGCCACAAATTTACCCTAAAATATTATAATATTTGTTCCAGGTTCAAACACCACATGGCAGCAAACCTTCTTCTGGTGATTATGGATGACTGACAAATCGGTTTACACATCGCCCCCTGCTGACCGCTGGCTGCTGCGCCATACCAAATAAGTTCTTATCAAAGAGGTTTATATATAAGAAAAAGAAAGAGAAAAAGAGAGAAAGAGAGAGAGAGAGAGAGAGACACACCACACACATAGGTGTTGTAGTTTTATTGCAAATTACCTGTATGCGTGAATTAACTTAAACTGGATTGTGATTTGTATTAAGATTTTTGTCTATATCGGTTCAGGATCAGACGTGCTGAGGCGCTATAGCGTAACAAGTAAAGGCAGCACCTTTCACGGAGTGTCCGTGAACGCACCAATCATCATACGTCATGAACCGAAGGATCAAACTTCCACTGAGGCGCTCAGCGTTTCTATATGAGCTCATTAACATTTTCATTGATGGTGCAGCCTTCAGACACAAATCTACATTTTATGTTTTATTTTTACAAATAGCGTCGCTTAACTCGTAATTTACGCCCAACGATTTCAGCATGACGCCTGCTGGATAGTAACAGCTAAAAACACAGTTTATTGAGACAGTGAGGAGCGATGCATTATGGGGGTGACTGCCGAGAATTGAAACGCAACAGCGCCCCCTGGTGTTCCAGACGGTCTTGTATTTGATAAACGTATCGGAATAAAAAAAAAAAAATGTTGTTGGTTTGAAACCGTTTCAAACCAAAACAAAACTTTGTCTAAACTATCAACAAGCTGAACCTGATTTGGCTAGTCTCTGGTGATCTTTCTAATAAGTAAACCAGATATTAACCTTTACAATGGTTCCAGAGTTAATGTTTTAAACTGTTTTGTATCTGTGATAAACCACTTTAAACATGGGCTGAACTGGATTTAAACCAGAATCAACTCCAAATAACTGGTTTTAAACTGATTCACACAGCTACACAATGTAATAACTGTTTATAAACTGGTTCACACTCACCTACACAGTGTAATAGTAACTGGTTTTAAACTGGTTCACACTGGCCTGCACAAAGTAATAATAACATCTGGTTTTAAACTGGTTCAGACTGGCCTAATGCAAACTGGTTTTAAACTGGTTCACACTAGCCTATACAATGTAATAAATGGTTTTAAACTGGTTCAGACTGGCCAACATAATGCAATAACTGGATTAAAACTGGTTCAGACTGGCCTAAACAATATAGTAACTGGTTTAAAACTGGTTCACACTCACCTACACAGTGTAATAGTAACTGGTTTAAAACTGGTTCACACTGGCCTACACAATGTAATAACTGGGTTAAGGTTCTCACTGGGCTAAACAGTGTAATAACTGGTTTGAAACTGGTTCACACTGGGCTACACATTGTAATAACTGGTTTAAGACTGGTTCAGACTGGCCTACACAATGTAGTAACTGGCATTAAACTGGTTCAGACTGGCCTAAACAATGTAATAACTGGTTTTTAATTGGTTCACCCTGACCTAAACAATGTAATAATGTTATAAACTGGTTCACACTGACCTAACCAGGGTAATAGCTGGTTTAATTTGGTTCACACTGACCTAAACAATGTGATAACTTTATAAACTAGTTCACACTGGCTTAACAGTGTAATAACTGTTTATAAACTGGTTCACACTGGCCTAAACAATGTAATAACTGTTTATAAACTGGTTCACGCTGACATACACAACCTAATAACTGGTTTTAAAGTAGTTCACACTGGCTTAACAATGTAATAACTGTTTATATACTGCTTCACATTGGCCTAAACAATGTAGTAACTGGTTTTAAACTGGTTCAGACTGGTCTACAAAAATTAACTTGTTGGTTCAGACTGTCCTGAACAATATAACTGTTTATAAACTGGTTCACGCTGACATACACAACCGAATAACTGGTTTTAAACTGGTTCACACTGGCCTAAACAATATAGTAACTGGTTTTAAACTGGTTCAGACTGGCCTAAACAATGTAGTAACTGGTTTTAAACTGGTTCACACTGGCCTAAACAATGTAATAAGTGTTTATAAACTGGTTCACACTGGCCTAAACAATGTAATACCTGTTTATAAAGTGGTTCACGATGACCTACACAACCTAATAACTGGTTTTAAACTGGTTCACATTTGGCAAAAAGACCAAATAACTGGTTTTAAACTGGTTCACACTGACCTAACCAAGGTAATAACTGGTTTTAAACTGGTTCAGACTGGCCTAAACAATATAATAACTGGTTTTATACTGGTTCAGACTGGCCTAAACAATGTAGTAACTCGTTTTAAACTGGTTCACACTGGCCTAAACAATGTAATAAGTGTTTATGAACTGGTTCACACTGGCCTAAACAATGTAATACCTGTTTATAAAGTGGTTCGCTATGACCTACACAACCGAATAACTGGTTTTAAACTGGTTCACATTTGGCAAAAAGACCAAATAACTGGTTTTAAACTGGTTCACACTGACCTAACCAAGGTAATAACTGGTTTTAAACTGGTTCAGACTGGCCTAAACAATGTAGTAACATGTTTTAAACTGGTTTACACTGGCCTAAACAATGTAGTAACTGGTTTTAAACTGGTTCACACTGGCCTAAACAATGTAATAATGGTTTATAAACTAGTTCACGCTGACATACACAACCTAATAACTGGTTTTAAACTGGTTCACACTGGGCAAAAAGACCAAATAACTGGTTTTAAACTGGTTCAGACTGGCCTAAACAATGTAGTAACTGGTTTTTAAACTGCTTCACACTGGCCTAAACAATTTAGTAGCTGGTTTTAAACTGTCACATTGGCCTAAACAATGTAGTAACTGGTTTTAAACTGGTTCAGACTGGTCTAAAAAAATGTACTTGTTTTAAACTGGTTGACTGGCCTGAACAATATAACTTTTATAATATAACTGGTTTTTAAACTGGTTCACACTACCCTAAAAATATAATATCTGTGTTGTGAAAGTGACGTGACACGGACCCACAACAGGGGTGTAAATGAACGGACAATGGATAAGCCAAAAGTAACAATTTAATGTTGTGAATCGCACAACAACGTACAGACAATAACAATATGGTGACTGTCAATCATACACCAGGTGACGTGTGGGCAGGCTCGACGATAGAAGACGCCTGGCGAGAGAAAAGCTGGATCCCCACACAGCTTCCACCACCAACGGAGCTGAAGAACACCGGAGCCGCCAAGCCCTGCGCCCCAGGTGGCCGCTGTCTTCAGCAGTCAGACCCGGTACTGCTGGCAGAAAACAAAGACAGTCCAGATGAGTGTGAGTTCACACACTCAGTACTCCCACAGTCAGTGTTCAGTAAAGGAGGGAGAACCTCCACCTCCAATCACACACTCGTGCAGCTCCTGTTTAACCACTTATCTTGGTTTGGGGTGTGAGGCGAAGCTGTCGCTGATCACACCAAACGCCAATCCCACAGATAAGGCAGAACACCACAGGATAACGGCTGCAAAAGAAGTTCAGGTTATCACTCAATGATTTGAGTCAGCAGAGAAAGTTACCTGAATGGTAGCTGATTTCTCGGCAGGGAGGTGGAGTTGCAGTCCGGCCTTTATGGTGGTGGTGATGAGTAGTGGATGAGTGACAGCTGGTACGGATGATGAGTGACAGCTGTCACTCCTCTCGTGCTTGAAGCCCGCACTTCAAGCAGGGGTGCCATCTTGTAGTGGTGGGCCAGCAGTACCTCCTCTTCAGCGGCCCACACAACAATCTGGTTTTAAACTATGGTTCACATTGGCCTTAACAATGTAGTAACTGTCTTTAAACTGCTTCACACTGGCCTAAACAATTTAGTAGCTGGTTTTAAACTACTTCACACTGGCCTAAACAATGTAATAACTGGTTTTAAACTTCTG